>NC_041395.2:278185021-279385021 GCF_900747795.2 Erpetoichthys calabaricus
ACTAATTAAGCGGTGTTAATTAAAACAATAAGAAACATAAAGGAAAGGAGAGTATTTAAATTACATGTACAATAAGATCGCTAGGCATTTTCTCCACAGTTGTGCTGGATGTGCTAAGACATAGAAGAAGAAAATCATAGGTAAAAGGAAAAAGCGGTGGTTCTTTCCTTGGGCATGTTCAGTCTCAGCTTATTTGTCCACCCTCAGACAACCTGTCCAAGCAGTGAAACCCACTGATGTTAATCCACACTGCCTCAGCTCTATCTCTACTTTTGGTGTGGTGCCTGGTTTTCAGCAAATAAAATATAAATGAAGTTAAATTAACACAACATCTGCAACACATTTACAACCCACAAGTAATTAAATTTAATTAGAAGTACGGTTTAAATCATCCATCCATCCATCCTTTTTGGAAGCCATTTATACTGGTCAAGGCCGCGGTTTCATCTGTCTAAGTGAAAAGATGTTCTGACTAGATTAACTGAGTTTTGGTTTGGACAGAACACTAGCAAATTAATCTTCTATAGAGGAGCACTAAGTTTGTTAAAAGATGTGCAAAATGAATAAATATGTCTCATTTGTTTGTAAGGTCATATTCCAATTCTTCAACTCAGACTCAAAACTCAAAAATGTGTGTTTGTGAAATCCCCACACTCACTGTGTGACAAGGGAGAAATCAGTTGTAATAAATATAATTATGAACATTTTTCATGTTGTTAAAGCTGCTATGTTGGTTTACGTAAATGTATTGTGATTGATGAACCAAATGAACAACATGCTACCAGGATGGAAACTATGGCACATGGCAGAAACAGGGGCTAGCATAATTGCAGAGGGAAAGGAGATGGCAGTAAGCCTTCATATCACCATGCCAGTATAGAAGAAGAGGCTCTTTCAAAAGAGCCATCAAGCTCTGTAATTCAACCGGATGTGCCAGAAGGATTACAGACAGAGACACATGAATGGAGAGTGCAGCGTGGGCAAAAGAATGTCCTATTCCCCTGGGGAGCTAGGGAGCATGCGTCCTGTCAGATTCTAGAGGAACTTGATTTTGAGATTGAGGCCATGGAGGGCTGGAATAAGGATTAAAGACTTTTAAGCCATTACAAGGCAGCATATGGTCCCAATTTGGGATATGATTGCTCCATTGTAGGGAGACAGGAAGTGGAAGGAGTGCCTTTAGGATGTGCTTTTAAGTATTGGTAGCACCAAAATCCACCAAAGGGAGCTCTAACTTGCTGCCCCTTTAGCCACAGTAGGGCTACACAAACCCAAAAAATGACACTAAGACTTGCTGGATATGAGCTCAGGATGGGATTTAAAGTGTTCTTGAGCTGTAATGCTTAAGGAGTCTCGATCTGAGCCAGAGTTCAATGGTTGAACGGAGACCTGAAGAGAGAGAGAGAGAGAGAGAGAGAGAGAGAGAGAGAGAGAGAGAGAGAGAGAGAGAGAGAGAGAGAGGGAGTGTATGGAAATGCAAGTTACATGAATGATTGGGAATGTAAGGGTTACCAGGTATATGGAGACTGAAGCCTGTGTAAGTAGGCCGAGAGCCGACACATATTTATTACATTGCTTTTTATTTAAACTGTGGTATGTGCCGACTCATTTATATCCCCCTTGGGCTTACTTTTTTAATTATCAAAGGATCTTTTTAGATTATTGCCTTTGGGCTTGGAAGGACACAATGAGAGTGCCCCTTATTTTCCCAGGACCTTTTAAAGTATCAACAATTATATTAATTAATATCATGCTCCACCCAAAACTTATATTTATTTTATTTATTACTTACCCCATGTAGTTTGTAGTGATAGCCAAGAAAAAAATTCAATCTCATGTTTTCAAGCAAAATGAAGATAACAGAGGTTCGAATAGAGGGTCTATGGTGACCAATGCTGGTGACCATTATGAAAATATCGTTAAATAAACCACTTCCAGAAAACACTCATGTGAACGAAAATGGAATG
Organism: Erpetoichthys calabaricus; assembly: GCF_900747795.2. Taxonomy (NCBI): domain Eukaryota; kingdom Metazoa; phylum Chordata; class Cladistia; order Polypteriformes; family Polypteridae; genus Erpetoichthys; species Erpetoichthys calabaricus. The sequence continues at coordinate 278,186,989 of NC_041395.2, forward strand.
TGTGCCGATGTACCCACGCATCGGAATTGAAGACCTGCTTCTTTTTTTCGTCTGGAGTCCAGCTGAATAACATCTCATTTATTGGCTAACATTACACTTTACCTGATATCAGCAAAAAGTGTCCACTGAGAAACATGTAAAAATAAAACTTAAAAGTTAAAGAAAAACATGAAGAAAAACTTTAGCAGGAAGAAAAATATGCCTGATATTCATGCATATCCGAGAAGCTTCAACAAGCTGAACGTCATTTCACCCATGCAGTTTTGTGGAATGCCGCTAAATAATCCTGAGGTGTTCCAGTTGTGGATATAAATTTAAATGTTACAACAGAAGGTGGATCTACAGTTCAAATACTCATTTGAATCTGATCACATTCCTTCCACTTTCATAAGAACACTTATTTATTAATATTTAAAAACAGTTTAGTACAAATACATGTGTTTGGGACGTTGCTATATGACTGGATGGCGTAACATGTGGATTATGCAACATGATATATAAAACAAGACTTTTTAATGGATGTTTTTATTATTTTCTGTTGTCACCATGGTCACCTATTATATCTAAAACTTTGTTATCACTGTTCCTTTTAAAAGCAAGAAATATTTTTTTTTCTTAACAATTATTACAAACTAAATGCTGTGAGTAACATGTCACTTTTGGGTGGAGTATTCCTTTAACATAAATTAAATAAGAAAAGCATTACAAGCACCTTATAATGTGTATCTGCATGCATTGTATAAAGGCATAGTCAGTTTGAATAAAGCACTGGCAGGGTTTGACCCAACATCCATCAAAAGTTTCACCTAGTTATAGCAGTTTTTTTTTAATTGATTTTTTTTTTGCAAATTAGAGTAAAATAGATTAAACCTTTAATCTTTAAAATGTGGACCCCCACACTGTATATCTATGCATATACAGGATATGAAGTGTCTTATGTGTCACTGCTGTTGTACCTTTATTCCCAGCTGATAACAGGTAAGTAAAAGGAAGTTACCACATGGGAAAAGGGCAAAGAACAGAAACCACTGCAAAGGTTAGCCTGCAGAAGTAAAGTGAAGTAAGAGGACATGGCAAGAACCCTCTTGTAGCAGACAGAACATCTTATATATGTGAAATGTGAACATTCACCTTTCATCCTTCTTTGTTCTATATTGCTTTTCTTTTCATTTTCAGGATATCCAACCTGAAATACACTTAAAATATAATATACTTACTTACAAAATATACCTACCTGAAACACATTTTAAATCTACAATATAATAGCCAATTTGAAAAAAAGCTTCAGCAAAAAAATTGTACAAGTTTGTCTTATACATGTAATAGATTCTAAGCATCAACCAATTATTGTTATATATGCATTTCACAGAAGTTGCTTAAAATCACAACAGAATACAAAATAAGCACATTTTCAATGATTATTTAAATATATTAAAAATTATAGGGAATTGAAAACTGAAATAACCCCAAAACACATGTAAAATCTTATTCTACATGCCATGCCTCCATCCATTTTTGAACCGTGGTGCTTTGCTGTTAGAGTGTAGCCCAGAAGCAGTACATTAATTAACACTTTACAGGGGGCCGTCCATCGCAGGGCACACTCATGCACACACTCGCACGCCATCACACAGGGCCAGTTTAGAGTTAGGATGAAAACCAGAGCTGTCTGTAAAAGATCCACACAGACACAGAGTATCTGCAAACTCTATGCGAACAGTCTGCTGGAACATTGCGTCTAACTGCACTATGCATCTTTATTGCACGCAGAAGCAGTTTAATAGTAAGAATTAAGAAAACAACACATTAGGATTATCAACAGTACAGCACATACAAAGCAGTTACTAGAAATATCAAATAAATACAAGTGAAGTCGATTTAAATCTAACAGAGGAAGCTGGGGTTTGAGTGGTAATGAAGAGAGACTGTCACAGACGGTCATAGTGAAATAGCCAGTGAACTCGTGATTGATGTTTTGCTTTAAATCAATTATATTTGATGGAATTAATTTTATGATTTTACTTTCAAGTCTCTATGATTTTTATGCTGCCTTTACAGTAATTAAACATTCATGGATAAATGATGTTGAATAAATAGGCTTTTGTCTACCCTTTGCATCACTGCATGTCATCCATTTCAAGCCGTTCATCTTCAATGGCATGAACAGTTGAGATCTCTATCTTGAATTCAAGTCTTTTTCCAGAATACACTGAATTATTTTCACACTCACCTCCCCCAAAAACCAGTATGCTTTTCTTCTAAGCTTCAAAATGCTACTTGCACCGCAACTAATGAATCTGTGCACAAATAAAACAAGTTTGCACGGGCTGAATGGCCTTCAGTGCCTTGAAAGCTTTATTATGCTCTTATCTACTTAGGCCTACTTTAAATACATCAAACGACTCCCTAGATAATGGATTATAAATGCTTTCAATTTTAAAAATGTATATTTTATTAAGCAGTGAGAGCAGTGGTCAGTTTTTTCCCTAAATAACAATGAACTTGGTTACCCTTCCAGTTGTCAGAAAGTGGTAAAATTTAGTTTTTTTTGTGGTTTTAGAGGTAGTGTTTAAAAGCCAAACAGCCAACTCTGACATTGCACTATTAAATCTTCGCTGTGAACAAATAAAGAAAATAAAGGCATAACTCGCTTGATAAGTAAATTATATTGTGTTTACATTTTAACAAATGCATGTAAAATGCATGTGTAAATTAATACAAAAGTGTTCTTTTCTTGTTAACAAAGCAAAGTTGCAACTGGGTAAATGCTTAAAATTATATAAAAACTGTATCTTCATCTTCTTTGTGTGAATTATTTTCAGAGGGAAATACCATCCCATCCCGGGCTGGCTCCTTTCTTGTGCCCAATACTGCTGGCAGAAATTTCATCCCCGCCAAACCAGAACTGAATGAGTGGGTTAGATGAAGGATGGGTGGAAATGTAATAACGAAAACCAAAGATAATCGTCAAATCATTTACAATGCATACAAGTTCATGTGCAGTATGCACAGTGCTAGACAGTAAATGGGAAAATTACGTTTGATCTGGTGATCCATCCAAGATCTGTTATTGTGTGCTATGGGACAAAATTCTTACTTTTTTTTAATGTTATTTATTAATGGTTTGCTATTTTCTATATAAATTCTTGTAACCTTGAATGTGCTTGTTAGAACTGTAGCAAGTATCTCACCTGTAGATTTTTATTTCCATGAGTGAATTTTGCTTAGAAATGGGTGGAAACAATTACACGGCTAACTCAGCGTCACGTTTCTAAACCATTTCAACACCTCATGAAGACAGTGCTCAAATCAGAGGTGGTGATTTTGAACTGCAAAGAGCAGTGATGCTCTCATTAACTAGGTCCAACTGAGAGCAAGTTAGTGATCATGATAAACTGTCTACAACCAAAACGCCTCCTAAAAATACGCCTATTAAACATATGAATGTGTCACGTGTGCAACATAACCCTTTGCAAAGGGAAAAACCTTTCTGTAAAATCAGATTAAACATTGGCATTCTGAAAACATCAATGAACTAGTGGTAAAAGTGAATGATACATTGGTGTAAATGGTGACTGTGCTTTATGTAGTTCACAGGTACGATAATGTCGGAGTCAATCTAAAGATGAAACAACTGGCAGATACATTTGTGAAAATATGAATTGAAAAGTGTGCACTCAAAACACCCCATCAAAAGAAGGTGGAAAGGACTGCCATTAAGAGAACTGATAAGAAAGAGACACAGGAGATGAAGATTGCGGCACTCAAAACATTCCAATTCAATTACTGTGCTTAATGACACTGACACCACTCCAGAAAAATCTCAGGCAAGGCTGCACTCCAGATATGAAAGTAAACATAAACCAAGGAGCAAACCCTAGCTGAAAAATATAATGTGACGCCACATTACTAGGGACAGCTACTGGAAGTTGTGGCAACTGACATTATTGGTGCAACGGTATTTTAATCAGCTTTGCTCTGATGATTACTGTCATAGATTCTGGATTCTTTAGTGAGTGTTAAGAAAGTGTCTAGCATTTCCAGATTTCTTTTTTGGCCTGTTTAAATCTGAGTTTTGATTCATGTTCATGTCCTGGTGCTTACAGTAAACACATTTACCTTCAGATAGCACATATAACAGGTGCTTATTTTCACATTTAACTATATAAGGTAACTCAACTTGCTAGTATGAAACCTCACAAGTGATATAGGGAAAGAATGAGAAAGAGACAGTAGGTGAGGCGAGTGGGTGAGCCACCTTATCTGCCAGAGTACAAGTGATAGAAGGCCTAAGGTAATTTTATTTGATTCTGTTTCTTTCAATTTATGCTCTAACAGCATTTATTCCTGTCTGTTTTAACTATAAATTATTCCTTTGTTAAGTTTGTGTATTTCTTCAAAATATTCAACATTTGGAAAGTTCTCCTATAACAACAGAAAGAGGTTAATTTTATTTTGTGACTCTTTAAGGGCCTTCTGTCTCACATTGCACTGCCTATTACACATTGTAACTCCGTATTTACCTAGATTTTTTGGCCAGATGTGTAATTCCAACAAGGCTAAATGAATTTCACCTCATCATGTTTCCTATTTCTACTTTATCTGGCAATTGCTACATGTATCCTCTTGGGATACCCTTAAAGCATCTGATTGATCACATTAATTACATTATTCATCCCATTTTAATAAGTTACAGTCAAACACCAGTATTCATTGATTTGATTTAGCAGTTTTGGATGTTTCATTTTTCAACTTCTTTCCACAAATTTGACTTGTAATTAATTTTTGTCATAATTTTTATTTATTTTTGCACCATTATTTTCAATATTTTTTCAGGACAGCAGCTACTGTATATTGTTCCACTGCCCTCATATGACAAAATTAAGTTGTGTTGTGTGATGTCATCACCTAACCAGTATAAAAGAGAGAGGAGTGTTACCTGAGTTCTTCAAATTTCTGGATTCTGTATTTAGATACTAAATAATTTTAAGGAAACAGTCTTTCATGTAGTTTTTGAGTTTGAATTTTGCTTTGAGTATTGGAACTTAGTATTTTGGCTGTTGCGGTTTACTTTGGTTTTGATGTTTGCCTATTTTTCAGAAAATATTTCTTGCTCATCTCCTGGTTTTTTAGTTAATTCAGCCTTGATTTCAACTGTGATAGAACATTCACTTTGCATGCTTTTAGTAAATTTTATTTTTTAATTGAAAACAGTGACCCAGTGGTTAGTACTCCTGTTCCTTGTGTCCAATTTTGGGGATTCAAATCCTTCGCTGAGTCATTGTCTGTATGGAGTTCCAATTGCTTAATGTGTCTGTCGGATTTTCTGTAATGTGCATTTTGGGTTTACTATAAATTGTAAATTGTATTTTGTGTTATATTAGATTTGATCGTTGTGAGTGGCAGGATGTCTAACAAGACATTTAGGAATTAAGAAAAGAACGGTCAGTTGTACCCAAGATCAGCACATGGACAAGCATTAGGTCAAAGTCAAAAGACACACATAAACAAAGTTCAAATTACAGTGATCCCTCGCTATATCGCGCTTCGCCTTTCGCGGCTTCACTCTATCGCGGATTTTATATGTAAGCATATTTAAATATATATTGCAGATTTTTTGCTGCTTCGTGGATTTCTGAGGACAATGGGTCTTTTAATTTCTGGTACATGCTTCCTCAGTTGGTTTGCCCAGTTGATTTCATACAAGGGACGCTATTGGCAGATGGCTGAGAAGCTACCCAACTTACTTTTGTTTCTCTCTCTCTCTCTTTCTTGCGCTGACTTTCTTTGATCCTGACGTAGAGGGTGTGAGCAGGGGGGCTGTTCGCACACCTAGACGATACGGACACTGGTCTAAAAATGCTGAAAGAGTTGCTACCTTCTGTGTGCAGCTGCTTCGTGAAGCGACATGCTGCACTGTGCTTCGCATACTTAAAAGCTCAAAGGGCACGTATTGATTTTTCACTGTTTGTTTCCTCTGTCTCTGTCTCTCTCTCTTTCTCCCTGCTCCTGACAGAGGGGGTGTGAGCTGCCGCCTTCAACAGCTTTGTACCGGCGGTGCTTCGCATACTTAAAAGCAAAACAGCCCTATTGATTTGTTTGGTTTTCTCTCACTTTCTGACATTCAGTGCTCCTGACGCGCACTCCTTTGAAGAGGAAGATATGTTTGCATTCTTTTAATTGTGAGACGGAACTGTCATCTCTGTCTTGTCATGGAGCACAGTTTAAACTTTTGAAAAAGAGACAAATGTTTGTTTGCAGTGTTTGAATAACGTTCCTGTCTCTCTACAACCTCCTGTGTTTCTGCACAAATCTGTGACCCAAGCATGACAATATAAAAATAACCATATAAACATATGGTTTCTACTTCGCGGATTTTCTTATTTCGCGGGTGGCTCTGGAACGCAACCCCCGCGATGGAGGAGGGATTACTGTACCTCCAAAACTTTTCCTAGCGAATCTTGTGTATTTTTTTGCAAGTTTTTTTTTCAAAGTTTGGACATCTGCTTAATAAGAGCAGTCATCTTACAGTATATATCATGGCACGTGCCTAGAGATAGCAACCAGAAACACAAAATGGAAGCATCCATGAAATCTAGAGACAAAAAATGGCCCCATGAAAAAACAAATACACAAGGAAAAAATATTACAGAAATGCAAAAATATTAATATTACATGCTATTAAACAAACTGAAATAATAGGGAATTTTAATGAATTCTTAACACTATGTGAGTGTGGAAGTATGGATGATTGGGTCACCCATTTCAGCAATCCATTAATTTAATAAATAAATTCGAGAAGCTTATATTATAATTTTGATCTTATCTGTTGTCAGGGATAGACACTTGGGCCAGTCTCTCTCCACCTACAGTGCATTCTCATGTTATTTTATTATAATTTTGAGTATTATTTGTGTTTAACACTGTGCAAGCACCTTCACAACTCAGAGCTTATGTCCCTGAAAAATCCAGGCAAGAAAAAGAAATCACCCAGAGTCAAAGTATATGACATACTGCTTTTTATGGCAGACTGTTCTGAATGCAATGGAGACAAAGATGAAGAAGGAGATGGAGGCAAGCCCTCCTCAGCAGAGTTTTGATGGCATGTAAGCCCAAAGACAAGAGTAAAGAGTCAAGGTAATAGTGAGGATTCAATGAAAACAAGCCTGTCAGTTGCTGGAAAAGCATACATAAAATGTTCCATAAACAAGGAAATTAATAATGAAGCTAATGGAAAATACAAGTCAGAACCTAAATCAGAATATAAATATTTTTAACAGGAAATGCAGAAAGAATGGTAGTGCTCAGATAAATGGTAAGAACAATCTTAGAGAAAATGAATAATATTATAAAAAATCAACAGAAAAATGAAAGAGAAGGTTGAGTTTGAGAATGTGACATGTAATTGGGAACAATACCAACCAATTATTGCGAATCATTCCACCATTAAGCAGCAAAAGGGGACCAGGCCTTGAAAAACTCACACAAAGTTGCAAATCTTTCCTTGTTTCAAGTCTGGGCCCACTGGACTGGCCTCACACCAGACAGCCTGACCATAAACTCAAAAAAAGGTGGGCTTATCTTCCTGCAAAGGCTCAAAATGGGGCTAAAGTTTTTAAATAATAAAAATCTGTAAATGTTCACAAAAATGGAGATGAGGGAAACCAGGAAATCTCTGATGACAATACAAAGCAAGATCCTTATTTTCAAAGATTTATCCAAAAAGAATTAAAAAATATAGACAGAAACAAAAATGAGAAAAAAAGGTTTGCATAAAAGGTAAAAAGCACACAAATCCCATAACCACTAACTAGATACAGTACCTTATAGTGAAAGAAGGGGACAAAGGTCAGGGAATCCAATGAATGAAAACAATGTTAGTCAAAAACAATAAATGCTACCGTTATACCAAAGGTGTAGAATATTCTAGTACTGCTGGGGTCAGATGCTTGATTAGGTGATGCACCTCCTTAGGTTATATGTACAGGAAGCAGTGCTAGATTACAAATAACACCACCTAGAAACAAAATAGCAAAGAAAATCATGAAATTAGAAAAACACAAAACAAAACAAAAACATAATAATGTGAAAACATAACTTAAATATAAGTCAAATAAATGTATCTCTGTAGCAGTAAGGAAACATAAGTGAAGTGCAAGATAAGGAATGTAACTAAAAGTTGAAGCTGGCAGTTGCTGAGTGTAGTAAGAAATTGCTGAAACAGAACTTATGAAATCACACAGGTAGTCAGGTTGAGCTAGCCAAGAATAGGTCTGAAATCTTGACTTATCTTTGGAAAGAGGAACTAAGCATTCCATGAGACTTAAGGTTACATACACAGATAAGTGACCATTACCACTTACACAGATATAGCCATAGGAGGAGTGAAACACTGGTTTGAAATGTACCTCTACATACCATCCAGTTTTTTTCACCCTCTCATACATACATCATATTTACTGTTTGGAAAAGGTCTGGGATTAAAACATTTAGAGACTTGTACATACAGTAGATAATGTCTTTGCATCCTATGAGCAGTGTAACAGTTGAGGCTTGTGTCCACCTCTCGAACCCTCAGGTACCACTCTTGAGACCAGGTGAAAGTATAATAATAATTATTCTCTTTATTATAATATAGTAGTGCACCAAGCACTCTCCACACCACTCTCATATAAACAATAAACTATTCTCAATAAACCAATACAATCCTCCTCGCCCAGACACTTAGCCCACCTTCCTCCCAGCTCAGCTCGGTGTTCTGGGCTTCCCAGAGTCCTTTTATAGCCCCTGACCCGGAAGTGGCTCCAAGCCAAACCCACAAGTCCGTTTTCCTTCCGGGTCAGGGCAAACAGTCCTTTTCTTCATCCCGGGAGCACATCGCTTCTTCCAGTCACGTGACTGAGATGCACTCCCGGGTTATAGGGCATGCCAGAGCCCACTAGCCCCCTTACAGCGACTCCTGGCGGCCCCCAAGGTATCCAGCAGGGCTGTGTCACAACACTACAAAGTCCATGAGGCCCTGCTGGAACTCGGGGCACAAATATGCTGTCCGGAGGGCTCCTCCTAGCGGCCTGGGGGTGACGACCGGAGTCCATAGCCGGTCGTCTGTCACAGCAGTTAAGCTTCAAATTTAACTTCTCATCAACACGATTTTTCCACTGCTTTCAAGCTAGAAACTTTGCTAAACAGAACCTGCCCAATTTTTCTCACTTTCCCTCATTTCTATTCTAGAAGAAATATTGATCAGTCTTGAAGGCTCAGTTGGCATCTCTACAATTTATAAAAAGTTCTTTCCTTTTCAAAGATCCCAGGGCACAATGGGGAAAGGATCTTTCACTTAACATTTCAGAAATGGAGTGGAAAGCAGCCATGCACAGAATACACTCTAGCTCCATATGTGCAAAGTACTCAATCATTCAACTTAAAATCTTCTATCAACCGTATTGATCGCATTTAAAATTATCCATAATGTTTCCAGGGCAAAATTAAACCTGTGAACGTTGCAATCCTGCATTAGCCTCACTGAGTCACATGTTTTGGAAGTGAACCAAATAAAGATCATTTGGGACAAAAATGCCTATCAGACAGCCTTGGTGTCACAATCGCTCCTAACACATTAGCAGTTGTGTTTGAGGGGCTTAAAGTGGAGAAGGACAAACAAATTGTAACTACTATTTCCTCATTGCTAACGTAGACTTATCTTGCTCAACTGGAGGAATCCCAGCCCACCACTTTTAAATCAGTGGGTAACTGATGTCCTGTACTATATAAAATTAGAAAAAGTCAAATTTTCACTTTGAGGATCTGTTTAAAACTTTTTTTAAAATATGGCAGGATCTAATCTGTAACATTTTATAATAAGCTTTTATATCAGAGAAAAGGATAGTCTTCTTTACTTGCTGCTTTTAAATATTTGCTTTGTTGGTTGGCTGTCCTCTTTCTTTTAAGTGGGGGTTGAATTTTGGTTTGTTAAGTTTGACTCGATTGTATGGAATGTTGTTTTCTTTTAATTCAACATATAGCAAAACCAGCTATATCAAGTCAAATCAAGTCAAATCCTGCCTAAAGAAATGTTTGCTGCATCTTGTTCAGGGAACATCTCTTAAGCAGCTTGCTGTGACCGGGGCAGTCCATCTTCATGAAAAGAAATAAAGACATATGATTAAGTTTCCTCCTGCCTGGTTAATTGACTAAACCCAAATTATTCCAAGGTGAAGGTGATTTCTTCCAAAGTTTCCTGGAGTCCTCAGGAACTGGACTGGGATCCTCAGGAAAGAAGAGGCTGACGAGATAGTTACATCTGGTGGGACCAGATCTGGCAAAATTTAGTACTGGCCTGTTTCTAATCCATTTGGGACCCATGACGGAGTGGCCGTGACAACTCACATTGAGGAACAAATCCATGGCAGGTTAGAGAAAGCTTAATTTAAGACTCAAAAAAATTTTTTTTGAGTCGGGTTTGGACAGCAGCAAATGAAAATGATAAAAGCCATCTTTTGGAAAGAAAGGGAGAAATGGTTGGCTGGATATCAAATTAGAGCTCCAGGAAAGGAATAACAGGTTGCAACCAGGTGAGAGGTATTTTCCCACAGGAAAGTATAAATCAAAGGATGATCTATGTGTGATTGATTATGAATGGTTGGCTTGGTGTTTATAGAACTAATAAAAGAAGTTTGCTTTAGAAAGCTCAGTGGTTGACTGACACAATGGGGTCCATAAACAGTAAGGGTTCAAAACAGGTGGGACCAAGAGATACAGTAATCCCTCCTCTGTCGCGGGGGTTGCGTTCCAGACCCCCCTGCGAAAGGTGAAAATCTGCGAAGTAGAAACCATATGTTTATATGGTTATTTTTATATTGTCATGCTTGGGTCACAGATTTGCACAGAAACACAGGAGGTTGTAGAGAGACAGGAACTTTATTCAAACACTGCAAACAAACATTTGTCTCTTTTTCAAAAGTTTAAACTGTGCTCCATGACAAGACGGAGATGACAGTTCCATCTCACAATTAAAAGAATGCAAACATATCTTCCTCTTCAAAAGAGTGCGCGTCAGGAGCAGAGAATGTCAGAGAGAGAGAGAGAAAAAAGCAAACAAAAATCAATAGGGCTGTTTGGCTTTTAAGTATGCGAAGCACCGCCGGACAAAGCAGCTGCTAGGAAGGGAGCAATGTAAAGGTAGTCTTTCAGCATTTTTTAGAGGAGCATCCGTATCCTCTAGTCCAGTGTGCGAACAGCCCCTCTGCTCACACCTCCTTCGTCAGGAGCAGAGAATGTCAGAGAGAGAGAGAGAGACAGAGACAGAGAAAAACAAACAATCAAAAATCAATACGTGCCCTTCGAGCTTTTAAGTATGCGAAGCACCATGCAGGAAGCATGTTGCTTGACAAACCAGCTGCACAGAAGGGAGCAACTTGAAGGTAATCTTTCAGCATTTTTAGACGAGCGTCCATATCGTCTAGGGGTGCGAACAGCCCCCTTGATCACACCCCCTCCGTCAGGAGCAGAGAATGTCAGAGCAAGAGAGAGAGAGAGAGAGAAAAGCAAACAATCAAAAATTAATACGTGCTGTTTGATCTTTTAAGTATGCGAAGCACCGTGCAGGAAGCATATCGCTTGACAAAGCAGCCATATGTAAGCCCAGCAAGGAAGAGAGCAATGTGAAGGTAATCTTTCAGCATTTTTTGAGGAGCGGCCGTATCCTCTAGGGGTGCAAGCAGCCCCCGTGCTCACAATATATTTGAGGAGTTTTATTTAATATGTAATACGCGCTCTGGCTGGGTATCTTCTCAGCCATCTGCCAATAGCGTCCCTTGTATGAAATCAACTGGGCAAACCAACTGAGGAAGCATGTACCAGAAATTAAAAGACCCATTGTCCGCAGAAATCCGTGAACCAGCAAAAAATCCGCGATAAATATTTAAATATGCTTACATATAAAATCCGCGATAGAGTGAAGCCGCGAAAGTCGAAGCGCAATATAGCGAGGGATTACTGTATATTAAACTTAGAACTGTGGGTCAACAATACTGAACAGAATAATAAACAAGTAGCAGAAAAATGTGTGAGCATCTCATGTTCAAAAGGGGGGAAGTATGTAAAAATAATTTAAGTATAAGTCAAATAAATGTATCTCTGTAGCATTAAGGAAGCATAAGTAAAATGCAATATAAGGAACTTAACTAAAAAGCAGAAGCTTGCAGTTGCTGAGTGTAGTAAGAAGTTGTGGACGCAGAGCTTGTGAAATAAAGGAGGCAGTCAGGCTGAGCTAGCTAAAGTGTGAAGACTTGAATTATCTTTGGAAAGAGGAACTAAGCATTCCATGAGAATAAAGAATGTAAGCGTTTAAGGAAGAGTTTAAGGTTACGTACACAGATATGTGACCATTGCCACATACAGATACCCATAGAAGGAGTGAAACATGGGTTTGAAATGTCTAGAATATAGAAAAACTGGCTAGTAACTGATGCAAGGAGCATTTTGCACCGGTCAAGTCAAACAAGTGATGTTTGTGCAGCATTTGACACTGTTAATCATGAAATCCTCCTGTCATTTCTCTCTGCTGTAGGGATCTCTTGCTTAGCCCTTCAATGGCTCACATCATATCTCTCTCTAATAGGCAACAGTTTGTCACACTTGGCCAATATAAATCCCTCACCTCACCTGTGTCGTGTGGTGTCCCTCAGGGTTCAGTCCTTGGTATATTACTTTTTCCACTTTATATCCTTCCTTTGGGTCAGATTATTTGCAGACATGGCCTTAACTTCCACAGTTATGCAGATGATATACAGTTATATCTTAGTACAGACTCCCCTACAGACTCACCTCCCAGCAAATTCACAGACTGCATCACTGATCTTAAGCTATGGATGGAAAATAACTTTCTCAAACTTAATGCCAATAAAACTGAAGTGTTACTGGTAGGTCCACACTCCCAGCTTTCTAAGGCATCCAATTTCTCTGTTTCTGTTTACAGTACACTTGTCAAACCTACTCCTGTTGTCAGAAATCTTGGGGTTTTGTTTGATTCATCACTTAACTTTGAGTTACACATTAGGTCTCATTCCAAAATTTCATTCTATCACCTCTGTAACATTGCCCACCTCCGTCCATTTCTGTCCTTTAATCTGGTTCATTGTTTCATAATGTCTCGTATTGATTACTATAATTCCCTCTTCATCGGCCTCCCTGCAAAATCTATACAGAACCTATAGTACATTCAGAGCTCCGCAGTCAGAGTCCTCACCCTCACAAAGCGTTTTGCTCACATCTCCCCTGTTCTCTCCCAGTTTCACTGGTTACCGGTTCCATCAAGGATTAAATTCAAGATTCTGCTTCTCACCTTCAAAGCCCTACATAACTTTGCCCCCCCTCTACCTCACTCAGCTACTAGCTCCTTACACTCCTTGTTGCTCTCTCAGGTCCTCGAGCAGTAATCTCCTTACTTTCCCACGTACCAGACTCTCCACTCTGGGATGCAGGTCCTTCAGTGCTATAGCCCCTTGACTCTGGAACGCTCTTCCTCACTTTCCTCTTCTACAAACTTTTGTCGTCTGTGTAATTTTTTTTACTCTGTATGTAAAGTGACCTTGGGTTTGTGAAAGGTGCTCTATAAATGCAACTTATTATTATTACAAAAATACTTGCTGCATATTGTTCAGGGGAAATCCCTTAAGCAGTCTGCTGTGACAGGTGTGCTTCCTCTTCATGAAGAGAAATAAAGACAAATTATTAAGGTGCTTCCTGCCTGGTTAATTGACTAAAGACAAGTTATTCCAAGATGAAAGTGACTTTTTCCTCAATAAAATGATATAAAAAATTATATTTAAATAACAGCACAAAAAATTTAATGAGCAAGAAATAAACTTGAGCCAGTGCAACAGCCCTCAAAGTACCATAAGACTGACTTGAATTGAGGCACTCTCTTTCTTATATGATGTCCCCTGAGTGCAGTGTACACATTTTTAAAGGCATCAGCTCTTATTGACCCTCATTGAAAGATGGGCTAACTCTAACTCCTCCTGGGAGGTGGGATCTTGGTATACAGAGGTCCAAATTGAGCTAATATGAAAGCTAATATGAAGACACTTCTAGTGAAAGAGTCAACCTACCTTCTCAACATATGCTGTATAAATGACAACCTAGCATTGCACATGGGCTGCAAAAAGGGAGAAGTGCAATGAAGGTTAAGGTTCTAGATAAAAAGGGCTTTGTGTAAAGTCCAAAATTTTCCTTTTAATTTCTTGGTCTGTAAAAAAGGAACATGTTCTTCATGATTAAATTCAAGAGAAAGTCTAATAATCTGATGCACAACTGGGTATGAAAAATTGGATCTTCAGGTGCCCAATAAACAAAATCAAATCTTAAGACATTTCCTTATGAATACATTAGTTAAATGAATCTTTTATAACACATTTACATTTATTTGCTTAGCAAGTGATTTTATCCAATGTGACTTACAAAAGGGGTCAACATAATCAAGTAAACATCAGTCTGGGGACTGTTTAGGAATATAAGTGTTTAGGAATAAGGTTACAAAATTGATCATCATAAGTGAAGAGCTCAGAACAAAATGCAAACTAGTTACACTACCTCAGATACAACAACAAAGCCATTATCAATTAGACAGAAATCCACTGAATAAGAGAGTCTTCACTTTTTAAACATGTTGAGGGAGTCAGCAATTTGAATGGAGGTGGGCAGCTCATTCCATCAGCTGAAAGCTACACATTGGCTTTCGCATTTTGTGGTTTTTTGGGCTCCTTTTTTAAAAACAATGCAGTATTTTGGGGAATTTTTCAACCCCCATCCTCTGCATTTTTACTATGTTTTTAATCTGTCTGCCACCCCTTCCCCTGCTACTTGCACTTGCATATGTTCTTTACTGTTTTAAAATCTCCAAGGGGGACCCTGAACCCCCCATTGTGTGATGGTATATACCCATTCTATCACTCTAAATATCTCTTAGGGAACAACCAGGCTTTAATGGTATGCATCAAACCCTCTTGCTCTGACAACACCCCCTGCCTTCCAGTGTGTCATTTTGTCTACCTTAGGTATTTGGCTATTTCTTTGGGCAAATTCACTATTTTTAAGTTTTTCTTGGGCTATAAATTTTTTAACAACCTGGCATCATGCTAGCAGTGATCTGTTGCTCTATCTGAGATTGATTTTTGAACTTTAATGGGTGAACTTAACTATTAGCTAACAAAACAAATTGCATGGTCTTCTTGAAAACTTATGATCCTTTTTATACCCAATACTGCTGGCATAGGTCTTGGTGCTTCATAACCTTACATTGGATTAACTGGGTCAAGATAGTGACTGAACTAATTAATAAGTTCAAAATATTTTAAATCAATATATATATATATATATATATATATATATATATATACATTTAGAGTACAAAAGATAATTGTGCATGTAGCCTGGGAAAACTTGGACGATCTCAGTCTGAAGTACATAGTCCTACTGAAAAAAAGATTTTAGTTACAACTCACATGGCCTGCATTTGGAAACTCCCTCTCCCTTTTCTTGATCATCCTCAAAAAGGAGCAGACATAGATCAGTCAACAGGAAGTTTAGGTAACACAACCAGGAGCAAAATATTTAATTGGCTTACTGCAGGAACTGTCTGTGCCACACTAATTGACCCATATATCCCTGGAGCTTTATCAACAAAAGAAAATGCCGCTTGGTCAACAACAAGTCACCCTCGTAAACTGATCTATAACCAATGGCCAATTTGAAACACATGTTATCCAGAGAGTTTAATAGGAAACTCAAAAGTAAAAAAATTTGCTCACAAAGATTAGCCACAAGCTAATAAATTGCCTCTCTTCCTCCGATTAAATGCTACAACCGCAAGAGCAAGTGTTGAATATCAGGGCAATTCTCTACTGGCTTTAAAAGGCAAAAGCTACAACAACGGTTATTAGAACATGAAGTGAATAAAAAGATAATTCAGTCTTAGCCATAGTGTGCATGCCTAAATAATAATTAATTCATTTGTCAACTGATTTTTTCAAAATATTAAATATGAAGATAAACAAAAAGACCTTTCATTGTATCAAGAAACACTGAGGCACTTTTTTACCTTTATCATGTGAAGGTCAAATTTTATTAAGTTAGTAAAAGAAAAAGTACCCTCAATAGTCTTCAATTTGTTTGAGTGCAATTCTCCCTTCTCCAGAGGGTTCTGCCAAATGATTCTTCTTGCCTCTTGAATCCTTCAAGCCTGCAGAGATCCACAGCAATCAGCCTAAAATTGAAACCCCACATGCTGCTAATGCCAAGAAAGGCTTCACTAATGCAATGCTGCTGTTGCAACTTGGATTTGGACCTAAAAACTGATTTCTGTGACATTCACTCATAAATAGTCAGACAGAGGACTAGGACTTAACATCATAATTTAAATGCAAGAAAGAAATGCTCACGTGCCACTGTGGTAATATGGAAACAGAGAGATTCAGATTGTAGAACATCGCAGTGCATCAGGGAACAGATGGCAGATGAGTTTACAATGACACTCATCCTGCTCTTCCTTTGCTTGCCCCTCTATAACCTTCAAAAAAGGGTACACTAGAATGTTGTGAGCAATTTTCAATGAAGAATACTTGTATAAACTTTGAGCACCAGGAATAATTTATTGATGCATATTCAGAACATGCAAATTAAAAGTTAAAAATATCTTTCAAGAAATAATAGGCTTATAAAATAATTACTGTCATGTGTTCACAGTACTGCGGAATTCTCACATGTGCTTATCAACATGAAACACATTGCCACTCTCCAGTGCCATGATTACAGAGTAGAAGTGCCTTATCTTGAACTTCTGTCTTCCTTACTGAGAATTTCCAGAACACATTTATCATATACTAGCTGTGTAATCCCATGCTGTAAAAAGCCCGGGCACCTAGAAACTATTGAAATCATCAGAAAAACAATTGAAATGCAGAGTCGACAGTTTCATTTTACGGACACGCTTGCCCTTCCTTGTCTATTAACGGCTAAGCGAGTTTCTCTCTCGTTTGTCTTTCCTCAGTGGTTTCACTTTGGCGACAGAATCGCTTTCTTTCAGCTTCATGCTGTATCCTCGAACTTCTTTGTATTTCCGATTCATTAACTTGGGGCCACCTTGCTGGCTCTTTGAGCTTCATGCTTTAGCCTCGCACTTCCGGGCTGGACACACATCCATGCGTAGACATTTATATATACTGTAAGATGTATACTGTACAGTGCCTATTAAAATAGGTGGTTTTCACATTTTATTGTTATTGTTCGATATAATTTGAGTTGACTGAAAATACTCTTTAATATCAAAGTGAAAATATCTCTGCAAAGTGGTCTAAATTCATTATAAAAACATAACAAAAATAATTGATCACATAAGTATCCTCCCCCGTTAAAATGACAAGCCTTAATCATTAGTGGTATAGCCAATTGGTTTTAAAAATCCCATATTTAGTTAAAAGGAAATCGCCTGTCTGTAGCCAAGAGGATTCAAGTGATTATAGTCTAAATACACCTGTATGTGGAAGGCCCAATGTGCGGTGAGTCAGTATGACAACCTAATCTGAAAAATGAAGTCAAAAATACCACTCCTAGAACCTCAGGGAAAAGGTGATTGAAAAACACAGTCAGGGGATGGAGACAAGAAAATGTCTGTAACTGGCCTAAGCACATTTGAAAATAGATGGATGGGTGAAGTAGTATCCTTACATATCTACTGGAAGGTGAACTGTCCCATAATCTGGGAAGATTTCTGAATGCAATGGTTTCAACAGTGCAAACAAAACTAGTGTACGTAGTTTGGGCATGTAGTAAGGATGCCCATGTATTGCCTCAGTTTGGAGGTGTACTAGTACTGTCACTGTGACCTTCGAAATAACGACATAAAGAGGGTGAAGTGAATTGATATGAAATATTGCGATTAATATCATAAAGGAATGGTATATAAATAAATTATTTTCCTTTAACATTGCTTATCTTCTTGTGGTATCCGGCTAAGGCATTGACTCCTGATATTGTACTTCTTTTCCTCACATTGTACAGTCAGAAGGGTTTGAGATGGCTCATTTGTTTCAGCTGAAGATCCTGCTATGAATTAAGAAAAATACATAAAGGATAGGTAGCTTGGTGGCATAGTCCAGTCTCTTTCTGTGCAGTGTTTGCTTATTCTATAAATATCTCTGTAGACATTTCTCCAGCTAATTAGGTTTACTTCCAAATCCCAAAGATGTTTGTGTTGGGTTGATTGCAGGACCCTGCACTATGGTGCATCTGGGCATGAGCACATTTGGCCCTGCAGCCAATGATCTTGTGAAGCAATCACATTTGATTGTTCACACACATAAAATCAGAGTGCATGCCTCCTTCTGATCAGCTATCAATACAGGTAAGGCATTAAGTATAAGAGGATACATGAACTCCTGATGTTATAACATGTGAGAAAATCGCATAGCATTCTGCCCATCAATTTCATTTTCTTAATTGGCTTTACCACAGGTTGTGCAGAAAGCTGGACCTCAATAAGAAGGAACCAATGTGGGAGCTAAATGTTTATTAATTTTATGTTTTTGAGAGGGCTTTTGTGAAATTGTAATTTTTTTGTGATCCCACTAGTGAACGCAGACCATCAAGATGCTTCTGAACTGTAAGTTCAGTAAGTGTTTCATGTTAAGGCTTTGTGGTGGATGTGCATTCCAGGTCGTGGCACCCCTAGTTACCCATATGGTTAATCCAACAATGGTTGACTAGTGTCAGTATACTGTTCTGATGGGATTGTACACTGCAGTAGATTGGCATCCTGTCTGGAGTTGGTTGCTGCAACTTAGTATTTAAATACACCTACACAGGTGTTAGACAAGACCGACTGATACTGACCCTCGTGAATGGCACAAGGCCAGGTCACAGTGAAAACAATGTGTCTATCATTTACCATCTCTCCGTTGAATCTTCTGTCCTATGATTTCACAGAAAGACATTTGGAATTTCAGGTACAAAAGTGCTCATATGGAAAGTCATTTGTCAAATCACAAAAATGAAAGATTTATTAATGCTGAATTTGAGAAATTTTACAAACATTATGACATGTCCATCAGTTTTGTTTGTGTGAACCCATTTCAGTGCACTGAAGAGGTGGTTTTAAAAGAAGAACATATCATTGGGTTAAGACAAGGTTGAAAATCATTGGATTGAATTTCCTATTTTTTATTTGTACTAGGGTGTTGTGCCGTTTACATCTTGCCTGAAGAAGGGGCCTGAGTTGCCTTGAAAGCTTGCATATTGTAATCTTTTTAGTTAGCCAATAAAAGGTGTCATTTTGCTTGGCTTTTCTCTATTTTTTATTATAATTTTGCACTAATACCTTAAAGTCATCTTATGACTTTGAAATTAATTTTTTGTATCTTAGAATTAGCAGGGTGGGGTACCGGAGCAGTGGTTAGAATTGCTGCCTCAACGCTCCAAGAGATGTGCTTTGAATTTTATCCCATTAACTATCTATTTGGGTTTTTCTACTATCTCCTTCTGTCCATGTTGGCTTTAATCCAGGTTTTCAGGTGTTTTCCTACATCCCAAGGGTGCTGATATTAGATTAATTTATGACTCTAAATACTGCTTTTTATAGATGAGTGTCTTGATGGACTAGTGTAATACCTGGGGCTCCTACTTTCTGGGATAGTACCCTTTATTGGTACAATGAATGGAAATTCAAAACAAAACTGCCTTCATATGACAAGATCTGTAGGTTTGAGTCATTTCAGCTTAGAGTAATATGGCCTTATTAACTTTAATTCAAGCAATTGCTTATCAAAAATGACTTTTTGTCTTTCTTTAGTTTTTATCACCCAGGCATGGCAACAGATAGCACCTGCTCTGTAATTAAGCGGCATAACATGAAACGAAATGCAGTTTTTATTTCTCTTGGTGTGTGTTTTTTTTTTTGGTTTTGATTGCAGGGAGTCTGTCGCCGTCTCCAAAGCTAATTGTGTAATAATGTTATATTATCTGTTTCCTACTGCCTAATTAACCTGCTTTTTCATTTTCCTGGGTCTGAATCTGTTTACTCCCCCTCCCCAAACCCCCCCCCCCCCCCCCCCCCCCCTCCCCTTCCCTGAAAATTTTACTTGAAGGGATTTTTTCTGTTCTGGAGTCTGTCTCAGCCTTTATTGTGCAAGGATTTGACAAACGGCTTAAAAGGGGATCTGGATCTTTTGAATTCTGCCTCAAAATAAAAGAGTACTGCCATCTTTCTAAAGAGCTACTGTAATACTCAGAGGGCTTATCTGACAGTCCTTTCTCTAAGTAATTCATTTCAGAGGTCTGACTGTCTTGAACCCAGCTGATAACACTTAGCCTCACACTAAAGAATACGACTCTTTAAGTGATCCATTAACATCCTATTCCCCAAGAGCGGGACAGTGTCTACTGAAACAAACCAGGAAACCTTCAAGGAAAACAGGATGGCAGACAAGTCCAGAGATCAAAGCCCCCCTTTCCCCTCTGAATCCCACCTCCCCCCAGACATCTGAAGTCTTCCTTCTCAAGACCGGCTCCAGTGTTTTCAATTAAGAACTGCAAAATGTTTTAAATTATAACAATGTCAATTAGTCAGCAATTCTTGCCTCTGATTTTAATAGCTCTAACGTATGACGAAGATTTATGGGCTGAAGAGGAGGTCGTTCATTCACTGAAGAAAAGAAGAAATGAAAATGCAGTAATCAGGCTTTCATACCATGACTCTTCTAGGTCTGGATCATTGAAATGAATACAAATGAGCCGCCTAATAATACTTTAAAAAGAAAGCTACACGTCATATTTCATTATGGGACCCTTCTACACATCCATTCATTGTCACGACTCTCTGATTCTCATTCAAGGTCATGAGGAGGTGGGTACTAAATCAGTCATGGTGGGGGCAAGACAGCAGCTCCAATCTGCCTGCACTTTTTCCTTCCACTCACTGAAAGGTACAATGCTTTTTACCTGAACTGTACTTGTTCTTATAGTGAAAGAGGGTTGCATTGTTTAAACTTTATTCTCAAGTCATATTCTTTCTTCGTTTCGTAATCAGTCAATGAAACTTCATCAATTGGACTGGCATTAATGGAAACCAGTAAAAAAGATTTCCACTGAGTATAATGAAGTTTCCACTGAGTATAATGAAGACAAACTTTTAGACTGACAGGTATCCTACTGAGACTGCATGTGATTTGGGGGCATGCTAGGGCCCCATAATGTGTTGATGGAGCCACAGGAATTTATTAATGGGAATGAAAGTGGCGTGTAACGAGGAGTAGACCATTTTGTTGGAACTTTCCCTTTCCCAGGATAATACCAAAGCGTCTATTTAAACCAAGAGGGGAGAGGATAAAGTTAGAGGGGTAAATTGAAACACAATCCACACTAGCTCTCTGGCCATATAAAACGAACTCCTGTCTACGTATTCGTGTAACTAAGGTAAAAGAATTAGACAAAGCATTCCCTACCACTGCTGTCCCTTTCTCTCACAATCTGTCTGCTCTACCTTCTTACCAATCGGCTCTACCACAAATTGAACGTTCTCCTGACTCCACACTCTATGGGCTTCTGGCTTGAGGCAGCTTTGATTCTCTTGCTAGGGTCACTTTTGTTTGGGTCCAGAACTACCATAATGTCTTGAGACCATCAAGCCATGGTACCATTTGGTGGCGCTTGAGATCACTGCAGCCCTGAATTTTCCTTAGGTAGGCTTCCTTACTTTAAATAGCAATGTGACACCAATCGTTCACTGGCATCCTATATTAGCCTGGAGATTTTTTTGCCAACATGCCATGGACTTCTCCTCTCTATTCAAAGAAGATCAGACATAACTGACCCTTGTTGGATGTCCTGCCCTCCCATGTCCTAGAGAAAAAAAAATGCATGTTTCCTCCCAGTTCATACTTCACCCTTTTTTTCTCTCTCTCTACTATTCTTACCCATTGTCTGCTTGTGAAATTTATTGCCTGTGATATAACTTTTTTAGACATATAGTTTTGTGTATTTCATGTTTTTTTTCACTCAGATTCTGTTTCTATGGTTTGTTTTGATTTCAGCTGGCAAAGATTAATTTGATTACCATCTTGTTTATGTTGTTTATGCAATGCTCCATGCACCATCACGTGACCTCTTCTGTCACGTTACTGACCTCACTAGCTGTGTCACTATAAATATGGCAGCAGTCACAACATCTATTATACCATGGTGGATAAATCTACGTCTCATATTTTTAGCACAATTAGCTTATGTCTCAACTAGGCCCTAGCATTACATGTTTTTTAGGCTCGCTGAACTTTATTTTGTATTTGGCTATTGATTTTTGTTCTGTCCCTTTAGCTTTATTTACCATGTTATTCTGATCACTTGATTTTGGCCTCTACCTGTTCCTGACCATAACTTTGGCTTTCATTCCTGATCTTTTGCCTTTCTTAAAGTGTTTTTAGACACATTGGTGTTTCATAACATCTCTCTCTAGTGATGCCCTTTCACCTCCTCTATTATGGTGTCATACAGTACATTCTAGTTTGTTCCCCATATTACAATCTTACTGTCATGATCTGGGTGCTTTGATAAGTTTTTCTATTATTTTTGCATCCTTTCCTGCAGAAATGTTTGGTTTATTGGAGGTTTTGTTTATAGTAGAACCCAATAAAACATTTATAGTTTTATTTAAAGTGTTGTTTAAGATGTTGAAATTTATTAATATCTTATCATGATGCCATTCTGTTCATCATGGGTGTGGTCCACATTTTGTGAAGTTGAAATAACTTTTAATTCTTAGACAGCAGGAGGTGTACAGTATATGACATCATCAACATGAC
The DNA here is from genome assembly GCF_900747795.2 of Erpetoichthys calabaricus. Lineage (NCBI taxonomy): Eukaryota > Metazoa > Chordata > Cladistia > Polypteriformes > Polypteridae > Erpetoichthys > Erpetoichthys calabaricus. The sequence goes on from NC_041395.2 coordinate 278,209,836, forward strand.
AATACTGGCCACTTCCTGGTTATCCGAGATTGAGGATTCTCTTTAAAATAAAACTTTGTGACTTAGTGTTTTTAGTTCTCCTTATCTTTTGACTTTGGCTTGCACTCTGACCACATATTTAGCTTAGTGTTTTAGCTCAAAGTCCTGATCTATTGTCTTCCTAGTTTTGGCTTTGTTTTCACTATCTATTGGTTAATATTAAAATATATAGTACAGGATATGTATGAGGGAAGTGTGACAGTGGTGAGGTCTGTGGTAGGTGTGACGGATGCATTCAACGTGGAGGTGGGATTACATCAGGGATTGGCTTTGAGCCCTTTCTTATTTTCAATGGTGATGGACAGGTTGACAGGTGAGATTAGACAGGAGTCCAGGTGGACTATGATATTTGCTGATGACATTGTGATCTGTAGCGAGAGTAGGGAGCAGGTTGAGGAGACCCTGGAGAGGTGGAGATATGCTCTAGAGAGGAGAGGAATGAAGGTCAGTAGGAACAAGACACAATACATGTGTGTGAATGAGAGGAAGGTCAGTGGAAAAGTGAGGATGCTGGGAGTAGAGCTGGTGAAGGTGGATGACTTTAAATACTTGGGATCAACAGTATAGAGTAATGGGGATTGTGGAAGAGAAGTGAAAAAGAGTGCATGCAGGGTGGAATGGGTGGAGAAGAGTGTCAGGAGTAATTTGTGAAAGACGGGTATCAGCAAGAGTGAAAGGGAAGGTCTACAGAACAGTAGTGAGACCAGCTATGTTATATGGGTTGGAGATGGTGGCACTGACCAGAAAGGAGGAGACAGAGCTGGAGATGGCAGAGTTAAAGATACTAAGATTTGCACTGGGTGTGACGAGGATGGATAGGATTAGGAACAAGTACATTAGAGGATCAGCTCAGGTTGGATGGTTGGGAGACCAAGTCAGAGAGGCGAAATTGCATTGGTTAGGACTTGTGCAGAGGAGAGATGCTGGGTATATTGGGAAAAGGATGTTAAAGATAGAGCTGCCAGATAAGAGAAAAAGAGGAAGGTCTAAGAGAAGGTTTATGGTTGTGGTGAGAGAGGACATGCAGGTGATGGGTGTAACAGAGATATGAAAAAAGATATGAAAAAAGATGATCTGCTATGGTGACCCATAATGGGAGCAACCAAAAGAAGAAGAAGAAGATATATAAATCTGCCTTGCTCCTTTTACTGATAGAACACTTGTAGAGGGCATCCTTTTCTCCTTTGAAACCAAGCTTCACATGCTAGACCCTGTATAAAAATGGAGGAGAGTTCTGTTCTACCTGAAGGAAGTGGTTATGGATTTCTAGGGGTTTGCAGCATTCTGTCAACACATAGAAACAAATTTCTACTCTTGTGGCAGCAGGTTGCACAGAAAGGATTCTGTATGCAGTATGCTGGCAATGATAGGCAGCAAAAGAGGGGTTTTAAGTGCTTTGTCCTTTCATAATAAATAGTGGGGATCAGGGGTGCAATGAACCAAAATGACCATCAGGAGGTGAATTGGTCTGATGGCTGGAGTGGTTTAGAAGTGGTGCTGTATAATAGCCTTGCTGAGAACTGTGTCCTCAGTTATGAGGTTTAAATTGTCTTTATGTCAGGGGCATACATGGTTGGATCTGAAAGGAAATAGACAATGGCACACTAACAAGGAGGAAGGGCACATAGACCATTATATGAGAGAATATGACAGAACTTAAAGAGTAAAGGAGATCAGAGATATGGAAAATCCAAGGGCAAGGCAGGTCAGTTGCCTCATCTCAGACAGAGCTCCTAATTTCCTCGGTACCCGTTTTTACATTCATATTGTGTTTATACCCTTTGTTATTCTCCTTGCTGAAAATAAATGATGTCACATTGTATAAATAGCAGACACCACATCCCAAGACACAGCTACATTACATATATGTATTTAGCTCACAATCATTGTCTTAAAATTAGACAGCCTAAAGTTTAAGTGATTTGCTGAGGGTTAAAAAATGAGTCAGAGTTAGGGCTTGAACTAGAAAGCTAGTGGTTTACTACGTAGCACCCAAGTCCTACCAATAAGCAGTATATTCCCAAAAATAGCTATCACTGTCATGAAGTATTTTACTTAAAATTAGAAGAATTAGACAATTGAATTGATTTAAAATCTCTATGGACTGTACACTCAGTGGTGCATCAAAATAAACAAGGAAAAATTTAGAAAATGAAGTGTGCCAGAGGACATATTGAGATGGCATTTTTGGAAACCAATACAGATGTGACTAATTAGCCTGATTATGAATTCCTGACAAATAAAGGTTCACACGAAGACCTCTCAAGTGTTCCAAAAAATGGAAGCCACAAAGTTGGCATTATATTTGTTACAACTGTGTGCATATATCTAGTCCTCTTCTGGATTACTGGGGCCAGAGTCTATCCTGGCTGCTTTGGGCACAAGTGACAAACAAATCCTTTACAGAATACTAAACTATAGAAAGGTTCTACATTAAAATTAAGGTTTTCCTTAGTTTGTTCAGAAATTTCCGCTGACTTTCCAGTTTATTACATACACTTCCACTGTCACACAAATTCTACATCCAACGTAATATATTACATGATAACAGTGTTTTATATACTGTAAATCAGTTATGGTCAATGTTATAAGAGACAGGAGAGTTGACCCTAGTGACTTTAAACTGGCATGAAATTTGGCACTAAGTGGTCAGTCGTGGCATCTCACAAATGGCTGTTGTCATGGGCTTTACATGCACAACTGTTTTGAAATTTGCAAACCTTTCTGAAAACATGTTTTCACTTTGTTATTATGGGCTAATGAGTGTAGATTGAGATACAAGAATGGCAACACAATAAAGTATGCCGAAAGTGAAGGGATTTAACTATTTCCTGAATCTACTGTACACCCAGAGCAGCAAACAAAGGGATAGATCATTAGAGTTATTAGTAAAGCCATCACAAAGTAGGGGGTGAAGTGGACAGATATTCAGAATGGCCCAGCACTGGAAAACCCCCTGTATTACACAATATGTAGTTCCACTTCACATATGCATAAAAATATAAATACTCAGCACACCACTAATCCCACCCTGGGACCCACACACCCCTAGAAATGGCCCTGGTTATCAGTGTGAGCTAGTGATGTGTCGTTCGCGAACAAGCCGGCTCTAAGAGCCGATGCTTTGAAGCGAATGAGAGGAGCCGATGCCCGTCGAGCAGAGCCGAAGCTTCAGCCGCTTCTGCTCAGCTCTGCTGAAAATCCATTCGGCAGGGGCGGGACTTTACTTATATGGGCACACAGAACATTGGCTCATAATGCCGGTTCGTTCACGAACAACACATCGGACTAGGATCGTACCATTATGTGAAAGAAAGAAGGGGGGCAGACGCTCCGGAGACAGCGAGTGTTGGTACAGGCCAGATACACAGAGCGACACTGTCGCACTGTGTGTACCTGTCGCTGCGACAGACGAGGAGCCAGATTTAAATGCAAGCGCATCATGAAGAAAAAAAGAGTGAAGAAATGAGCGAAAGCTGAAAAAGAAGCAGCATCTGGCTGCATTTCAGTGATATTGGAGACTGCAAAGCTAAGTGCAGAATTTGTAATATGAAAATATCCGTTAGAGCAGGGTCAACAACAAACCTGCACAGACATATAAGAACCACCCACCCATCTGTGCAACTGGAGGAGAGCGTGCCCACTCTCCTGCCATCCACTGACCCTGGAAAAGAGCCGAAGTACTTCTGCTGCAGCATCCACTGTCTTACCGAAAACTGCAGGTATAACACAGTCTTCAGTTCAAACCAAAATAAGCACATTTATTCCAAAACAAATGACGCCAAACAAACAAATAAGTGTTGATGAGGAGCTGGCTAAAATGATAGCTAGCGACTTTCAACTATTTTCCATTGTGGAGGAAAAAGGATTTACAACTTTTGTACAGGCCTTAAACCCCATGTATGTTCTCCCTAGCAGAAAAACTTTGTCTCAAACAATTATTCCATAACTATATATCTGAGGATGGAGTACAACAATGTGCTTTCAGAAACCACTGCTCTGGAAAAAAGGTAGCATTTAATGACAACAGAGCTGTGGATGAGGCATTTCAAAGAATAAGTACAGCAGCAGCAAGATGCAACCCCAGCAGCCTGTCTGTTCCTCCATCAGAGGGCCAAGAGGAAGAAATTGGAGCAGGGGCATGTTCACAGGAACCACAAGCTTCTGCTGTGTGGAGGCTCTTTGATGAAAGAGCAACAGGAGACACTGCAAGGAGAAATCCCACAGCTGATGCTATGCTGGAGTTGAGGTCCTATCTTGAGGAGCCCCTCATCCAAAGAGCTGAAGACTCGCTGAGCTGGTGGGAGGCCAAGGCTGCAGTCTACCCACGCCTGGTTAAGGTAATGGTAGGAAGACTTTGCATTGTCGCTACATCGGTCCCCTTAGAAAGAGTCTTCTCAAAAACAGGACAAATAATCACGGAGAGGAGAAATCGCATCAGCCCATCTAAGCTGAGGCATCTGGCATTTCTGAATGCCAACCTGGCCTAAAAACTTTTATTCAAAGAGTCATAGTGTGGTGTTGTTGTTGTTGAGTTTGGCCTTTATTTAATTTGTTTGCTGTGGTTTTGTGTTAAGTTGTTCATTTAAAGCTTTTATTATAATGTTAAACAATAGTAACTGTGTATTTTTTGTAATGAAAAAATGCATAAAAATACGTAATGTCTGAAAACAATGAATAAGAAATTGCTTATACACAAACCATTCATAATTGCTTAATTAGGCTAAAATATAAGCATCCAAGTGATACTAAACGAAGAGCCATTCGGGAGCCGTAAGAGCCGGCTTTTTAAAGAGAGCCAATCCAAAAGAGCCAAAGCTTTGAAAAGAGCCGGAGTTCCCATCACTAGTGTGAGCTAAACAAATCGAAAGCCATACTTAAACAAAGATACTGGAAGTCTTTAATGCCATTGACCCACCAAAGACTGATTTCATGGTGCATATACACTCTCAAGTAATTCATGTGACACTTTGATTTTTGCTTATTTACAGTCTGCCTCACTCTCTTATATGGAGAGCAAAAAGAGGAAATGTTGAAGCAGGTGGCCTTCATATACAGTAAGGATGATATTACTAGCAGCACTGATTCAGTTTATTACTAATGAAATGTAACAGTATCACTTACTTGTGCACTCATTTTACACTAATAAAAATCCTCAGTGGTTGAGTGAATAATAAAAGCTAATGATTATTTTAAAGTTGAAATAAAAAAGAGAAAAATGACAAGGTTTGTGCTGAGGGATCATTCCCTTTTTAAAATGCACATTGTGTGCTGCTTATCTGTGGCTATATTTATGCTTTCTGCTTGTTTCTGTTAAAATTATTTTGGAAGTCTACAAATGTTCTCTGGGTGTTAGCTGTTGCTGCACTGTGGCAACTTTCCTCACAGTTTTGAGTTTTGTTTTTTTTTTTGGTTATTTTTCTTTTTTTTGTAGATAATTACCACATACATTTTGAGATCATTTTAAGTACAGTTGATGAATCATTTAAAAATAGCATTCGCCTCATTATCCCATATGGAGAATCGTGCTGTGTTTTGTTTATTTTGATTTATTTAGATTCGGATTGTTTTGAGATTATGCTGTAAACTCGTTAAGTGACACAATGTATCAAGTAATATTTTTTTTTATAGCATAATATTCTCCAAAATAGTTAATTCAGTCCAGGGTTGCTGGACCAAAGTTTTTCTCAGCAGCATCTGGTCCAAGGCCTGAAGCAACCCTGGAAGGGAAACAGTTTATTCCAAGATCCCCACTCATGCAAGGGCAAATTAGAAATGTCTGTCAACCCAAGATGTACCTCTTTGTAGATGTGGGAGGAACACCCAAATAGCCACTAGGAGAAAAAAACAATGACTGGTCTTGGGATTCATTTGCATACTGGATTCATGGGCCAGTAACACTAACTAGTGCTCCGATTATTTAATACAATCTGAAATTTCAGAAAAGGTTGATAAGTTAGTTGCAGTTTGTAAAGTTCCACAGTAAAAGCAAGTTGTCAAAAGAGACAGTCCAGTTTCATCATGTGTGCTGCTAAATGAAATTTTAGGAGTTGGTTCTCAACAGGTTGGGAGGAAAAATCTTTCTGAGGACCGATGCCAGGAACTAACTTGGGGATAAAGGTGTGCTGGCAACATTTTCTGATAACCACCTCAGAGGTCATCAGAAACACTCAGAGAGAGTGAATAGGTTCAAGCATGCTTTGGTTACTGTTAGTATGGAGAATCAATTGTTAAATTACTAAAAAAACAAAAAAACAAAAAATAAAGGGCAGGTCATCCCAGTGTACCGACTGCACTATATAGCAGAAGTTTTAAATGGAATTGGAATTAGGAGAAGTCCTGATGTCAAAATAACAAGCTGAAGGTTATAACAGTCATAAAATTAATAAACAAACCTCATAATGTGAACTAAGAATCAAAGTTAGGTGGGTTTTCATAACCAAAAAGGAGACATATAATCAGAGCCAAACCATGTAGATGTTAAATATAGACAAAAAAAAACAGAAAAAATAAAAATAAATCTTTGGAAAAATCTGAAATCTTAGACAAAAATGAAATGCACTATGCTGACCATTAAACAGTTGCACTGATGACATTACATGCCACGAATTCCCTCACATCTTGCCTTGTTATAGCACAGCTGGAGAATATAATTTATTTTCAACATCTTTAAAAAATGTAATCAATGGAATATTTCTCCTTCAAAACTCTGGAAACAATGTTTTACAAAATTTTAAAAGAGCAAAGAACCATCAAGCCCAAATGAAAGTCATTAGTCAAATTATGACACTCAGCATCTGATGGACATCTCTCAGTGAAGCTCAGTCAAGATCTTCTAAAGTTCTGGAGTTATATAAGTCCACGTCTTTATTTGTCCTGTACAGATAGGTCCCATTTTCTTTCCCAGACCTTTCCTTGATGTTTTCAATTGGGAGTAAGACATTCAACATCTTAAGATGACATGCAGTTTTGAGTTCATACAGATCAAGGGTAGACTCGTCATCATGATTTTACTTGACCTCTCAGATTATCAGTAGGCAGAGACCACATGAAAACCAAATATTGCAGTTTATTGGTGGATCCTTTGCAAACTGGACAATATGATGTGGGGATCTAGGGTGAGCCTTGGTTACCTGGGCTTGTCTCTAATCACAACAGTGGATTCGTAAAGGATTCAGATCCCTTCACTTTTTTCATATTTTTTTCATGTTTCAACCTTGAGCTGAAATCATTTAAATTAATTTTCCACTCATCAAATAACACTTAATACCCCAAAATGACAAAGTGAAAACAGGATTTTACAATTTTTTTCAAATTTACTAAAAACTAGCAAAATACTGTTAAAGAGGTTATGTAAACATATATATACATATACATATATATACATATCTACATATACACATATCTACATATACATATATATACATATACAGTAATCCCTCCTCCATCGCGGGGGTTGCGTTCCAGAGCCACCCGCGAAATAAGAAAATCCGCGAAGTAGAAACCATATCTTTATATGGTTATTTTTATATTGTCATGCTTGGGTCACAGATTTGCGCAGAAACACAGGAGGTTGTAGAGAGACAGGAACGTTATTCAAACACTGCAAACAAACATTTGTCTCTTTTTCAAAAGTTTAAACTGTGCTCCATGACAAGACAGAGATGACAGTTCAGTCTCACAATTAAAAGAATGCAAGCATATCTTCCTCTTCAAAGGAGCAAACAAATCAATAGTGCTGTTTGGCTTTTAAGTATGCGAAGCACCGCGGCACAAAGCTGTTGAAGGCGGCAGCTCACACCCCCTCTGTCAGGAGCAGAGAGAGATAGAGAGAGACAGAGAAAAATCAATACGTGCCCTTCGTGCTTTTAAGTATGCGAAGCACCGTTCAGCATGTCGTTTCAGGAAGCAGCTGCAGCTGCACAAAAGATAGCAACGTGAAGATAATCTTTCAGCATTTTTAGACGAGCGTCCGTATCGTCTAGGTGTGCGAACAGCCCCCCTGCTCACACCCCCCTACGTCAGCGCAAGAGAGAGAGAGAGAAAGTAAGTTGGGTAGCTTCTCAGCCATCTGCCAATAGCGTCCCTTGTATGAAATCCATCCATCCATCCATTTTCCAACCCGCTGAATCCGAACACAGGGTCACGGGGGTCTGCTGGAGCCAATCCCAGCCAACACAGGGCACAAGGCAGGGAACCAATCCCGGGCAGGGTGCCAACCCACCGCAGGACACACACAAACACACCCACACACCAAGCACACACTAGGGCCAATTTAGAATCGCCAATCCACCTAACCTGCATGTCTTAGGACTGTGGGAGGAAACCGGAGTGCCCGGAGGAAACCCACGCAGACACGGGGAGAACATGCAAACTCCACGCAGGGAGGACCCGGGAAGTGAACCCGGGTCCCCAGATCTCTCAACTGCGAGGCAGCAGCGCTACCCACTGCGCCACCGTGCCGCCTTGTATGAAATCAACTGGGCAAACCAACTGAGGAAGCATGTACCAGAAATTAAAAGACCCATTGTCCGCAGAAACCCGCGAAGCAGCGAAAAATCCGCGATATATATTTAAATATGCTTACATATAAAATCCGCGATGGAGTGAAGCCGCGAAAGGCGAAGCGCGATATAGCGAGGGATTACTGTATACATATATATATATATATATATACATATACACATCCACATATACATATATATATACATATACAAATGTACATATCTACATATATATATATACATATCTGCATATATATACACATATATATACTGTATACATATCTACATATATATACACATATGGTTGAAATAGTTTACTGTCAAATAATGCCCCATACAATCAGATTGTGACAGACTACGAATGCCGTGAATATACACATATATATACATATCCACATATATACTGTATATATATAAATATAGACATACATACATACATTCACATATATATATATATATATATATATATATATATATATATATATATATATATATATATACAGTGGTGTGAAAAACTATTTGCCCCCTTCCTGATTTCTTATTCTTTTGCATGTTTGTCACACAAAATGTTTTTGATCATCAAACACATTTAACCATTAGTCAAATATAACACAAGTAAACACAAAATGCAGTTTGTAAATGGTGGTTTTTATTATTTAGGGAGAAAAAAAATCCAAACCTACATGGCCCTGTGTGAAAAAGTAATTGCCCCCTGAACCTAATAACTGGTTGGGCCACCCTTAGCAGCAATAACTGCAATCAAGCGTTTGCGATAACTTGCAATGAGTCTTTTACAGCGCTCTGGAGGAATTTTGGCCCACTCATCTTTGCAAAATTGTTGTAATTCAGCTTTATTTGAGGGTTTTCTAGCATGAACCGCCTTTTTAAGGTCATGCCATAGCATCTCAATTGGATTCAGGTCAGGACTTGACTAGGCCACTCCAAAGTCTTCATTTTGTTTTTCTTCAGCCATTCAGAGGTGGATTTGCTGGTGTGTTTTGGGTCATTGTCCTGTTGCAGCACCCAAGATCGCTTCAGCTTGAGTTGACGAACAGATGGCCGGACATTCTCCTTCAGGATTTTTTGGTAGACAGTAGAATTCATGGTTCCATCTATCACAGCAAGCCTTCCAGGTCCTGAAGCAGCAAAACAACCCCAGACCATCACACTACCACCACCATATTTTACTGTTGGTATGATGTTCTTTTTCTGAAATGCTGTGTTCCTTTTACGCCAGATGTAACGGGACATTTGCCTTCCAAAAAGTTCAACTTTTGTCTCATCAGTCCACAAGGTATTTTCCCAAAAGTCTTGGCAATCATTGAGATGTTTCTTAGCAAAATTGAGACGAGCCCTAATGTTCTTTTTGCTTAACAATGGTTTGCGTCTTGGAAATCTGCCATGCAGGCCGTTTTTGCCCTGTCTCTTTCTTATGGTGGAGTCGTGAACACTGACCTTAATTGAGGCAAGTGAGGCCTGCAGTTCTTTAGACGTTATCCTGGGGTCTTTTGTGACCTCTCGTATGAGTCGTCTCTGCGCTCTTGGGGTAATTTTGGTCGGCCGGCCACTCCTGGGAAGGTTCACCACTGTTCCATGTTTTTGCCATTTGTGGATAATGGCTCTCACTGTGGTTCGCTGGAGTCCCAAAGCTTTAGAAATGGCTTTATAACCTTTACCAGACTGATAGATCTCAATTACTTCTGTTCTCATTTGTTCCTGAATTTCTTTGGATCTTGGCATGATGTCTAGCTTTTGAGGTGCTTTTGGTCTACTTCTCTGTGTCAGGCAGCTCCTATTTAAGTGATTTCTTGATTGAAACAGGTGTGGCAGTAATCAGGCCTGGGGGTGGCTACGGAAATTGAACTCAGGTGTGATACACCACAGTTAGGTTATTTTTTAACAAGGGGGCAATTACTTTTTCACACAGGGCCATGTAGGTTTGGATTTTTTTTCTCCCTAAATAATAAAAACCATCATTTAAAAACTGCATTTTTTGTTTACTTGTGTTATATTTGACTAATGGTTAAATGTGTTTGATGATCAGAAACATTTTGTGTGACAAACATGCAAAAGAATAAGAAATCAGGAAGGGGGCAAATAGTTTTTCACACCACTGTATATACATATCTACATATATATATATATAGCCAAATTCCCGCGCTTTGCAGCGGTGAAGTACTGCTTTTAAATTTTAATTAAGAAGAAAAGAAAACCTTTTTAAATTGAGGGAAAATATACCAATAACAATTTGTTAAGGATCTGTTTTTTTGTGAAGCTGCCTTTACACAGCCTGTCCGCTGTTTTATAAACGAACGCCATATAAGGGCGTCCTTTCTCCTTGCTTAGCGGTTCTGTATTGTTTTATTGTTGGTTTATTACGATTGTTATAGTTATTGTGTAGCTATTTGAGACTCACTTTTCTGCTCAGGTACCCATTTCCTTTATGTAATCCACGGATTCTCTGCTATTTTTTGTTCATTTATTACGATTATAGTTATTTATTGATTCCCTTCTTTAGCTGACTGCCTGCTCATATAAGGCGCTCTGCTGGTTTTTTGTGAAGCAGTCTTTACACAGCTTCTCCGCTGTTATAAACGAACGCCATATAAGGCCATCCTTTTTCCTTGCTTCGCCAAGGAAGCAGCGTTTTTATTTAATCCACGGGTTCTCCGCTGTTTTATTGTTCATTTATTACGATTGTTATAGTTCTCTTTGTATACCACGTTGTCAGTTCAGCACTCCGGTTGTAATATGACCAAGCTGTGCAAGCTTACTGTTGAGAATGCAACGTATAGTTGTACAGGAGAAAAGCAATCTTGCCAAACTTAATTTAAATTTACAGTTTACACCGTGCTTTGTTTCCGCAGTAGCTGCACTTATGAATATGCTTGTATGCGTCACTCGCTCGCTTCTTATTGTTTCGCTGCCTTCTCAATTGTGTAATGAGTGATCACATGTGCTGCGTTCAGTCAGTTCCGTGAGCTGCTCTCTAGTGTGATGATGCGATGTCCACGGCTTTATTTAATGTTAGCTAAGACCCGACACTTAAAAGTTTCTCGCTACAGCAATTTTAACCCTGTTACAAAGTGATCCAAAGTCTCGTTTATACCTCGTGTCTTCTCATTAAACTTATACGTCGCAAATATGGTATTGCAAACGGCAGCGGGAGCGTTTCTATAAACTTAATTTAAACTTACGGTTTACACCATGCTTTGTTTCCGCAGTAGCTGCACTTATGAATATGCTTGTATGCGTCACTCGCTCGCTTCTTATTGTTTCGCTGCCTTCTCAATTGTGTAATGAGTGATCACTCGTGCTGCGTTCAGTCACTTCACGTGAGCCGCTCTCTTGTGTGATGTTGCGATGTCCACGGCTTTATTTAATGTTAGCTAAGACCCGGCACTTAAAAGTTTCTCACTACAGCAATTTTAACTCCGTTACAAAGTGATCCAAAGTCTCGTTTATACCTCGTGTCTTCTCATTAAACTTGTATGTCGCGAATATGGTATTGCAAACAGCAGCGGGAGCGTTTCTATAAACTTAATTTAAACTTACGGTTTACACCGTGCTTTGTTTCCGCAGTAGCTGCACTTATGAATATGCTTGTATGCGTCACTCGCTCGCTTCTTATTGTTTCGCTGCCTTCTCAATTGTGTAATGAGTGATCACTCGTGCTGCGTTCAGTCACTTCACGTGAGCCGCTCTCTTGTGTGATGTTGCGATGTCCACGGCTTTATTTAATGTTAGCTAAGACCCGGCACTTAAAAGTTTCTTGCTACAGCAATTTTAACTCCGTTACAAAGTGATCCAAAGTCTCATTTATACCTCGTGTCTTCTCATTAAACTTGTATGTCGTGAATATGGTATTGCAAACGGCAGCGGGAGCGTTTCTATAAACTTAATTTAAACTTACGGTTTACACCGTGCTTTGTTTCCGCAGTAGCTGCACTTATGAATATGCTTGTATGCGTCACTCGCTCGCTTCTTATTGTTTCGCTGCCTTCTCAATTGTGTAATAAATGTTTTCTTCAGCGCTCTTTGGGGGTCTTCCTTGTTTTCTACGTACTGCGTTCACAGTTAGTTCACGTGATTACGTGGGAGGCGTGATGACGCGATACACAACTCTGCCTCCCACGGCCATCGAGCTGCAGTCTATTACAGTATATGGACAAAAAAGAGGTTCCAGTTATGACCGTTACGCATAGAATTTCGAAATCAAACCTCCCTAACTTTTGTAAGTAAGCTGTAAGGAATGAGCCTGCCAAATTTGGTTCAGTCAGTGAGTGAGTGAGTGAGTGAGTCAGTGAGGGCTTTGCTTTTTATTAGTATAGATAAAAAATTGAAATACAGTACAGTTACACAGGTATTCAGGCTGTTTGTTATGACACTTGAAATTTGGCTCTGGCTCATCCCATTCTATTGATCATCATTGAGATATTCCTACACCTTGTTTGGAAATCACTTATGCTCAATTCAGTGGGTTGCACATGATTAGGAATGGCACGCTCCTGTCTATATAAGGTCCCATAGCTGACAATGTATATAAGAGCAAAAGCAATGCCATGAGGTTGAAGGAATTGCTAGTGTCAAGGCACAGATCTTTGGAAGGCTACAAAAGAAAATTCTGCAGCACTAAAGGTTCTCAGGAACACACTGGCCTCTATATTTATTGTAAGTTTGGAAAAACCATGGTGCATCTTAGAGCTGGTCACCTGGGCAAACTGAGCAATCGTGGAAGATGGACCTCGGTTGAGAGAGGAAACCATTCTGGTTTAGTTTCAAAGAACCTGTTTGGAGAAGGGAAAAACTTCCAGAAGGACAACCACCACAGCAATACTCAGCTAATATGGTATTTATGGAAGAGCGGACAGACAACACAGAAAACACACTAGGATTTTGAAAAAGCACATTTAAAAGACTCTCAGACTATGATAAACAAGATTCCCTGGTCTGAACAAACCAAAAGTGAACTGTTTGACCTTAATTCTAAGTGTCATGTCGTAAGAAAACCATGCAACACTTATCACCTGTGCAATGCCATTCCAACAGTGAAGCATGGTGCTGGCAGTATCACTCTGTAGGATTGGTTTTCAGTAGCAGGTACTGAGAGATTAGACTGAGGGAAAGCTGAACAAAGCAAAGTACAGAAATATCTTTAATGAAAACCTGCTCTAGGGTACTCTGGAACTCAGACTGGGCTGTAGGATCACCAACCAACAGAACAATGACCCTTACCACAAAGCAAAGATATAGCTTAAGGTCAACTCTGTGAATTTTCTTGAGTGGCCCATCCAGACCCCAGCCATGAACTCAATCTAACATCTCTGGAGAGACCAGAAAATAACTGTCCACTGGTGGTCTCCATACAACCTAACAGAAGTTGAGAGGATCCACAGAGAAGAATGTCTCCAAATGTGATACTTGTTGTGTCATACCTAGGAAGACTCCAGGCTTGAATTGCTGCCAAAGGCACTACAGCTAAGCACAGAGTAAAAAGTCTGAAAACCTGTGTCAAAGGGATTTTCAGGTTTTTTATTTTTAATAAATTTACAACAATGTCAAAAGTCACATTTTCATTTTGTCCTTCTTGGGTGTTGAGTGTTGCATGATGAGGAAAAAATGTAAACATTTTTAATATAAGGCTGCAGAAGCATAGAAAGATGTGAAAAAAAGTGAAGAAGAAGGTTGGGTTGGGTCTTTTGGCCCTGAAACCCCTGTAGATTTTTTTTCTCACTTGCTGAGCACTTTGAGATACACTGTTTGTATGAAAATGAGTTATATAAATAAATGTTGTTGTTATTATTGACAGGGAGAAACGCCTTGTGTGTGTTTTAACTCAGCAACAGAAAGGCCACTGGTGTTCTGGCATGCTCTTATGGACTCTAAGTCCTGGAATTTTGTAATTCAGAAGAAAAACCCTGGCAAGTATTCTCACAAATGATACTTGGCAGGATTACATTGAATGTAATATGTCAGAATAGCTAGCTCTAAGTGTCAAGAAGTTGGGATTTGGCATTTTTTTAATTCAGTGTGATTCATTTTTGGATGCATTAGACCTTGTTTTTCCTTGTTTTTATCATTTTTATCACTCTGACAGTAACGTCATCAACATTTAACTTGAATCTCTCACAAATTATTGTACTGTAGCTAGGGCAGAGCATTTTCAGTTAAGGTTAGAACCTTTCTTGCAATGTTTTTTCTTACTTTGATTTTTGAATCTTGCTCCCGTTGTGGTGGCTGTGCTTTTTGTTCCTATTTATCATACTTTATATCTCAGTCAAATTCTAGTTGTGGATCTATAGGTAGATAAATGTCTACCAACTCTTTCTCTTCTCCACTCCAGTTAATTTTCTGGTTGAATTATGAATGCAGTTCCTGCAATAGAGTTCCATCTATGGAAGCCTCATGAGACCAAGGTTCAACAGAATGTTTTTTTCTTGACCCAATCTTTACCCACACATACAGAAGGTAATGAGTATTAACACATATTTGAATAACAGGCCCAAGAAAAAAACAAAGTACAACAGATTATGCTAATACATTTTATGTGGCATTACCATAACCAGCCCCTGTAGGGGTGTCTTCTCAGACACCTGACAAAAGACATACCACAAGTTTAACCTTTCTTCACCAATCTATAGTAAAGTCAACCTTTCATATCAGCTGTTATAATTCTAAAGTTTTCTGTTTAGGCGGAGGTAGAAAAGGCACTTTGAGATTCATCCAAACTGACAGAAACTATTTCCCAATTTTGCACATCATCACTTACCACATTGGTTGAACCTTACCTTACCACAGTGTAACAAAATACTCCTCTGAGAGCATGGCAACATTGGATGATGCGGATGAAAAACTCTAATTACCCATTTTCATAACCCATTTATTCAGTTTAGGGCCACAAGAAACCACTGCCTATGTTGTGAGGCAGGTTCCAATTTTTAGACAGGGCAGCAGTCTTTTAAAGGCACACTTATATTTACACTTACTTTAGAATCACTCATAACTAGGCCAGATAGAAGATGTCACAGTACAATCCCAAGTGCACACAACCTCTGCACATGCAGTGATGGGGATGCTATTCAAGTCCATTCTCCAGAGTGGTAAGGCAGAAGCACTGATTGCTACACCACTGTGTTAGCTTTTGCCTGAAGCTGTTAAAATATATTTTACACAGAAACATCTTAGCATTTTTCACATGTTTAATTTAGAGGCAAGGTATGCTGTATACAGTATAAAGTTTTATTACTTGATTATGTCTACCTCTGTTGTAAATTGCTTTGTTGTAAGCATCTGCCAAGCAAATAAATGTACATATAAATGTATTCCATTTCAACCTCTGTATACTCCACACTATACTTATTAAAAGCTTGTCTACTGAAATTGTGTTTAAGGACATGGCTGTGTTCAATCCCAATATAAGCATGCCACTTACATGACTGTGAACTTGTGCTGAGGCCTTTCTCATCATTCAGCACTGAATATAGCGGACTGAGGTCAAAATATGGTAATAAACATTGAGAAAAGGGGCACAAATCATTTTCATTTAAGACTATGTTGCAGAGCCAATTTCCTAAAATGTAGCTCATCCAAAAAACAACTTTTTAATTTGCATAATCATACAATATCCAGCCAAATTTCTCTAGCCCCAGATCAACCTTATGAATGACTCCAAGATTCTGGCTTTTACGTGTACAATAGGTTTGGATATAGTTCAGATTGCACTCTTTAGAGACTTAGCCCTGTAATTTGTCTGGTCTATTAGACACAACACAGCCAAACCGCCATTTAAGTTGGTGACAATATGAACACCACAACAGAGTCATCTTTTTCCTCTTCGAAAAGATAAACAACAATTAGCTCTCGCATTGATGGCATGTTAGACGAAGAACAATAATACATTGTTAGGAATATTCTGTAATGGGAAACTGAGTAATATACACATATACATATTATTAAGCACAATAATTTGCTTTATAGTAATTTCAAAATCAAAAAATATAACTTTAGATTGCATGATGATATTGTCATAAATAACAGCCAGTACCTGAGAAAGGTGGCCATTAGGTGATGAAAATCAGAAAAAATGTGATATACTGTACAAAAGTTCACATTATTTGCAAAACTGGTGCCACACTGACCCTGAGACCTGGGTATAATTTGAAACTGGGTCATTGTCTTTGTACAGTTTGTTTTTCCAATGCCCATGGGGGATTTCTGAAGGTAATATTATTTAATTCCACATCCCAAAGACGTGCAATGATTCCCAGAATAACTGTGGGGATGTATATGAATTTGCCCTACAATGGCTGATTGCTGCTCTACCACAAGTGCTGCTGTACTGGAATAAACTGATTCAGAAAAAAATACATAGTAGGAAAATATATAAAAGAAAAATGATGAGCGACATTAGGCTAAAAAACAGTCAGAGCTCTTTGATTTTCTTACTTTCATGAGGAAAAACTTGTAAAAAGGTGTTATAGTAATCAGTGACATTTGAAAAAACAAACTAAAAATTGAATGGATCTTCATCATTTAAATTTTAATTTATTTAAATCTCACATTGAAATAAGCAATTTCCTTTTGCAGTGACATTTTAGCACATATCCTCATATATAATAACTAGAAACTAAAAATGAGACAACTGTAATAGTTGTTGTTTTACATATTATTCTTATTTGGTATGGGTTATACCCACATTTCTTAGTTTGAACCTCATTTTGTTAGGATTTGATATTATTTTTCTGATGCTTTCATGTCACCATCTTGAGTACTGCTTATTTTCTTATTGGCCAGAGCTGTTTTATTTTGGCATTGCTGTCATGTGATCTTCATGAATCTCATTACACGAGTATTTAAAGTTTTGGTGTGTCTATCATGCAAGCTTGCCATTCAACTTTTCCCAACCTTTGTGGTTTCATGACCCAGTTTTTCACATAGTATGATCACCTGAGCCGGGGGAGTGGGTTGGTCCCCCTCAGTGAATCGAGTGTAATCATTAATGCTTTTTCTCCTTGGTAAGTTGAGCACAATCATCAGAGCGTGTGTTAGGGAGGTCATCTGGAATTGGCTGCAATCCACTCACAATTTTCAATCCACTCACAACTCTGAATTGAGCACGATCATCGGACCGTTGGTTGGGTTTTTGTCTGGGCTTGGCGGCAGTCCACCTGAAATGCTGCTGCTGTGAATTGATTGCGATCGTCAGAACGGTGAGGATGGGGTAAGGTTTTGTCCAGGGTTGGCAGTGGCTCACCTGCAATGCTGCTATGGCCCATAGGTTGAGAAATGTTGTTGTGGATAAAAAACAAATTTTCTCAGTGTATAAATACGTAATTCTAGGAGATCTTTAGATTTACAAATTTCTGGCTTAAGATTTTGAACTTCAACTTCTTTTTAGCATTCTGGTTAGGTTTCTCAGTTTCATTTTCATTTTCAGAATTCTTGACTTGTGACATGTTTTAAAATTAAAATTTTTGACTTCATTTCCACACCCCTGGTATTCTGGTTATCAGTCCTACCTTTCTTCTATGTAATTCAGAACAATAACACTGTAAGTATCCTTTTCCTACAGAATTTATAGCTCAGCTTTTCAGCCATTTCAGGGGAACATTGTTGTCAACAGTGTTGAAGGCAAGGGTGAGATTAAGAAAAAGCAGTGAAGAAGAGAGGTTGTCCATACAGTAGTGGTTCACATTGTGGATCGGATTTTACCATCTCTCTGCAATCCTGAAATTAGATAACATGGTTGTAAAATGGATGAGTGAGACAGGAAAAAATGAAAGAGGTCCATGAATAAGCAGTCACAAGAGTCAGTGTGCTAAGATGTATTAAGACTAAGAATTTTTGTTTATTAGCCTTTTTAATTTTTTTTTTTTATAATTTACTTTTGCTCCCTTGCTTGTTCTTTATCTTTGCTTTTTGTGTTATAATTACTTGTATATGGCTTTCAAAGGCAAATGTTTGTCCACTCTTCCACACCAAGGACAGAATCTACATTGACCTCCTGGAACATAGGTTCAATTATCAGATGAAGTCTCTGTTCTGGTACCGAGAGCTAGGCTTTCCTAGTGAGACTGCAGAATGTGATCCCTTAATAATGTTTGGCAATCCACATACACACTTTAAAAACATGGGCCACATTTCACTGTGCCAATTCCAAGGAACTGTTTCCACTTTTCATAGAAGATTGAAGAGGCATGTTAACAAAAAAACACTCCTACAAAATAAAGTGCTTTCAGCATTTCTGGTGAGGTCTCATCCATCTCGTCCTGGCTGGGTACCACCCCCAGCCGCGTGCCACAGTACCCCACCACAAGCTGAGACCCCTAAGGGCCAGCGGCCCATCCCGCGAGGGCAGGTCTTCCACAGTGGGAAGCCAACATGCTCCACTCCAGGGCCCGGTCCTGCAAAATATAAACCAGAACAAGGGGTGGAGACGCTGCTCTGACGCCGCCAATCGGCATCCCATTCTCTCATTGTAGGGCAACGCTCCCCCCTCTGACCGGACCCCCGGTGCTTGCCACCTTGGCCCCCCTTTTGAGACCTCTGTGCCCCCCATGTTGGGACAACGGACGAGACCGCACGTGGCCCTGTCACCTCAGCCTGCTGTGGGGTTTCTCTCTGCCTCCGCAGAGGGCGGCCCTTCTCTGGACGTGAGCACCCAGCATCATGTATCTTCCTATCGAAGGAACCGGCTCTCTTCCTTCAATTCCTCCTCTTTCTCTTGGACGCCCTGACAGTCTGGGTCTGCGCATGGCAAACACACAGATTCAACCCCGTCTGCGTCCCTATAGACCGACATGAGACCATTGCGGGCTCGGGGCGTAGGGCGCTAGGACCCATGGCACTCATCAGCCCCCGTCCTGCCAGCCCTCTTGATCTTTCTCCCATCATCTCGCGCACAGCTCTTAGCGCCGCATCCAGTGTTGGAGAACCCCCTACTCGGTTCCGATCACTCGAATCATGGGCCTTTTTGGTGGGCTCACCTCTATGTTTTACGGGGTCGGCTGTATTCACCGTCCCCGCTGTCCCCCTCTGGCTGAAGACTCCGGCACTGCGCTGTCCTGCCGCAGCTCCACCGACGCAACCGCCTTCCTCTCCAGTTCCAGCAATTCTGCCCAGAGGGCACCTGTGATAGAGGCTGAAGGCACTCCTCCAGTTCACGCAGGGCCCCAGGCAAAGTCAGGAAGTTAGCCGGCGGTGGGCTTACCTGTCTGTCAGCAACACGTCGACTGCTTCCTGTGGGCCTCTCTCGCCAGCCCAATCAGGTCTCTCCCTGGCACGTGATGGACATTCCTTCGTCCCGCCTCCATCCACTCAGCCCGCAAGACACAGCATCCAATCGCGTGTCTGTCACAGGGAGGGACTTCCGGTTCGCGGCCATTTTGGCTCTTTTCCCCCTGGTGGGGCGGCATGCTGGCTCTTGGAGTTGCAGCGTCTCCCTTTCAGCAGCTCTCCCAGCTGCCGCCGCATCACTAAAGCACCGTGGACCGACATGCGCCTGCCACTGACAAGGATCCAGGCAGCCCCTGCCTGCAACACACAAAACACACGTGACACCGTAGGGCCGGTCGCCGGCAAGCAGGAAACTTACCTCCCGGGTCCCGTCTGTCCGAGGAGGTGTCCTTGGTGTGGCCTCCGTAGGCGACATGCCGTCCCGGGCGCCTCCAATGATGGCACGCTCGTAGGAGCTCGCTGCACTCCTGCACCGCCTGTTGTTGTCCCACACCAGGTGAACATGACCCTTCTGCGGACCTGTAGCAGTCCCTTCGGTGAATCGCTCCCGTGGGGTTGTGCGTGTGCCGCTCCTGCGGCACGTGTGTGGGTTCCGCTGCTGCGCCGGGCCGTCCACAGACTTCTTTGTTAATGCAGGCCCCCGCCTTGAACCAGGCGGAGCATCCTGCCGGCTATGCCACTGTGGGAAGCAGCCCGGACACAGACAGACGGACATCATTTTGTCACCCAGCACACGTTTATTTACAATATTTACAAGTATGAACATGCACAAAACCCAGTGCCGCAGCACCAATCACCACAGTCCAGGCCCTCAACAAATGCCTTTCCTTCAGACCGCCTCCTTCTATCTCCTTCCATACCTCGTCCTCTTCCACCTGACTCCAGCCTTGAATGAAGGGAGGCAGCCCCTTTTATAGGTCCCCGGATGTGCTCCAGGTGTGTCCCGGCAATCTTCCACTGACACGCCCCAGTGTGACGGAAGTGCCGGCTGCATCCCCGGAAGCACTCTTGAGTGTCCCTGCTCCTCTTCCCCCCAGCACTTCCTGGTGTGGCGGAAGTGCTGAGGTCCAGGGCTGCCAAGGCATCCGGGTGCCCCCTGGCGGTGACCACGGGCCCCTACAGGGTTAAGCTTCAAAGCTCCGCACCCATGGCCCCCAAAGCAACCAGGGCGTGAGCCCTCTTCTGGTCCTGTTGGGCGTCCCGGCTGGGTACTACCCCCAGCCATGTGCCACAACACATATATATATAACACATAATATATATAATGGCGCAGTGGTAGTGCTGCTGCTTTGCAGTAAGGAGACTGTGGAAGATTGTGGGTTCACTTCCCGGTTCCTCCTTGTGTGGATAGCGCTTTGAGTACTGAGAAAAGTGCTATATAAATGTAATGAATTATTATTATTTATTATTAAAGTTGTCTGACGCAGCTCATGAAAATGAACGCTGCGAGGAGAAGAGCACCATTGTAGAAGGAGGAGGAGGAGGAGGTTGGGAGCATACGCTGACTGTACAAGCTGAGGCTGTAATTGTCACAGAGAAATGGAGCTGCTGGCGACTGAAAAAGGGCTGTTGCCCTGCATAGGGAAAAGAGACAAGGTGGCAAGCTGTACAGAAAATGATATGAGAAGTGGACGAAGAAAGGTTGGGCAAAACTCAAAGAAGACATAATTAGCAAGTGACCTCCTTGGGTTTTTTGCAGTACTCCCTATTCTGTCAGCTTCTTCTTACTCCTCGTTTTGCAATTTAATACATATAAATTCAAGCTGAATTAGACTGTTGAATACGGAATATACACATAAACCTCAAAGAACAAGGTTTTGGTGGGGTGGCTTGGTGATAAAATACAATCAATATTATAGAAAATTAAGGTATCCCCTTTGAGGTCAAACCACTATGTGCTGCTACGATGTGCTGTTTCAATTGGGTCAGTACCTGTTATATGTTCCTCAAGGATCACATGGGTTTTTTTCACAATGGGAATTTTGGCTATGTTCCACATGCCCATAATGTATTTATGTTTGACCACTCTTGATTTTGCTGGTGAATATATAACATTAAACAAGAGTCGGAGATTGGAAGATAGGTGTCGGCCATTAATAAATCCAGTTTGATCCTGTGATATTACCGAGGGCAGCACTTTCTCCATCCTCCTAGCTAGAATTTTTGAGAGTATCTTAACATCATTATTCAGGAGTGAAATTGGTCTGTATGATGCACATTGTAACAAGTCCTTAATTTGTTTAGGAAAAACGGTGATTAATGCTTAGCGAAATGTTTGAGGTAGTATTTGGTTGTCTCTAGCTTCTGTAAATGTTGCCAATAAGAGGGGAGCTAGCTGAGTGGAGAATTTCTTATAAAATTCTATGGGGTAACCATCAGGGCCTGCTGATTTCCCACTTTGAAGTGACTTTATAGCATCTAGTAATTCTGTTAGCGTCAGAGGTTTATCCAGTTCCTCAGCACTTAAAGCATCTATTTGTGGTGTCTGTAATGTATCCAGAAATGCATTAGATTGTGTGTTGTCTTCTTTGAACTCAGTAGAATATAAGGATTTATAATAATCTCTAAATGCGTGCATTATATTTTTATGGTCAATAATTTGTTCTCCATTCGTGTTGGTGATTACTGGTATTGCATTGCGAACTTCTTGTTTGTGAATTTGTTAAGCTAAAAGCTTATTAGCTTTTTCTCCGTGTTCATAGTAATGATGTCTTGACTTATAAATAAGTTGTTCAGTTTCTTTAGTTGTTAAGATGTTAAGTTCTGTATGCAGGGCCTGCCTTTTCCTGTGAAGAACTTCACTTGGACGCCTGGCTTGTTCTTCATCTATTCTAGTAATTTCGCTTCTTAGCTCTGACACTTTCTTGGTTTCTAATTTATTTCTGTGGGAAAGATATGAAATAATCTGTCCTCTTAAGAAGGCCTTTAGGGTTTCCCAGAGTGTTCCTGCAGAAACCTCTGTGGGCGTGTTTGTCTCTAGGAAGAAGCTGATTTGTTTGGATATAAATTCTGTGCAGTTCTCGTCTGCCAATAGAAGAGGGTTAAGACGCCATCTGCGAGGTGAGTATGAGGGGCTTAATGATTTTAGCTCCAAGACTAGAGGGGCATGGTCGGAGATATCAATTGTGTCATATTTGCACGATTTAATTGTAGGCAGGAAATTATTATCTATAAAAAAATAATCAATTCTTGAGTAGCTATAATGCACTGGTGAGTAGAACGAATATGTTCTTGAGTTTGGGTTAAGAAACCTCCAGGGGTCTGATAAGTTGTAGTCATTTAAAAACTGTGTAATTGTCTTTGCAGTGTTAGATGTCGTCCCCCCTGTCACAGGAGTCCTATCTAAGAGTGGATTTAAAACACAATTAAAGTCCCCAGCCATTATAATTTTATGAGTGTTCACATTGGGAATGGATGCAAATAGATTTTGCATGAATTCCTTATCATCGACATTGGGTGCATAAACATTTATCAAAATCATTTTACTATTAAGTAAGTTGCCCATGACCATCACATATCTCCCTTCAGGGTCCGATACTACATCTGATGCTACAAATGGAACTGTTCTGTGTATGAGAATTCCCACCCCTCTAGTTTTCTTTATAAAGCTAGAATGGAACATTTGGCCAGTCCAGTCTTTTTGTAGTCTGAACTGATCCTTGCTTAATAAGTGGGTCTCCTGTAAAAATACTATTTTAGTGTTTAAGCCTGTTAGGTGAGAGCATATTTTCTTTCTCTTTAATTCGTGATTCAGGCCTTTAACATTCCAGCTCACAAAGTTAACTGTTCCATCATGGAGACATTGATTCAGAGTTTTTAATGTCATTTTATAGTCTTAACTGGTAGTGAGGCAGTTTTAATCTTAATTTCAAAATTCCCCATGAGTTATTGCATTTTAGCCTATTGCTGCATTGATATTTATAGTTATAAGGATTAGAAGAATAGATTAGATATAGCCTGCTCCCCTTCTCTCCCCCCTTTATCTCCCCATCCCACCATTTTGCCTCCCCACTTGAGGCTTGATCCCACTTCGCGATGTCCTCTGACATACAAAAAGACAGAGCACATCCAAAACAAAACAAACCCCACCCCGCAGCGGCGTTAGAGAATTAAAACAAAGAGATATCTATGGCAGCTGAATTCTAAATACTACTTGCCGAAAATATAATCATTAACAGTCTTTAAGCTTAAAATAATCTTCAGCAATTTTAAGATATTAAGATAATAAAAGAAAGAACCCTGGGAATGATTTTAAAAAGTAGTCTTGGATAAACATAGTAAATCCTAATGTAATAGTATAATGTAATAGTATAAATAGTATAAATAGCAATAAAACAAGAGTGTGATCTTAAACAGTCTACTTTAAGGTAGTAAAAAAAAACAAAAAAAAAAACCAACCCTATTTTAATTACTTCCACACTTCCACACTCACGTCTATAACTGTAATTAAGACATACTGTAAACATATAATGTCCAAGTAAAGAAAAGGATGTATAATTGTAATACCAGTCTCTTTAAAAATGGATCTGACAGCAGATGATAGGTCCTTCCCATGTCTTGACAGAATACAGCTCCTTATTAACTTTCAAAAAAGTGTCGGAAACAGCTTCTTTAGTTCCTTTTCAGCTTCCTCCTTGCTTGGAAATACATAATATTGGTCTTGAACTTCCACTTTCAGTTTGGCGGGATACAAGAGGCTGTATTTGATATCAGCTTTCTGTAGCAACCTTTTAATGTTAAAGTAGGCTGCGCGTTTTGCAGCTGTTAATGGTGAGAAGTTGGGGAAAATACGAATAAGATTATTTTCAAATATAATCTCTTGCTTGTGTCTCAGAAGTGCCATTACATCAAGCTTGCATCATAATCGCTCGAAGCGGACAATAAAAGACCTAGGTTTAAAGGTGCTTGATCTGTATGTGCGATAAGCGGCTGCTATCTCAATGTCGAGTTTAAAATCATCTCCAATTATTTTAGAGAGTAATTCTACTGCAAATTTCACTGGGTTTGAGCTTTCTCGTTTCTCAGTATACCCTCAATTCTTATATTGTTTCTTCTGCACCCATCTTCCAGGGCCGCAAGTCTGTCTCCGAGTTTTTTGCATTCGGAATTCGCAACTGTAGCTTTTTCATCGGCATTAGACGCCAATTGTTCCGCTGTTTCAGCTTAAGCCGTGAATGCCTGCTTAATGTCATCCAGCTGATCTGTAACGTCATTAATCTGGTCGGCAAGCATTTTCAGTTTGGATCTATTTTCTTCAATGTGTTCCTCTAATTTCTCCAACATGCTTTTAAAGTTCACATCAACACGTTGAAATAGATGCGTTTCCTGGTCTTTGTTATCCTTCTTAAGCTCAATGTTAGACTTCTTAAGATCATTCTTAAGCTCATTCTTGTTATCCTTCTTAAGCTCATTTATGGCCGTAGCCATGGCAGTGGCCAGTGTAGCGATCATCTCTTTCAGTTCAGTTTTCAGTTTGGACAGTTTGTTTCGGATTTCGTGCTCCACAAGTGGAAATGCAGCTCCTGTTACAGCAGGTGCTGCGGGCTCGCGATGAGTAGATGAGAGCATATCCTGCAGGGCCTTTTCTAGTCTCGAATGATCCTCAGAAATCGGCGCTCCATCGCAACCT
The DNA here is from genome assembly GCF_900747795.2 of Erpetoichthys calabaricus. Classification (NCBI taxonomy): domain Eukaryota; kingdom Metazoa; phylum Chordata; class Cladistia; order Polypteriformes; family Polypteridae; genus Erpetoichthys; species Erpetoichthys calabaricus. Next base: position 278,235,243 of record NC_041395.2, read on the forward strand.
GTATCACTTGCACCTTCGCTCCCATTTTCACTCTCAACTGGAGACGATACAATGGAGTGGGGTCCCAGGAAATCTGCGCATTCGTCTGCCTGTTCCAGGTCAGTCTCCCGAGAGGCCATACCTTGCACTCGGGCCGGATGTCTGTCCAGACTTTGATGCAGCTTTAAGTTTCTTTTCCGGTTCTTTCTGACTTTTCTTCTTATTACTCATGCTTGTATATTGTAGTGGAAGTTCCTTGATCGGGTTAAATACAGGATACCTCTAAATAATATGAACTACGTGGGAAAATAAAGCTGCTGCTAGTGGAGCTCTGCTTCAGACATCCATCTCCTATAATGGACGAGACCAACTCCCATGTTTGACAACTCTTAATCGGTGTGAATGATAGTGGGTGTGAGTATCTCATGCCTGGGATTCTTTGTAGGAGATGAAGGCCCAGCTCCCTATAACCATGAAATAGAAAATGGATACAATGTATATATGAAAGCAGCTGGTACTTTTACAAAAATTAGAACTCTTTATGTTCATCATGAAATGTGCTGCACATTCTGTACAAGACAAGTTATGCTTTATGGGGTGGTGCACAACTGTACCAGTTGTTTACATTATATTCTAAATTTAGTATCACTGGAGATGCTACTGATACCTTTAGTCCATTAACCGATCTAGTGTATGCTTCAAAATACAAAAGACTGGACACCTTACTGATGTTACTAAAACTTTCTGCTGTAGACTTCAAATGCAAACATTTTGGTGAAGACCATACTAATAGTAAATAAAAAGATGCAACTGTCCCAACATTTAAAAAAGTATCCAAAAAATGTCAAACAAACAGCTTCAGAATTTCATAAAATGTATATTGCCATTGAGTGTTGCAGTACAGAAATATTGTCAGTGTGCTGATGATGTTCAGCATACTAATTTACTACTATTTCAGAATCTTTAATGGCATAACAATTTAGAGTGAATGCATATTGAAACAAGTTAAATCCAAAATATGGCTTTCTGCCAGAGAAGCAACTTCATTCTTTATTTATATCTCTGGATTACAGCAGCTGGTTTTAAGAGGAGCCAAGCCAGTGAGTTCCAAACCACTCAACATATCACAGAATTTCCCGGCATAAGCGGTACACCATCTGTCAGAAGGTAGAAGTGAGTATTCAGCATAGATGAGTTGTTTCAGGGAGCCATGAAGATTTGGGTCCTTATTGTTTTTGTAGTGGTTTATAATGTTTATTTGCTTTTCTGTCTTCTTACTTTAAATGTGAACTCCACTCTCAGCACTTATCTATAAACTCTTTATTTAATCAGATCACGTGGTATTCTGCTTAATCCATGCAAATCATTATCTTTTCCCTGGTAAATTTTCCACTTTTAATATTTCTCCATGTGTGCTTCTTTTGGCCCTTCACATTATCCAATCTGGTTATTGTGGTATATGGTACTATACACTGTCTACTGTATACACTGTCTACTGGGAAACATTTTCAGTTTTTCCTTTTAAAGAATACAGTGCCTATAAAAGGTATTCACCCCTTGGAAGTTTTCACATTTAATTCTTATGCAACATTAAAGCACAGTGAATTTATTTTGTTTTATACTGATCAACAGAAAAAAACAGACTCTATATTGTCAAAGTGAAAACAAAGTGGTCTAAATTAATTACAAATATAAAACACAAAATAACTGATTCTTTGTGGACAGGTCTTTCTCTCTCAGCTTTGTACATCAGGACACAGCAATTTTCCCCTACTCTTCTCTGCAAAACTACTTAGGCTCTGTTTTCAAGTCCAATTCTTAATTGGATTGAGATTTGGATTCTTACTTGCCCAATGCAGACATTAAAATTGTTGTCATTAATTCATTTTTATGATGTTTCAGCTTTCTGCTTGGGGTCATTGTCTTGCTGGAAAACAAACCTTCTCTGAAGTGTAGGTTCTCCTCCAGGTTTTAGTTGTATTTTGCTGCATTCATATTAACCTGTACTCTCACAAGCCTTCCTGGCAGAGAAGCAGCACCACAGCGTGATGCTGCCAGCAGCATGTTTAACAGTGAGGATGGTGGGTTTTTGATAATGTGCAGTGTTTAGCTCTCGCCAAATATGGTGGTTTATGTGATGACCAAATGGCTTAATTATGGCTCCATCAGACTATAAACCTTCATCCAGCTGACTAGAGTCTCTCATATGCCTTCTGGTAAATTCTATCTATGATGTAATATGTAACAGTGGCTTTCTCTTTGCCACTGCATTGTTGAATGCACAACCTCTCTAACCTCAGTCAAGCTTGTAACTCCTAAAGAGTTACCATAGGTCTCTTGGTGGCCTCTCTCACTGGTCTTCACTTAGTTTTGGTGGACGGCCTGCTTTTGACAGATTTCCAGCTATGCCATATTCTTTCCATTTCATAGAGAATGATTTAACTGGATTTCAAGGGATATTCAGTGATATATTAATTTTCTTATCTCCATCCCCTGACTTGCTTTTCAATCACCTATTCACTCAGTTGCTTGGACGTTTTTTTGTCTTCATTGTATAGGTCAGGCCATTATACTGACTCACCACAAGTTGGACCTTCCACATACTGGTGTATTTAAACTACAATCATATGAAATTCTTTGACTACAGACAGATTATGTCCATTGAACTAACTATGGGGTTTTAAAAGTAATTGGCTTCACCAGTGATAATTTGTGTGTGTCAAATTATGGGGGTGAATACTTATGTGATCAATTACTTTGTGTTTTATAGTTGTAATTAATTTATAACACTTTGCTTAGATCTGTTTTCATTTTTATATTAAAGAGTCTTGTCTGTTGATTGATGTCATTTAGCCAAAAAATCACTGTGACAATAAAATATGAAAACTTCTAAAAATGGAATACTTTTAATAAGCACTGTATATCCATGATCGCAAAGCAAATTGACAGGCGAAGCACTGCGCCTTGTGAGACTATGTTTGTTCAGTTAACGTAGGTGAAAACACAAAAACAGGTAATGACTGTCTTAGTGTACAGATCTAAAGCAGTCTGTAATCCTATCATTTTTTTCTTCATGTTGGGATTGATAAATCAGTACTGGAAACCAGCAGGGACAGTTTTGTATGTTGTGCACAATTATGCATATATTTATAGTCACAATGAGCCAATTCTGAGACATCAACTAACCTGGGTGGCACATACTCTGGGAATGTGAGAGGAAAATTAGAATACTAGGAGGGATATCCACACAGAAAACTGGGACAATGTGCAAAAAACACACAGACTATATCTGGATAAGAAATTCCAACCCACGACCCTGAATTCATGAGACAGCAGCCCAGTGTGTCATCCTTATGTACATCTGATATGATATTTAACAATATGATAATATAGAACAATATACTATAAATTAAATACAAATTAAAACACAAGAATCTGATGTGAATTTCAAGCAATACAAAAGAACATTTGCAACTTTATACATCAATGGCCAAGCTGAAGTTCCCTGACACCACCACTTTCAGCGCTCTAACATGGCAGTATGGCATGAAAACATTACATTTACAATCCATCTCTCTTTCTGTCTCCTTTACAAACCCTCTAGCGTGACAATGAGAATGCCAGCCCTCATAAGATGACATGGGATGGGACACCATCCGTCTTCTCTGCATTCACTCTTCTCTCCCAGACTTAAAAACAAATCCTTAATGAATTCATACTACCCATTCTATTCCATATTTAAACCCTTCACTTTCCTTTTGGTAAACGGCTAAGTCCTACCTCAATCAGGGTGTGTTTCCATAATCTTTTACATCATTGAGAAAAGAGAATAGGCTGCATTAGTTTCACCAACTTTCCATAAAGAAAGTCAACTTGTGGGAATACTTACATATCTACTCACCATGTAATAATCACAGCTAAATCTATGTTTCTCCTTGTGCTGGCCAGAGGAAAACATTTGAAAGACCTGGACTGCCACAAGCTATTCAGCATTACAGAATGGTCCCATTGCTTTAAGTTTCCTGCATCTTAATTTGGCTTAATTGGAGGATGCTGAAGGATGATCATTACCATTGCCATTATGTTGTACATATGCATTATCTTTTATTTGTATCTGCTTTGTCAAATCAATTTTACAGCACACTGCCACCATAGAGTCACAAGAATAAAATTAGACAGTGATATGTTCTAAGCAGGTCTTACTACTGGCTGTTGCCTTCTTCGCTTCTTAGGCTCATTTCATGTGACAAACCTACCCTATGCTTTGTGGCTTGCTTATTTATCAGAAAGTCACATGATGATGGGGCTGTACATATTTAAGCAGTGCATCTCCATCTTTCAGTGCTCAGTCATGGTGTATTTTGCCTTGGTTAGTGTTAGGCATCTTATAATGCTTTGCTTTATTTTGCAATTTTAGAATTTAGGATCATTTTCCTGCACAGTGCAAAAGAACATTGTCTACATTTGTGTACAAAAACCTAAATTATGAATAGTTTCAGGAAAACCAGAATTTAGGCTCACTGAGCTGTTGTTTCCCAAAGTTCCACCAACTATTATGACTGTTAGTTTTTGTTAGCATATGAACAACTAGTTATTACTTGTCCAAATATTTACCTAGTAGAATCAATTACTGAATGACACAACTGAAGGAATATTATGGTGTTTGATTGATAAATACAGTGGAATGTCAGGATATGGGTATTTTATTTGCACTTGTATACTGTCTTGTTTTCTTTAATTTTGGTTTTGTTTTTGCTTGTGATATCATGATAGTTACCCCTCAGCTTCACATGGTGTTTAAAATGGTTGGACCTTTCTAACTTTGGGGTTGATACCCCTGAACAGTGATTACTGCTTACTTTTCATTTAAATGCAACAGTGACTGTCCTTCCTGAAAATGACAAGCATGTTTTAACACGTACTGTTAAATTTAGTAACCCATTACTTGCATAGAATGTTAATTTAATTTACATATTATGTTTTATAATGCATTTTTTTAGTTTGGTGTCTAAGAGTGGTGACATATTGCCAGTTGGTTGGATATGCAACTAAGAATTTCATTGTATTCTATACACGAGAAAACATTAATACTACTACCACTACAGATGGCATCATTTGGTGTGGTGAGTAATGTGTTTTTCATTACAGGTGATATTTTTTATTTAAAGTAAGCCGAACGCTGAAATTTGCTTTATGAATGTAGAGGAAGACAAGGGTTCAGGCCAGTAAAAATGGCTTTCAGCAGAGCTAAAGCCTTTAATCAGAGAAAGAAAACATGTTTAGAAGTTTTAAAGAAAAAACCCACTGTGTAGAGAAAGAAAACTTTAATATTTAAGTAGAACGTTTCATCAAAAAAAACCTTTCATTTAGGAAGATAATAAAAGTAAAATGTAAAACTCAACATTAACAATCTAGAGTTTCATTTGAAAAAAAATAAATCTCATGTTTGTTGGGGAAATATGCTAAGACAAAAACAATTATTTGGTGGGAAAAACAACAATTTTGTAAACATTCTTTCTGGTGTGTTAATTATACTATTTTTGTTATTCACTGTCTGATTTAAAATGTTTTTCTGTTTTACTTTTCCGGAGATGCACACACTCCATGATTGCTTGCCATTCCACTTGAACTTGGATTCTCATCCATGTGCTCGGGGGGAGAGTTATAAGCAAGACCACCCTATTAAATGGCAGCTGTCTTAGAGAAGCAGTGATTGGTTAGAAGCTTAAGTTTTTTTTAACTGTTTCCTGGGTGATACAATTGAAATATAGGGACAGATTTTTTTTCTTTGTGGGAAATTAGCTGATTAAGAGTGGAAAGACTATCAATATCTTCATCATTACTAGATAAAATACATTCAAGCTTAGATATTAATGGGATATTAGGGAAGAGTTTATACATTGCAAATAAATGTATTTTAAATAAAAACAGTGTGTTGCTGGAAGTGTATATTAGATCTGTAGCTAATAAAACGATGCAAACTCGTTGTCAGCACAAAGTGCTATAAAGGTTGGAATACCTACGGTCTTGACCACTTTGACTTAAATAGTGTGTAGGTTAAAGAAGCCTGAAATATATGATTGCCATGCATTGGAGCAGCAGAAAACAGCATTTCTGCCTTAAAGTGATTTCTTCACTGATTCTGCATTTTAAGCAGAATGTGATGTTTAACCAGACTCATAGTTATTGATGACAGGAGCATAAAGGAAACATATTTAGAAAAGTTTGAACAAAATTTCCTTTCCAAAGCTATCAAACAGGTGCAGTTCCATTACCTTTCAATTCCTTCCAAATTATACATTTTTGAAAAAACATTTTCTTATTTATGTAGGGATACTCTGACAGCAAAATAAGAGCTTGGGAAGGATATTCATTTTGACAGTATTATTTCTGGGTGGCAGGGTGTTGCAGTGGTAGAGTTGCTGCCTCATAGTAAGTAGACCAGGGTTCATATCGTGTCTGCATGGTGTCTATGCTCCCGTTCCCACCTGCAGTCCAAACACATGCAGGTTAGATGAATTGGTGATCCTAAACTGGCCCTATTGGGTGTATGTGTGTGTGTGTTTGCCCTGGGGCAGACTGGTGCCCTGTCCAGGGTTTGTTCCCACTTTGCGCCCTATGCTAGCTGGGATAGGCTCCAGCAGACCCCCCGAGACCCTGTTCAGGATTAAGTGGGTTAGAAAATGACTGTCTGACAGTATTATTTCTCCCATCTAACCAGAGCCAATTGTTAATTAACAATCATGTTTGATGCTTTCTTTCACATTGCAATTATAAAATTTGAATATATCTTTAAATTTGTTTTTGATTGTAATTCCTGGATATCTAAACTGTTCTGAGACATTTGATGAAAAGTGAACTAATTTAGCCATTAGTGACCTATCTCTGAAAATTAATACACAACTTCAGTAAAATATTAAAATAGTTTGCCTTTATCAGCTTATGAGAGCTCACCGGGTTAATCAAGCCAAAAACGTATTTATTAATTGTTTACTGTCAAAGTTCTTTACATGTACTGTATATTCTCCTGTATTATTTTGGTTTTTATAGCTCTGCTGCCACTTTTGGATTTTATTATATTATATCAGTAGCTGCAAAGGTGACTGCTTTGTAAATCAGAATTTCTGCTCCTTGGGACGCTAAATATGTTCAGTTTCGAAATAGCAATATGGGCATAAAAGGGACACTAAGTAACATCCTCTCTTTTTCCACCACATTCATCATGATTCCCCAAACATGTTTAAGATTAAACACTTCTGAGTCCCTCTCCTCTGAGAAACAGATAGTTTGTCACAACAACAGCTGCTGCAAATTGCAATACATGTTAATTATTAAGTCCTAGTAAGACAGTTAAAAAATAACATTACAAATAGAATGAGAAATACAGAAAAATAATAAAACACCAAAAACGAAAAACCACAGAACTAAACAATAATTTGTAAATACTGGAGTAAAACTATATCTTTCTCTGTTAAAAACAAGGTATGAAAGATATTATATGTACTGCAGCTAAGAGTAATGATGTTAAGCAGAGTGTTATGTTTCTGTTCTTTTCAATGTTATTTTCGTCATTTTTCAATTGTTTTTATGTAATTTGTATTAATATTGCTATTTTTATTAGTTAGTATTTATGTAGTGTGTATTTCTTTGTATTTTGTGGATGGAACATCTTGGAGAAAATCCTTTTATAACATTTCATCTTGGTCTCTTAGGCTCACAAGATTTAAATAAATAAGTGTAACCCCTGCACTCTTTTTTTTTGATATACAGTAATAATAATAATAATTCATTACATTTATATAGCGCTTTTCTCAGTACTCAAAGCGCTATCCACACAGGGAGGAACCGGGAAGCGAACCCACAATCTTCCACAGTCTCCTTACTGCAAAGCAGCAGCACTACCACTGCGCCACCTGTGAGGATATACAGTGGGCAGGTAGAGTTCTTGATTATTGTGTTTCTACCTCTATTATTCACATTGACATTTGCTATTATCGTTCGCTTTCCCATTCTCCCATACTTTATGGTAGTTGATCACTTGTTTCCCAATACCATAACAATTTACTCAAAGTATAAGAAAATTTAATTATCTTTACTTAAATGCTCACAATAACTTCAATAGATTTCCAAATGTTGGAAGCATACATTTATATCTAGAATTTAATAAAACCCATAAGCAACAAAATATTTACAGCAATATACAACATCCCACTTTAACTCTTTGAGGGCCGAATATTTTTTCCAAAAATGGATGGTTTCAGGGCGGCACAGTGGCACAGTGGGTAGCGCTGCTGCCTCGCAGTTGGGAGATCTGGGGACCCGGGTTCGCTTCCCGGGTCCTCCCTGCGTGGAGTTTGCATGTTCTCCCTGTGTCTGCGTGGGTTTCCTCCGGGCGCTCCGGTTTCCTCCCACAGTCCAAAGACATGCAGGTTAGGTGGATTGGCGATTCTAAATTGGCCCTAGTGTGTGCTTGGTGTGTGGGTGTGTTTGTGTGTGTCCTGCGGTGGGTTGGCACCCTGCCCAGGATTGGTTCCCTGCCTTGTGCCCTGTGTTGGCTGGGATTGGCTCCAGCAGACCCCCGTGACCCTGTGTTCGGATTCAGCGGGTTGGAAAATGGATGGATGGATGGATGGATGGTTTCACACAGAAACCAACGTAAAAGTCTGTTGCTGCATGCTGTGGCTGGCAGTTTGCCAAGAATGAGTCTCAGGCTTGCTGCCAGGCTGTCTTCACATGGCTGGGACAGCAGCAGCAGCAGTCACGGTCCCAGTGCATTACAATCTGGTTTCTATCTCATATCATTGTTAAGTGGCAGTCCACCCTGGTGAACATTGTCAGTACCACGGCTAGCTGTGGACCGATCAGCTGAAGCTGAAACCTCACATTCATTTTCGATCATTGGCATCAAAATCGGAGTCCGACAAGTCATAGTCCAGTTCAGAGTTAATAGACAAGATGTTGTCCACGGAGTATTTTGCTTTTCACATTTGCTTTGATTTCTTGCCAGATGTCAGTGCCATTTTTGCCATTGTGTGCGCCTTGCTACTCACGTCAGCGCAGGGAATCTCGGTCAAATCTAACTTTCTTTCTAGCAATGAGAGTCCAATGTAACGGTTGGTCTTGTCACAGTTTACAGTTGATTACTATTGTCAACTCTTCCTTTTGACAAAAGTTGACATCAGTCCTAAAAGAGTTAAATAACACCAGTGAGCTCATAACCAATAGGTTCATACTGATTACACACTTTCTGCTGGAGGCCCTACACCATAGCTTGTGAGTGTGGTAGCTGATTAAAATGAAAACAGAACTGGCTACTTCCCTTGAGGTTTTACCTCAAGTCCATCCATCCATCCATCAGCCAACCTGCTACATCCGAACTACAGGGTCATGTTACCGCAAGTCAAATAACAAAAAAAGAAAAGAATAGGCAGACCTTATTTTGAAGTAACTTCTCACCTGCAGGCCTTGCTTCAATTCGGTTTACTCATCACTCATTTCACCACTTGTAGCTCCTTCAAACTCTGCATCCTAAACTGTCAGAAAACACCAAACCTCAGCATTTGTTAAACCTGCAGCTTCAAACCTCCTGCATCTTCGACCCATTGGTACACTCCGTTCATCAAACCTGTGTGTCTTTTTTCCCTCTGTTCTCCTTGCAACTTCAGTATAACACTTCTTTTGCCTTCTTGCACTCACCTAGACAGTCAACCAACTTGTCATTTTTCCCTATGTTTAGTTTTATACATTTCCTCTCTGAAAATGAACTTTTGTGTGACCAATGCGTATTTTTCGTCCCCCTGAATATTTTTTTTTTCCTCCCTTTCATTTCAGCATTTTTGGGACTTTCTCTTTCAGGTTGCCTTGACTGTCATTTTCCTTTTCCTATCTTTTTTTCTCTCTCTTAGCTTCAGCGTTTTGCTGGAGCTTTTCCTTTTTCTGCTTCAGTGTTTTGCTGGAGCTTTCCCTTTTCCGATTGGCACAATTGCCTCCTTTCGTTTTCTATTTTTTCCTCTGTCTTTCCCATCTTTCACTTTTGGTTGAACCTCCTGACCCATCCCTGTTACTATATACTATTAGGGGTCACTAGCAGATACCAGGCTAGACCCTACACTCTTTAAGCTGTCTAGTTTCAGTTCCCTCTAAGCATTCTTCACTTTTTTTAATTAAGTTTATTAAAATGTTTCAACACTGGTGTTCTTCTTTTTTCCTTGTTTTCTTCAAAACCTAACACAGGTTACACAAGTATTGTTCTGAGAGATGCAACTGTGTTCAATTATTATTGAAAGAATGTCATAATATTACCATTACAACAAAAGGTGCTTTATCCTGACCTTTGTCTATTTGCTTCAAATTATGTGGAAGCTTCTCTAGGAATCAGCCTGTGACCTTGAGTCTCAGCACCATGAATATATTTCATTATTCTTCTTTAGATCATCGCACCTTATCTTTTTAAATAAAACAATTTGCCTATAATATGCATGTTATTAACTATATACTAGATGTTCTTGTATATTCATATCTTATCTTTGATTTTTATTAATTTCACTTTTATTCTGAATTTTTTTTCTGACATATGCTCATAGTGTTCACCTAAATGTTTTACTTTCATTAATCTTTCAGACTTTGTCTTTCATTCATTTCTTTGATAGCCATCCCCAGCTTAATAATCATATTTCTTAAATTTGAAGCATTTTCTATTTTTTAAGGACTATACTGTATGTGAAAAATCCTCACTGTCAGTCTCACTTTCCTTGGCCTTTATGTCAATCTAAATAGGTAATTGGTCACTGCTAGATGTGGAGTGGCCTGACTGGACTGATCCTGCACCTGTCATACCTAACAAATCATTAGGCTATTGTTTAATTTCTCTTTATTCCCAGCAGCCCATAACACGCTGTATTATGAAATCTACTTGTTCATCCATTGCTCTTTTCCATGAGAAGCTTTAAATTCTTGACATCTATTGTGTCCTGTGTCATAAACATCCTTAAAATATTAAATGCAGAAATCATAAATATTTAAAAAAATAATGTAATTGAAACACAGTCTGACAATGGGCAAACACCAACTCTAAAGGCAGAGAAACTCTATTATAAAATAGCAGGGACAGACCAAAAGGGAGTTAGCCATTTGTGTTTAGATAGATAGATAGATAGATAGATAGATAGATAGATAGATAGATAGATAGATAGATAGATAGATAGATAGATAGATAGATAGATAGATAGATAGATAGATAGATAGATAGATAGATAGATAGATAATTGAGATTGTTCACAAATACATCTGTTGAGGAAAGCATGTTTGGATGGACTGTCCTTCCTACTCTCAACATGCAAATTCCTTAAGAGTTAAGTGGTCTCTCATTTTCTTTCAACATTGTGATGCATGTTTCCCCATCTTCACTGATTGCAACAACAAAATATAACTCCCTGTAGACTCAGGACTTGAATTACCAATTTATTTCAGTTTCCATCCCCGTTCCCTATGTGCCATCTTTACTGCTTTTATAATGGAGCTTGAAAATAACCTATGGGATGATGAAGCAAGAAACAGGATAAGAAAAAGTGCAAAACATTGTAAGAGGTATCAGTACTTATGATGAACTAATATAGAATGCATGTTGAGTTTTGGGTAGACAGCTTGCCTTCAAGTTATGATTCAGTATGCTTTGATTACATATGACTTTTATGCAACAAATTGTTTCATCACTAGGATTGTGTATTCACTTTCTGACCTCACCAAGTCTCTTAAAAATGGCAAGAAAAAAACACTAGATCTCCAATATAAAAAGCTCATGTGAAGTATTACATTGTCAATTTGTTTTGTTCCTATAAAACCAGATTCTTCGACTATTAAGACTGATTTATGTTAAGGGTCCACATCTTTTAAATAAGCCATTTGACAGATAAGTGAAAACAGCAGACAGGTTTTTTATTTGCAGGAATGAGTGCCAAGTTTTTATCAAGCTGCACCTCTCCAGGGTTGGAAATAACTGTATTTTTGGGAATAGCAAAAATGCCCCCCAACTGTGGTAATTTTCTAGACAGCCAAAACACATACAATTTAGTATCAGATCAGCTTCTAATAATTTCAATGTTTATCAAAATAAAATTTACTAAACCTACTTCTTGAACATATTTACATGAAAGAGTCAGAATATGATTTTGAAATTGTGAATTACTTTGTGTATAAGTAGTGTATTTAATTTGGATATATAAAGTTATTCTTTTTGCTGTGGGAAAATATGCTTATTTTCCATAGTGTTTTTAGAGATTCTCTAAAACCTTGAGGCCATATTACATAATACTATATGGTAATGATTTCATCAAGCTAATTCTGAGAAGTGTATTGACCTTGTGATGTAGTGCAACACAGGCATGCTTTTAATATCCCCAGTAATTAATTTGTAGAACCATAAAAATAGCTGTAGGCTGATTTAAAAAACAAAACTAAAAAGAAAGCTTACTTGGATGACCGTCGTGTAATCATGGTGTGTCTAGTTGTGAGGTGCTCCCTGGCAATACACGGGTGAAAGTGGAGTCATGGAAGTGACTTGACAGGCGGGACACCAGGAACACGCACATAGCCAATTAAGGAAATTCTTAGAGGAGCTTGCTCATGTGGCAATGTCTTTGGTGACTTTGTTTCCACTGTCATGTGATAAGACAGGTTGGGGGTTAGAAATGGAAGAACACATTTTCTTTAGAAGGGAATCAGATCGGAGAGCGCAAAGTGAAAAATCAGATTTGTAAAAGCATGCTAGCTTGATAAGGTCTGCAAATGGCTCATATACCTCAGGTAAAGTAGAGGGACTCCAGTTTCATTACTAGATCACTGGAAAGAGAAAGGACTTAACAGAATGAATGGGTTAAGCATTTTTTTAAAGTAAGGTGAATGAAAGTTTGTGTAAGGGAACCTCCTCAGTCTTTTTTGCACACATCTAGGGCGTCATGTATAAATGATGTGTACGCACAAAAATGTTGCATATGCCCATTTTCACACTCACACTGACATGTATAAAAACTAAACTTGGCATAACGCTACACGCATTTTCACACCAGCCTCAGACCTTGCGTATGCATGTTTTATAAATGGGTGTCACCCAGCGTCAAAGCAGTGCTACTGTTTCTGTGTGGATTCCCTTTTTTTTTATTTGCATCCATGACACAAGCTTTATCAAATACACCTAAATTAATTGCATATCATTTACAAATTTAAGGCACTTGATTATAATCAATCTGTAACAATATAATGGTGCACGAAATGGCCAAACTATTCCAACTACCATGGCTGATGTAGCATTATTAGAAGACATTGCAAATGGAAGAATTAGAAGAGATCATACTGATTTCCTCTTGGAGTTGTGTTTTGAATTGGGGTTGGCTTTACAAAGTCAGAGTTTGAGGAAATATGCTATACCTGTACCTGTGCAAGTTCTGTCGACCCTCTGGTTTTTAGCCGCAGGAGCTTTTCAAAGTGAACTGGCTGACTGATTGAGTATTTCTCAGTCATCATTGAGTCACGCCATGACAGCTGTATGGGATGGTATTATCCGCATGTCATCCAGATATATAAGATTTCCTTACATTGTGGTTGAACAGGCAAACATCAAGGCGTAATATGCAGCAATGTCTGGTTTTCCAAATTTTTGTAATGACCCACGGGATGGCAGTAATGACACCCACACCATTTCAAAACCAACAAAACAGCTCTTCAGATATGAACTAAATCTCCCTGTTGTTTTTGGTCACAAGAAACACCTCATAAATGCCTTCATGCCTCAGTCCTTCAGAAGAAAAAGCATCCTTCCTTGTGCCAACTCCTATTTAACTGCTGCTGCTACACCCAGACTCTACCCACCCTTCTTCATCTTCCCGAAGATTCTCCGAAGAGCTCTTTCTTAGCTTGCATTTCTCACAGTTCTCAGTCTTGTCCCTGGACCCACCTCAGCAGCCAATTGGCTGCTACAATATTTTATGAAGTACAACTTTAAAGAAATTGTCTTTTATCTCCTTAAATAATTGTTGAGGTCATATTCAGAACACTTAACTACTCAAATTTTAGATTAATATTGTAAAACAGTCTGAAACATTTTAGCAGAGGAAAGTATACCTTCCTGTGGTGGGCTGGCGCCCTGCCCGGGGTTTGTTTCCTGCCTTGTGCCCCGTGTTGGCTGGGGTTGGCTCCAGCAGACTCCCGTGACCCTGTAGTTAGGATATAGCGGGTTGGATAATGGATGGATGGATGGATAATGGATGGATGGAAGTATAACTTCATACATAGCAGTGTCAATAGTGCATTAAGAATAGTCATCTCATAAACATAATCCAGACAATAAAGGTTAACATGCCCTTTGCAGAGTAACAGAAGAGTTTACGTTTTTCAACTAAAAATGCAGAAACAAGTTTATTAGGAACATAGTAATTTTAGCAGAATACAGTGGTCCCACCAGTCACCAGTTCAGAGCCTTATGCGTTGGGAATTCTTAATGCTGAAATCTTTTTTAAGTGCATATATATTGTCAGAAGCACCTATTGCAATAGTATTGTCTGCCTTCCTGTCTGTTTGTCCTTCTGTGGACTGAATATGTTGATCTCCTTTTTCTTCAAAGAAACTTGTTGAGACAGTTCCATTTCTGTTGTGATATCTTGAATAGATCGCACTCTACAAAATCTAGAAAATTCAAAATCTCTCACTAATAAGCATTTACAAATCTGAAAATTTGTCTTGTTATGTCTTATAACATAGAAACACTTTGTAAAACTTTACTATTTTATCGCCTTCAATAGCCACTAGTGATGGAAAACAGATCCCCTGTAAAAGTTACTGTAGTATCAGCAGACTGTGTGCGCGGTGTAGGATCTCACTCTCACAAGCTATTACTTTGTGTGAAGGCAGGTAGACAATACTGCATCTGCAAGTCCATCAAGGCACATGTGGAAACCTCTGCATCTCCAAATTGTTTAAACTTTATGAAGTCTTCCAAGCTGCTTGGGTGCAAATGAAAGTGAACCAGTACATAAGCATCTAAGTTCTCCCAGTGCTTTAAGATGTAACAGGTAAGTTAAATGATCTTCCTATCCATAATAGTATAAAATGCAAGCAAGGAAAACAAAAGGTTATCTAAAATATGCCCACAGCATATAAACATTTACTCTGTATTAACTTTACAGTAAACCAACCTTACAGCTCCATTATATGCAGGTTATAATCATTCACTTTTTCATTGACACTACAATTTACACTCACCTGTTCCATAATCCATAATGGTCAGTCACTGTTATAAAGTTTTCCTTTCACTCCTGTTATTCCCTAAGATTTGTCAACCTAAATAGCATTTCAAGTCCTGTTTCATGAAAATTACTGTGGCCAGACATGCTCAAGCAAATAAAGGAATTACTCTCTTGTGGTAGAAGAATAGTGAAATATCAGAGGTGTCAAGAAGGAGAAAAAGTTGAAGTGTATGGGAAAAACAGAAATCAAGAAGGCAGAATAAATATTTACACATTTCAAGATAAAACCTTAAAACAGAGCAGGCAAAATCAGAAAAATGCCAGTTAAACCTTTTGGATGACATGACTTTAAGTATTATTGAAAAGATATTTTGCAACCAACTTGTGTATAGATTAATTGGAAAAAGGAGGTAAAGAAGGACGCAGGAATGGAAAATTGGGAAAATTCTGCAGATCTTAGGTAATGCATAGGCCTGAGAAGGGAGCAGCTGGTCACCAGCACTCTATCCATGCAAGCTTTAGTAGAATGTGAAAAAACAGGATATTTGAAGTAGGGATTTTCACCTGTTAACTTTAAAGTGCTATCTGACACATTTTAGTTAACATAAGATAATTTCCCTGTATGTTATTTGTTAAAACTAAATTGCTTATAGGTAAGTGCATTTAATACAGTGACCATTTAGCATAAAACAATACCAAAAAACTATAGAAACATACTAATTTTCTGAAACAGTTATTTTTTAAGTCTTATTATTAAGAGTTGGGGATTTTTATGCTTTTTCACCACTAATTGTCTTTTTGTGCACTGTAAGCAACAGCAGAGGTGAGTAGATGGCTAACAGTTGGTTTCTAATATGCATTTATAAATTACTTCTCAAACCATCTTAAACCTATTCGGTGTTACAGGGGGCATAATTTGGTAGAAGTAGGCACAAGGTGGGAACAACTCTGGACAGGACACCAGTCTATCACAGGAAACACTTGCACATACGCACATTCACTCACACTGGGTCTAACCTACACATCTCTGAGGATGGAGTATTTGTAGGAAAATTCACACAGACATTTGGAGGTCATGCAAAGTCTGGGTGTAAGATTTAAACTCAGGACACTGAATATGTGAAGCAGTAGCATTAGCTATTGTTTTCCAATGTCATTCCGTCTGAAATTGATGAAGCTGGAAATAAGCAGAAAGGACTATGATACTGAAGAACTCCATTTCACTAAAAGGTGCATCTTTGACTTAACAACTGAAATTAATACAAATGTGAGAGGTAATGATTTAGAATCAGTAGTAAAATAATTATACTGAAATGCAACGTAATAGTAGGAGAATATTAACTGAAAATCAAATTTGAAAAAACATTTGTAGACCACAGTAGGACAAATGGCTAGATGAATAATACACATAAAATATGGCTTAACTCTAAGAAAAGTATGATTATTTTATATTATGTAAATATCTTTGCCAAAGCTACTGTACAATGCAATTGCCAAGTCATCTATTTTCAAACCCACTGAAATCAATTACAGAGTCACAGGGGACCATGCAAATTACCCTGATTAAAAACACAAACAAAACAGAAAAATGTTGAATGACAAAATTCATATGACATAAATTTAAAATGGTACTTCATATGATTAAAAGTGTTAATGGATATTAGAAGGAAGCTGTCCCATGAGAAAAAAGAAAGTTGGACTCACATCTGCAACATTACCAGTAAAAATCTGCATGGTATAAATATGATGCATTTGCCATCAAGAATAATCAGTGTCTTTAACCAACAATACCTTAGGGTTCAGCAGCTGGTTTTATGAGCATTTTTCCTCCACTTCAGCCTCCAATCAATTTTAAGAGAGACTGTCTCTCCCTAGACTAAGTGAAGAGGATAGGTCCATGTTAAACTCACTTATCATATTGCTTGAGCTGAAGCAAGTATTACATTTTTAAAAGATGGATGTTCTCTTGGCCTTTCCTCAGAAGCTATTTCAGGTTTTTGAAATCAGCTGACACCCCTTATTTACAAATGATAAATGCCCCAATTTTCTCTTTCAAACTAAATTCCTCCATCAACTCTGTTTTAATTATCCTATTTTTAAAACTGGAAAGATCTAACAAATTGTGCAAGCTATCGTCTGATTTCATTGTTGAACCCTAATGTTGACATTATTGTTGAAATTTATTGGACAATTACTGGCCAACCTTTTTCCATGGCCTCTTTAGTTGATTATGTACAAATTAATTTGCCCTAGACAATTTGGATTTGTTCCATCATGTCATTCATCAGACAATATCAGATGACTCTTGCACATAATAGATGTGGCCCCACCCCTGTCCCATCCATGCTGGCCCTTTATGCTGAAAAAATCTTTTGCTAACAGATTTGAAGAGGGATTTGTCAATAATATTTAACATACTATACTTGGCAATCATCTTTATAAATCATGACATCTTTCATCCTTCTCAGATCTTCAAAGGTGCCTGGCAGAAATGCCCTCTTTCTCCACTGCTTTTTAATCTTGCCCTTGAACCTCTAGCCCTCGCCCTTTATTTGTGTGTGTTAATTACTCCAATATTCGCTTATTGCCCCACCTATAATTACCTCTTTATGCAGAAAATATTTTGCTTTATCTGTGTAATATACCCACTGATCTTCCTCATATACTGAACCCCTTTAAATAATTAGAATTCTTATCTGGTTACTAGGGTGTTGTACCGTGTTAGCCATTATGAATGTAGAGAAAAGCCAAGCAAAATGACACCTTTTATTGGCTAACTAGAAAGATTACAATATGCAAGCTTTCGAGGCAACTCAGGCCCCTTCTTCAGGCAAGATGTAATCTTGCCTGAAGAAGGGGCCTGAGTTGCCTCGAAAGCTTGCATATTGTAATCTTTCTAGTTAGCCAATAAAAGGTGTCATTTTGCTTGGCTTTTATCTGGTTATAAAATCGACTGTGTAAAATATGCCCTTCTCCCATTAAACTCTAACTCCAAAACTTGTACAGTATGTTCCCCTCCCCTCTATCACTTCGACCAGTTCATTTATGAATTTGGGTATTGATAACTTCATACTTCTCTACAATATTCTAGCTACTGTTGCATTTTTAAAAGTATTAATGAATCCCTGCTCTCTTGGAACTTTTTAGTAAATGTTGCAAATTTTATGCATATATTGAATAATTTTATAGTTATGTACAGAGCAGATTTTGTTTTGCAACTTTACATTTATTATTAAAATGAATAGAGTCCTCTGCCCTAACTTTATAAATGCCATCTTTGGGTGAAAGAGGGTGGGAGTGGGTTGGGTTACTTTGTATGCTATGTCCATTTATTGATATATCAATTTGTCTTTACTTAATAAACTGCTGAACACAAAAAAAGGCTATCTTTCTTTTATTCCAGAATTATATAGGACTTACATTTAACCTTAATGTTAAATACCTAACATTAAGGTTTACTGTATTTGAAACCTCACAGAGTCATTCCTCCCTGATGATACTGGGAAGATTGAAAGGAGGGGTTGTCCATGATGGACTTGGAGTTATACAATTGATCTCATGTCTTGTGTGTGATCTGAATCTGGTTTTCTCTATAAATCCTCCTTGTGGTTTACTACTCTTCCTACACTTCCATTCACATCCTCTGTATAACTTTACAAGTTCACTATCCTCCTCCTGAAATCCAGTATTAGCAATGTATACACTTTTGCAAATGGTGTCTTGCAGAATCTTACTCAGTCAATTTGTTTGGCATTGAGAATGCCTCCCTATAACCCTTCTTTTTTAGTCATCAGTTTTCAAGAGTATTTGTTCCTCCTCCAGAAACCTCAGCCTTTAGAACATTACATTAAGTCTGTCCATTGACTTTATTTAAATACCAGTAAGGGCTGGTCTGGCACATCAGTAGTAGTCATAATGTTAAAATAAACTCTTGGTGTCATCAGGAACAAATGGTCAATAATAGTATCTAATGGGCACAAGTGTGCATTCTTAATAATTGGAGTACATTTGCAATCCTCTCCTGAAGTAAGGCATTTTCTTTTGTGCAGTCTGGAAAGGGTATAATTATTTTTGCAAGTGCTTCTTGTCAATAAATGTGTATGATTTTTAAAGAATTGTATGTAATGTGTTATTTTGCACTATTGTTTGTTCACTTTCAACTATCACCAGGCAATGTGTAGGCACCACACTCAGGGCCAACTGTAGCATTTTTGCTTGCCTAGGCAAAGCTTTAAATTGCACCCTGCCAACCCTTTGGCTTTGAGAGGATGTGATATCCAGGTTGCCCGCAGCTGACTTACTACCTTTGAACCCAGGACATCGAGGACACATAACAGCAAAGGTGGTGTAAAACAGCATATTGCAGTTAATTTCAAGTGTTCAATAAATATTGCATAAAACCCATAGTGCAGTGAAATGTCTGTAAAATAGAGTAATAAAGTAAGTTTTTAACAGCTAAAATCAAGTCTAAAATCAACTGAATTGTTCCTCTGTACTCCAGCGATCTCACTCAACCCCAGTGGCTCTTTGCATATCCCAACCACCTTCCTTGGCATCTGCCAGGACACAAAACCTAAGCCTGGCGCCTGCATCCCGCTACTTTCGTTTGGTATCTGCAGGCATCTAGGAGCCCACGTTTTCCTATTTTCCATCCACTCAGCACAGTTGACCTCCTCTGGGAATTACGGTTGGCAGCATTTGCGGGTTTCTTAGGTGTTATTAATAATGTAATCATGGTAATAATGTATGTAAAGACAGTATATACGAAGGAAATGTTAAACATATATAACAAATCAAGCCATTTTACAGTTTAATAATAATAATTCATTACATTTATATAGCGCTTTTCTCAGTACTCAAAGCGCTATCCACACAGGGAGGAACCGGGAAGCGAACCCACAATCTTCCACAGTCTCCTATATTAGTGATTATCTGACTGTATGCCTTTCTAGAGTTGTTTTAAATGATCTGTTAAAAAATACAAAATTTAAAAAGCTCCATTACATATCTATTAAGAAGGATAAGACTGGCAATGGGTTAAGCTTTCTGGCACACAGCTCTGTGTGCAACTTCTTAAAACTTCTACAAGATGAAATTTCATTTTCACACTGGATATCCATATAAGTGGGGAGTTTTACTAGTCGTACAGTTTTGAGCTTTTCTACATCATGCATTGTTTCTGCTGTGTGAACATGACCGTTTCATTTGTCTATACTTACAGACAAACTTTTTTCTCAAAACAGGATCCACTTTTATTTTAAGAAGCAAGACATGCAAGTAAGAGAGGTTCTTTGAAAGTGTGATTATATGGGTCAGCATCTCACAGCAAAAATGATTTACATTGCCAAGGGAATCCATTCTGAATGTTTCTCTATAATATTATAAAAACACGTCTCTTTCACAAAGACAGCTTCACTCCAAGGAGGCTGTTTGAAGTGTGCTCTTTAATCACATGCTCACAGTTTATTCACCAACTTTTCCCAAGAATGTTTTGTTAAAAGGAAAAAAAAAAGAAATTAGTATAAACATTTTTTCCATGACACGTGTTTTTAGAAACGTGTTTTCTCATGTAGTCTGCCCTTTAGGCAGCCTAATTATATAATAAAGGTTTGCTGCTCCTCACCAAATAGAAAAAAAAATGATTTATAAGACTTGGACAGTAATTATGCTACCATGTTTTACTTTCATGTTTAAACAAATTAAGTACCCTGGATATGTTCCAAGTCTGAGCCTGCAGCTCTTCGTGAGACAACAGGCTGTGTCACAGTAACATCATTTTATTTTGTACATTGTTGTTATAAGTATATTATAATGGTGTTTTTAAACATTTATAGGGTATTTTTGAAAGAAATAAAAATAAGCATTATCTAAATATGATTTGTTCTTTTTGGTATACCATGTTAAAAAGATACCTAGTAGGTTTTGCAATGATCTACGCAGAAAAAAAAATATTGTTTTCTTTATAGTATTTTCCTTTTCTGAACTAAATTCACTACTGATTCAAATGCATACTTAATATTGCTGCTCAGCCTCATTCATTTCCAGGTTAATGCTTTCATTGAATTGTTTATCACACTGAAGTATTTAGGAAAAGACCAGACAGCAGGCTTTAACAGAAAAAAAAAATGAAACTTCATTCTCTTACTCTACTAGATGCTCACTTTTTGCAGTTCTATATACTTCTGATATAAAATACTGTAAACAACCAGAAAAACATCCACCCCTTTTTAGCTGGCCAATCAGTGATAAGCATTTGCATCATCCGCGATATCAACCCCTAATACATTTTGATTTCTCTCCTCTGTAAACACAAAACTGTTGTAGAATCAGGTGAAAATAGAGTAAGGCCCACAAACTCACTGCTACAATTGACTATCTATAATAATTTTTTATGCATAGTTTCTGATGATCCATATGTCTTTTTATGTGAGAGGTTTCATTTTGGCCATTAATTTTGGTGTTCCACACATACTGTAGTTTCAAAGTTTTAAATGTATTTGTGTCTTGCTGTGACATCATTTTGCTTTGCCATAAGCACTGCAATTTTGGGAGTTTTGGAAGTGGAAGTAATCCCTGATGAAGACAGGAGTAGTTCAATCAATTAGCTTTATTCAGACACTGGCGTGTACATGGATTTGTGTGTTGCAAGGCAGAAGAGCACAGATTTCCCTTTTCAATCGGCTTTATATTTTTTCCTCCCTCCCCTTTCCTTATCAATAAGCATAATATCATTTACCTAAGCATTTCATCTTATCATATTGGGCAAATCGGCAAACCATTTCTGCTTTGTGTACGTGTCAGATGGGGCCCTAAAGAAGGAAAGGTCATCTTTCCTGTGTCTAACAGATGCGTTCCTAAAGAGGAAGTTGTCCTAGGTCAGCTTACTGCACCCTGTCTTATGACAGACGCCTGTATGAATAACCTGCCGTTATAGCAAAACAGCTTTGTCAGCTTTTAACCCTTAGTAGCTTGCAAGCAGTTCATTTTTCCTTCACAGTGGTTTCTATGACGATCTCCCAAAATTCACACTTGCACTTGCTTGTGGCACCAGTTCTAGGTAATCTGAGCTTTCAGATTGAAAACCTATGTTTGCAATTCATAAAAAGCTCTGTTTTTGTGATCCAGGTTATCGACTTTTTGCTAATGTCCCTGATTTCAAATGTTTGATTTTTGTTTTGTTTTTGACATTAGTGTTTTTTGAATATTGGTTAAGACCTTGGCTTGCCTGTTGACTCATGTATCCTCTACTGTCTCTTGTGGGTCAGTACAAATTTATTCTATTGATCCTTTCTAAACCACTTGCAAAACATCCACATTATAAAGCTTTAACAATGTAAATAATGGTTTGGTTTTATTAAAAATTTAACGTTAAACAACTCTTGCAAGTCCGGTCTCTGTGGTGCACACCTGCTCCTGACTGACTGTACTTGTAGACCAATAGTGTTTGAGGATCCCATGCAGACAGAAGTATAGTGCCTGTTTCCTTGGTGCACTGGCTCTGGTCAGCATCAGTTTCTCTCACAATCTTCACATCTGTATTATAATTATCTAGACATCTTCCTATTTAAACTGAACAAACTTCCTCCACAAAAAAACATTACTATTTGTTTTTATTCTGCAATTAACAATTATTTACATGCCTTTTTGCATACAGTGTAGTTTCCATCAACCTGAACTATAAAAGTGACAGGACTAAGCACTTCTGAAACAAAACCACAATAACCATTTCTCCCCTCCCCTGTAATTGCTTACAAAGACTTCTTGCCCAACCGTGAAAGATCTAAGTTTCTGGGAAGCATATTTTTTTTGTTTAAGTTTTGTAGCTGCATCCTCTGGGAAAAACTGTGGTTGAATTTGAGACAATCTTATACGCACTAGCACTGCTAATGTTTGTGTGTATGGGCATAAAGAGTATTTCAGTATCCAAATGAAAACCTTTGCAATGCAATGTTGAAGTGACATGCAACCCACTGCTCTATTCTCTGGTAGAGATTTTATAAAATTCTGAACTATCTGCCCAGCCAAACTATTAGAAGTGAGGTGAAATGCAGACGATTTCATATATTTCACCCCATTTAACTCTCAGAAAAAAATCTTTGAATCTAAATTGAGGCTCATTATCTGTAACTACTTCCTTTGGCAACTCATATGAAGGAAACAAGTTCCTTAGTGCTTCAGCAGTCTTAGCTGTGGTTGAACTTTCATATGAGTTTTCTCAGGCCACCTAATGTAGGCATCCATGCCTACAAAAAAACATTTATGATTCTCAACAATGTGTAAATGAGTTTTCACCCATGGGCTTGAAGCCCATTCCCAGGTCTGCTGACATGCTAAACTGCTGTTTTCAAATTTCACTTTATTCTCAATGTTTTCTTCCAACTGGGGACTTCATTTTTTACAGTCCCCCCACTGATGGTCATGCAGTTCTGCCAGTAGTCTAAATTGTACTTTTTGAAGTGCTACCACTTGAAAACACACTACTGTAGAATACAATCATGGGCAACAGGATAATGTATCTCTATTACTATGCTGTTCTGAATGTGTCTATTGAATTTTCTAAATATATGCTGATGAGGTACAAGATCATTTTTTCACCCTTGAAGTGGTAAGTTTTCACACACCTGTCTTGAAACAGCAGCTGGGAATCTGTTACCTGTTATGAAGCACTTCCCTTTATATTTTTTATAGGCTTTTCGTTGTGTTTTGTTGTGCTTTTTGCACCTATTTGGAGTTTTGATATATGGTGATTTCAAATTTATCAACAGTGTTTGGATGTATTAATTATATACTGTAAAGTAGTTATCAACTTCAAACTACCTGATCTTGCTTCACGTTTTCGTTTTGATGACAAAATGTTCTGGATTTTTCCAGTTACAAGCTTTATTTTGTTTACAACTAAGCCTCTTCTTCTGATGCTTTCTCTTTTCCATGCTGATTTCTATCCTAGGACAACATTATTAATGTGAATTTCCAACCAAACAGATACTCACAACACTTCATGTCATCCAATTCAAGTCCCGTAAGGCTTCTCTTTCTTTTTGAGAGTAATTTATATTGGTTTTATCTGCCACTCAGTACCATTTCATTTGGCAAGAATTTACCACACCAGCACCTAAAGGTGAAATGTCACATGCTAAAATCAGTGGTAACCATAGATAACATTTAAGCAAAACTCTGTTTGATGAGTATGGTTGTTTTGCCTCTTCAAACGAACTCTGGCACTTCTCTGGCCATTCCCATTTCACACATTTGTGTAGCAATTCTGTAATACTGGATAAATGAGGAATGAATTTCCCACAATAGTTTAATAAGGCTAGAAATGACCAAAGCTCCATCACATTCCTTGGAACGGGAACTTTTGCAATATTTTTTTCATTTAGAAAATGATTAATAGCATCTATAACATTCCCTAAGTAAGAAAAATTACTCTGCAAAATGAAATACTTGTCTTGCTTTATTTTGAAATTGCACCTCTGTAGAAGTTTGACCCTTTTTTCAGTGTTATCAGGTGCCTTTTTCTGTTACCAGTATTTTACTCAAATAACATATAACACTATGCAGCATCTGATCCATAATTTTCTGTAAAGGGAAGGTGCACTAGCAACCTTAAATGAAAGTCTATTATGGACAAGTTATGCGATATAATGATGCAACTGTCAAAATGACAGAAGGATATTGTAGCCGACTGAAGCACTTTTCAAATGATGTAGCCAAGTAGCTGCAGTGATCTACGGGTGTGTGTGTCTCTTCTGTTGCCATGCTCTTTACAATGTACAAATGAATCATTAAGTTTTAGTTTATTTTTGCTACTTATCTTCTGAAATGATAGCAGCAACTTTAACTTTTTATTTTCTATCTGCCTCAAGTCTTGCTGTCTCCCTGAAACCCTGGCAGTTTGAAGTGCACAGACTGGAGGAAATTGGGAATGGGAGTTTTAGGAATAAGCCTTGTGAACAGAGCCTTTTGAAACAGAGCTTTTCTCCGCTATTCATTCACTTTTTAACGAGTTGTCTCCAGATGTGTATTCTTGTTTCACAATCACATCAAGTCGCAAATGACTAGATGCTGCCATAATGGAGACTGACCACGCAAAAAGCAAAATACAAATTTTCATAGCGAGAATAATGATAAAAATTAATAAATCAAAAAAAATATACACACAAAAAATCCAGGAATGGAATAGATCAAATCCAGGACTGCTAAAACAATGACTCATCACAATCTATTTCATGAACAGATGTTTACAGTTGTGACAATTTTGGCTTAAAACTAATGTATTTTGTTGTTAGCGGAAGATTTGTTTTCTAAAGTCAATGACTTTGCCTATAATATGAAATAAAATGTGTACATTTTGTTTCTTTTTAAAATCTAAATAATATTATGTTTTATTAATGTTACTTATTATCTTTAAAAACTCAGTACCCAATTCTCAAAAATCAGTGTGTCATGAAAATGCAGGTGGTTTCATTCTCAATGACTGGTTCTCCTTAAGAATGTTAGGTAAAATTTTAGTAGAAGCAGACACCTTAAACCCTGTCATCAATTCATTATTTACATAAAAATAAAAAACTGTGCTTCCCATATTTGATGTACATTTTTCAGATCTAATTGAAATTCACAAGTCTGACAATCAGTTTTCATGACAAATGACAAAGCTGCTCTTAAGTTTAGTTAGCTATCATTAAAGCTCCATAAAGCATTTCTCCATTGTATTTTTTATTTTACCCCTCTAAGTTTGATGACTTTCCGGTTCTACCCCACCCACCCCCAACCACACATTTCCTGTCATAAAGTATTAAATGTACTTATTCTCATTATTGTTGTGGTTAAAGTATATTTTTAAATCTTCAGGTTTTCACATGCTTAGAAGCCCTAGAGATAATCGTTTCAACTCCATTTATGTCATCATTTTGGATATCTTGTCACATATATCTTTCTAGATGAACTGACTAAAAGCTGGAATGTTTCTTTCCCCACATTTTTCAAATTTAACACAAAGAAAGCAAATCACACAAAAAAGGATCTTGTTACTTTAATGATAAGAACTTCTTGAAAGTTCATTAACACTTAAAACTTCATTACTTATGTAAAGTAAATGTCATTACTTGTGAATCACATCATATGAAATTAATATGAATGAGTAATTCTGCCACTGAGCATCTTTTCCATGGCCTGTAAAAACAATCCATATTTTACATTTTATTAAACTAATGTGATGACAAACTGCTTTACAAAGATAAGTAAATGAAGCCATGATGGAAATATAATGAAGTTGGGTTATTAAGTGAGTGGCCAATATATTAGCTGCCCTCCTTGTCCCTTCTAATGACTGCTTAATTAATGACATAATCTTAGCAGCCGGCAATGCTGTTGAAGATGGATAGACAAATATTAACAAATCTTAAGGGTGTGTGCAATTCAGAAAAAAATGGGAAACATTAATTGGTTTTTAAATGAAGTATAGTGCTGAGTGCCAGAATTAACAGCATAATTCCCACATTGATATTTATGCCCAAAGTAACACAAGTGTTTTGAGAGTGAATCACCACCCAAGGAACATTGAGCCAATGTCACTGGTGCTGAAAGAAGCAAATCACATTGAGAAACTTTGTGAAAGATATTACTGTAGCCAGTAGTGACAAGATGAATTGTCTGAGTTAAATGGACAGAGTTAGGTGTAGTAAGAACTGGAAGAATAAGTGCCTTGAAGGTCTAAATAAACAAAGCTAAAGTGCTGGGAATTCAAAGAAACAGGCATGAAAGCCAAAACAAAAATTGAAAAGTCATAGTTGATGAAACATTATCAAAAAATCCAACTAACTACCAATTCTTTCTCTAACTATATAAAACAAGTATAGGATTATATTATTGTTTTTAAGTTTTTTTTATAGTTGTCCTTGCCTTTAAAACCATTATGCTATCATTTTAGGGGTTTCGAATGCCAAGGAATCAGTGGTCATAATTATTTTTGTTTCATGTCATTTTAACAATATTACAAAAGTAATACATTCTCCCAGTGTGGCATTTTGTTCTTATATGGCTGCCATTTTTTAAAATTTCTTGTGTTTGATTGCCAGGGTGTTGCTAGACAGGACAATCAGGAGTTTGTGACACTTGGTGTCATTACTGTGATTGTACAAAAGTCAGTATCACACATATTCTGGCTATCCAAGTGTATGCATTGTGATTTTAAAAGTGTAATCTAATATTATCAATTCAAAATTTCCTGGTTATGAATTCCTTTTTGTTTTTGACTACGACTCTTGTCTTTCATTACGGCTGTGTTTACGTGTATTCTTTGCCTTTCAACCCTGTCGCTCTTATGTTTATTACTGTGAGTTCTGTTTAACATACTTGGCTTTGTTTAAAAGATCTCTGACTTTCTGGCTATGACTTTTACTAGTTTTATTATTACACTCTGTCTCCTGATACTACAAAAAAATTTTTTATGAGTGCTGTTGACTCACGCAGTCATTACAAGTAATTTGTTTCTTCTTTGTTTATAATTTAACAAAGTGCCAGATAGATGTCTTTATAAACAAAAAATTTATTTAGATCCTGTTTACAAAAGTAGTTCAAAACAAAAGAAATTAATGTTTTAAAAAACAAAACTTTGTAAGATAACATAATTTTAATATTCTCCCAAAGGAAAATACATATTTTAACAGCTGAGGCTTTTACTAGAGACTTTCACTAGCAAAATAAGAACAATCTACACACACATTTGAATATTTCTTGGTCTGTTAAAAATCAGATGCAGTGCCATGTTGTATGATACGTACATGATGACATCATCGTGTTGTATATGGTAATGTTATATACGTCCTATCACAGCAACATGACACATGAGAAGGTCCAAAATGGCAATGCCCATTCAAAAATTCAAAAATTTCAGCACTGAATGATCCATACAATACTTTATATTTTACTTTAGTAATACTCCAGGAAATTAGTCAACAAAAGATTTTGCAATACCGTACAATACAACCAATTGTAGAGTTCAATAATATACAATTAAGTACATTGTCTTGTATAGTACTTTTCATTTACAAAAATAATTACAGAGTCCAATGAACAGAACACTGAATCTCTTGAAACACAGTAAACAATATGGTGTCAAAAAACAAAATAAACTAGATCTTGTAAACAAGAAACAATAATGACTAACAAAAACATAACATATGCTCCATATACAGTATGTTTCACAAGAGATGTTATGTATGCAAAACTCAGATGAGCTGCATTCCACTCAGAGAAAACAATATGAAACCTGGAAAATTGGAAAAATATCAACTGTGTCTGATTCTTTTTGGCTAAATGAAGTCCCGGCATTTGATAAAAAAAGAAATCTCATGAGTCCATGAATGGAATGTATTCAGCTCTGTGTCAACAATATACATTAGTAGTGGCAATGGAGTGAAACTTGTGGTGTTTGTGTCAAATACATTATTTTTATAGTTTAATAGACAACAATATAACAACAATTTATTTGTTATTTAGCCCAAAATCACACAAGGAATGCCTCAATGGGTTTTAATAAACCCTGTTTTTGACAGCCCCACAGCCTTGACTCCCTAAGAAGACAAGAAAAAACTCCTCGAAAAAAACTTTGTTGGAGGAAAAAAATGGAAGAAATCTTGGGAAACTCAATTCAGTGAGAAACCCCCTTCCAGGATGATCTCTTTCAATACCATACAGCCAGATGGAAGGGTCAAGCAATAAGCAACATGTGAAAGCACAAGTAAAGGGTGGAACACTGGGCGATACTTCACCAATACTGAAAGGGCAATTAACTAATCCATGAGATGTGTATGTGAGATATCTTGTGTCATAGCTAAAGCACTGGAAAAAACCATAAAAAGAAAACAGAGAGCAGTTACTGAGGTGTAAGCCGATGGTCAGAATGGGTTTGGACAGATGGAGTAATATATACAGAGGAGTTGAATGGAGGAGTAACAGAAACATCTGATCATAGTAGAAGATGTGATATTATTTTACCTTATGTCAACAAAATCCATGCAGAAGGATTCATGTTGTGCAGATGAATAAAAGTTCAATTTAATATTAATTAAAAGTTTCCACAGAGAAAACTTTCCATATAGGTTTATAGGATGATTATTGCCATGTGTACGGAGTAAAGTGAAAATTTCACTTTCATGTGCTAATCAACATGCAAGACGTTGCAACTTTCTGGCAAGACGATTAATGAGTATAACATCGTTACATTCAAGCTTTTGTTTTCCTTACCTGGAATAACTCCTTCGCCTTCATTGGGTGTTGGAAGCTAGAAAATGCAGCCTTAAAGATGGACTTTAAAAAATCCCCAGAAAGTGTTAAAAGAAGCTTTTATTTTAAAGTAGGATGCAGTCCATCAACAAAATTATGAGTTGTGTCATTCAATGAAGAGATAATTAAATTATCCATGACACCTTTGCTCTGAGGCATTATCTTATAAAGTGATAGTGATATGCTTTCCTTCACTCCTGAAAAAAAAATCCTTAAGTAAAAAAATGCCTTAATAACCTCAAGAAAGATTAAGAAGACACACAGTATATCTGCTATTTCAGTTATTAACATTGATTTTCACAGATAACAACCTTGTCAAGCACTTTAATGTATTGCATTAGGTAAAGGGATTAGTCAAATCATTGGTATACCTCCTGCACCATGAGCAGCACCAGTGCCTCAAAACTCTAGAAGACTAGGCTAGGGTCTTTTTTCCTGTCTGTTTTTCTATTTTTGCTAAAAGATGAATTATATTATGTGTTATTTCTGTTTCAGTTTTGTTTCCATAAATGTGTACTGTTTCTTTTAATTTTGTACATTTATTGTTCTTTGTGAGTGGGGCCCCAGGAGGGAGGGCCACCATGATGTCAGTGTTAATGGATTCTCCCTCTGACTTTAAAGGTTTGAGTTTGGTTGGAGTTTTATTTCGTATACGTATTGTTTTTCTGTTGGATTTTGTTGTCAGCGACACTTTATTTTATTTATGTGAATCTGAGAATAAATGAATGGAAGTTTTTAATAAGTATAAAGAGATTGATTAAAGAGATTAATTAGCTGCTGCACAAATTTCAGGGGCATCAGGATTTTTGTTCATCAGTGAGTGGGATTGTGAGGCTGGACATTGAATCACTGCAGTGCTGGAATTTTATTTATATAATGCCTTTCCTATACTCAAGGCATTTATTTGAGAAAATCATACTGGGAAAGTGGAGGAAAAGTGGGAAATTAGCCTTTCAAAGAAATTTTTGCTATATCAGTTTTTCAACAATACCTGCTTTTCCTATGGTCATGAAACCTGGGTAATAAAAAATGAAATTGTTAGTACGAACAACCAAGATCAGGTTTCTGCATAGAGTTGCTTGATATCCATGGTAGAACTGGACGCTTATATGGATGTTTATTAAACCACTTAGAAAGAAGCCATTTGGCGTAGTTTGAAGAAGTGGGAGAAGGATATATTTTGTTGTCATGATTCATAAATACAGTAGGCAAATATAGATTTCATGAATTTAATTTATACTTAAAGAATTATGTGCATTGTTTTTATGTTTTCTCCATTTCTATGCTGCAAAGTTTCCCATACAAACTGTCCAGTCTACATATTTGTTTGGGTCTATTCAGATTTCACAGTGTTATAAGAAAGAAAGGGCTAAATAAGAAATATACAAATTGCATACATAAAAACAAACACTTCAGAACTCTCACATACAGAGCCGTGTCTTCCCTTGAAGTATCATTAAAAGTGTTGCAAACAGAAAATGAGAATTTTGCTTAGGAAAACCCATGAACTGAACTCGTTTATTATATTTTACTGTACTGTTCATAATAAATAACTTATTGTGAAAATAGAATGGCAATGATCTAGTGACACCACTCGTAGGAATGTACATGTATGCAGGCAAAACCATTTTATATTCATTTTAAATTATTCAAACTATGCATTTTAAAAATGAAATAGTATATTCCTGATTATTAGCTGGTAGGCATATTACAAACATAAAAGCTCAAACATAATGGTTAATGTTAAAATGTAGCTCAGTATTAGGTTTAAATTACCATTAACTATGCAGGGAAGAAATATTAATATTTTGTCCATTCAAAGCACTGTTTTTGCATTATGAGTGAAAAAGGTTTCCTTTAACATGGCTTTTTAATGCTAAATTGGTACACAAAATACTCTACATTCAATTTATGTACAGCAAATTCACGAAGTATTCACACCACTTAATTTTCTTCTTACTTCATTGTGTTGTGAAGTTAATCTTAAATGGATAATTTGCCATTTTTGCATGCCAATCTAACCTATAATGACAAAGTGAAAACATGTTTTCAGAAAGGGTTCCAAATTTACTAAAAATTTAATAACTGAAATCTCTTATTTCTATAAGTGTTTAGTCCCTTTGCTGCGTCAGTCCAAATTATGGTTAGGTGTATCCTGCTTGTTTTAGTTATCGTTGAAATGAGTCTAAGACTTGTTTGTGGTCCACCTGTGGCTAATTGAATTGTTTGAACATATTAAGAAGGCACTCATCTCTGTATAAAAGGTCCCACAATTCACAGCAAATTCAAGGACAAAACCTAATCCATGAAGTCCAAGAAACTCTCTGTAGACCTCTGTGAGAAAACAGTAATGAGGCATAGTTTCAGACAAGAGTATAACATTTTTCCTATGGCTTTGAGTGTTTCCAGGAACATCGTGGTGGAAATAATTGGGAAAAAAATTTAGAACCATTTAATGTCTTTCAAGAGTTGTCTTCCTGGCCAAACTGAGTAACTAGGCAAGAAGGGCCTTGCTCAGACCAAGAACCCAATGGTTCCTCTAAAGGAGCTTCAGAAATCCTCTGCTAAGATGGAAGACAATCATCTCAGCAGCACCTTATCAATCCAGCATTTATGGTGGAGTAGCTAGACAGAAGTCATTCTTAAGTAAATAGCATAAGAGAGTTCAAATGGCTTTGAGAGCATGAGAAAGAAGATTCTGGGGACTGAATTTCAAGCACTATGTCTGGTAAACATTGGGAATGGCTCATCACCTGCCTAAGCCTATCCCTACAGTCAGGCATGGTGGTGGTAGCAGCATCATGCTATGTGGGTGCTTTTGGAGGCATGGTCAGAAAACCAGGTCAGAATTGAGGAAGGGATGAATGCAGCCTAATACAGATAAGTCCTTAAAGAAAACCTGCTCCAGAGTGCATGTGACTTCCAGATGGGGTTGTGGTTTACCTTTCAGCATGACAATGACCTAAAACATACAGTCAAGACTGTTTGACCATCCACGAGAGATCCAGCCAATCCCCAAATGGTTATTTATTTGTGAAATGCTTCAAATTTCTTACTGATTCACAAAATTTTTTGTCCCACAAACAAAGTTAAAAAAAGCTTTTTATTTTAGTGGCATTTGAGCGGAATCATCATGCATATTTATCTTAACCCAGGGATCACTAGTGGCACAATTTTTCAAGTACAGTATGGCATATTTCTGAGTGATCAATATCATTATTTAGGTTCTTGTTTCTTATTGCTGCCCTTCAAATTGGTAATGAGTAATTAGTGAACATCAGAAAAGAAAATTGTCAGTGTCATTTCAGCTTGTATGATGATCAATGGCCATTGTTAGTGTCATAGCACCAAAACAAAGAGTTTTGAATGTAAAGCTTTTTGTGTTCGTAAGAAGTGCTTATGAACACTTTGAAATCATTTCAGTTTCTTTGCCCGGTGCCTCATGACTCAGTAGAACAACAGTACAAGAAGACCCCCACGCATGACATATATTGTTTGTGGCGTGCTATGTCAGTGTTACTGATCATGAATATGAAAATATTTCTGATATTTGATTCTTTTCCAGTGCTCCTTCCCCACCCCGAAAAGATTAAAAATAACAAATTTCAAACATACAGTAAGCATGTGGGGTATCGTTGATGATTTCAAGGTTAGTGATTATGACTAAGATGTCATTATTTTCAATTTCAATCAAGAATATTTAGATTTCAAACATTTTAAATTGAAGCATACATTTTAATATTTCAAATATCTGATGCAACTATTCTTGTTTATTATGTATTTTTACCTCATTAAGTAAGGTATTACTCTTCTTGTGAACACCCCAAATTAGAGTAGCTTACGATAATTCAAAACTTTATTTGCTGAATTTGACAATCTTTGTTTTAAAAATAAATGGATTATTTCTTTACTTTTATATGACCTCTTCCTGCCTCAAAGTGGAAATCCATGTTACAGTTTGCTATGTTATGAGATTAAAGCATCTATATCTTTCTAGTTTATTATCATTTAAGTGCAATGGCTTTCTATAGCAGCATGAATGGGCTCGATATTTATTTCAATTGTTTGATTTTGTGTACGACATCTGTCATTTCTGCTATTCTGTTAAATGAATAACACTTGGAGTAACAAACTAACAATGCTTGATGGAAAGATTACTTGAAATATTATTCTCAGTGATGAGAATAAAAATGAACAATGAGAGGCATGAGGAACAGGAAAGATAACTAACCAGAATAGTGAAATTAAAAAAAAAAAACTGCATGAATATAGGTAGTAGTAAATAAGTTAAAGGATGAGATGAGCTCAAACACATATCTTATGTTGTGATTTAGCATCACAAAATGGCCAAATCAGTTTGAGGCTTCCAAAATGTTATCACTAAGCAGGCCCAAATCTTAATTAGCTTGCCCAGATATCAATACTTTTGGGCAACCCTAATTCCTACTTTACTGGCTGGCTTTGGCCTACACCTGGCCAAATGGACTTTGGTTTCAAAAGTTATAAAATATATAAGTAATGTTCACAAACTATCGCCCAGGCTCCAGCAGACTCAAGTTCAAGCACTTTATTGTCATTGTGTAACACAACAAGACTGAGGATCATCATAAACATCCAGGCTGTGGATGTAGAAGCAAATGAAGTATCTTTATAGGAAGGAAATTCTTTCACAAAAACAAAAAAAAAAAACCAAAAAGAAACTTAAAAACAACAAAAAGTGGCACCAAACAGATTCCAACAAGGCAATCCATAACAAAACATGTCTGATAATTAAGTCCCCAAGAATAATCGTAAGAAGTAAGCAAAATACCAGAGGTCAAAAACCATAGAAAATACAATACACACAGAAGCTCCAAACACCAGAGCACATTCAAATGAACTGCAAGTGACTATATTTCTCATAAGCCTTTATTGGACTGGAGCAGTGCCTCAAAAGAAATGGACGATTGGCCTGCCTCTATGGGGAACACCATACAAAATACAAGAAGCATAGAAGAACAGTAAGACACGCATAGATACGAAACAATAGCCAAATAGAATAAAATTAACAACTACACAGTTTAACAAATAAATAAGCAGAACAATATTATAAAAAATATTGAAAGCAATGAACAACAATGAAAAAAGAACAAAGAAGACAGAAAAAAGAAAATTAAACATGGGTGAGTGGGGAAACCCTGGCTTAACCATAACATCTACGGAGATTAGTGTTAGAACCTCTCAGCTGGAATCCATTGCATGAGCCCTGACTGGCCAAATAAGATTATATTAAATAAAACTACAGTTGGAATGTCAAGGGACAAAAACCCAAGATGAAAAAAGATGGGTCAATACACATAAGAAAGCAGATACTGCCTTCCTATAGGAGTTTCACTTGAAAACGAAGATCAACATGCATTGAAAAAACAATGAGTTGGTCAGATATTTCACTTTAAATATGACAATGAATTAGAGATTTTATTGATAGTCAGGTAATTACTGACTTCGTGTTACTGTACTGCAGAAATAAAATGCAACTATACTACAAAAAAAATTGGTTAATGTTTATACACCTAATTGGGACTATAAGAAATATATATCAAATGTGTCTCCTTTAAGTTCCCAATATGTGTAGTCATTGTCTCATAAAGGATGGAGACGTTGTGTACTAAATCCAGCTTTAGAATGCTAATTTTTCATTTTACTTTAACTTACATTACAGAAAATGAATGGAACTTTAATACAACTTTGTTACGATACGTTCTTCCTCAATATGTGTTCAAAACTTTTGAACCAGACACCTCTTTTACACTAAAAGGATGTCCGTATTTTTAAAGCTAAAATACAGCACAGAACTTGAAACTTTTGGTAACTGTTACTGGGTGTTATGAACACTGGGCATAGCTGAATGGTGAACAGAACAGGAGGGAAATGGCTAGGGGATGAGAAAATGTTAGAGGAGCTGGCAAAAATCATAATCTAAGAAAAGAAAAGGGGTCAGTGTTGCACGAGAGCACAGGGAACCAAAATGTCAATACCAAAAGTGCAACCCAAAATCCTCCTCAAAACAATGGTGCCAGAGATCATTACACTAAATTTATTTTATTTGCCCCTAAGTAAACAGTAATATAAAAGTCAGTAAGGTTTAACAAATTCAAAGCAAGAATGCTAGAAGCAGTGGGCCGCCATCTTATTAAACAGAATAAAATGATATAATACTTCATTTGTCTTAATAACAGCAAAGGGCATAGCAACTATGAACAATGTGACTGCAGCCATGCAAAGATTGACACACAAAATAATGATAAAATATATGAATAACGAGAAAGAAACAATTGACAGAGTCAAAAATGAACAAAAAGCACAGATGAATGACACTGGAGGCTTCTCTGTTAGATTATAGTGGGTTTGATATAGGCCAGTTAAAGGTTCAGATAATTTAAGCTATTAAGGCGATACGTGCATCAGGATAGTTCTTAATATTTTAATCAAACAACAAGGTAATGTATGCTGGACGAAGAGAGGCCAAGAAGAAAGATCAATGACCATTATATTACATTTCATCCTTGCTGGAATTATTTAGAAAACATTCCATTTTTGTTTTATATTTTACTTACTTTGTTGTTAGTACTAGGGTTTTGTACCGTGTTAGCCATTATGGATTTAGTGAGAAGTCAAGCAAAATGACACCTTCTCATTACCTTGTTCTTGCAACAATGATCATTTTTGATTTTTTATAAGATTATTTTTTTAGGCAAACTGTTTTTGTGTCTCTGTTTGGTTTGATGCCATGTTGTGATTTCCATTAGTCTTCACGTGATTCATTGAAACACAATGTTTAGGTCAACATTGTATCGCTGTATCACCAAAAACTCCTGTGTAGTTATCGAGTATGCCAATAGATATTGATGTTTTGATTTGTTTTCCTTAATTAGGATGAATTATGAAAAGACTGACTGAAACTTAATTGAAGACAGTTGTCAACCATCAATCATCAGGTAAAAAGAGAGGAATTACAATTATGAATTTACTTAATGGTCATAAAGTGATCATGTACATAAGAAGGACTAGTGAGATTTCTTATAATAAGTAGCAATAGAGGAAACTATTGCTTCTAGGAATTAGTAAACATTTATTTCAATCACTTCCTTACTGTGGACCTGTTACTGTTGTTGGTGGAGAAAGCATTTAGCTGGCATAAGTTAAGTAATTGGGTCATATTTTGTTAAACAAAGACTAATTTATATTGCATGTGTGATTAATCATTAATTGTTTTTTTTCTTGTTAATGTTTGTAGGGTGTATTGAATTATTGTTTTGTTGTAATGCACATAATTTTTTGTATTTACAGTTGATACTTTATTAGTGGGGGGGTTCAGTAATGCATTTTACCTGCTGGAATTCCTAGACATAGGGACTATTAGTTATTTAATCCCATACCAATGTTAATCTAAAAAGTTAGATTATGTCACAGAGCTCTTTGCTTACTTTAGTGGTATCAGTGGTTACAATGTAACCCAAGACATCATGGTGACTATGTTAAATTAGGTGGCTGCATGGTTTAACTTTGTTTAACAATAAAGAAAGCACAGGTGAAAATATGTTTATGGTTAGAATTTTCTAGTTACAAATCTAGTCTTGTTAATGATTTTCAGTTTTACTATTCTGTAAAGACCATGTTACATTAGACAACTTTTCCAGTGATTTTCATTCGTAGTCTTCATGTACATAATCTTAGTGAGTGAGAGGCAGTCAACGGCGTGCTACCGTGAAAGGCAAGGCAATCCTCTACTCTGACACTCTGATTGACTCACTCCAAATACTCCAAGGCTCACTCTGACAAAATCAAATGTCTTTAGTTGTGCATGAGAGCTGACAACCAATGAATATTCATCCAGAATTACAATACAGTACATATAATGTAGCAACAAGGAATAAAGAACTTGGCTGTTTGGAACCTCACAAACAAAAGAGAAGCTCACCAGTCTGATGTCTTGTGTTTTATGTACCACAAAAGAATAGAAAACAAAACGGCAGAGATTGCAGCTGAACTTATCATACCTGTTAACCCTTTGTATGGCATCCTTTTGTCAGGCAGTACGCTATTGGCTGTCACAAAAAACGGTTAGCATGACCGTGCTGAAAGTTCACACACATTTGTGTATTTTGACATGCCCAACAATTTTCAGTGGTTTAAATTGACAGGGTCTGGTGACGAAATTAGAAACTGGATTGGGCAGGTCTGACATGCCCAACAACTTGAAGTCACGTAATAGCTTAAAGCTGTAACAAATTATCTGTTGACCTTTAGTATTACCAATTTTGTTTTTTTTTCTTTTCATTTTATTAAAACAACAAAATTCAAGCAATTACACATGGTTAAGTCAAAAATACAAATATTATATAAATATAGACTGTGTGATCCAAAAATAGTTTTAAAAAACAGAAAGCACAACATCCTTGTCATACCGATTCAGAGAGCCATAGGATAAGAGAGCCTCCCTTGATTCTTCTTTTTCATAACATCCATGATTCAACATCAGTACATTTGTGGAAAAAAAACTCTGCAAATGAGCACCAATTCCCTCTTCCCAAAACTGTGATGACATCTAAGCAGTTAACTGCAAGTCTCTAAAGAAACCTTTGCCACTAAATAAATAAATCTGATCTAACAGGATTGTTGTTTAAGCTCCTGGCCTTCATGACAGTTCTAACACAGGTTTCATTTCTTACTCTAAAGTGCATTCAAGATTTCAACAAAGAGAATATTTTTTGTGCTGTTCCTTGTTGACTTTTGCATCAGAGGGAATGACATTAGTGCTGTGTCAACAGTAGTTAGGTGATGGCATTCCATTATTCAATTGAGCAACTTCAGTGTCAGCCATAGGGGACCCTATAAAAAGACCAGCCTGCTACAGTCTCCATTCTAGTGTGGCTGAAGTGAGTGGTGCTTCTAAGAATAGCAAGCTAACCAAAAGAACTACAAAATTAAGCAAAAATCCATTGGGTCAGCTTGGCAAGTGCAGTACAGACCTATATTATTTTTTTGCAATCTTTCAGTTATGAAACTGATGTAATTTCAGATAATGCTTTAATTATTTTGGAACTAGCAGTTACAGACAAATTGTTCCAACACAGCCCAGGAGAACATTATGTCCTCCTACTCTCTTACAATGACTTTGTTAAATACTGTATACTTCAACATAGATATCTCTATGAGACTTCCTCTGCTTCAGATAGTTCATGTGCCTTTCATTGACAACCTACCAAATAAACATATTTATTAATTTTACTTTAAATAAATGAAAATACTTGATTCTGCATTTAAGGAGAAATGCTCATAAAGAAATGTTGGCCAGAAGGAGTTTCATTGCCTCTTTGTGGACATGGAGAAAGCATATGACAGGGTGCCTCAAGAGGACTTGTGGTATTGTATGAGGAAGCTGGGAGTGGCAGAGAAGTATGTAAGAGTTGTACAGGATATGTACAAGGGAAGTGTGACTGTGGTGAGGTCTGCGGTAGGAGTGACGGATGCATTCAAAGTAGAGGTGGGATTACATCAGGGATCGGCTCTGAGCCCTTTCTTATTTGCAATGGTGATGGACAGGTTGACAGACGAGATTAGACAGAAGTATCCGTGGACTATAATGTTTGCTGATGACATTGTGATCTGTAGCGATAGTAAGGAGCAGGTTGAGGAGATCCAGGAGAGGTGGAGATATGCTCTAGAGAGGAGAGGAATGAAAATCAGAAGGAACAAGACAGAATACATGTGTGTAAATGAGAGGGAGGTCAGTGGAATGGTGAGGATGCTGGGAGTAGAGCTGGTATAGTTGGCGAAGGTGGATGAGTTTAAATACTTGGGATCAACAGTACAGAGTAATGGGGATTGTGGAAGAGAGGTGAAAAAGAGAGTGCAGGCAGAGTGGAATGGGTGGAGAAGAGTGTCAGGAGTGATTTGTGATGAGACCAGCTATGTTATATGGGTTGGAGACGGTGGCACTGACCAGAAAGCAGGAGACAGAGCTGGAGGTAGACGAGTTAAAGATGCTAAGATTTGCACTGGGTGTGACGAGGATGGATAGGATTAGAAATGAGTACATTAGAGGGTCAGCTCAAGTTGGATGGTTGGGAGACAAAGTCAGAGAGGCGAGATTGCATTGGTTTGGACATGTCCAGAGGAGAGATGCTGAGTATATTGGGAGAAGGGTGCTAAGGATAGAGCTGCCAGGCAAGAGAAAAAGAGGAAGGCCTAAGAGAAGGTTTATGGATGTGGTGAGAGAGGACATGTAGGTGATGGGTGTAACAGAGCAAGATGCAGAGGACAGAAAGATATGGAAGAAGATGATCCACTGTGGCAAACCCTAACGGGAGCGGCCGAAAGAAGAAGACTCATAAAGAAATGTTAGAGTTATCAAACCTCATCTTGAGTGAATTTGCATACTTAGCTACCTCCAATGTAGAAATGTCTTCAACTTTTCATTCATTTTAAAATTTTCTTCACAAAAAATACTGAATGATTTGTATATGAATGATGTAATTTATGTTAGGAATCATCTGATGCAGAAACAAGTCAAGTTCCTGATCCTTAACTCTGTGTCACGGCAAACGGATTAAAGACAGCAGGTGGTGTAATCTGTAAAATCCTTAATGTTAATACTACAAGGAAAAAGCTAAATGCGCTCTATGAAGATATTAACAAGGACTTCGCCTGTCAAGTCACAGCAAGTGCCCAACAGCTAACTTGCTCCTAGAAACCTAAAGATGCCATTAGCAGATGATACCAAGAAAAAGAGTGAGGTGCTCAAAAATAACTAAGAAATATCCAGAGAAACATCTTTAAGATACTACACTAACCCTAAGTAACACAGTTTAGTTGGCATCTTACCTCAATTTCCTTCATTCCTTTAAGGAGATGAATATTGTGGCATCACATGTCAATGCATACATCTCAAAAAAGCTTGGCAAAAGAACACTAACGACCTCTCAGCATAGTTACTGTATGTTGTAAATTCTCAGAGAGGGAGAGGCAAGTTCGTTATACCACATGAACGTCACTGAGAGAATAAAGCTGAATTATAAAAAAACAAGCACTAACTTTTACAAGTAGCCAAAATTTACACCAGGTGTTACAGACTCAAATTAAATGTATGTTTTTATTATATTGTAGAAATAATAATAATAATAGCATCTCACTACTCAAAACACGGAGCAGCTTGTCTCGAACCCAGAACCTTCAGCTTTTCTTACCTCTGCACCATTCAAGAATATGTATAAACTCCCTGTCAATTGACATTTGAGCTTTAGTTTATAACCTATTGACAGCCACGTGTAAATCGAATTGTTTTTTTCTTTGGTTATATTCTTGAATAAAAGCGCACATTTATTTGGTATTTGGACTAAAGTCTTCACACATTATACACTTCCTGTCATTATTAGTATAACATGGAAAAAGTTTCTGCTTTAGGTATGTGTTCGGCATTTCTTGCATTTTTCACATTTCCTTTCATGCTACACTTACCCAGATTTTTGTAAACACGGAACACACAAGAAATGCATGTATTCCAAATAACGGTACACTATATTATTTACCCTATACAACTCCAGGCACCTCACCTCACATGCAGATAAGGAGCCTTGGCTTGAGATGGGAGAACTTTATGCCCGAGGTGAGCTCCGTCAAGGCGGAGGATGGGATAGCAGGCTGCTTGTGCTGATCGACGCATTTATAAAACAAAAGATGCTGATGGAGAGGTGCAAAGGGATTTAAGGTGGGCTGGGATTACAAGTTTTTTTGTAGGCTTCAGGAATTCCAGCATTAACTGGTATAATAAGTAAAAACACGGACAGAACA
Source organism: Erpetoichthys calabaricus (assembly GCF_900747795.2). Classification (NCBI taxonomy): domain Eukaryota; kingdom Metazoa; phylum Chordata; class Cladistia; order Polypteriformes; family Polypteridae; genus Erpetoichthys; species Erpetoichthys calabaricus. The sequence continues at coordinate 278,276,576 of NC_041395.2, forward strand.
CATTGACTAGCTGCTTTCGTCAGACCCCACTAAATAGATTAAACAGCGCTCACTACCCCTATTAGGTGAATCTAATGCAACTCTTTTAAAATTGTGATGAACATTAAGTACCTTAATTAAAATAAATGTAATACTAATGTCATAATTTGTAGTTGCATGTTTGCAACATACAAGTAAAAATTTCAATGTGCCTATGACAATAATGACAGTATAAACTTGTATGTTTTATATACTTATCATTAAATAATTAATAACATAATTCAGCAAGAACAAACACAACTAACAGAAAATGTAAAACAGAACTGGCAGCTTGGATTCATTGGTGACCGAGGGGGAAATCCAAGCACAAAAGCCTGCTCTGATAATTTATCAGGAAATAAGGGGCATGTACAGAAAATAAAACTGAAGTCATGCAAACATTTACTACAACCAGTAAAAATTATTTATTTTATGTTGATAATGACATTTTTTAAAGTGTCTATTTTTGCTTTTTTAAGTTTACCGTAATAACAACACCTAATACTGCTAAAATAAGTTATGCATTCCTTTGCATGTTATATTATTTATTCAATTTCTAAACCCACTTATTCAGATACAGTGCTGGTTTGTTCTGGGAGCTTTAAAATCAAATCAGAACAAACACTGTGCCAAACATTCATAGGCCGCAGTCACTCACACACCCACACATATTCATCTTGGGCCAACTTGGAGTTGCCAGTTAATTGAGGCTGCATGTAGGAGAAAACTAGAGAACAGCGAGAATATCCTTTTGTGAGCACAGCAAACAAATATGTGTCAGATCTGAACCCTTGAGTTTGAAGCTATGAGGCAGCAGCAGCAGCAGCAGTACCCCTGGCAGTGTATGTTATGTATTTGTTTGCTGATTATATAAATGTTGGCCTATGAAATTAGATCATTTTATAGTGGTCTATATAATGCTATTGATTACTGTTTTATATAATTCATTATATGGTTCTTTCTGTCTTACACATCTATTTAGGTAATGATAAACTCTTTAGAAATGAAGACCAAAACAAAATGGACTTACACCTTGTAGAGAGCTGATCAATATAACAACTCTTTGAAAGTGCCTGTAATGCCCAAGGATGTGTTATGCTGTTTGTGGCAGATGTCTAATCTAGGCTCAGCAAAAGCTGTAGGATTAAACTCATCAACTACTGTTCGAAAACAACCTGGTTAACCTGTAATCAGTTAGCCCTATTTACACCGCAGTTATGTACTGCTAAAAGCCCCATTCTAGACTCTAGATGAGGGTCAGGTCATGTCAACGGAGACATGAAAGATCAGGTCAACCCAGTAATTGACGGCATGTTTGGGAGGGGGACTCAAGTGTCTAGCCTGTTGCCCTTAAGCAACCACCCCTGGTAGGCTGATATCTGTCAAGGCATAAGGTTAAACTCTAATTACAGGATTATTTAAAGGGAAAATGAAACACTTGACCATTGTAAACCATCGCCTCTGCATGCTCTGTTCATATCAATTACTGATGAATGGGCAGAAGCATAAAAGTAAAAAATAAAGTTAATAAATAAAAAAGATTCTGCTTAAATGAACATTCAATAAAAGCTTGAATAAGTAAATAGCTTCATAATGTCAAAGAATACTGTAGCATTTTAGAAAGCATTGGCAATTTGTATTATATGACAAATGTGGTTAATTCACAGAAATGTCAAAAGAAAAAGTTATTATTTCAAGATGTCTTATAATGCATTCTAAATGTCCATTTGTACGTTTTCATTATGCCGATCATGTGAAACTATGCATATTTCAACAAGTTTTTTTTTTTCTGATATTATTATTTTTTCTTATTTCTTTCTTTCTTTATATAAAGTAAACAGGAGAAGCAAAAAAGTGCATCTTGGGAACAGAAAGTTAGAAGTAAAGAAAATATTTGCCAAGGAAATAAAGGTAAATATGACCCAATGTTCCTAAGCTTAGTAAGGCTGTGGCATCAGATGTAATGTGCTGTAGGAAAGGGCCAGATTACCAGCCCAGCCTTGCACTGTTAGTTCACTAATTTATTATTGCTGCTGAGAGCACCACATGGAAGTGCATAAGTGGTTTTTTGCTTCTAGAAATTTTGACTTAGAGAGTAGACAAAATGTATCCACTATTGGGCCCGAAATAATAAAAAAAAAATTCACTCAGATTGTCTGAAATATTAAGTAACTGCAGACAGATCAGGTGTAATGAACTATTCAGATGTTATCAGCTACATGTTAGGCACAAACATGACATACTGTGATGTCTTTGGAGATAGCAGCATTTTGTTCTAGTTATAGGGATTTTACACATCATGCATCCTTATACATAGACAATGAAAAATAATGTTTATAGTTGTGTGTTGTCATTATTGATGTAGTTGTTAGTAGGTTTTCTGCAGCATTGATGTACACTTTCAAAGTAATGTTTTCCAACACAGGTTTGAACCAGTGACAATTTTCCACGTGTCATATACTTTAGTAGTAAGTATCATTTTACTAGGTACTGTACAATAAATAGACAAGAGGGAGAAAATTAAGAGTTGACGGACAGCTGGCACCTCATTTAATCCACAGTAAAACTGGTAAGAAAGGAATGTTCCGGCAATATGTTGTTGAGGCCATTGCATGTCCTTCTGTGCCTCCTATCAAGTTAAGTGATTTGCTTCATCACAGTGGAGCTTTGTACTCTTCAGTCTCAGGTTTGGCCTGAATTCCAAATTCTGGTAATCCTGTTCTTAAAATATCCCGTGGGGCAGAAGAGGCAAGACCTCTGGAATCAAAGCTTAAGTAATGTTAGTGGGTTGAGAGTCCATTAGCAACTATGCTTCCTCAGACACTTGTGTCAACAATGCTGTAGGGATGCACCCTATTTGCTTGTGTGCAACAATAATTATTAAATAAGGAGTATGCCGAGACTTGATTGGGGAGAAAGAAAGGAGGGAACAATGTATTAAGATTAGAAAGGTGGGTCAAACTGATGATGCACCCTGTAAGATTTTGGCACACTTAATTAAATTAGTGTAAATGATTTAAAAAAATAACACCACACTGTCCCTGCTTTCAATGCAGTAGTGAACAGATGTGAAACTCCTACAGCTTTCCACAATTTTAGCCAGATTTTTAACTACTATACTGATTCTAGCCACAAAAAAGGACCAGACTTCAAAGAATGCTTCTTCCTCAGGGGAAGAAGACACCAACTATACTTTGGATGATTTAATTATTAGGGGAAAACATAAAAAATCAGTTTCTTATAACAGTGTGACCAGAAGATTAGGTAAACCTGTTAATCCCCAGTGTTTATTTACCCCCCAATAACTGATGATTAATTAGCCTGGGAGCAAATATTTTAGCTACAATGTAAAAGATTTTACATTAAAAATAATCTTCAAGAAAACAATAAAAAACAGGCTTGAAGCAATAAATAATATTTTCTGGCAAATTGAACTGGGCACCTGCCTAATTATGTTTTGGCTTATTTTTCTTGTGTGAAAACTTGTTTCCTTAAGAGGCATCAGCTCTCTGGAAATGTGTTCTTTTGAATTGTGGCGTTTTAATTAACCTGAATTTAAATAATTATAAATAAAAAAGGTATTACCCCCACCCCTCATGCAATGTGACGGTTACAAGATTACACGAGAAGCATAAAGGATAACCTAGCTCTTTACTGACGGTTTCACACGGATATCACAAACGGGAAGCTTATGACAGACTCTCAAGCATGTGGGTGTCTTGATCAATGCAGTCTGCCATCTTTCATTTGCCACGCTGAAAGGATTGTTCACTGGACGGAAGACATAATCTTCCGCCCGGCAGCTTCAAAGTGTTGGCCGTAGGTCCATCCTTATATTCGGGTTGCTGCATGTGCAGGCTCCTTCTCTAGATCCAAACAAGGACAGGAAAGGACTCCCCACCTTCAAAAATACAGGAATAGCACAATGCCTACATACAGTTCTCATTCTCCCAACAAGGATAGTGTGCTGACAGAAGACAGAAATATTCTAGTCTGTCTTTAGGCTGACTATTCAATTCTCCAGTTGTCTTTGGCGCTCTAGTCCTGTGCTTGGCTCGGCAATTCTAAATGAAGATGCTGTGCCCCTGTGTACCATACATGGTCTGCCTGTATGAATGAGTCCATAACAGTGGGCAGAGAGAACAGTGACATTAAAGTTAATAACAAAACCTACTATAACAAAACTAAACAAATTACTTAGCAATATTAGAAACTCAGCTTTTGGCTGGATCTTTCATTATCTCTATTGCTAATCGCTAATTACAATAAAATGTATAATTTACAGGATCAAAATGGCACACTAATAGCACTGTTAACTGATTATGCCAAGGATAATGAGTTGTATTCCTGGTGGGTCATGAAATTTGCATATTTACCACCTCTCTTTGGTCTCCCACATACTCTAAAACAGGCACACTCACTAACTTGTCCACAATCATACAGTATATGGCCAGCTAAGAGTCAGCAATGAAAATGGCACAAATGCCTTGGGTTTGCAAGCAGGAACCAGATAAAACACACAAGGACATAAAAAGAATGTGCAAAAGTCACAAAAATACTGACATCTTAGGGACTGGTATCTGGACTCTTGAACTGTAAATAAGCAGCGAGCGCCACCCACTATCCCATTCAGTAGGTTGTGATAATGTAAATTAATGTATATTCCGACTATTTAGCTAACACTTATATGAAGATCTGGATGCTTAGGGTCATTGGTTTTAAAGTAAGGTGGTTTGCTGGGAAAACTGGCAAACTTATTTGAAAGGGCTTGAGTGTAAATTAGGTTTTACTGTTGTTAAGTGTTAATTTTTGTATTCTTTGCATTTGGTATACTGGAATATATGTCACTTTAAATACACAGACTCAGAAAGTTTGATGAGATACACTAACATTTCACCAAGATTTCTCTGTATCTATGCATCATTTTTTATTAACTTCTATGAAGCCAATAACAATTGCTGAATCAAGATAAAAGGATTGAAACAAACAAGCTATGTTTAAAGGCATCCAAGTACATTTATCTGCCTTAAATTCTGCCTTTTGTAGAAAATGTAGAAGCTTACTTGGGCCTTTCTTGTGGTGGCTGATTACTGATTATATCATACAGATGGCCCTTTTTCTCTGGCTTACAGTGTGCACTTATGGCAGATACTGTAATCACAGAAAGAAAGCAAAGAAGAAAAAATATTTTTATAAGGCACAAAAACACATGTATATGCCATGAACACTGTTTTTCAGATGTCTCAAATGCCAATGGATAGAGTAATGTGTTTAATTATTAAAAACAGACTGCCACACAATCACTAGTGGATGAAGTGTCGATTTTACCTATAAAGTGGAGCTGTGCTTGATTAAAGATTGTAGCAGGCACACTGCTACTTATTTATTTCAAGGCATTGCTGAATAAGTGGAGTGTACACTGGATCACAGATCAGTGAGCGCCTGCAATGCTGGCATAAAATATATTGCAGAGCAAATTATTTTTTGATAATGTGATGATAATTAAATGTGGAGCAAAAAGGAATCATGTCTACACAATGTCAAAAAAGAAAGGACTTTAACGCATGAGTAACAAAGTGAAATATTGGACAAAGGCCTCTGCTACACAAATTGGTCCCTTGATTTTTCCTTCTTTTTCTTTTCTGGTATTTAGATCCTTGCCTCTTCTTTAGACTTTCATTTTTTTGTTCTTTGGCTTGTTCCATCTCAAATTGGGCTACTAAGTTTAAGAAATAAATTTCTTCAACTTTTAACACTTGAATTACCAAAGTCTCGAATAAACTTGTAAACCCAGCCCAACTTAAATCCATTCGCACCTCTCCATCAGCGTCTTTTGTTTTGTAAATGTTCGATAAACGCAAGCAGCCTACTATCCCATCCTCCCACTGCCGCAGAAACGGCAAAAATCGTTCTCCCAGCTCAGAAGCTTTCCTAAATCCTGGTGAAGTTAGGCATAGTTTCCTAATTTAGGAAAACTGATCAAATGCTTTTACTTCTATTCCTTAGAGTAGGACCAAATTTGCATCACTCTAAGATTTATAGCCAGTTAGGACTGCTTTTTTACTCTGAGACACTTTGTAAATACAGGGACTGTATAAGGTTCCCACGTAGTTCCCTTTGCTTGAGACTAAACAGGTTTAATACCCTCTTCTCTGCACAGCTTCAAACGCTGCTATGCCCTTATTTATATTTAATATTTATTTATTTGAAAGAAAATTAGCATTTATAAAGAAAGTAACACAAGCACCTAACAAAAACAAAAATGAATAATTAGGTATATGAAGAATTACTTAAATTCCACAATGGATGTGCATCTCGATTATCTGACAGGCTTCTCATCACCAGTAATTCACTATAGTTGTAAAGTAATCTTCAGTCTTCCTTCAGTAAACAAAGACCCATCACTCCAGTACGTCAATCAAGAGCTATAGTCTTTATTTCATATTCAAGATGACAATTTGTGATAAGCACAACCTATCAACACATTTTAGTTATTTTGGAACTGTGGGATATAACTACTAAATGAAGGGTTTTTTTCTTTTGAACACATCAGAGGAGGAAGCTGGGAATATTTTTACATTTTGTAGAGAAAATGGTTGTGTCTTTTATGAATGGAGTTCTTTTGAAAGATTTTCCCAGGCAGAGGATATAAAACTCATCTCTGTGTCAATTCTGAGGTTTATACACTCAAGGAAATTTAATTCTCTGGTATTTTTTTTAATAAGAGCTTTCATATAGAAACTGACTTTTTATTTAAAATCTTTTTGGATGACATATTGTTTAAACTATAAGATGGCCATTTTGTGGTTTCAGTTATCTTGATACTGATTCCATTGAGGATAATTGATGAAGGCTTAAAAGGTCTCCTTGATAGCCATTTTTTATCCAAGACTGGACCAAATTTAGTGACTTTCTTTACTTGATATTTTGATTACTGGTTATTGAATCTAAGCTCCGACTTTTGACTTTGATTTTTGGTTTACTATTTGGCTTCAACATTCTCTCTGTTTGACTTTTGTTTTTGACCTTGCTTTGCTTTGCATTGACTCTGATCTTTCTCCTGTGGCTCACTCCTATTTTCTGAACTGAATACCCTTTTTGCAGTTAGTAAAGTGTCTGTTCTGACCTAAACATGGCTGAATAAATGACTATCCTGTTATTTGTTGTCTTTATCTTTAGGATCGGCATATTGTGATCATAATTCTCACTCAGAATTGTACATATTACTTGGTGCTGTTAAGGAAATCAAAGCTAGAATCCTTTAGCTATGAGCAAAAATTACAACCTTAAGCAAGGTGAAAGCCATAAAAAAGAGTATGAGCAGAAGAAAAACCATAATAATAAATTAGATAATCTTGCTCAGAATTAGTCTAACTCTGTCTCAAAGCTAGGGTACCATCACTAGGTAGAGCTCTGCTTTTTATCTATATGAAGTAGAGTTGAATTTTCAGTGAGAGCAGAGGATGCACTGAAAAGGTAACTAAGTACACCAAAGTCCCAATCATCATACTTCACAACATTCACTTGCATCTTGTAGTTGTAGATCAAGAGAAAGGTTTTGATTGTGTCAGCAGATGTAAATTATGGAAAATTTTATGAAGATTATGATATCAGAGGACAGCTACTTGCAAGTATCAGAACCATGTATGTGAACAGTAAGTGCATTGAGTACTCCAAGAAGGTTGAACAGCTGGTTAAATCTAACATCATAAGTGACACAAACGGTGTGTTTTATTACCACTACTTTTCATTATGTATATGGATCAGATCACAACAGAGGCAAATCTTGAAATGGAACTGCTAAAATAGCTGCTGTTTTCTGATCACCAAAGACTGTTAAATGAAGACAAGGAACAGCTGCAGGGGCATGTGAGCAACATGAATATAGTTTGTGAAGGCTATGAAATGAAGATAAGTTTTATAAAGAAAGAGGCCATGTCAGTGTGCAGAACACCAAGTAATGTGAACATCATCGTAAATGGTGTACCTCCCAAATGGCAAAGGAATTTAAGCATCTAGGCAGCATCGTTACAGAGAATGGTAGACTTGACATTGAGATATAGAAACAAGAGTGTAAAAGGCCAATGATATCAGTTTCCAGTTGGCACTCCTCCATAGACTTCCTAAAGTACCATACCATACCATTTTCACAGCCCATTTAATCCCGAGCACGGTTGTGGTGGCCAGAAGCCTATAATAGCATGCATAAGGAGTATGGCAGGAACAGTCCTCTGGACAGAGTGTTAGTTCATTGCAGGATGAACAGACTCACACAAATGTACATTCCACACACATGCACTCACATACCCCCACCCCTCACACACACACACGGGACAATTTAGCATTATCACTCCATCTAACCTGAATGTCTTTAGACTGTTTGAGGAAAATGCAGCACCTGAGGGAATCCCATGCAGACATGTGGAGATCATGCAAACTCCACACAGGGAGGAAGCCACTGTGCCACTCTACTTCCCACCATTCTAAAAAAAAATTGCTGATTAATACAGTTTTCTTGTCAAGTCTGGCCTTACCAGTGCCAGATGTGGATGTTACAAAAGCCAAAGGAAGACAAATAACCATCTGTGAAATGAAATACCTACAGAGAGGTGCAAGCAAAGTGCAGAGAAACATGATTAAGAACAAAAAGATCAGAGAAATGGTAGGGGCAAAACCAGCCCATCAGTCTTTACAAATTGAGAGGGTCAAATGGTTTGGTCATCTAATTAGATTGGCAGCTGACTAGCCAGCTTTCAGAGCCTACAATTACAGGTGTTCTGGAGTTCATGCAACAGGAAGACCACAGAGACAATGGATTGCTGGCATTCCAGAGACGTTCCATTCTTACAGCCAATCTGTTAAACAGGGTTCCCACCATGCAATTGAATGTCATCTACATCTCCCTGTGATGCTTTTGGGCAAAACTGAGAAGTAAAGAGCAAATGTATGATGGGGAGGCCCTAATAACTAACATGATTTTGTTTCTCATTTAAAACATTCACTTTGTGTATCTGGTTGGCATTGTGGTGCATTAGTTAGTGCTGTTACTTCACAGTTCTAGGTCTGAATCCCGGACACTGTCAGTTTGGAGTTTTCACATTCCTTCTGTGCTTGTGTGAATTTCCTCTAGAGCCTTGGTTATCCTTCTAGTCAGATTAAGTATAAAATGTGTCAAAGATGACAAGGTGAGAGCCAAGAGAAAGTGAAAAGTTTTAGTGGGTGGGCAATTTGTGAAAAACAAATCTGTGAGTCAGAGTTCTCCAATATGTATATCCTCTGATTTTTATCCATCTCAATTCCTCCAATGTTACACCATAATAACACAGCTCCAAAGCTGAAGTCAATAGGTGGTGGCACTGGCTCACCCTTGCATTGTGAAGTGGCTTAGAAAGGATGCTTTATCAAAGGTTGACACAAAGATACATAGAAAAATGAAAAAAGTAAAAACATGATTATAAATAATACATGTGACTGTAAGTGGAAGAATTTCCATCTCTCCATTTTCTGGCCCGCTTTATTCAATTTAGAGTGATGGTGGCCTATCTCAGCAGCGTTGCAATCAAAGCTGACTCCATTCTAAAAAATAAACACAGATGCGTGAACACAATGACGCAGAACACTTTAATACATAAATGATTATTAGGTATTTGCTGGATAGATTTTCACTCAATGTAGTGCTTAATTCTCTTTCATGGATTTGTTTTTATAAAAACATTATGATCTAGATTTCCAAAATAAAAGTTTATTACTGTGAATTTCAATTTTTATCATAAGCATCTGCACAATGCCAGTATCAAAATGCATGCCAATACCCTGACATTATTTCCTGGTACATAAAAAAATCAAAAAACCCCCACAGGTTTCCAATACATAAGCACATTACTTCAGAATCACATGTAGAAATAAACTGCCGTAGGGTTTTTACAAAATGAATCTACTGGTAAAATTTAAAAAAAAGTTCTTTGAAACAATTTGGAATAGTGTATTTACTTTACCAATCCCAATAGGTGGCTTTCATGGCCAAATTCATGTCTGTTTTCATCCAGTTGATACGTTAGCATTACATTTGACCTGCAGGGTAAAAAATGGAAAAGGAAATGGTAGCTGGATGGATGACATCCTTGAAAATGTAAGGCAAGGAAGGAAATAGACAGTTTAAGGGTGTGGTTAATACAGATTTTAGTTAGGTGGAAATTAGCAATAATATTTTTAAAGGTTCCATATATTTTGCTAACCCAATCTACACATGTAACACATTAAAATGGTTATAAGAACTATGTGACAGATAAAAAAAGCTGTGGCCCTGACTAAATTGTCTACGCACCTGTGAACATAACAAAGCAAGTGATCTTTAAATATCACTCCAGGGTTACCTTTGAGGGTGGCCCTGGAATCCTATCACTCTCTGAGTCCTCTTTTATTTAAAGCAGTGTATGATCATAGAGGCCTTCAAGCTACCCCTGCCATGCCATCAGCAGGAAGCTGTCATTGTCAGACAGGCATCATCCAGTGTCCAGACTAAGGCTCTCTTATTTATGCTAGCATTGCTGTTTGTGTCTCTCGCCATTTTCCATATAATGTATATGGATAAGGGCTTCAGCAGCCCATATCTTCTCACACAGACAAATGCAGTGGTCCCTCGATTACTAGTATGGACTTACTCATTAAATGGTGATAGCTGAATTCCTTCCTTGATCTTTGCCATGCTTGTACCACTTCTATACACAAAACCCTTTGGCCCACTGTTGTTTATTGTATTTTCTAAAACCAAGATAAAAAAATCAGAGAAATATTTGTTGTCAGTAACCAATCTGTCACTTTGTAGAAGTTCTAAGCCATGTAGGTAAAAATCTGGAAGTCAACACACCTAGTGGGATAAACATCTGTTACATAAGGAGACTGTATTGAATGTATACATGTATACATTTTGCATATTCTCCCCTTATCTGCATTTGTTTCTTCTTTGGGTTCTGTATTTTTTATAACTAGATCCAAGTTAGTGCATGCTGGCTTGCACCCTCTATGGTGTACACACAGCTGTATTTATCAATAGCACCTGATGACCCCAAATCTTTTGATTCGCTAACACAATGTCTAACTTGTATCTCAGAATGGATGAATAGTAACTTTCTCAAATTAAATAAAGAAAAAACCGAAATCTTAGTGATTGGCAATAATGGATAAAATGAGGCTATTAGAAATAAATTGGATGCATTAGGATTAAAAGTCAAATCGGAGGTAAAAAGCTTAGGGGTAACCGTTGATTGTAATCTGAATTTTAAATCGCATATTAATCAGATCACTAGGACAGCATTTTTTCACCTAAGAAACATAGCAAAAGTTAGACCTCTTATATCATCGAAAGATGCAGAGAAATTAGTTCATGCGTTTGTTTTCAGTCGGCTAGATTACTGTAACGCACTCCTCTCAGGACTACCCAAAAAAGACATCAATCGTTTGCAACTAGTGCAGAATGCAGCTGCTAGAATCCTTACCAGGAAAAGAAAATCCGAACACATTTCTCCAGTTTTGATGTCACTACACTGGTTACCTGTGTCATTCAGAATTGACTTTAAAATTCTGCTTATGGTTTATAAAGCTTTAAATAATCTCGCCCCGGCTTATATATCGGAATGTCTGACACCTTATATTCCAAATCGTAACCTCAGATCCTCAACTGAGTGTCTCCTTAGAATTCCAAGAGTAAAACTTAAAAGAAGTGGTGAGGCGGCCTTCTGCTGTTATGCACCTAAAATCTGGAATAGCCTGCCAGTAGGAATTCGCCAGGCTAATACAGTGGAGCACTTTAAAAAACTACTGAAAACACATTATTTTAACATGGCCTTCTCATAACTTCACTGTAATTTAATCCTGATACTCTGTATATGTAATTCATTATAATAACTATTCATTCAAAATCTGTACTAACCCCTACTCTCTCTTCTGTTTCCTTTTCCAGTGTCCTGTTGGTGGTGGCGTGCGCCACCACCATCTACCCAAAGCACCATGATGTTCCAACAATGATGGATGGATTAAAAGCCAGAAGTCTGTATGACCATCAGCATCAAGTGACTCCGTGAAAAGCCCGAACTACAAAGAGGACTATTTCATTTATGTTAGGTAGAATGCCCAAAGGGGACTGGGCGGTCTCGTGGCCTGGAACCCCTACAGATTTTATTTTTTTCTCCAGCCTTCTGGAGTTTTTTTTTGTTTTTTCTGTCCACCCTGGCCATCGGACCTTACTCCTTTCTATGTTAATTAATGTTGTCTTATTTTAATTTCTTATTTTGTCTTTTATTTTTCTTCTCTTCATTATGTAAAGCACTTTGAGCTACTTTTTGTATGAAAATGTGCTATATAAATAAATGTTGTTGTTGTTGTTGTAGTTCTAAATCAGTCTGATGAGAATACATGTGCAAATGTGCCCTGTGCTCGACTGTCCAGGTTTAGATGTTGCCTTGCCTGCAAGTGATGTTGAGGTAAACTTAATTTGTCTGTTGCGCTATTATTGCATAAAGAAGGTTCCATAAATGGGTGGATAGCTGGATAGATATTTTAGATTTTTGTTATATTGCTCATCTTAAAAAAGCCATCAATTTGTATATATACAGTATATAAAAATAAAATATATATAAATAAAAACAGAAAGCAGTGGTTTGTGAGTGATCCTTTACTCCTATTTAATTAAAAACAATACAAAACCAACATATGTAAAGTCTAAACTAATGAACTTCATTTATTTTGGTAAATAAACACTCATTGTAAATGTGATACTTCCAACACGTTCCAAAACATTTGGGCCAGAAGTGTGCTTACCACTGTGCTATATCACCTTTCCTTTTAATCACATTCAATAATTCTTAGGGAACTGAAGACACTAATTGCTATAATGTTGACAATGGGGTTGTTTCCCATTTTCGTTTGGTGTAGGACTTTAGCTGTTCAAATGGTTGGCTTTTGAATTTGGTGTTGATAACAAAGGATGATCCTTGTCCTTGTTGGTCAGAAGAACACAATGTCCAATGTCTCCAAAAACAAGTTGACAGATGGACTCATCAGACTACAGCACACATGTCCACTTTGTGTTAATCCATCTCAGGTGAGCTTTGGTCCAGGGTGTTTCTGGATGGTGGATTGTGAATGTCTTATGCTTTGTGTAGTACATTTTTAGCTTCCTTTTACAGATGCTGCAACAAAATTTGTTCACTGACAACAATTTTTCAGAGTTTTCCGGTGCCCGTACATTTCCATTCATTACAGAAGAATGTTGTTCTTTTAATGCAGTGCTGTTTGAGGGCTTGAAGAACTTGCTTTTTATGCACATCAATTTTCCCAGGTTCTCTGATTCTTTAAATGTTTTTATGGAATGCAGACAGTGAAATCCCTAAGTTGTTTGTGATCAAATGTTGAGAAATTTGGTTTCTAAATGTTCATGTGGTTTACCATGAAGGGGTGAACTTGTAAATGATCAAGCCTTTTTGGGATGTTCCTTTTAAGCCCAATCATGATAGCATCACCTGTTACCTTTTCATATATTTACCTGTGGAAGGTTCCTAACACTGTGGTGGGCTGGCACCCTGCCCGGGATTGGTTCCTGCCTTGTGCCCTGTGTTGGCTGGGATTGGCTCCAGCAGACCCCCGTGACCCTGTGTTCGGATTCAGCGGGTTGGAAAATGGATGGATGGAGGTTCCTAACAGTTTTCATTGACTCATTCCACAGGTAAATAGGCATCTTTTAAAACTTTTGTAGAACATGTGGCAGGTATCAAAATTGGAATTGCCATACATTTACAAATTTATTTTTATGAGGTAAAACATTATATATCTTGTCTTTGTACTGTTTTCAGTAAAAAAAAAACAGCATTTACAAATCATGTTTTTCTGGTTTTATTTGCATTTTACACACTCTCCAAACCATTTTGGAAAAAGGATTGAAATAAGGACTGCATTGTAATATGTTATACATTTTTATTTCATGTTTTCAGCAGATATCCTTTAACTTGATTTGGCCACTCCTGGACTGATGTCTCTTTAAATGTGTTTATTTGTATGTAAGGATGTGAGTCTGTGTACACCAAAACTAAACAAATTAATGAATCATTACAAATTAAACTTGACATAGCTATTAGCACTGCAAAATGCTATATATCTGTTGATTTAAAAAAATATCTCTAAAGTTTATAGAGATACTGACTTTTTTGTGCATTTTTGTGACCCAGGACAATTGAAGAAAGTACATACGGTTCATTCATTTCATTCCATATAGTATATTTGTCATGATTTGGGATGATTTCAGGTCGTCAAAGGCCACCAGTGTTTATTTCCCTCATTAGGTCCGCTTCCAGTGTTGCTAGGGGTGTGGCCTCTAAGGTCAGGACCCAATCGTAATCAACACAACGGGATAAAAGAACAGCTATGAGTGCAAATCCTTATCTGATTGGCGGATACCAAGTCTCTGTTTATCTTTGTGCTCGCTTGTACTTTTGGTTTTGACTCTAATGTTCTCACGACCACGATTATTGTCTCTCGTATTTGGCTTTGGTTTCATTTCACTTTAGATCTTTTTTTGGTTTTATTTTTTACATGCATCTTCTGGTTTTTGCTCAAAGGTTTATCTGACAGTACAATAGGCCTGCAAGATTTTACTTCTGCTTTTTTACAAGTAAGTCATGTGCTGGATCAACAGACTTTTAACTTTCTTTTATTGACAATTAAATATGTGGTATTTTGGGCATCTCAAAGGTTATTTTAATTGAGTATCTGTGTTATCCAGCATCATCCAAGTCTTATTTTAAAATTTCATTCTCACTTTACAATGAAAAAATAGTATTGTATTTACACTAAATACATGATCCAAGCTCATTTTGAGATTTGATTTAGCAGTTGGCATCTAACTGCTTGAAGTGCATTACAGAGTATGGCTTGAAATAAAATAGAGAAACAGCGCAAAGCAGGTTGCTGCTGTATGATTGTGTAATGGTGAGAAATTATACTTATGACCCATGAGATAATATGGCCCCATGCTGAGCACCATGGGGCCATGACAAATATAGTGAGGCAAATCTTTAATTGAAGAAAAAAAATAGGAATGAAGGGAAGAATCAAATGTTCATCAACTTCTTCAAAAGCTGGCACACTAACCATTACACAACCTTCACTTCTTGTACAATGGTGTGTGTGTGTGCCTGTTAACAGTATGGTGGATGGCCAGGGCCCATGCCCAGCTGGGACGCCCCTTCAGTATATGTTCCAGGGCAGCAAGCATGGGTTACCCAATACCTCCCCCAGGGCGCTAGATGGCAACCCCCCCTCGGTTGCAGCGGTGCCTTGGACTGCCGCAGGACTTCATGCGAGTTGGAGTTTGGTGCAGCTCTGTTGGGATCCCTGAGCCCTTATGGGCAGTGTTTCCACCACACCCGGAAATACAGCTGGAAATGGGCAATCAAGCACCTGGAGCACTTCCGGGTGCCTTATAAAAGAAGCCAGCAGCTGCCACTCGAGGAGCCAGAGTTGGGAGGACGGAGACAAAGCTGCCAGGGAGGAGTGGAGGATTTTGAAGAAGAGAATTTATTTTTTGTTTTGCTTTTGTGTTGTATTTGTGGGGACTGTGTTGTGTCTGTGGGTACAGAGAAGATGTAGCCCACAGACGAAGAAAAAAAATAATTATTTGTTTTATTAAGTGTGCCTCCCATGTCCATCTGTGTTGGGTCGGTGCTCATATAGCGCCTTGTCACAACAGTTTACACAGTATTATTTCATGACATTCTTTATGCCTCCACTGTGCATCCATGGGGTTGTCATGTACATTTACTTATATTCCAAGTGTCACTATCCCTGAGTTACCTTTAAATGCTTATGTTCATGAAAATTTATGCAGCCATTTTTCAGTGTTGCCTGAACAACCATACATACTGTTATGAACTTGGGAGTTTCCAAGCACACAAGTTCAGAAAAATTCCAAAAATGCCCACTAGAGGGGTAAATACCATCAAAAAATCTGACTATTTACATCCAGGTTAGACAGAATCTTTATAAATAAAAAAAAGATTTTTTTAAATGCTCTGTAAAACAAGAATAAGGTCTGAGGCGCACAAAGGCACAGAAAGCAATGCCGTCAAAAAAGGAACTTTGAAAAGCATACAAAGTCAGTCAGTCAGTCATTTTCCAACCTGCTATATCCTAACACAGGGTCACGGGGGTCTGCTAGAGCCAATCCCAGCCAGCACAGGGCGCAAGGCAGGAACAAATCCCGGGCAGGGTACCAGCCTACCGCAGGGCACACAAACACACAGCCGGGACAATTGAGCATTGCCAATACCCCTCACCTGCATGTGTTTGGACTGTGGGAGGAATCCGGAGCATCTGGAGGAAACCCATGCAGACACGGGGAGAACATGCAAACTTCATGCAGGGAGGACCCAGGAAGTGAACCCAGGTCAACCACTGCGCCACCATGCCACACAAAATCCCAATCACAAATTCAAATTAGTGATCAAAATGCAGAGCACAGAGGGCAAAAAATCCAGAAATTCACAAAAAGGCACAATAAAATAATCTCTAGAGAAACTCAACCACACCACTAGTGCATTCAGAATAAACTGCAAAGGACTACGGGTTTCCCCCCACCTTTATAGAATAGTTCCTAGCGGTGATGGGTGGGGAACACCACCTCTTGGGGAACTGCCCACAAAACACAACATAAATAGGACAACATGCAGAGAAACACAGAAATTAAATGACCAAGAAATGCAATATAAACAAAGGAATCAATGCAGACATAAAAACAGGACGGGACTGGCTCACTTCATTCTTTAAAGTCACAACTCCAGGCACAGCTGGAATTTTTTTTTTTGTTTCAGATCTATCTAATGTTCAAGTACTTTATTATATAGTCTGGGATGTTTTTTGTAGGGTTTGTTCTCCTCTTTTTGCACATTGAGTAATAGTGGAGTTTGCTTTGCATGAATTCAGTGAAATTGTGGAAATGTTCAATAACTTTTACAAATATGTCAGAATGCATTAAATTAATGAGGAAGGAAGAACTGAACTACTTTTGAATACATTATATTGGTTTAATTTCCCTGGAAACTAGTGAAACATCTTCCAACTATTCTGAACCAATTGTTGTAGTCAGTGTCAGATCTGTGCTGTGAGGCAGCAGTGCTAACCACTGCATCACTGTGCCCCAAACAATAAAAGATGCAGATGGAATGATAACCACAAACAAAATACAATAAATGGCCACTGTACACACAGTCAATGTACACACAGTTTTAATCTTGGGGTGCAAATAGGTCATGCCATGACATGGCAGCATGGGACTGGCCCACTCCATTCTTTAAAGTCACAACTCCAGGCATGGCTGGGATTTTTTTTTTGTTTCAGATCTATCTGTGCAGGTACTTTGCAATTTTTCTACCATAAAGAAAACAGTAATAAATCTTTTGTTATTATTATTATTATTTCACAGGCTCTTATGTTTTCTGACACAGCAAGGGGAAGAGGGAGGCATCCTTTAAGGTCTGTTTTATCTTGTAGCTGCAGTGCATGGCTAATTACGCATGCATTCAGGCAGGATACAAAATTAGCCATGAGGCGCTGCAAGGAGGCAAGTTTGTCAGTGAGTGCACAGCGATCTATGTTATATATCGGATGGCAGTACTTATAATATTCTCATTATGGTCAGTTAATCTATCCCTCAAATGAAAATATTGTATTTTTTTAACACAAATCCTGTTGGAGTACAAATTGGTTCATGATATCATGCATGTGCATAGCAGATCAAATGGCTGCACATGGCTGCTACGGCTCTGTGATGTCAAGTTGACCTCACAAAACATCATGAGACACTGGGAAAAACTGTTCACGTAAGCCAGCCAAATGGTGAATGTCCAGGAAAATATTCAGAGAACAAGGTCACCAGCAAGCCCAGCATGTTTCCTGTAAAAAACACCGATCAACAATATTGTGGACATTTAAAGTCAGTTTTTTGAACTTTTAAGAGCTTGAGCTCATTTTGGGCCTGTGCAAGCCGGAGAAGACTGCTTATTTCCTGAGGCTCAGGGCTGCCTGGTGAAGGTCTATTTTAAGGAAGGCCAGTGAGTTTCCTAACCTAGGATTCTGGGACTCTTTTTAGGCCTTGTTGTATGTGCACAATATAATCACAATATAAATGCATCAGTAAAGGAAGGTAAAGATAATTGCCTTCTTCAGTTGCCATTAGATAATTTCCTACATCATTCATGCATTCATTAAAAATCTAAAAGTAAAGACTTAAAAACATTATTTTTGTTTTGTAAAAATAATGTTAGTAAAATGAAGTGTTTGTAGAGGTGTGCAGAAATTAATCTGTTTTTGAAGTTCGCTTTTTTAAGTGACAGTCAGGAATGAACCATGAGCCAATACCAGCAACAACATTAAGAGGACATGAACCAGCCCTGCACAGGATACCAGGCTATTCTGGGAATACAGACAGAATTAATAATCAAAGCAAAGCCATGTTTTTGAACTGTGAGAAGAAATTAGTAGGCCCAAAGGAAACTTGGTTGAGCGTGAACACAAAAAACAGACAGTATACTTGGAAATTGAACCAGGTCCATCCTCATGAAAAGTTAAGACAACTTTTTATGGTTCCAAGCTCAATCACCTTTTAAATTATTAATGCTTTCATTTTATGCTGTTTTTTATATTTTACTCAAAATTTTTACCATAATAGAATGAATTTGTTAATGCATACATTTAACAAGATAAAGGCATTTGAGTCTCCACTTGGCTGCCATCCTGACCTTTCACTGAACAAATCACACACCAAAATAAATTGAGTGATTCAGAGTAATCATAATTTACCATTCTCAAAATTGGTTAAACCAATCCGGATCTTACTGATCACCGCTTAACCCAGCAGCTTTGGGTACCAGTCTATCACAGTTACTGTACCACTAATCAAATAAAGTGCTCAGAACTTTAGCAGTTAGTTATTAAAAAAATATTGTGTAAAAATAATTTTATGAGGGGTTTCTTAGCTGAAATGAAGTTGCCATGGAGAAGCGCAATAACTCAAAATTTGTAAATACAAATCTACAAAATATAAATGCAGAATTACAGCATTATCTCACCTTATGCAGCAAAATATTCACTTATCATTGTCACTACTAAAATATGAAAAACTTTTCTGTTTTAACAATGTGTTTACACAGATTATTGTAGAAATGGAACACACATGAAATGCATGTGTTCCAAATAACGATCTATTATTTCCACTATAAAACTCCAACACTTCACTCCCAGATAATCAAGGCATGAGCTGGTAGAACTTTGTGCACATTCTGCGGCGATGGGGGTTGGAATAGCAGGCTGCTTGCTGTTTGTCTTTATCAGCACATTTACAGGACAAAAGACACTGACGGAGAAGTGCGATGGGATTAAGGTGGGCCGGATCTACGAGTTTTTTCGTAGGCCCTGGTAATTCTAGTGTTAAAATGGACTACTTTTCTGGTTATTGTCAGCTTACATATAGCTAATTATAAGACAGAGACTCTGGGAGTTGTTGTGAGTGAACTAAAAGACAGGAGGATAAAAACACATGAGGCAAAAATCATCCTCTGTCTCTCATCCCTTCACCAGCTAATAGCTAAAGTGTGGTGAGCGTACTGGCACAAAATGGCTGCCATTTCGTCATCCAGGTGGATGCCAGAGGCGTAGCTAGGGTTTTCAGCACCCGGGGACAACTGAAGATTTCGCGCCCCCTCCTGTTTGCCAAAATGCAATGGGGAAGGGAAAGAAAATTTTAAAATGGCGCCCCCTGGATGCTGCGCCTGGGGACAGATGTCCCCCCTTGCCCCCTCCCCTAGCTACGCCACTGGTGGATGCAACACTTTGGTAGAGGTTGAAGTGAAATGTACTATAGAAATGTAATTTATTACTATTATTATTATTAAATCGCCTTTTTCTGTTTAGCTTGCTCTCATATCCTAAAAATGACAATTTATAACGACCAGACCAGACAAATGGTTGAATGAAATTGAATGCTTAAGGGTGCAATTACTTCAGCATCAAGTAGGATGTGTATTAGTGAATAATGAATTAAACACCAGAACAGCTAGAAAAATTGAATAAAAATGATGATGATAATGATGATAGAAATCTTAAAACAAAGATAAAAAACATGCATCATGAAACATACAGTATATAAATGTTCAGTGCATTGTAATAAAAATATATAAAGCTTGTTTAATTCAGTTAGGAGTCCAAATAAGAACACAATTTGGTTAAAACAAAAACCTGCAGCCACCATAGGCCCCATGATTGAGTTTGAGAACCACACTGCTCTAACACATGGTGTTTTTGCACCACCTGTGACCAGAACCTTCTGTTCTGTTTTTTTGTATTTTATTTACAATATATAGGAAGTACAGAAATTGTCATTGTTTTCATGATGGCAATGTTGTGCAAAGAATAAAATGGATAACAACTGGCAAGACTACTCAGACCCAGAACAGTGCATATTTTGTTAATTTAGGATCCCGCAATAGGAGTAGTGTGGACAAGCAGTCACTAGGATTCCTCCCAATTATGGTGAGGTAAGTCAAAAGCTGCTAGATAGCCGTCTGTCTCCTGGAGGTATAATTAGAGGAGAGATTATGGTTTGGTGAGAAACTGCTAAAAGTCACTGTGCCTCCTCAATGTACTAAACTACTAGAGAGGTTATTGGGGACATGAACAACATCAGGATTGTTTTCCCAGGCTGTCAGGTGGAAGCATAGGTGGAGCCCTGTGTCTACTTCTTAAGGAATAGGGAAGGTCACCAGGCCCTTTAACAGTGTACTGAAGCTTCCTGACACTATGAGTGGCTCTGGGAATCATCCCTTAAGAGATGTTAGGATCAGATCTTAACAGTAGATACCTCTTATCTACAGCCAAGCTGAGCTTTGAGTTGAGAGGTGGGTTTGTTCAGATGAAACAGAAAGAGGATTTAGGAAGAACTTTAAGAATGTTTTTACACACCTTAGGCTCAGTGCTGAATACAGTAGGTAAGTGGACTAGTCACATGCTGGGCTTTGTTTCTATGTATTCTGTTTTTACCATTGTGTCTGTCAAATTATAAATGTTATCCTTGTGTATTTTGTTTTCATAAACTATTCATTTACATAAAGCATTAAATTTTGTCACTCATTTTTCCAGGTTAAGCCACTTTCTATTTATTTTGTGATAGGACATCCTTGTGGCTACATGTAATTTTAAACATACATATATATATATATATATATATATATATATACAGTGGTGTGAAAAACTATTTGCCCCCTTCCTGATTTCTTATTCTTTTGCATGTTTGTCACACAAAATGTTTCTGATCATCAAACACATTTAACCATTAGTCAAATATAACACAAGTAAACACAAAATGCAGTTTTTAAATGATGGTTTTTATTATTTAGGGAGAAAAAAAATCCAAATCTACATGGCCCTGTGTGAAAAAGTAATTGCCCCCTTGTTAAAAAATAACCTAACTGTGGTGTATCACACCTGAGTTCAATTTCCGTAGCCACCCCCAGGCCTGATTACTGCCACACCTGTTTCAATCAAGAAATCACTTAAATAGGAGCTGTCTGACACAGAGAAGAAGACCAAAAGCACCTCAAAAGCTAGACATCATGCCAAGATCCAAAGAAATTCAGGAACAAATGAGAACAGAAGTAATTGAGATCTATCAGTCTGGTAAAGGTTATAAAGCCATTTCTAAAGCTTTGGGACTCCAGCGAACCACAGTGAGAGCCATTATCCACAAATGGCAAAAACATGGAACAGTGGTGAACCTTCCCAGGAGTGGCCGGCCGACCAAAATTACCCCAAGAGCGCAGAGACGACTCATCCGAGAGGTCACAAAAGACCCCAGGACAACGTCTAAAGAACTGCAGGCCTCACTTGCCTCAATTAAGGTCAGTGTTCACGACTCCACCATAAGAAAGAGACTGGGCAAAAACGGCCTGCATGGCAGATTTCCAAGACGCAAACCACTGTTAAGCAAAAAGAACATTAGGGCTCGTCTCAATTTTGCTAAGAAACATCTCAATGATTGCCAAGACTTTTGGGAAAATACCTTGTGGACTGATGAGACAAAAGTTGAACTTTTTGGAAGGCAAATGTCCCGTTACATCTGGCGTAAAAGGAACACAGCATTTCAGAAAAAGAACATCATACCAACAGTAAAATATGGTGGTGGTAGTGTGATGGTCTGGGGTTGTTTTGCTGCTTCAGGACCTGGAAGGCTTGCTGTGATAGATGGAACCATGAATTCTACTGTCTACCAAAAAATCCTGAAGGAGAATGTCCGGCCATCTGTTCGTCAACTCAAGCTGAAGCGATCTTGGGTGCTGCAACAGGACAATGACCCAAAACACACCAGCAAATCCACCTCTGAATGGTTGAAGAAAAACAAAATGAAGACTTTGGAGTGGCCTAGTCAAAGTCCTGACCTGAATCCAATTGAGATGCTATGGCATGACCTTAAAAAGGCAGTTCATGGTAGAAAACCCTCAAATAAAGCTGAATTACAACAATTTTGCAAAGATGAGTGGGCCAAAATTCCTCCAGAGCGCTGTAATAGACTCATTGCAAGTTATCGCAAACGCTTGATTGCAGTTATTGCTGCTAAGGGTGGCCCAACCAGTTATTAGGTTCAGGGGGCAATTACTTTTTCACAGAGGGCCATGTAGGTTTGGATTTTTTTTCTCCCTAAATAATAAAAACTACCATTTACAAACTGCATTTGTGTTTACTTGTGTTATATTTGACTAATGGTTAAATGTGTTTGATGATCAGAAACATTTTGTGTGACAAACATGCAAAAGAATAAGAAATCAGGAAGGGGGCAAATAGTTTTTCACACCACTGTATATATATATATATATATATATATATATATACATATATACATATGTGTATGCACACATTGTAATTATATGAAATTCTTTTTAGATCATTTTTTTCTTTGTTTTTTGATTTTCACAAATCAGCCCGAGTTTGTCCCTTAGTGAAGGATCTCACTGTGAGGTCACTCATGACAATAATACTTGTCACATTAACATCTCCAATAAGTACTGTGTAGAAGTATAAATCACTTTTCTTTCAACAGGGCAGTAATTTTGTGGTGACATCAAGCGTCTGAGTATTGTTGGAAACACTTCATCTGTGGGAAGCCTGCTGTCTGCCCACATCATTACCGAAAACCCTTTTTCCAGACACACTTTCCTCTCCAGAAATGTTCATTTACCCTCAAACAGCTTTCAACAATGCAGCGCTGCCAGAAGATTTTACAATCCCATCTTTATTTCTTATGCTTTTTTTTTTTTGGAAATACATTAAGACCTTGCACGTCTTGCTTAGATATTTTATTATTTATCTCTAGCAGGTGTAAATAATTTGAGAGAACTGATATGAACATGAGCTGACTCTCAGCCACATGTAAGAAAAAAGTCAACTTTAAAAGAATGCGCACAAGTCACAGAAGAATGCAAGTGGTTCTGTACAACAAACTGGGTGGTCACAATCTGTACCACCATCAAGGAGGGCTTTCTGTTACATTTATTGTGTAGAACACTCTGATATGCAGTGTGACACTTCTTGTCATTGATGCATTGTGGTGATTGTACTGCTTTCCTCTGATATTACGTACAATATCTGCAGTGAAATGGTTTCAGTTTGATATGTAATTCATACCTCTTTGTAAAGCATATTGTGATAGTGATCACTATAAATGACACTACAAAGATTAATGGTGATCAACTGGTTGTCTTCTAGAACAAGGGCTACTGTTCAGTCCATCTGCTTTTCTGAAAAGATTATGGGAGATGCAGATATTACAATAGAAGCAGGCCAAATCAGCCCCAGATATAAGGCCAGTTCTTCACAGAGTACACTCATTTAAACTCACTCTCACTTATAAAGGCTCAATTTTGAGTTACCATTTAAACATTCATGCACATCTTTGTGGTAGAATAGAAGATGGAGAACATAATACAAATATCCTTAATGAGTGCAAATTTCATACAAATTATGACCAGACCCGAGCCCTTGTTTCTAAAGCTGGGAGATATCAAAACAACCACTGTGCCACCATCTTGTCATACCAGATAAATGAAACAGTAAATTACTCTTCCTTGGTCATGTAATTTAACATACTTCATGGGTAAAATAATCATGTGCCTTGGTTAGTGACATATCTCTTAGGAAGAAGGTATCAGAGTCATCAATGCCTTCCTAGTTTTGCATAGGACATTAATGATGCTGGTATAAACTGGATTTGTTGCTACTATATGTAAAGTGAATCAATGAATGAACTTATATCAGCTCCTCCCATAGCAGACCTGGCTACAGTCTCTTTTCTGCAGTGATTTGTAAACTACAACTCCATAAAGCCAAGTTTTCATTCAGTACTTTAACTTTTTGCTCAGGGTGGGGTGGATTCATTGCACATGCATGGCTGGTGTTGCATTTTGGAGCAATTTTCCCTTCTGAAAAACACAAGGGTTTTCTGAATGATGTCAAGCTGTTTCACAAAGTCCCTAACTATGAAAAGCTTTCTTCAGTAAAGGCATAGCAGCTCTATTAAAGAAGTTAATTGTAACACATGCTCTATCAAGAATTCTACTACATTATCAACCTAGCCATCTGTTTTGCCCTACCAGCCTTATCCATTGCTGGGAAGTGGAAAGTAAGAGCTTGTTCTGGCTGCATT
The DNA here is from genome assembly GCF_900747795.2 of Erpetoichthys calabaricus. Classification (NCBI taxonomy): domain Eukaryota; kingdom Metazoa; phylum Chordata; class Cladistia; order Polypteriformes; family Polypteridae; genus Erpetoichthys; species Erpetoichthys calabaricus. The sequence continues at coordinate 278,301,330 of NC_041395.2, forward strand.
GCATGCAAAACTGATACCAAGATATGAGACACTCAAATGAGACAGAGACATGGCCAGGAATCAAACTCAGATATGTGGATGCAGCAATATTAACTACTATTTGACCGTATTGCTTTAAATTCCCTATATTATTAAATTCTGTATTATATTATTCATACACACTTTTATTTGTCCAATTTAAGGGGAATTAAACCTATACTGGAATCATCTAAAATAAGGCAGTGGCAAAGCCTGGACAAGATGCCAGTCCATTGCTGAGGCACACTCACACTCACACCAATGAGCACTAATATTGAACTAACTTAGAGTTCCATACAGAATAAGCTGCAAGTTCTTGGGACATAAATACAAAACTGACATGTCAGGATATACGTTTACACTTGCACACATGTGAGTATGTGCAAGCCACACAGACTGAATCCGGTCTCCTTACATACATTATGAAACCAGCTTAATCCAATTCAGGGTCACAATAAAATGAAGCCTATCCCAGCTGTGCTGAGAATAAGGGAGGAAACAACCCTGGAAAAAGATCCCAATCCATTGTAGGGCTCACACATGCACACTCGCATTCATTCACACTGGTTTACGTTTGTCATAAAGACAAGAGGAGAACATGGAAACTCCACATAGACAAGGACTTGCAATGCTAAAAGTGTGACACAACAGTACTTACTATTATGCTACCATTATATTATATTATATTATATTATATTATATTATATTATATTATATTATATTATATTATATTATATTATATTATATTATCCATCCATCCATCCATTTTCCAACCCGCTGAATCCGAACACAGGGTCACAGGGGTCTGCTGGAGCCAATCCCAGCCAACACAGGGCACAAGGCAGGAACCAATCCCGGGCAGGGTGCCAACCCACCGCAGGACACACACAAACACACCCACACACCAAGCACACACTAGGGCCAATTTAGAATCGCCAATCCACCTAACCTGCATGTCTTTGGACTGTGGGAGGAAACCGGAGCCCCCGGAGGAAACCCACCCAAGGAAAAAAAAGAGCAGAAGAAAAAAGATGAAGAATTAAAGGACAAAAACTTACTTCTCCGGTATTTTGAAAAACCTGTGTCGTCGAACAATTAAAATTAGAAAATGGTCAGCAAAGCGTTAAGGGATTAACCCTTGTTATGTTATGTAAGTATTACTCCTTTCTTTTAAACAAAGTATTTTTATAATATGAAATATTAACAGTTTTTAGTGTTGTGAATATACACCAACGATATACTTGATCATTTTTATATTTGTAGCTACTGTTTTGCTCTGTTCCCTGCCTTGCACCCTGTGTTGGCTGGGATTGGCTCCAGCAGACCCCCGTGACCCTGTAGTTAGGATATAGCGGGTTGGATAATGAATGAATGGATGTTTGCTCAATGGATAATTAACAAAAAAAAATACTACATTTTCCCAAGTCCTAATCTACTTCACAATCATTTAAGAGTCAATTTGAATTTAAAGTAACACTTATATGTCTTTAGGGTTTAAAGAATGACAAGACATTCCATAGCTCTATACCAAGAACTGACAATTGTATTTTTACAGCTTATTAATAACCTAAACATTTAATCTATTGTTATTAACTGAATTAATTAGTTGAAATATAGAGACATTTCACAAAGTACAGCATTCTAGGAAATTTAAAATTGAAACAGCTCTGGCTTCTGCTTTACCTTCAGCAATGTCACTAAAACATGCATCATGGTCTCAACACAAGTGCGTTCCTGCTTTGGGTTATTTTGTCCATATCTCCTTCTAGCTTCAAAAATCTTGTTCATGAGTCATATCATAATAGTCTCATTTCTCATAAGCCAGCTTCTTTGATGTTGAGTATTGTTCCAAAAGGCAGCTACAAACAAGTGCATCCATTGCTAGCATCGCTGAACCATGATGAGCAGATAGATTTCCCAGAGCAATCTGTTTTAACTTAAGAGCCTCATGAGTATATGCTGGCAAACACAAACTGTCACTGCAGTATGTTTATATTAAAAAGACATTAGCTGCTGCTGCAAAAAATACATTCACATTTTGAATAATGTGCCTGACAAGGTCAGAATTTTTCTTCCTTGTGATCAGGTCAAGTCAAGTTTATTGTCATGTGTTCATAGTACATAATGTATGCAGTACAATAAAATTCTTACTTGCATGACTCCTTTGAACAATTCAGAAAAATATGATGCAAAAATAAATCATTTTAATTTAAGAGACACATAGTATGAACCCTACAAATATATGCAGAATGTATTTGCAAGTATTATACATTTATACACACTGTCATGTCACAATATTCGTTCTTACGACTGACTGTTCAGCAACCTTACATCTTGTGTGTAGAAAGCTTTATAACGCACTGGTGAGACCTCATCTGGAGTACTCTGTACAGGTTTCGTCTACAGGTTACAAAAAGAACATAGCAGAGCTGGGAAAAGTCCAGAGACGAGTGACTGATTCCAGGGCATATGAATAATAAGGAAGAATTAAAAGAGCTGAGAGCCTTTTCAGTTTAAGCAAAAGAAAATTAATAGGAGACAAGACTGAACTGTTTAAAATTATGAAGGGAATTAGTACAGTGGAGCTAGACTGTTATTTCAAAATGAGTTCATCAAGAACATGGGAACACAGTTGGAAATTTGTTAAGGGTAAGTTTCGTACAAACATTAGCACATTTTTCTTTACACAGAGAACCATAGACACACAGAATAAGTTACTAAGGAGTGTGGTATACGGTAAAACTTTCGACTTTATGTTATTTTAGAAGAATAAAGTGGATAGGACTGGAGAGCTTTGTTGGACTGAATGGTCTGTTCTCATCTAGATTGTTTCAATGTTACAATGAAACTATACCTGAATCTATGGACAATGATTGGAGCATAATTAAAAACATAATTGTTTAAGGTTAATTAAAGCTCTAATACTTTAAACTCAACCCTATTGTTTTGGACTCACTGGTGGGACCAAACAATAAAGCAATTTAAAAGAAAAAAACTACATGAAATCATTAATTTACTCAACAATAAAATTACAGTGTTTTGCCGTTAAAATGGTGTATTGCACACTGCAATACCACATTGCAATGTTTTTCCTTCTTCCCCCAAAGACGGCCGAACTGCTACATCACAGCAACACATAAGGCTTATCTGAATGTCCTGTTAATTATGCACAGTTTCATGAACAGACTATTATCTATTAAATGAGAAGGGTGTTTCAGCTTTCAAATGGCACCACATTCCACTTAATTCGTTTTCCACTTTCTAGATTTCAGAACTTTTTTTTGAGTCTTGCAACTTGTTGTTGTAATTTGGTTACACAGTATACTTTGTATTACCAACTAAATATATTCTGACAAAGTTAAGATCTGCCCTTCAAAATGATATACTGTATAATGATATTAAACCCATAGGTTTTCAATAATTAATATGTATGTTATTTTGTAAACAGTATAAGCAAAGTAAAAGAATCCTGTTTTTTTGGGCTGCTTCAAAAACATAAATACTTGTAGATATTTCATGACAGTTTTTTTCTGAGTGTACCTGACACATTTCCTGACACTTTTATTGTATTAGGAAGCTGACATCAAAACCTATGGAAATAAAAATGACACTCAGATTGCATTTTTTGTTAAAATCAATACTGAATTTTGCAATTTATTTTGATGTAGCATATTTGTAAAACTGAACTAATTCTCCAGCTGTAAAAATTCTGAAAGAGTAACTATTTTAAAGGGTTGAACATCAATGTTGAGTGAAGGATGATGGAGTTATAGCCAGCTAAATCAAAGTAGCAGAGAACATCCCAAAATGAGGCTGAGTTTAAATGGTTAATTGTGATGCATTTTTATCAATTAATAATTGCTTGATGTGACTGGACTTCCACATTCCCTGTTATAGTTCCTGCCTTGTACTGATGCCACCAGAACAATCTTAATCTGTGAATTGGATTAAGCGGGCTGAGAATGTTATGTTGTGTCACTTTAGCGCCAGCTTTACGTGGTGCCGCCAAATTGTTTGAAGTAAACCAAATAAAGTTACAATTGCTTGCTACTATTCTGAAAAAAGATGCAATCCAGAATAAATATTTGAATCTTGACACTGCATTAATGCTAAGGTTCTGACATGCTATTTCTTCTGTATTTCTGTTTTTTTTTTACTTTAAATTAAATTAATATTTTTATTAACTTTATTTAGCTTAATTGAGCTGTATTAGCTTTATTGAGTATTTTAAAACAAACAAACAAATGCTACCCCTGACAAGAAACACTAAACACATATAAAGGATGATTTCAAATTAAAAATAAAAATCTATATATTTAAAATATACAATTAACTGGAACATAATTTACAAAGAGTGATTCCCAATTAAATGTTCTATGAAAGCTGTTACTAAAATATTGTTTTAAATGAATAAAATTAATTTTGAAACTTAAAAGTTACACACAGCCTTGAAGAAGACAATACATCTGGAAAACATCTGAACATCATATGCAAAATAAACATAAGATGTAAAAATCTAAAAAAAATAATTGCAACCAAAATCTAAGGTCCAGGCATCAAACCTGGTTTACAAAAGGTTGGACATGAGAATAAAAATGATTGCAAAATAAAAGAAAATATAATTTTTTTCTCATCAAGTTAAACTTGTATTGCTGGCAATATAGGTAATTATGCTGTGTGGGATGGAGTTATAAAGGTCTTGAATGGTGACATGTTGCCCATCCAGTGGGAATTGTGCAATTGTTCTTTCCGGAAAGTCTGGTAGTAAACCTTCCTTTCATTTAACTTTGTACAATTGCTAGCAGAACTTACTTACTGTATTTTATCTTCATTTTGTGAAACTGCTCCTAACAAGCAGTATGGTTGAGCATACCCTATGCTATTACACTTGCTTTTCTGTTGAAGAATATTCGCAATGCATGACTGCTTGCATTGTTGCTGTATTTAAAACTGGCCATGATCTCCTAGATATAACAAGGCTGTTACTGAGAATCTACTGATATTAGTCAAATTGTTGAATCAATACAGATGCTGTTGTTGATGATCCGTGATCAATGGACCTCTATGAGATGTCCATCCATGATGTCATTGCTCTAGACATGTTTGATCCTCCTAGGTCTTTGTGAGAGTCCTGGGTGGAATACATATCCCCAATCAGTGGGAAATGTGGAGACCAGAGGAAATTACTGATACTGGTACCACAGAAGTTTGCAAACTCTACACAATCACTGACCAGGCCTGGATTTGAATTCAGATTCTCAGAGTTGTAAAAGACCGGGGCAACCTACTGCACCACTTTGTTTCTTTTCTCTATTACAAATCCATCTAAGCAGGAAACCACCCTGGATGGGGTATCAGCCCATTACAGGGTGCACTCATATATACGTACACCTGCATTAATGTAACACACTGCTGCAGAGCCATGAGTACTGAAGCAGCATAAAAGAAGCTGCACTGAATGGTGTGAAAACAAGAAAAAATGTGAAAGCTCCTGGACTTGCTGGGCATCTCCTAACAGTGGAGTTAGTCAGGGTCTTTCACAAGAAGTTAAATAAACTTCTCATCCAGGGACCATTAACTGATGCTGTTGTTTGTGCCAGTTCTTCCTCCACTGCATCTCAAAGTGTTACATAAATACTCAGAAAGAATCAAAAGCACACGAGTGCCTAAAGAATTCTTTATGAAAGAAAACATCAAAAAGTGTGCCCTATATGAGTCTAATTTCGTTCTGTATCCTTTTCAAGTACTGTTGACATAACCTATGTTAGTCTTTTTATTTAAAAAAAATGGGTCTGGTTAATGGGACATTGTGTGCATAAATGTTCCATGCCTTTTTCTCCACCTCAAACACTGGTTTCCATATATACACTATAAGTGTTAATTTACTAGTGGTGATTTTACTGCGTTAGCAATGACCATTTAACCGTCATGTAGCACAGTGCCAGACTCTTTGAGCTGCATAAATAAAGTCTGCTATGTGAGAAGACAAGACAGATATGCAGGCCTTGACGTAGACAGTAGACATGGCATTGATCGCACAAGAAGATGCATTGGCTTTATTGGCACGGCTCAGGAATGAAAACGATCTCAAGTGGAAACAACTCAGCAGGCTGTTGAGGAACAGACTGATCTTTACAATGGAAGCACATGTTAAACTTGAATGGTAAATTTAACATGTTAACTGAAGACTGTGTGTAAATAAAAGTCGTTGATCCTTCTTACCATTTTTAATAATACTGGAGTAATAAATTAATTTAATGGATTACTGTCCTTTATAAATTAATGTGCTCTTCATAAGCTTCTACATATACTGTGAGACCTGTCTTTCTATGTACTGTATATGCTCTAATTTTACCCACACATTATCGCAATACATAATATGGAGATAAACTACAGTGCAGTTTGTGTAAAGATGACAAAGGATCAACAACATGAATGGTAGATGAGAAAGCAGTTGCTGAACCAGATTTGGAAGCAATCGCAGGTTAGGATGATGGCGACGGATGGCAGATTTTTTAACATGCAATTAGAAGCAATATACAAAATGATTTATAATACTTTGAACAAGTTGTACTTAACAAAATTGTATCCATAAAAATTTTAAAAGAAAAATGAGCAATTTTATGTGGTGTACCCAAACCCTTATTAATGGTAATTTATTCATTTGCTATTTATATGATGTTTCACCGCTATAACCTAGAACAAAGAGTGCCAAAGTTCAAATCAGTTTCAAAAAATGCTTAATTAAACAAAAAATAATGGGAAGGCTGATCAAAGGAAAAAATTACATTATGAAATGAAATAGAAGATGAAAATCTGTAGCTGCCCACTGGGTTTCGCTATGCAGATTTCCTGTAAGTCCCTTGTCTGTCAATTTAGGTGATGTTCCTACATGCCCATTGCATCAAGAACACTTTTTTTATGTCTTCTGACCTCTTAAAGTCTTTCTCCACTCTCTGGCTACACCACTTAATTACCAGTCATCCTTTTCTTTTAATTCACCCCACAATCTCTAACTCAAGTGGTTATTGGAAAGAGACTGGTCTTTAAAGCGCACCCTGGGATTATTAATTGATCCATCCATCTGTCTACCTAACCGGCATATCCAGGAGAGGGTCACGGGGCAGCTGGAGCTCAGCAATCATAGGGCTCAAGGCAGGAACAACACCTGGAGAGGGTGCCAGTCCATTGCAGACCCTGGGTTTATTTATGTTGAAACTCCAGAATTACTTTTGAGGTCAGGAACATCCTCTGAAATTTCTGGGGATGTCCCCTCCAGATTAACTCTTTAGCAGTGGTAGGTATTTCTGCATCCCTCAGCCCCAGATGTTACTTAAAGGACCAGACATTCTGGGTAACTCCCTGGCTTTATATTATATAGCTGGGCCAAACTGAAAGGAAAACCTCTACTGTCACCCAGCAATTTGGGGGATTTCCAAGGACTTTAGCTGGTTCCACTGTTTTTCTTTTTTCACAACTTAGGTGACCATGGGACACCGTTTAAAAATATGTCATACCTCCATTGAGTATTCAAAGGTAACATTTTTTACTTCCTATGTATAATACGTTATGTTTAATAAATTCGATCTGCACATTATATTACAGGACCTTTCAGGTACTAGAAAAGTTCCTGTCCTTGAGGTGTGGATCCTACTGGTCTTGTGACCTGTCTTATATCTGCTATTGTCCCCTCTTTTCCTGGCCAGCCTTTACCAGCATGTCACACTGCCAACACTGTACAGCAGGAGTTCATAATTCAGGTCCTGGAGGGCCACCAGGCAGCAGATTTTCACTGTAATTAAATTCTGTAACAAAGGCTAGTTTAAGTCTTTCTTTGAAATTACTATTTAATTAATTTAATTTTTAGTAGTTTTCAGACTTCTTATGGGATTTAAAACACCCCTTAAGTAAGCATTTTGCTTTATAAAGAAAACATTAAACAAAATAAGCCATGTCTGGGACGCTTTATTAGTAGTACTTTAAGCACTCTTATTCCATTCCCATTTTGTTTGTACAGGGCCTATATTAATTATTAACATTATCCATACTCATTCATTGGAAAGCTTCTTGCTTATTAAATAAGAACTAAGCAAACTGACTAGACAACAAACCCATTTCTCTATACCCAAAGTCAAGACAATAATAAAGTGCATGATGCTAAATTTAATTAGCAACCTCTCAGTGTATAAATATAGAGCAGCAAACAGTCTAATTAGGCAAAGAATTCAGTTCAAAGCTGGAATTAGCTTTTAATTAAAATATTGGTTGCAACAATAATCTGTAGCCGCTATGGCCCTGTGGGACTGAGACTGTGCCATACTGTACTATACTGTCTTATGGTTTTGACCATAATTATAGGTTCCAGAAGTGCTTCTCTTGAAATGGAATACTTTACTACAAAAATAGGGAACCCTCTGGAACACGCAGGATTTCCAAATATTAAACTTTAAGGGGTCTTTATGAAAATCTGAGTGCTGACAACAGATCTGTAAGAAGAGAGATGTGGAGGTAAACTAGTTTGTATCTAGGGTATGCTCTTTGTGCAGGAATTTATGGGCTTATTGTCTTTTGTACACAGTACAGTAAAATTGTTACCTATATGTCTCCACCCAACTAGTGACAGCATATAATACAAAAAATAGACAAAGAATACAACACCAGAGGCCATATATAAGAATCACAAAACAGGAACACTCATGCAGTAGCCAGGATGGATAGCCTCTGAGTAGATGCATGTCCTGGGGATCCTCTGTACGAGGGCAGTATTGACTACCACCAATGTTTTTCGCCAATAAAGTGTGTGAAAAATATAAGATGGGCCTTTAAAAACAATCTCCAAAGTGACTGTTGGTCTATGATCCCGTATGCTGTTGCAGAAAATATAAATCTATTAAAAGGGCTAAAATTTTGAGTATTTATTGCTGCTAGAATTGCATACTACATCTGTTACTTTTCTTTTTTACGACCCAATGTACGTGCAGTATATTATCAAAAGGGTAACATGCAACTGACTTGGGTGTATGTGTATGTTGGCAATAATGGTGACATTGTCTGAAGTGGGAAGTTATGTTCTTGCTTTCCAAAATGTTATTGCAGTAACGTTTGTAGTACATGAGTTACAAAGCACTTGTCAATGAACCTAGTAGTATGCATTTTTAGTTAATATGTATTAATCTTTTACAATGTATTACAAGCATATACAGTATACACATATACAGGGATACGCAAAAGTAGGTTTACAGTTTGCATGGAAAAAGACAAGCAGGTTATGATTGATACACTCAAGCACATTTTAATAGTAATAACAAGAAGAAGACAATAAGACAAATAAATAATCCAATACAGTAATTAATAAAAAAACAATAAAACAGAATAAACTGTGTTTCATGTAAACACAACTGTAAACATACTTTTGCCTATCACTGTACAGTATATACATATATTGTCAAGCTTGGGTCACAGAGTTGCTGTTGCTATAGAGATTAATAGAGTATTCATTTAAATTGAGTGACCCAGTAGTGATTACTGTACAGAACTCTCCACTCCAATGACTAGCAACAGGAAGGCCCATTACATTGTACATGCCCCTCATGTTGTGTCTGCTAGTGGGAAGGCTCCCTGATGGATGTCCAATTCTTTGAAGATAAGCTGGCACTATGGGCAGCAGAAGTTACAAAATTTGATCCTAATGCCAGAAAGAGATGCCAACCTAGGGCTTCAAGTTATAGTCCTGTTGAGAGAGCTGGGATAGCAGCTCACAGGTAGAAGAAAGACTAATTGGTGAAAGAAAGAAATATGAGCTGGTGTGAATGAAGGAGTGAAAGAAGGAGAGCAAAAGAAAGCATGATGAGTCACCCCGCTTAATAGATAGATAGATAGATAGATAGATAGATAGATAGATAGATAGATAGATAGATAGATAGATAGATAGATAGATAGATAGATAGATAGATAGATAGATAGATAGAGGAGACTGGAAAAGGGATCAGGTTTCCAAGGTACAAAATCTTTATTGCTGAACTGGGAGGTACAGACATAAGACTTTATTCAGAAGGGGAAATCTATCAACAGCAGAAAAGCACACAGGTTGCAACTGTCAAACGTGGCGAACATCTCCCCCATCTAGGTCAAAAGAACACAAAGTCTTCTTCATCAAGCAGCGGGAGGAGCGACTGGAGCAGACACAGTCTGAGGGAAAGGACAGGAGACTGAGCTGTTAGGTTGGCCGGGGCTTGGTCTTTGAAATGTTTTAAACCTCATGTGAGAAGCATGTTGCATGGTAAGCCAGCAAGCCTATAGCTAATCCGCAAATGGGACGGGTAAGAGTGTGTTTGTTTCTCATTAAAATACTGTTGAAGAGGGCGTTTCTGCAGGGCAGCTCTGTTTTTTTGCCATAGGTTTACTGTTTAACAGAGAGAACGCTCGGAGAACGCTCGCAGCTAAGAGCGTAAAAATGTGTACCTGGCAGCGCTATGCAGGAGGAAGAATGGAGCAGGGTTACTACTGAACTGCACGAGTGACGGTTGCCACTATTATTGACAGCTAACAGGTGGCAACATTAGTCACAATATATATGAGGCTATAGCAGAATGAATTATTAAACACAATGAAAAGAACTCAATGTAACTGACGCTTTAACTACTGCAAATGTAAGTTAAATCATGAAAGCACAAGAGGTCTTTTCCTCATCTTAGCGAAACTACCAATGTAATTTTTCCAAGGTTAGAATGAGGTAAAAGAGTAATGAATACCCCTCTGGAAGGCGGGAATAAACTTATGGGAAAGCCCATTCACCTTCTTATGAAGTGGTGCTAAGATCAATTGAACAATCCGCAAAACACCCCACTTAATGAAGCAGTGTTCAGAATAATGAGAATCGACATGAGTCAGAAATTACTGGTGGTTTTAGTTGATTGGACAAGGTAATAAAACTCTGCATATTAACAGTCAGATAATGTGATGTACTAATTGAGGTGATGCAATCAGAAAAAAGCATAAAAGTGATGAATTGTTTAATTGATTGCTAACGCAATTGACTGAGACATTTGTGCATAATTTTGTGCAAATAAAGAATTGTTCTGCATTCTCATCCTGGCTTCATGACTGCCTTCTTTGAAGATGGAGGAAAGTTTTTTCCACAGCAGTAGTCAAGTATGTTTTTTAAAAATTAGTCAAAAAATAATTTCATAGGTTAACTTGTATCGCTTGTTCAGTCTTTCTTGTGAAACATTAAGACAAAGCTATGATGCCCATCTAGTGTAATGGAGATTGATGTTTTGTGTCTTGATGATTTTATTGAAACTAAAAAATAGGGTCTTGGGGTGTTAGCAATGCAAAAAGGTACTAGGTGGGCAAAAGACAGGGAAAAGGTCCAAATGTGCCTGTATTTAAAACTGGAAAAATATGTTATAAGGCATTTCCTGAACAATGTACAACTTTACTGGGGCATGATCATTTGAGAAGGGTAATGAAAGCTTGTTATTCCATCAGCTTTTATCAGTTTTCTCCTTGATGCCAAGGGGTGCCCAAGAAGAGATTATTACTGCTCTATTGGTGATACATTAGGACAAACAGAAGTGCAACATTTAAGAAAAGAGCTGCAGTTTTGTTGTTAAGTGGTATCAACATTAGGAGGCATGGTAATGCTAGAATTAGCTAAGTTGCCTCACAGATACAAATGCATGGGTTTGAATCCCAGCCTGGGGTTTGCATCTTTCATTTCTGCCATGTTTTCTGCCTATCAAATCTAGAAGAGGGAGAACGGTAGGTCAACTGGCAACACTGAATTTGTCCACTATGGGTGTGTGTGGATCTGTAAGTGGGTCTTGTGACAGAGTGTTGTCCCATACAGGGCTGGTTCAGCCTTCCCCTCATAGAATCAATGATCCTGATTTGGATAAGCAGGTCAGAAACAGAGACCTGATAAACAAATCATGCTGCAAAGATTAATAAACCAGGTCTAATGGCATATGAGCTGGGCTGTTTTAGAAATTGTGCTAAAAAATGTGTAATAGGTATTCAAGAATTGTGTAATAGATTTCTAGTTAGTTAGAAAAATAAGAAAATATTGTTATAAAGTTAAGAGTTTGAAGCAAAGAAAAAAAAGTTTAGATTTATTTTTCAAATTCTACTGCACCTCACTGATCAAATGGCAAAAAAAGCAAAATGTGATTGCTGAAGTATTTGGTTGCTAAATGTCTGTTGAGCACATCACATCAATAGTTAATGAAAGCTGTTTTTGTTCTGTAATCTGCCGTCAGGGTGAGCTAATTATTTACCAGAAGACCTCCCCAGTGTTTTTTTGATTTTGGTTTATACATTACAGATTTGCGTTATTAGTCTGTGCCAGACCATGTTGGCTCAGTAAAAAGATCATAAAATTTCTGTTTTGCACATGCATTAGAGAATCATACATTCTAACCCGTTTATTTTAAGCACACACACAGACACACACACGCGTGCCTGCTGAAAGCAGCTGTTCTGTTCTGCCCACATGTTTTGTGAATATTTTATTCACCAGCAGTGTGTTTTCTGATTTTTAATCTGCATTTCCTGAGCACAATCCATTTGTTTTTATTTAATAGAATGTATATTTGTTAGCTGTAAAAAATGTAGCTATTGGAATTGTCAGTGAGATAGACTCCAATGAGGATTAGATTCAGTTCCCTCAAACACATCCTCTGAAACACTGGGCTTCATGTCAGCTCAGTTTTAATTACAAATGAAACACATTCATCACTTTAACATCAAAACAAAAAAATCACCCTGCAAAAAAATCAGCATTAATATGGTGAAATGTTGACAATTTCAGTTTTTAACCAGTTAGACTTTGCATTACTCAAGTTTTTTATATTGTTAATTCAAGTCCAAGTTTATTGTCACACACTTGCAAGTTGCAGATGGCATTTCTAAAACTGCGTCTCAATTTCATTTACAGCTTATTATACTTTTTGCTCATGCTACCATACTTTAATGCCATCCAAATCCCTATAGATATTAGAGCACACTCTAGAGTTATGAAGGCTAAAAGGCCAAAGTTTTGCCAAAAGCATGTTTATTTTAATAGTAAAAAAATTAACAAACTGGATAGGTGTTTACATTAGGAATAACAACATAGAAGATAAACAGAAAACCTTTCTCCATGCATCCATCCATTTTCAAACCACTTATCCTGAGCAAATTCATTGGATAGCTGAGGCCTACCCCAAGTAAACATTTAGCATAAGGCAGGAAAAACCTCTGGACAGGACACCAGTCTATTGTAAAGTGAACACACACTATCTATCTATCTATCTATCTATCTATCTATCTATCTATCTATCTATCTATCTATCTATCTATCTATCTATCTATCTATCTATCTATCTATCTATCTATGAAGCGGGGTGACTCATCATGCTTTCTTTTGCTCTCCTTCTTTCACTCCTTCATTCACACCAGCTCATATTTCTTTCTTTCACCAATTAGTCTTTCTTCTACCTGTGAGCTGCTATCCCAGCTCTCTCAACAGGACTATAACTTGAAGCCCTAGGTTGGCATCTCTTTCTGGCATTAGGATCAAATTTTGTAACTTCTGCTGCCCATAGTGCCAGCTTATCTTCAAAGAAATGGACATCCATCAGGGAGCCTTCCCACTAGCAGACACAACATGAGGGGCATGTACAATGTAATGGGCCTTCCTGTTGCTAGTCATTGGAGTGGAGAGTTCTGTACAGTAATCACTACTGGGTCACTCAATTTAAATGAATACTCTATTAATCTCTACAGCAACCCAACCAACCTCCTTGCTTCTATCAGAAGCATTAATTTTTCCCTTGTAGGACTCATTTCATTACAAAGGCATGGGTAGTTAGAACTTCTGCTTCCAACATGGTCATAAGACAGGATCCAGCCCAGGGTGAGATGTTACATGCTCATCTTGGTTTATGATGTAGGAGAATGAAATATAGAAAGTGCTAGGATGTGAACAGAGATCCCTGGAGCTGTGAGATGGTGTTAGATGATAACTAATGTGCCTATGTGTCATCAACATTCAAACACCGTTCAAAATGTGTGTGTTTGTGTGTCTAGAAAGCACAAACAAGAATTTAGACAAGAGGATCCAAATTAAAACAACCTAGAAATTAGGTTGTATTGGAATACAGACAAATGGATTTAGTATACAAAATATCTTTAACACTACTGTTACCCTTTAAGAAAAACAAAGACAGCATTGATTAGGCATGCAGATTCTAAGAATATACACTATATTTAAATACCTTAAAAGTGTGGCGATTAATAATCCAGGGAATAACTGAATATATTTACTATAGGATCAAAGAATACATATGAACATTTTAATGGTATTTGATTAATATATAGCTCAACAACATTTATTTCTATCAAAACATGCTGCTTTTTGCCCCAAAACATTTTCTGCTTAACTGTTTTTTTAACATTCTAGAAATATTTAAAACTAAGAAAGCAGTGTAATGTTATTTACTTTACAGTAGTTAAAACACTGTATGAGCTTCAAAAACATTTTTCATATCCAGTATACTGTCGACCAGATAATTCTACTGAAGATAATGCTGAAACTCGAAACCCATGTAATGTTTTTATCAATATGCCTCCTACCTCCAGACCCTAGAGAGGAAAGTACCTTGCTAAAGAGTTTCAAAGATGAAGATAACATACAAGCTGAAATCCAGCCGATTACATCATTTCTAGAAGACAAGACAAAATAGGTAGTTATTGTCTCTCACTGATCAATCCCTTTTCCCATAAAATCTTTCAAGGATTACACTGTCTTGTTCTGTCTCCATCCACTCCAACTAACAATTTGGAAGTCTGATAGCTTCTTTGAAACAAATGCAAAGCCTCTTGTTTCGATTGTTGCCCTGCTTGTTTCAGGAGGGCGGAGAGATAACAAGCCCTATACAGTAGTCACCTGATGGCTGTCATCAAGCATCTGCTGTGTCATTACTGTCTTCTTCTTAATTACCCATCTTCACTCACACAGTAAGGGCTTCACAAATTACACTCAATTGTCACTGGATGATTGGCCTGTCATCATGCAGTGTGTGTTTCAGCTCAGCCATTGTCAATAGCGCTCAGTAGCGGCCCCATACAAAAACAGTCATTACAGCTGGTGCCAGGTGACTCTGTGACCCAGACAGGTTCTGCTATGTCAGCAATACAAAATGACAGCTTGGCAGAAGATATCTGGCCACACACAATGGGCAAGCAGGTTTCACTTCAGATGAAGAACTTTTGAGATAATAACTTATCATACCAGTCCTATTCCCAGAGCTGCTTCTCGGAAGAGAAAATAATCCCTTTAGTCTGTTGAAATAGTGAATGCACTGTCTGCTGCACCATAGGAGCAAGTGAAAATAGCAAAGTGAAAAACTAAATTGGGAAAGGTAGGCTTATGAATTGCCATACCACAGGGGCATTCTACTTTGTATGATCAATTAGACAAACCAACAGTTTTAAATGATGACATTTTAGAGTTAGTAGTCTGAAAATACTGAAAATGCAAATGAAATCATTTCACATTAGGATAGTGCACAGTATAAACTGCCCTTAAGTACAAGAAAGTGCTCAGCACTGTTGATATGCTATAAATCAAAGCTGATTTATTATTTTTCTTCTATTTCTATGATGAATCACATATATTGTAAATATATTGCACTATATCAAATAAAGCAGATTATGTTTTAGTTGGGCAATATGGTGGTGCAGTGGTCAGCTACAGAGACTTGAAGTTCAGTCCCAACTGTGACATTGTCTGAATGGAGTTTGCATATTCTCACCACGTCTGTGTCGGCCTTTCTCACTTTACTGTAGCATTATTGCCAATCATGTGCATGTCTGGTTATCTTTTCAACTATAAATTGGCCCTTTATAAGTGAGTGCTAATTAACTTGTTAATGTGCCCCACAATGGACTGTTGTCTCCTGGTTTTATCCTGTTTTGGGCCAAGATTACATTAGATTAAGCAGATTTAAAAATATATAGATACATGTAAGTAGGAATCTTATATCACAAAGAGTTGCAAGATTCCTACTTGTGTTTCTTCAAGTTTGGCTTTTTTAGGAAGGAATGGTGCATTATTTGATTGTGATTTGGTCATACATTATTCAGCTGTTGCCATTTCCATTGCCATACAAATATGTTCTTTGAAAGGGATAATATCAATTCCAATGATCAAATTAAAGAATGATTAGAATGTAACCTTTTGGGTGGTGAAACATTTTCAAATCTCAAATGATTCAATTATTCTTCTTACATTGAAATGAATACAGCGAACAATCTTGTGTGATTTTTTTTAATCTTATTTTTAACTTTTAATTGTGTATTGTATGAATCAACTGACACGGAGGCAGCTCAGATTTCAGAATATATTCAGAGATCTTCATCTGTGATTTTAATTATTGAAATGCCAAATGCTGAGCTTAAGGCTATAAAAACATATAAATAATTTTTAAAAATAGGTGATAAGGAAACTCTTGAAAAAATCTAGACTGAATATAACAAAATGTACTGTATCTCACATTTTGATGCAGATCTCAGCCTCTGAAAACAAAAGAAAGCTTCTGGGGACTGGGAGGATTATACTGTTAGCCATATGTACTGGATATATCGTTGTGTGGCCTAATACAAAGATCAGGTTCCTCATATTTGAAATAGAAATAATACTCACTTTACTTTATCAAATATTTCATCATGAGGATCTTCTTATACTGTGCTAGACTATTCCCCTGGAACTACAGGATCCTCTTGTTAAAACCAAAGCCAGACTAAATTACCAAAAAACACCTCATGCACCTGATTTCCAATTTACATGGCACCCAATATCTGAAGTAAAGTGAAGTTCCACTGATTAATACCTTACCTAAAATACTACCACCATTTGAACTCTTGTTGTTATCTAAAGGTCTTTCTTTTATTTATTCCCAGCTTTCTGTATTTTCCAATTAATTCCTACATCAAACTATTTACATTTTACACAAAATCCGGTTATATGCTTTTTTAAAAAAATTACTTGTAATTCTTCTCGCTGTGTATAAATCAATACTCAAACCACCAGATCCCTATAACTCAACAATTAACACATTTTTATTCTGTAGTTGGAGAAAGCCTTGAAAGGGAATCAAAAATGATGTCAAGTGTGTATCAGTCTAGGACAGTGTTGGTCCTCTTCTCCTCGTCTCTCTATATACACTTTCGCACTAGGCCATATCATCTTGTTTCTCATATCAGTGCTATGTCAATGATATCAGCTGTACATTCCCTTCCCTCCAGAGCCCCACACAATGTCAGCTAGAATCTCTTTGTGTCTCACTGATATTGCAACCTGGATGAAGGAACACCATCTACAATTCAACTTGAAAAAAAAAAGGGCCTTTTTGTTATCCTAGCTTCTCTGTCTATTCAACACCCCATCTTTGTTCAGCTAGACTAATTTTGGCTAACACTCACCATGTCTGTATGCAGCCTTAGGGTGGTGATTGATGACCAGCTGCACTTCATTGCCCGTGCTGCAACAGTTTCTTGGTCTTGCAGATTCACTCTCACTGCAAGAACAGACCATATCTGATTGACTATACAGCACAACGCCTGGTTCAGGCTTTGAAT
This sequence comes from Erpetoichthys calabaricus, assembly GCF_900747795.2. Lineage (NCBI taxonomy): Eukaryota > Metazoa > Chordata > Cladistia > Polypteriformes > Polypteridae > Erpetoichthys > Erpetoichthys calabaricus. The sequence continues at coordinate 278,318,970 of NC_041395.2, forward strand.
TACTGTTTACATTTTTTCAGTTTCTTTTTTAAGTAGCAGTAGTACAAAGTTACATAGTCATTTTGGTCATCGAATGTTACATTTAAAAGATGCAACACTGTGTACCTCATAAATACACATATCAATTTGTTAAAAATCGATACTTCTTCAAACATCCAAAGATGTAGTCAAAACACAATATTTTCTGGAGTTTATGATTTTCATGGACAGGGTATCAAGACACAGCTGAGGTTTGGTGTTCTCCAGCATGCACTGAAACTATTCACAGCTGCTGTGTCATGTGGTTAGGGAGCACCTTCACATCAGAAGTAATGATTCCTTATTTTACTTTCAGGTAAGGTGTCAACTGTGCCAAGTGCCAGAGTTCAAGTATCTTAGTGCCTTGTTCATGTACTAGCATGATCAAGAGACTGACCAATGAACCATCTAGTAACATTATCTGGATGAGATTTTGGGGCATTTTAGCTTTTAAGCAACCAAAAGAGCCCTGATGGATGGACTTAAGGTCTCATCTCATTTGCTGAATTTTTTATGTTATGATTTTATTTTCCAGGACAGTAAGTTGTTATCTTTCATTCTTATGTTGTCAGATTGAACAGAAACAGTTCCATCAGCTATTGTTTAGTAATACAGGGCCATACTGAAATACATTATGAATTTGAAGTCTCTAGCATGTAGAAAATGCATGATGATGTTCAAATTATTTTTTACTGAGTCAAACAATGATCAGTGAAATAATAAGGCAAATTTACAACACTGAAGTATTCCAGCTTCCATTTAATCTGAGAGCCATATGCATTTGTGGTCAAGATACTGGCAGCTTTACAATTTTTTCCCTTAGAACTAAGAATTTGATGTCAGTGAGAACTGAAATGTATACACCTTACGATTATTTTAAATTTCTGTTATGCTCATTTTCCCCTCTCATTATACATATTATACAAATACTTTAAAAAGTGCTTTACTTGACTAAGACTTCCATAATGGAAACAAATGAATGTTATACGTTATCCAAATGTGATCTTTGCCTATAATTTAAAGTTAGGAAGCACTAATAATTTCATCTTTCCTCTTTATTTATTTTTTCTGCACATTATTTTGTGACATAGAGCTGTAATTTTTTCTGTTCAGCTATATAATTAGTGTACTTTGAGCTTTTTCTATACACACGTTGATCTTCCTTTATATTTAGTGATTACCATTAAAGCAAAATGACACCTTTTATTGGCTAACTAAAAAGATTACAATGAGTTGCCTCGAAAGCTTGCGTATTGTAATCTTTTTAGTTAGCCAATAAAAGGTGTCATTTTGCTTGGCTTTTCTCTACATTCATAATGGCTAACACGGTACAACACCCTAGTACTAGTGATTACCTAAAAAAATATAAGCCTATAAACCATAAATACTACTGAATATAAATCAAGGGACATTATGCTCACACTATATAATGCACTAATCAAACCGCATCTGGAGTATTGTGTGCAGTTCTGGTCACCACACTACAAGAAAGACATAACAGCACTTCAAACTGGGCAGAGGAGAGCAACCAAATGCACCTCAGGACTGAAAGACATGTCCTACTCAGACTGACTCAGAAAATGAAAACTGTTTAGTAGCAGAGGAGATAATGTGGGGACCTAATCCAGGTCTTCAGAATTCTCAAAGGCATTAATAAAGTGGATCAAGCAAAATTCTTAATAGTGAATCACACACTCAAGGACGTCAGTACAAATTAAGGGGAAGTGCATTCAGGACTGAAGCCAGGAAGCACTACTTTAGTCAGAAGGTTGTAGGAATCTTGACAAACTGCTAAGCATGCAGCTGAAGCTGAAACCTTGACAACCTTTAAGAAGTACCTGGATGAGATACTTCTGGGATAGCTTAACTGCTAGCTAAACAAATGAGCATGATGGACTGAATGGTCTCCTCTTTTTTTATTCTAACCTACTTAGTCTGGAACAGGGTTGACTTGGGTTGGTATGTGGTGGAGCGTAACCCAAGTATCATAGGGCGCAAGGCAGCAACAAACCCGGGGCAAGACATCAGTCCATTGCAGGGTGAACACACATCCAAACCACACACTAGGGCCAATTTAGCATCACCAGTCCACCTAACCTGAATGTCTTTGGACTGTGGGAGGAAACCAGAACACCTGAAGGAAACTCACGCTGACATAGGGACAACATGCAAACTCCATGCAGGGAGAACCCAGGATGCAAACCCTGATTTCCTTTCTATACTACCTGCTCAAGTTTTGTTTATTAAATTTGTTATGTTCTTAAGTATGAGCTTATATTTATGTCAGTGTTTGCATTTTTGTTTTATTACCAGGCCCCCCCCCCCCCCACCGCCCGCTGTGTCTCTCTTGGATTCACACAAATAAATCGGTACCGCAAGCGAACTATGATTCTTAGCGAGATAAGGGAAGTCCTAAAATCAACTGGAATGTTCAAGCAAATTATAGAGAAAAACCCGATCTAAATCCGTTAAGTAGTTTTCTCATGAAAAGCGGACAGACATACAGACAGACAGACATTGGATTATATATATATAGAGAGAGATGTGTGTTAGGTACCCCCTAAATGTTATTGAACTTTCTATCATCTCAGTTGGTTGCACACATGTCGGCTGACCACAGCATAGATTTTAACTTTCCAAAAGAGACTCCTTTCAAAAAATACAATTAATTATAGACCCTCCATAACGAAAAATAACAATAGTAAATTAACTGATGCAATTTTTACATCACTTAGGTTGGAATCTCCTATTTATACAAACTATTTCACCCACCATTGACCTATTAGGTCTCCTTTTTTAACTGCAAGATATTGTAAAATATGTTTATAAACATGCATTTTATGTACCCTACCAATAAATATAATTCCATTCTATTATCATTGCTATCTTTGAATATGACTCTGTTAAAAAAATATCTAATGAGCAAAAATTAAAAGATACTGTACTTCAACTTTCAAATATAACCTAAAGGTTATGCCATGTGTGTACTTTCTAGCTTGCTGTAATATGTTATCATTCTAATTACCTGTTCGCCTACTAACTGTATAACTTAAGTAATGGTGCAGGAAAGCACACAATCATTTATGGAATATGAATGGGAAATATTCAGATGTCTATACTGTTACTTGACCTACACAGTAAGTACACATGAATAATTCCCAGTTACATTGAGTAATTTCAATGCAAGAAGATTATAACAAAAGACATTAAACACATGAACAATAAAATATCAGTACAAACATAATACAGTTAGCATTTTTTTTTCACCTTCGCATTTCCTGTCTGTGTGCCATTTGCACATCCTCATCTAACTGCATGAATTTTTGCCCAAGTACCCTGAATTTCTACTTCATCTCTGTATGCTGTTTCATCATCCTTGCTTATCAGTCCCAGCACTGTCATATCATCTGTAAACTTGATGATATGGTTGGTGTTGTGCGTGGCTGTGCAGTTGTGAGTCAGCAGAGTGAAGAGCAGTGGACTAAGCACACAGCCCTGCGGTGCTCCAGTGCTCAGTGTGATGATGCTGGAAGTGTTGCAGCCCATCCGAACTGACTGGGGCCTCTCTGTCAAGAAGTCCAGGATACAATTGCAGAGAGTGGTGTTCAGGCCCAACCTGCTCAGTTTTACAACCAGCTTTTGAGGGATGATTGTGTTGAAGTAAGAGCTAAAGTCTATGAATAGCATCCTGACATATGTGTCTTTTTTATCCAGATGTGTCAGGGAGAGGTGAAGGGCAGAGCATATGGCATCCTTAGTTGACCTGTTTGAGTGGTATGCAAACTGAAGAGGGTCAAGGGAGGCAGGGAGATTAGTCTTTATGTGTGACATGACTAACCTTTCAAAGCACTTCATGATGAGTGGCGTGAGTGCAACTGGTTGGTAGTCATTCAAGCATGTCACTGATGACTTCTTCGCCACTGGTATGATGGTGGTCAACATGAAGCATGCTGGGACTGACGACTGGCTCAGAGAAGTGTTGAAGATGTCTGTGAGGACACCAGCCAGTTGACTGGCACATTCTTTGAGCACACGACCAAGTATGTTGTCATGTCCTGCAGCCTTCCGTGGATTGACTCTGGATAGAGTAGAGTTCTCTTCACATCAGTTATGGAGAGACAGAGTACCTGGTCAGTGGAGGGAGGTGTTGCTTTTCTCACAGGCTCTTTGTTCTGCGCCTCAAACCATGCGAAGGAGTTGTTCAGCTCATCCAGTAGGGAGGCATCACCTTCGCTGCTATGTGGGTTGGGCTTGCAGTTTGCAATTGTCTGAACACCCTGCCATATACAACGTGTGTCTCTGGTGCTGCTGAAGTGTTTGTTAATCCTCTGCGCGTATGCCCACTTAGCTCTCCTTAAAGCGCGAGACAATTTGTATTATGGTTATTTTGTTACACCAAAACAAACAGATATACAGTAAGAACAGTTTCTTGCGACAGGCCATCAAGCTCACAAATGGTTAATTCTTCTGTCCTTGCTCAGTCTGAGACCCCCCAGGATCTTACATATAGCTAATGCTTATTTCAGTATTTCCTGCATTGCCTTGCACTGTGTATGCATATGTTTATATTCGTTGTCTTGTATTTATCTCAGGTGTCAGTCAATCATTTTGTAACCCGCTTAGTTCACTTATCAATTGTGTGCATGTATGTCATGAAACTATTCTTGGAGAAAACAAAGTCTAATTCCTTGTATGTTTGCATACTCAATAAATGTGATTCTGATTCTGATAAATGCCATTAGGTTAAAATATCATGACCTCTTTTATTGTAGTGACCACCAATAAAGTATTTACAGCAAAAATACTTTATTGCCTTTTTTATGTACATTCTTTACTGCAGTCAATATAAAAAAAGAATGGAAACTATGGAGATATGATTCATTTAATAAAGTCTTGCTGCCTTTCTACTTTCCCTGATACTTTTAGTTACTGGCCTTGAGGTTTAACAGCTAGGATTTACAGCTGGATACATTAATGAGGCACTGTCAAACAAAAAGAAGAAAACTTTTTAAGTGAATATATTGCTACAATGTTATGTTGTGTATCATCACATCTAATGCACTTCAACAATTTATTAAAAACATACAAATAGGAAACCCATTTCTGAGCATTGTAATCCACAATCTCCTTTTCAATGTCACAGTGTGATAAAAATCAATAGAAGCAGCAGCAGGCACAAAACAGCAGCCAACCTACACTCATTCATGTTCTGGGCCAGCTTTCCCAGTAGAGGGTCAAGAGGTGCCCATGAATGTGAGGCTGCATACAACACTGGACAGCATGCCAGCACATCACAGGGCACTTCTGTGCATATATCCATGTGATGCATAGAGATGCCAATCCACTTTGGACTTAATAGCACTGTAAGCATCACATAGATAGCACTGCGGGGGTCAAAACACTGAAGTATCAATTACTAGTTTACATATAATACAAAAATAATTTAAAAATTTCCAACTAAATTGACTCATGATTTTTTTAAGACTTTTGCGGCTAAGAAGATGGTGATAAACAGCATTCTGCATTCTCTATGGAAAGGGGCTTTTATTAAGTGTCCAGTAGTTTATAGTGTTTCTAGTTAGAGCCTATTAGGCTTAAGATAAAAATAATATAAGTCATATGTGAATACCCGCCAGTGACTTCTCAGCTTGTTCCCTAATGGATCATGCAGCAGCGCTTAGAGCTGAAGGTGAATATTTGTTTTGTGGGCCACATGTGAGTCATTACACACGACGGATTGATTTTTTATTATTTCAGTATGGCCTTATGTAGAAAAAATGTCACTTATAAAACCAACTAATTATATTTCCACTAGAGCTAATAATCCAGTGAAGTCTCTCCCTACCTTTTCCTTTCCTCTCTCTCTCGTTGCCTTTTTCCATCTGAATAAAGAGACTTGGTAAATTATAATTAGCTGTTATCTAAAAAGAGACATGAAAGAGAAAGTCAAAGTGTTGACAGAAATACAATATTGTTGATTCATTGATTTCTTGATGCTGTCTGTACTGGAGAAAGAACAAAGAGATGGAGGGAGACATGAATAAGCAAACTACTTTGTGAATCTCTGTACTTCAGCCTGGGAGAGATATACTTGAGGAAAATAAAACTGTTATATTCTGTACGAATACATACTGTGCTCTTGTATGAAAATGACAAATAATTAATACAATAATTAATAACATTTATCTAAACCTGCAAACCATGTCTGAAAATAAACTAAGTGTATCAGTAGAATTAAGGAATATGGAAGTTTAGAATAAAACAGGCAATGTACAATAATCACGTCTAGGCATTCTAAGGGATTTCAAAGTTCATCAATAAGTTATAACTGGATCATCAAAAGTTTTAACTGAGGATAGACTAGGGCAAGTGAAGACACAACAGTAATAGTGCAAAACTGCATGGTGTTAAAAGTGTCATTGCACAGGTCAAATAAATCTCTTAATTCCTTAAAAACAGTCAGCCATTGTTTCTTCTTCACCAGTGACCCTCTCATACTCTCAGATTTCACTCAACTGTAAATCAGCAGTGTTGAGACGCCAAGAGTATTGGTCTTTATGGCTTCCTCCCAGCCACCTCCACCGGTGTCTGCTGAGAGCTCCTGAGAGCCTGCTTTACTCACTGAGACCTCTCACTCTCCCTTGGGTTCTTCCAGTCATCAACTGGGCTTGATCCGCCTCATTGGAGCATCACTCCTCGATCATTCCTTCATGGAGACTTCCACCCAACTAGTTCTCTCTCTCTCAGGTTTTACTAATGTCTTTCCTGACATATGCCTCCCTTTCTTTCTCTTCCATATTTCCCTAAGTCAGGTCTTTATACAGTAGCGCATTTGCTACACTACTGAGCTGTTAATAAAGAAGACTGTGCTAGTCTCTCAAACTCATGTGATACTCAATAAGCCAATTCCCCCATTAACTGGTCTGTTCCAGCTTGTCCTCCAGTGTTTACCTGTCCTATACTACCAATCCGAGACTCTACAGTCCTGATACAAACTGCATATGTTGTCTTTGCCATGGCTTCATGACATGCAGTGTCACACTACACGAGTCTATTAGTCAATTAGTATTATATACAATAACAGGACCTTAACATACTTCGCTCTCAGAGCACAAATGAGAACTTTGCAATAGAGTCTATCTGTACTATATCTGTTAATCTGCAAAGTGGACCTTAACAAAGGCTTTGCTTGTGTTAAATAGCAGTAAGTGGCAAATAGATGCACTATAACATGTCCTTGAAGCCCCTTATAAAGTGGTAAGAAAGTGTTTTATTTTTTGGCCATAGAGTGGCAAATCAGGCCAGGTTTGAATCCTATCCCTGTTACTGTCTGTGTGGAGTTTACTCATCCTTTCTATATCTGCAAGGTTTTTTTTTTCATTTCAGCTGTTGCCATTTTCCTCCTTCATTCATAAATACGGATATTATGTTAATTGCCAATTCTAAATTAGCCCTGTGTGAGTGTAAATGTAAGCCAGACTCATTCAAGGGGCTACCCAGATAGGCTCTAGCCCTCTGTGACCCTGCATTTGATTAAGCTGGTTTTATAATGTTATATTATTTTTTAAGTCTAATATCATCTCTTTGCTACTAGCAGTTGAGGCATGGTGCTTCAGTGGATAGCAGTGTGTCTAGATCCAGTATTGTTGGGTCAAATCCCATGTCAGTGTATAGTTCTTCCCATCTCTGCATAGGTTTTCTTCATACATCTCCAAAGACGTGCTAACTAGGTATACTGACACATCCAAACTGAACTGGCTTCGGTGTGATTTAGTCCTGCGATGGGCTGATATGTTGTCTAGGCAGGATGCCTAACTTGTGCTCTATTGCGATGTCCTGTTTTGTGTGAATTGTGTTTTAGTGGATTGAGTTATCTATAACAACTGCATCTGGGAGTGATGGTAATTGTCCCTAATCTTCAAGGACAAAGTTAATTATTCTGAAAAAGAAGCTGCTGACCTGTGCTGCACCAGTCCAATGGAGGTGGTTGTCTACACACCCAGCAGGCAGATGGTGTGTATACCAAGAGTATCTCAAGAGAGCCACATTGTAGTGCTACAGAAATATGTTATTCATTGTTCAGATTAACAGCAAAACATCAACGGCTCAGTTTTTCTAGGGACAAACATACACACTCAAAGTTCTTCACATAACAAGTAAAAATTCAAACATCTACAGTAGGTTGAAAACATAAATGCAGAACTAGCAAGATGGATTTATTTGAGGTGCTGCCTCTGCCAATGATTAATTCACTAGAGTGTGAGTAGATAGATAGATAGATAGATAGATAGATAGATAGATAGATAGATAGATAGATAGATACTTTATTAATCCCAAGGGGAAATTCACATACACCAGCAGCAGCATACTGATAAAAAATAATATTAAATTAAAGAGTGATAAAAATGCAGGTAAAACAGACAATAACTTTGTATAATGTTAACGTTTACCCCGCCCGGGTGGAACTGAAGAGTTGCATAGTGTGGGGGAGGAACGATATCCTCAGTCTGTCAGTGGAGCAGGACATGGACAGCAGTCTGTTGCTGAAGCTGCTCCTCTGTCTGGAGATGATACTGTTCAGTGGACGCAGTGGATTGTCCATGATTGACAGGAGCCTGCTCAGCGTCTGTCGCTCCGCCACAGATGTCAAACTGTCCAGCTCCATGCCTACAATAGAGCCTGCATTCCTCACCAGTTTGTCCAGGCGTGAGGCGTCCCTCTTCTTTATGCTGCCTCCCCAGCACACCATCGTGTAGAAGAAGGCGCTCGCCACAACCGTCTGATAGAACATCTGCAGCATCTTATTGCAGATGTTGAAGAACGCCAGCCTTTTAACGAAGTATAGTCGGCTCTGTCCTCTCTTGTACAGAGCATCAGTATTGGCAGTCCAGCCCAGTTTATCATCCAGTTGCATTCCCAGGTATTTATAGGTCTGCACCTTCTGCACACAGTCACCCCTGATAATCACGGGGTCCATGAGAGGTGACTGTGTGCAGTCTGTGTGTCAAATGATCAATGTTAGAATTCATGGTGTATGGAGTAGGGTTAAAAAAAATAGATTTATTTTGCAATTAAACATGTGATATAATATATCTAGATTTATGCTAGAATTAATTTTTGTGCATTTGCTCTTAATGTTAAAATACCGGTAAAATACAGGTAATGTGTTCTGATAATGTAAAGATATACCGCTTTTTTAACATTATTCATTTAAGGCATTTTAGCAATGAAATGAGTTGAAGTGTCTAATTCTAATATGCAATAAAATGCAATGGTCAAAGTGTGTTTTAGGTTCCTCTGAGCAATTTGATCAGCCAGTTTGGCTTTGGTGACACAATCAAAAGAGGAAGTGCGAGTGTGAGACACACATAGAAATGAAAAGGTATAGGAGGCATGCTGTGAGTCACCTTCAAAGACAGAAAATATACAAGCTGACATAAGATGAGCAAGCAGCAAGGCACCACAAAATGACAGTCTGAGAAGCAGGCTTTAAAGGAACAAACTTGACAGAGTAAGTACAGGGCAAGACATGTTCAGACACATGAGGATACTGAGGAAAGGTTCTGAAGGTACACCATAAGGAAGATAACAAACATTTTTTAATTTATTCGATTACCTGTCTCCAACAAGTGGCAAATAGAAACATAATTTACAAAGAACCAAACTGTAAACAAATGTAATAGTTCAGATTAACTTTTAAGTAAGTTTACTGTTGAGAAACAGTGGAGTAGAAGTCACAAAGATATCAGAAAAGTATTATATTAAAAATGCATAAATATAATATAAAACTAGTTGATCTGTACCACAGCTGCCTATGGTTTTGAAATAGATTAAGATTTCTTAGAAGACATTACTTGTATGCTATTTACAGCTCAATAACATCTTGATTTTGCTCTTCTATTAAATTTAGGGTATAAATAAACTTGGCATGATTATTAAATACAGATTTTCTGCCTCTTAATGCCCAATTAATGCCTAAGCTGCTAGGAAGCATCTGTGTTTTAGGTCTGTTCAGATTAAAGTGCTTTTTATTGGAATAATGAGCTAAGCAGTGACACAAAGCAAATTATGGTGTTATTCTTTATATATATATATATATATATATATATATATATATATATATATATATGTATTTGAATAAACTGATAAAGCATCTTAGCATACAGACCATAATAATGTATTGATAATTGGTAATTGCTTCACAGCTGGCTATAGGTGCTAACCCTTAAAGGAGTCATTGCGATTTTACAGCTTTTCAGCTTTTTGGAGCTGAAAAAAATAGCTAACCTTCACAGAATGTAAATACATTTCCAGTAAATTAAATTATTTAAGTGACTAGTTATAAATTGCTAGCACGAGTCAGTCACCTGATGCTGACTTGAAGTTATGTACATATGTGGAAAGGATTTTAATATACCTGAATTCTGTCAAAAATCATTTTAAACACACATAGCAATAAAGGTTGTTAGGAAAAAAAACAGTGGTCCCATATATGGAAATAAATGGCAACTAAAAGAACAAGTTGCATCTTACAAATATTTATGGACAGAGATTGATAACCAGCTACAATTCAATAAAAGTGCTTTGGAAACAGCTAAAAAATTCCAGAAAAGCTGCTTTTCATGCATAAATTGAACAACTTTAGTGTGAACTGACACATTTTCAATATGCTTTACTTACTGATAAAAGCATTGAGTAGTGTCTTTTGGGTGAAAAAAAAAATCAGTGTAACAGTTAAGGTTAGGTTTAGGGTTACACACTCACCATATTGTATATTTAATTTTAGCTCTGCGGCATTAAACAGATTCTTACAATGCTGAATAAGGTCATTTGAAAATTCAGTAATTAGGGTCCATCACTGACATTTCTTAAATTTTATATATATATATATATATATATATATATATATATATATATATATATATATATATATATATATATATATATAATGTGATATATGGTCGGCCAATACCCCCACGCCGCTAGATTGAGCCCTTCTGGAAGCATGGAGGTGCCCCGAATTCCAGCAGGGCATCATGGATATTGGAGTTTTCCTTCACAGCCCTGCTGGATACCATGGTGGCCGCAAGGGGACACTGCAGGGAGGCTCAGAGACTTGTATTTGCCCTATAACCCGGAAGTACATCCTGGTCACAGGGACAGAGGAAATGACGTACTTCCGCGATGAAGAAAAGGAGACGTTTTTACCTGACCCGGAAGTGATAGAAAGTCACATGGACTGAGGGACAAACACTTCCGGATTGAGGACTATAAAGGACTGTGGGAAATCCCAGACAGATGAGCGGAGTTGGGAGGCAGGGTGGCTAAGAATTTGGGAGTGGAGGATTGTTTATTTTAATATTGTTTATTGGAGATTTGCGGAGTGGAGGGTGCTTTGTGCACATTATTATTATAATAAAGTCAACTGGTCAGTTAAGTAGCAGAGGGGGTCGTTAATCAGTTTCAGCTGTTTTGGTGTTAATGACATTAACAACAGGTGCACTAGAGGGGTAACAATGAGATGACCCCCAAAACAGGAATGGTTTAACAGTTGGAGGCCACTGACATTTTTCCCTCCTCATCTGTTGCTTCACTAGTTTTGTATTTGGCTAGGGTCAGTGTCACTACTGGTAGCATGAGGTGATACCTGCACCTCAGACTGTCCAGGAGCTCAGTGACACCCTGGTCCAAATCTGGGAGGAGATCCCCCAGAATATCATCCGTCTTCTCATTAGAACCATGCCCCAGCGTTGTCAGGCATGCATACAAGCACGTGGGGGCCATACAAACTACTGAGTAGTTTGAGTTATGGCAATGAAATTTCGGCAAAATGGACCAGCCTGCCGCATCATTTTTCCACTTTGATTTTCAGAGAGTCTTTAAATTCAGCCCTCTGTAGGTTGATAATTTTCATTTCCATAAAACAATGTGGCATCCTTTCATTCCTAACACATTATACCATGTCCATATCAGTATAGATATCCAGCATGATTTTTTTTCCCATTGAGATGCGATGTGTTTTCAAAGTGTTCCTTTAATTTTTTCAGCAGTATATATATTTGCATATGTACAGTATGTATACATGTATGAATTTTAATATAGGCATGTTGGTGTTCGAATATATGCAGTTCCTTATACCTTATTCTTTCTTTTTTGCCTTTGTGAAAATCTTTTACCTGGTGCTGCAGAGATTTTTTATTTAGTCTTTTGTATAACTTTGTCTATGATTTCTTGCCAGTCTTTTGACATTGCCTTTAGGATTTAGGACTTTAATTTAACTACATGCTGGTTTTGACCAAAGTTTGTGCCAATGAGTTTCCTGCGTTGAAATTCAATGGCCCAGCTGCTTCCTGCAGAAAAGCTGGTACTAAGGGACTGTGCCAACCCTAACCCATCCCCTTCTGGGTAGGGTGGGGGTGATCTTGCGGTCTTGTATGCATGCTATTATCCAGTTGACACTCGGAACGTCTTGCTTCTGTGGTCAAAACAGGCACAAGAGAAATCTTGTTATCAAATTGCTACTGGAAATGAACTAGAAACATCAACAAGGACAACAAAAATGTCTTTTATATTAAAACAAATTGTAAACCCACTCTGCCCTATCCCAGCATAGGCCTGTGCTGGTAGATGGTTAACCAGCTCACTGTGGTGATGAGCCCCTTATTTGTGTGAAAATGGACTAATTTTTGTTTTTTTATGTGTTAAAATTTGAGCAATGAATAAGAGAATGCTGTGTTGTCAAAATGTAATTAAACAGTGGTGATTAACATATTAATTTAAAAAATGAGCAGGGGTATAAAGAATGCATATTTAATTAACAGAACAACACCAAGCAGAAGAACATAACAAATTTGACAAAAGAGAGGAGACCATTTAGTCCATCAGGCTTATTTGCTTATCTCATCCAAATCCTTCTTAAAGATTGTCAAGGGTTCTGTTTCAAGTACATGTCTCAGTAGTTTGTTCCAGAGTCCTACAGCTCTTTGCATAAAGAAGTGCTTCCTGGAGGCAGGCCTCAACAATCACAAGGTATAACTGATGCTACCTCGATGGACCAATCAGGGCCAGCTAAGTTGGGCCCATGACCTGGAAGCCTTGCTCATTTGACAATGTTCTTCTGAGTGATGTCTGGACAATTTATGCCCTTAGTCAAAGTTGAAGTGTTTTGGCACAGATAATTTGCCCTGTTGTTGTAAAGAAAGGATCAAAATGGACATTATTTCAAAGAAAAATGTAACCTCTGCAGTTTGGACTCATTTCAGCTTCAAATGAAATAATAAAGAAGAACCAGATAACACAGAAGAAGCTATTTGCTCTCATTACTCCTAAAAAGTACTCATTAAATTGTCATATATGAGCAATCTGTTCTCTCATTTAAAACACAATCAGCCCAATACTTTGCTCAGTTCATGTACATTTATTTGTAGTAGGCCTCACCATCCACAGCTATGCACCTTAGGTTTTTTTTAAATATGTCTTATTGTACTTTTCATTTATTTTTAAAAATATTTATAGGCAAGTGATTGCAGTGAAGTGTTTATTTAAATATAAATTTACACCTTTTTGTCCAAATAAATAATTGTGCTGTTTGTTTACATTTTAAACACTCAAACGTCTGCACATCACTGTTAGTAGTGAAGTGATCTCCAGTGTTTAAATGAAAAAATTATACTGCTTAAATACAAAAAACGCCAGTTTTGAAAGTATAAATGCATTTTAAACATTGGTTTAAATGAAAAAAAAAATCATAACAGTAATTTATACCTGACTCACCCAGCTTTCTCCAGGGACAACACTGGTATAGCCATTTACTTTGGTATTTTTGTTGCTAGTAATTCGATAGATAGATAGATAGATAGATAGATAGATAGATAGATAGATAGATAGATAGATAGATAGATAGATAGATAGATACTTTATTAATCCCAAGGGGAAATTCACTTACTCCAGCAGCAGCATACTGATACAAAAAACAATATTAAATTAAAGACTGATAATAATGTAGGTAAAAACAGAAAAAAACAGACAATAACTATGTATAATGTTAATGTTTACCCCCCCGGGTGGAATTGAAGAGTGGCATAGTTTGGGGGGGAGGAACGTTCTTCTCAGTCTGTCAGTGGAGCAGGACAGTGGCAGCAGTCTGTTGCTGAAGCTGCTCTTCTGTCTGTAGATGACACTGTTTAGTGGATGCAGTGGATTCTCCATAATTGATAGGAGCCTGCTTAGCGCCTGTTGCTCTGCTCTGGCTTTCAGATCCATGGTGTAGCGCCTACAAGGGGTGAAGCTTAAACAGTGCACATATTTAAACTGAGCATGCTAATAGTTTTGTTTTTTTGTAAGATGAATAGATGTTGTCAAAAATATAATTCCGTGAAATGGGAGGCAAACAAGGAAAAACCGGCTCAGTAAGTTGATCAAGGCCTGGATGTTCTTTCATTAGAATGACTGTGCTTAGTGGGTTTTAGAATGTGGAGCCTACAATAAAATAAACAATATGTGCTATTCATATATATATATATATATATATATATATATATATATATATATATATATATGTCTGTGTCCATGTGTTTACATACTGAGTGATTCAACATTCCTAACCAATATTTAGTCTTTACTAATATTAAGACCAGAGCATTTTTTGGAACAATAAGTTCTTATTTTTTCCGCTTAAATAACGTTTACCAGCTTTACAAAAGTGTTCCTAATTAAATATACAGCTGCTCTGTTAAAAAAAGAACCCAAAGAGATTTTAGAATTCTCGTTCACCACCAAAAAATGTGGATTAGAGTAAAAATACGAGTTTTCCAATTAGTTTTATCAGTCTTCCATTAGATGTAGACTCAGTCATCATAGAATACTTTGTATCAAAAACAAACACGTTGTAAAGTTTAATTGCATGGTGTACAGACTTTGGCTTAAATGTTAAACTCTTTTCCTTTAGTGTAACCAAAAATGCTGCCAAAAACTAATTTGTAATGTCTACCAGATGAAGAACAAATGTGACTTTTTACTGCAGTACTGGGTGTAAATGGACATTTTAACACTAGATAACCAATTGCTGCAAATTTGTATCATGTCATCTGTCTGATTACTGTCCACTTAATGTAAATATGGACACAGTTACATTATGTGGGTAAAACAAATGGCATTGTTGTATGAGGTATACCAAATAAATGACTATATAATGATTCAAAGACTTTGGTATTAGTGGCTGATATGTGGTAGAGACAACAGCTGTGCTTCTAAACATTAATTGAAATCTGCTACATTGTAAAGCAGCACTTTCATGGAGGAAAAGGAACCGGATAAATGTGGTAATAAATAACTTTATATTTCACTGCACTCTTATTTGTTTTAAAATTCTTATCAAGAACAGGCATCCATAATAAAACTTAAGTAACAATAAAAATAGCTTTTAATTTCAGAATGGATTTGAAAGAAATGACAACTTCTGCAATAATTATATTGCAATAGTTATATTTGCATACACCAGTAAACATTTAATATTCACATTATGTTGTTTATTACTGCATCTTCTGGGATTAACTATTTCTCGTAAGAGTTGGAAACAATAATAAAGCTAGGCTTTGATGCACAGTAAATTCTGTTACAGTTAATAGAGACAGGAAAAAAGAAAATGCATTGCATAAACTATCAGAAGTGCAGAGTCTGTTTAAGTATAGCCAGTCTGAGCTGCGCTACGCAGTTTCTCTCACATGTTGACCTCAGCATGACAGTCGTTCATCTGCGATCACTTTTTCCATATATTCTGTTAACCGCCTACTGCTCGAGTTGAAGATGTGGTCCAACTTTCATTTGCAGTCTATTATTCCATCAAGAAACTCTTCATAGCCAAAATGCATTCTGCTGCTTCAGCCCTTCACTTTTGGCTTCTCTGTCTTAAAAAAAGAATAGTTGTTGGGATACTTTGACAACATAAAAGTCACTTTAAATTTTTTATCTCCATGTCAAATATTTTGAGAGAGACCCAAGCCATTTATGACTGTAACTCCATGTTTAGAGTAATATTGTACTATAATACTTGGTTTTCATGTATATCACAGCCAGATCTTCTAGGAACACATAATGAAAGGAGCCAGACCCACTGTTTACTAAAGTGGTTTGTTGTTATTGTTTTCTTTAAATGCATTGCAAGTACATCCACACTTACACATATACATATGCAAGAAAACTGACAAAACGATTTGAGAAAATAACAAAAGCAAATATTTTACAGACCTATGTAATCCTGGTATAACTGCAGGCTTCTCTGTTTGGTATATAAAATAAAGTATACACATTCCAATCAACATTCAAAGTGTTTTAGTTTGCCAGAAGGAGCAAACAAAGAGTAATGGAGATGAATAGGAGAAGAAACATCAAGAAAACCACCAAAAAAACTCATTACTGAGATTCTATCATATCTTTTGTCAAAACCTATTCAAAAACCTAAAGTCCAAGGCAAAAAAAGACTATATATTCTTAATAAAGAGAGCAACAACAACTATGCAGAGAATTTTGATTAATCTGCAAGCTCAGGTTATCACAGACAATCTTTTAACCTGTCATACCAATGACATCAATGTCACATCCCTGGCAACATGGAGTGTATCCTAACAATGGAATGGTAGCACACAAGTAAACCAAGATGGAGTTGGAAATAAAAACCCATCAATAACTGTAAAACACATTCCAGCAAGAACTATGCAACCCCAAAAATCCATAAATATGTAAAAAAGAGCAATAAAGATGCAGAAAATGTGTAAAAAATTCATTATGATTATCTGACAAAAAACAATGTGTGTTTCCACTGCTTGTTTCTGCTCCTTGGCTTGTTCCATCTTATATTCTGGTTCTAGCATCATAGGAAACTGTAGCTTACACCTTAGGGATGTGCACAGAGGGGTGGCTAGAGTGGTCCAAGGCCCTCTTCTTTCCCTACACTTGTCCAAGTGCCCTTTCTCTTGTTAGGATCTAAATGATTGTTTTTGAGAACAAGTGCACATATCTTTTTGAGAAAAGGCAGCAATGTGCCTTGTTAAAGCTATGTAGGGTACTGTTTATTATCCCATAGGGAAGTAAAATAAGGTCTATGATAATTATTGCTATTAAATAAAAGTTTGTAATAAATATTTGAGTGCTGTGCACAAGCCACACTATTCACTTTGCTTATAATGTCCTCTTTTTTGTTGGCTTATTATGATTATCATCCTCTCCCTGCTTCTGAAAACCTATTAGTGATTTATAAAATACAGTAACTGCTTTTCACAGCTCACAGCATTTTCTGATTATCAGCTCATTTCCACCAAGTGAAGCATTGTAAAACTGTAGGTGTCTGTCAGAATGTGTCTCCTTGTTTGTACATATGAGAGGAAAACAGAAGGACCAATTTTGGGGTTGTGTTTCAGATTTGGCAGCGCCATTCCAGCACATTTGGGTTGATTCTACTGATAGATCTGAGATAATAGATGATGCCTACCCAAAGAATAGTGGCCAAATAATGGAACATGAGGAACGGTTTAATGATGGGTTTACACTGCTGAGACAGACAGCAAAGAAACTGTTGAGTAAACAAATGCTGTTGCAAAGATTGCTCTGGAAAAGAAGTCAAAGCTTTCATTGTATTAAAACATACTAATGGTATCAAGGCCTAAGTCCTAATCTAGAAAATCCAAAGAAAGAGGATTAACATAAAAAAACAAACACTAGAGAACCAAGTTAACCAGAGGCTACAGAAACTTAGCTCACAATTCAGAGCAAAATCAGTGCAGTAGGATCCCTTAAATCTATGTTTGGTATATTAAGCTGATTAGCTGAACAAATTGGCTTGATGGAGTATATTGTCTCTTCTTATTTGTAAAATTTCTGAATGATCTTATGGATTTGTAAGTGCCACACAAGTTGGATGGGCTTCCTGACTAGGAATGGGGATGGTTCCTTGCCCACATGGGAGGCTTCAGGAGGTCATTTAGGCAACCCAACCAAAGAAGGGAAATGGGTCATACCCAAACGGGACTCTCTTAGGGGATGGATGGACAACCTTGACACAGAAGGAGATTTCTCACCCGGACAGGACAAAGTGTCCTGACCAGACGTGGTTCCAGTACCTTCCCTGGACAAAAGAGAAGAAGAGAAGGACAGGGAAGGACTGTCTCTGAGGGCTGTTTATTCCCCCCAGCCACTAGATGGCAGCAGCTCTCCATATTAGCGGCCATTTGGGAACCAGCAGGGAATGCTGGAAAATGTAGTTTGGCAGAGCAAGAGGGCGTTGCAGGGAGATGTATTCTCTATTATATTGGACTTCCATGTGACCTGGAAGTGCTTCCAATGGGCAACACCCTGGCACCAGAAGTACTCCCTGGACCTCAATAAAGTGGACCACATTCCCTTATCCAGGCAAAGCGGAGCTGGGAAGATGAAGAGCAACACTTGAGGGAAGTGTGGTGGTGAGAGGAGAAGTGAATTGTGGAAAGAGAACTTGTGTTTGTGAGTTATTTTGGTAATAAACTGTCCTCTATTTGAACCCAGAACTCTGTGTGTGTTTGTGTAGGGGTTTGGGGCTCACTGGTGCCCTGTTTCAACCACAATGTGTAACATGGCAGAGCGTTCCTACTGAGATGTAAGAAAATCATCTGCTTCTTGTGAGTGGATTGCGAAAGAAAATAAGGTCACAAATCAGCTCCAAAGATCTAAGACACAGCAATACATACAGAGATAAAAGATAAAATACTTGGTCATACTATAAAAAATTAAATGAAATTAAACTGTCCCCAAATAAATTGGGCCATTTTATTTTTCCAGTAGGTCTGCAATGTTTTCTCATGTCTGACTTGTGAACTCCATGGACATTTACAAGGAGACAGGAAAGACCCATTTTCACCTGTACACGTAATTTTAACCTACCAGGTGTTCACAAACTACAAATAAATTTAGATAGGCTGCAATCAATTTTTACCAGTTCCAGCAATAATATTTTCTATTTGACCAACTTTATAAATGCCAACTTTGCCAAAGGTTAAACTGGCCACACTATGTAAGTATCTTTCATCAAAAGTTAAAACTAGATTTTGGTGGGGTTCTGTTGTAAAGTAAGCCTGCAGAATTAATTTAAATGTTCTTCCGTATGTCTCAATCTTTCTGTAAATAGTTTTTTGTTAATAAATAAAGATAAGTTGGCATCACAAACATTGGTTGAACAGATATTCATGAAAATATGAGGATAGCGCAGGGAGAGTCCAACTTAGAATATAGGCTATAAGGTATCTCAGCAGGTGTTTGGGATGAATGTGGCATGACACGCAGTGAAAAAGCACTAGATAGATACAATTGTAACAGTTAACATGTGTTTTACATATATTTTGGTGTATTCTGGGTTTTTTATTATGTAGATTTTTTTGGGATTAATAATAATTGTAAATTATTTTGACAGTTTACCTTTGTTTTTTCTTGGTTTATCCAACATGGTGGGATGTGTGACACGATCACAATTATCACATCCATGACGTCACTCGAGCTGATGGCATAAATATGGCTGCATTCCTGTATACATTATCCCTCAGTGGATTCATATGTTGAAAACAAAAATTCTATTAACAATACTTAGCTTCTATACTAAGTAGGTCCTACTGTCAGGTTTTGTTTCTGGTTATTTTTTAACTCATTTTTTGTCCTTGACTTTGATTCCCGCTTTGCCCTCATGTTTTGTTTGCCTGATCTTTCTGTCCTCTTGACTTTGGCCTTGGCTTCCTGACCATGATTTATAGCTTACGTTTATCATCTCTTTTTTTTTTTCACTAGGCAATAATTTTCACAAATGTCATGTCTCATAACAAACAATGATAGTCTAAAAGCTAAAGCAGCTGGCATATAAAAAGCTGATCCAGATTTGATTCCAACAAGTCTACAATTGTTTATTAAAAATTTCTCTCACAGTAGTTGTAATGGCCCCATGTGTGGCCATATCGTCTCTGAAGATATTTATTTCTTTATGTAGTTACAAACATAATCTGTATAACTAAAGCTGAGTTGGCATCTATTTATATGTATGCATGTTTGTAAGGCTGCACAGATTTTTATGAGAATTTGAGGCTAACCCAAGGGTTGTCAAACTTAGAATATAGACCAGGGGTGGGCAAAATCAGTCCTGGAGGACTGCAGAGGCTGCAGGTTTTTGCTCCAACCTAACTGCTTAATTAGAAAACTAAGCGATCCTTGCCAATAATTCAGTTTCATGGCTTGTTAGTGCTTTAACTCTGCCATGTCAGGCCATTCTCATATCCTAGATTTTGTTTCCTTTTTAAGGATATCATCCTAATGATTTAAAGTCTAAAATGGATGAGTAATACTCAATCTTTCACTTTTTTCTCTTCACTTTCCTTCCAAGTATTTAATTAAATCAAATAGTGCACAATACACCTGTAAATACACACATGTGTAAATAGTAACAAGCTAAATGGAGAAATGCTGGTTTATTTTGTCATTTGCATCTTATTGCTAATAAGGAGCCATTAAAATCCAAGAATACAGCTGTTTAAGACTAAAATATGCAATAAGGGCTCAAAATATTAACAACCGAGAAAACTAAAATGAAGCAGAAGTGTTACTTGAGCAATAAGTGCTCCTTATTAAGCAACTGGGTTGGAACAAAAACCTGCAGCCACTGCGGTTGTCCAGGAACGACTTTGCCAGCCCCTGATATAGACTATGTGGCAACTCAATGCTGTCTCATGGTCAGAGGAGGAAGAAACTTATCTTCATTCTTAATGGGATGTAATAAAGGAGAGTCCATATTTATACTATGGATTGTCCTAGTCCCATGAAACTGCATATTCAATTGTAAACAGACTCTGAGTACATTTTGGCTACTCCTTTGTCCAAGTTGCTAGATTTAAGGACTTTAAAAGACAACTCCATTCTCGAGTTTATTTTGGTTTTTCTCCTGCTAGTTTTCTAACTTCGATTCTTGGCTTTTCCCTGAATTTTGTTAAACAGATCTTGTGATCTAACTATTTACTGTGCATGTTCATCTGTCGCTCACCTCCTGTTCCTTTTCCTCTCAGTTTGTTCACTCTTGTGATGGTAGTGGTAGTGTGATGGATGGCCAGGAATTGTGCCCTGCTGGAAGGCCTGGAAGAGCAGGGGACTGAGAGAAGGACAATTTATTCCCCAGGACATGAGAGGGCAGCTCCCCTGGGTTGCATCAGGGCCATGGGCATGGGGCTTTGAAGGTAAAACTTGTTGGGGTCCGTGGCCACCACCAGGGGGCACCTGGACAGCTCTAGAAGTAAGATCTACAGCACTTCCGCCACACCCAGAAATGCTGCCAGGAGAGCACTTCCGGTTGCAGTATAAAGGAGGCTGCCTCACTCCAGTAGGGGAGGCAGAGTCGGGAAGCAGAGGACGGAGCTTGTGACTGGAGGAGTGGAGGCAGCAGAACGAAAAGAAGTAAAAAGGACTGAATTAATGTGCTGGTTTACACTTGGTTGTGTGAGATAGGAAGACGAGAATAAACGTTGTGTGTTTTGGACATTGTGTGTCCTTGGTGTCTGTCTGTAGCCAGGCTGGTCTTCTACAATCACCAGTAATATTTTCTGGGTGAACTGTTTATGTTACAAACGAAACTCAGTATATCAGTTGACATTCTGTATAATTTTCAGATGGTTTAAAGTTATACAGATTAGAGCAGGTAGACCTAGAAGCATGCACTGCACAAGGAAAGATATCAGACAGCAGATAAATCTGAAGATAGAATGCTGGCTTGAATTGTTATTTTAAAGGGAGCTACTCAAACTCCAGATTTTCTGCTTTGCTATGAGAATGTTCCTAAAATTAGATAAAATCATGAAATTGATTCTTAAAAAAACATCTGCAGGCAAGTATAATGATTCAAGAAAATTATATATTTATATGTTGACTATATTCATTTCATGCAGTAACATTAAATAATCAATGTAAATCTAAAACTGTATACAAATTATAATATTATATTCTTTTTACAACATATTATGTATTCTTTTGTAAGGCAGTCAAAGAATTTCACAATTGCGCATATGCTACCACTAGAAGTAGAAAATAACCTGTAGAGCTTGGTGGCTGAAATTGTCAATTTATAGCAAATTAAGAAAACATTCCAAGAGACATAGCTAACTAATATTTTGGGGCTTTAAAATATTAAATGTTTCTATAGAGGTAAAGAAATTTCACAATGTGAAAAGGTAAAATCACCTTTTTTTGGTTAAGTCTTGGTATTATGTTGGCTGTGTTTAGCCTGACTTGGTCCTGTAACCTTTAGAATCCTCAGAAGTGAAGACTTCCTTTGGTGCGTCAGTCATAAGTGATAAAGAGCGCTGAAGTCTCCATTGAAATATTGACTTTGACTTGCCTTTTGAGGAAATGACATTTCTGTATGGATTCCAAGCTGCTTTCCAGGTTGTGAAATGATTGCATTATTTAATGTTGAGAGCAGTAAGAGAAACTATGAGCTGTGAGTGACAGCAAAGTAGTTTGAGTTTTACATATGCATGTGTTAAACAGAAAAAAGGTCAATTGAAGACGACAGACCTGTCCTGCAGCTAATTGCTCAATTATCTGGAAGACTTCAGTGACCCTTATGCACTACTAAAGGTCTGCTTTTGTATGCAGTAATACCGCCATATGTACACACCTGTTTTATATGTGATTAAGCATGTAGTTCCTTGCCAACATGTTAAACATTTTAGCTTAAAGGAAGTACAGATGCAATCCCATTGGCATTTTAGTGGATACCAGTATTTCTTTAGAGTGGGATAATTTTGGAAACATGTCAGTTCCTTGAGAGGCATTTCAGTGCTGGCAGCCCTTGGCAGAACACAAAATTAATATGTGATGAGTGAGACTTCCTTCAGGAACTATAATTAATCAAGTCTTAGATAACAAGTATTGTTTATAGTATTCAATATCAAAAACTGTAAGATGCATACACTTGTATTAAGGATTTTTTTCATCTAACATAATATTCTTAAAATTCCCTTAATCCAATTCAGAGTCATGGTGGACCTGGAGCCTATCTGAGTGGTTGCGTGATAGAAAGTAGTCCTGGACGACTGCTACAGTTGCCATTTAATCCAATGGACAAGTCCTGGGATGAAATCTGATACTGGAATAAAAGACACACAAACACAGGGAGAATGCACACAATTCACACAGACATTAAACAAGCATAGGTTTTAAACTAAGAATACTGGAGTCATAAGCCAACATCATGTCATCTTTTTTCTATTCATGCAAATGTCAATACTAATGTTTGAAAATTGTATACTGTACAGAATTATGGAGCACACTTTTAAAAATGTATTTTTAGCCCGGCTAGGCACATCTATCTTTCTATTTGTCCGTGTATGTATATGGTAATGTACATGTACTGCTCAAGTACTTAACATGTGAAATATATATGCTTGCTATACTTGCAGTCCTGTCCTCTATTATGCAGTTAAAGACAAATTGTGAGTGAGTTTAATTGAAGGACAACTGTAATATCAGATTCATTACCACCAACCATGGAGAAGCTAACCACATCCAAACTGGCAAACTAGCAAACTATCTGAGGTAGGGCAAAATCAAAGGAAGGGAGGGTGGAAATAAAGACAAATGCATTTTATTTTTTCTCTTTGTCTGAAATAATTCTGCATAAGAACATATGAAGTATGTTATCAGAATTCCCATTTAGTAAGAAGACCTTAACGACATTTATCTGTCATAAAAACTGATTTCATTACTCATACTGATTTGCTCTGTTATTTAAGTGTTTCCATTTTTGCTGCTTAATAATCTGTGTTACTTGAACATTTTCACTGACAATTATAGAACAGACATATATGGAACACAAGGACAAAAAAGTAAAGCAGTTTACCACTAACCAACTCTGGACCTGCCACCACAACAGGTTAAGAGGGCTATGAATTTTATCTGGTCATATTTTATTATCACTTAAGATTAGAAGGTATGACTCAACATGAATTTTACTGTCCAGACCAATGTCAATGTTAGAAAGAGACTTTAATATAACATGACACTCACAAACTTGCTTTGTCCTATTCACGGTCACTTTAATTTAATTAATTTCCTTTGGATGAAGACCATTGGAAAAATACTATGCCACCGTACGAGTAAATCAAAGGATGTTTTTAGTTAATGACCGACCTTCTCCAACTGCCTTTACATTTGAGGTTTTTTCTTAAATTATACAATTAAGTAAAAATGTATGTCCTTCTTTAAGTTTTATTGTTTTAGATATCAGGACATATATATATATATATTGTCGTAACTTTGATAAATCTATCTTCAGCAGACAAAAAACCTGTAAGTGTTCTATTTGCTTATTTTTATTCAACAAACTATAACCCAACATGCAGACACTATTTGTAAAAAAGTAAGTGCCCTGTATTGTTTCCAATTAAGAAGGTCAGTTGAGCTATGGGGGCGGCACGGTGGCGCAGTGGGTAGCGCTGCTGCCTTGCAGTTGGGAGACCTGGGGACCCGGGTTCGCTTCCCGGGCCCTCCCTGCGTGGAGTTTGCATGTTCTCCCCGTGTCTGCGTGGGTTTCCTCCGGGCACTCCGGTTTCCTCCCACAACCCAAAGACATGCTGGTTAGGTGGATTGGCGATTCTAAATTGGCCCTAGTGTGTGCTTGGTGTGTGGGTGTGTTTGTGTGTGTCCTGCGGTGGGTTGGCACCCTGCCCGGGATTGGTTCCTGCCTTGTGCCCTGTGTTGGCTGGGATTGGCTCCAGCAGACCCCCGTGACCCTGTGTTTGGATTCAGCGGGTTGGGAAATGGATGGCTGGATGGAGTTGAGCTATGGTGCTACTAATTTAGTGAAAAGGTACTTGATCAGCACATGCAAAAGCATTGTTGGTTTGGTGTGGATCTTTCAGATTTGGAGTAACACTAGTAGTAGTAGTGGTACCTGTATTGTTATGTGTACAAAGTACAGTGAAATTCTTTCTTGTATATCCAACTAACATGCAACATGTCATCACTCCTCTAACTATAACAAGGATCAAAGATATCAGGAAACTATTGTAGCTGCTTATCAGTCTGGGAAAAGTTACAATGTCACTTCCAAACAATTTCAAGTCCATCATTTTACAGTAAGAAAGATTATTTACAAATGGAAAACATTAAAGACAGCTGCCAGTCTTCACAGTAGTGGAACTTTCTCTGCAAATTTCCTCAAACATCAGCCCTTGTTTTACTCAAAAAATTTGCAAAGACCCCAAAACCTACATCAAAAGATATTCAAGTCTTTGTGAGTATGTACTGCTATAAGAACCTCATACCAACCATCAAGCACAATGGCAAAAGGGTGACGATTTGAGCATGTGTTGTACCCCCAGGATATGGGCACCACACAGTTATTGAGACGAACATAAAACTCGCTTACTATCAGTAAATTCTACACAAAAATGAGAAGGAATCTGTTTGACGGCTAAAGCCTGGCCATGGAACAGGACAATCATCATTAGCCCTCCCGCAAATCTGTAACTAAATGGCTGAAAAAGAAAATAACTAAGGTCTTGAAATAGCCAGACCTCAAGCCCACTGAAATGCTGTGGTGAGATTTTTAAAGAGCTGTGCATGAACCAAGGCCCTCAAACTTTAATGTGCAGTTCTGTAAGGAGGAACTGGACAAAATTTCTCTAACATGATTTATTTAATAGATTGATAAATTCATTGTCAGGCATGCACAGCCTGACTGCTCCTTTAGAATTGGTCTCGATCCCAGTGAAGCTCAGCATGCAAGGCAGACTACACAAGGCAAAGTATGAAACTAGACATACTGTAGATGAGTAAAACATGACATGAGAGGCCTGATCAAGAAAGGTAACCATTCTACAATATTTATTTAAGTCTGAATTTCAAAAAGACAAGTCAGAAACAGACAGCAGTCAAAAGGAACAACATGGAAAAGGTACAGGCAAATATTTCCAAAATAATGCACAAAAAATCAAACTTCAAAAATGCAGACAAAAGGTCAAAAGCACTAAACAATTGAAACACGACATAAACGAGCTGGACGTTTTCAGAAAGTAGAAGGCTGAAGTGATACGCTTCACTTAAGCTTCAGTTTTTTTGTACTTTCCAGCCCCCTTCCGTCAGATAGTCTTAGTACAATTAGCGTTTCTAGGCAACAGACACTAATAGGTGGAGCCAAAACCAAACTGTGGTCAAAAAGAGGAGTCCGAGGCAGAGCCTAGACCCTATCTTGACATTCATTCAGGGAAACATTGCTTTTGATTTTTATAGAAATGGTGTTTCCATAAGCAACTTAACCATGAAGTCTACTTTTTCAAATAGGCGTCTTTATGTTTGTTTATTGTTTGTAGGATTTTAAATCTCCAGCAATTAGATTAATCTGGTGATTAATCATGACTGGTAATAATGTCCTGATATGCAAAATCATAGCAGTAAAAGAAGAGGGCATAGTTACTTTATCACTTAACTGTAGGTTGTTTTGGAAGCATGTGAAAAAATGTATGTTAATGTTTAGTGGAAAAATAATGAAATATTACAATACATGTGAAAGAAATAAAACTGAAAGCATAAAGATGCATAGCAGATGCACCTCATACCAACAATGATAACTGAATATGTGTTTCAGATTAGGCTCAAGAACAGTTTCTTGTTTCATAGTTTTTGGAGGAATGGTGATGTGGCAATTAACATTGCTGAATCATGGCTTGTGGTTCTGAAGTTCTGATTCCTGCGTCTGATTCCTTATGAAAGAATTATGTGTGCCCTTCCTATGTTTATATGTGACAAGGGTTAGTGATAAATGCTTTAATACAAATGTGTTTGCTTATATGGTATCTTTGCAGAAGTTGTAATTTCTTTATTGGGATAGGCTGGCCCATTGAATTAAGAAAAGAGGTTAAGGAAACACTTAACTCATTCATTATGTTAACACTAAACCTCAAATCTTGAGTAGGAGTTTTGTCTGTAAGACTATAAGGTTACATTAGTCACCTGACAGCTTTGGCTCCCTTCATGATCTTGTGCACTTCACCTAAGCAGCTTACCTTCCAAACGTGGAAATACACATCTATGGAGTCTGTGAGTATTACTCACATCATCCACATTTAGGAGGCTGTTTATTATGCAAACAAAACAATATTAAATAAAATAAATGATTAAGTATGATCATGCATTTTTCTAATAGTTTTCCTTAGAGAGCCTCAAACTGAGAATAAAGATTTCAAAAGTACAACAAATCCTGAAGTTACCTAGGCATCATATATCTTAAGGCAGCATTGCTACAGCCTCAAATCTGAGACAAAATTGTCGGCAGACGTTATCAGATGTTTCAAGCACGAAATACATGTGTGATCGGCACTTTAAATAATGCTTTGACTTTCATATTTCTTATGATTACAAGACATTAATTTTTAACTGTTATTATATCCTTTCATTTATGAGAACAAGATAATGTATCTTGGTAAACTGTATTGTTTTCATTTTGCCCAATTAGCCATAACTTTGTGTTATTATTCGCTGATGCAGAGATCGTTACTCCTTCTCTTTTTTAATTGTAGCCTCAGGTTCAATTGAACAGTATAATATGATTCGTTTTTTACTTTAAAAAAGAAATGAAGGGGGGTAAAAATCAGTTTAAGAGCAATAAACTACTCCAAAGTACTTCCCCCAGGGAAATACCATATTTGCTAACATGTAATTAAACAGGGCTTATTTTACTGGCATAAATGAATCACAGTTAACTGTATCCTTAAACACAATCAATCCTGTACAAATGTAAATCATTCATCATTTTAACAGACTAAAATATTCACTTATGACCAAATGTGAGATTGTACTTTTCATATACAAACAATAACTGTAAGTGTGATCATTTTAAATGCAAAGCAGAGAAACAGATCAGAAGCAATAGTTTGATTCGTGTATGTTTAGATTTATTTTTCGTCAGTAACATTTCTGAAATACTTTCTATGAGGACAGAAATCCCTGGGTAAAGTTAAAATTTATTGCCTCACTTTAGGCCAAATTGATCTGTATAAATATATCCATTTCAATATGGAACAAATTCAAATATTCATTTCGGTGGTTTTCCCTCATATAACATAAATTGCTGCAAGCTGCTACACTTGGAAAACTTTCCTTCAAAATGCCCTTCTTCTCATCATAAATCACAGCTTAATGTTGCATTTAAATAGTTACAGACAGACAATTTATTCTTGGCCTACTTGTTACTTAAACCCTGCCAGCTGGACTACTTTGAGGCATGTTGCTAAAAGTCATTATTTGCCTACATTTCTTAATTTTTTTTCCATTGTTTTGAAATAAAATGTAGTGTTTCAGTATCAGATATGTATTGCCTTGATTCGTTGCAGTGATAACCATAATCATCTTTTATATACTTTCAGACAGATACATAATAAAACCAGAAATTTTAGCAAGGTAAGAATTGCATGATAGAAATGTAGTGTAAGTTATTACAACAGATCATTCATTCCCAAAATATGAGACCCAGGAAGCAGGTGCCTGAT
Organism: Erpetoichthys calabaricus; assembly: GCF_900747795.2. NCBI lineage: Eukaryota > Metazoa > Chordata > Cladistia > Polypteriformes > Polypteridae > Erpetoichthys > Erpetoichthys calabaricus. Next base: position 278,347,529 of record NC_041395.2, read on the forward strand.
GACATCCTTCCCAGTTATATTTGGGGTTTTTAGGCACATTTTGCATAGTGTAAGTTGACAAATTTGTGTGCTATAAAAAATTCAGAATTCTATTAAACCATGTTTTGCACATGTTGAGTATATTTGACCTAAATCTGATTTCCATTAATTATCTAAAACTCTAATTGAAAGGTCCTGTTCACTCAGATTACAAAGTGGAGTTTTCTTTTGAAAAACAATACAGTTTTAAAATGCTACTAATATCTTTATCAGCCCTAGAAATTATGATTTCTACAATATATAACAAAATCACAGCTGCATATGACTAAAATATGTTTTGTTGAAAGTTTATACTTGAGGCACAGTAGTTCAAAGGAAGCAAATTTATTATCAATATACAAACCTATCACATTCCCAATACTGGGAGTGTGTACATTAAATTCCTTGAACTTTAAGGACAGTGGCAATATATAAACATATAAGAGCAACTGACAGGAAAGCCTTAGCCTTAGCACAACATTCTCTACATGTGACTCTATGTAAACCTATACGCTTTGTGAGATATGGCTGGCCATTCATCCCGGCCAAAACCCCCAGGCCGCCAGATGGAGCCCTCCTTGCAGCATGGAGGTGCCCCGAATGCCAGCAGGGAATCATGGACCTTGGAGTTTTTCTTCACAGCCCTGCTGGATACCGTGGGGGCCTCCAGGGGACGCTGCACGGAGGCCCAGGGATTTATACCTTACATATAGCCGGAAGTATTTCCAAGTCACGGGAACGGAAGAAATGATATACTTCCAGGCTGAAGAAAAAGAGAAGTTTTTACCTGACCCGGAAGTGCTGGATAATCACATGGATTGAGGGCTCAGAAGCACTTCCGTTTCATGGACTATAAAGGACTTTGAGAAATCCCAGACAGACGAGCTGAGTTGGGAGGCAAGGTGACTAAGAGTTTGGGAGTGGAGGATTGTTATTTGATTGAGAATTGGTGTACTATTTATGAGTATTGTGGAGTGGAGGGTGCTTGGTGCACATTATTATAATAATAAAGTCAATTCTTGGACTTTTGTCTGGCGTCTGATCTGAGGGTTCAAGGGAGCGATAGCACCCCCTATCTGTCACAGTGGCGTAGTCGGCAGGATTCTCTGGCTGTTGGTTTGGCAGAGGACCTGTATTTAAAAATTTCTGTGGACAGAAAACCCCAAGTAGACAGCGTCACGACACACAGAAAAATCGCCAAACTCAACAGGCAGAGCCTGCAATATAGTAAGCCTTACTGTTCATCGGTCCGTGATTGGGAAGAAATCCGGAAAAAAGAATGGGAATACCCAAAAAGAGCAGACCCTAGATGATGCTGCTCGTCTATGAACATACCTGACGGGATGCAAAGAAAACAGGGCCGCGATTGACGCCGAGAGGACCCGAGCGTTACGACAGTGGGGGGGCTGTCGAACTTTGGATGCACAGGACAACCTCTATGAACTAAGAGAAAAAACGTCTGATGCGCCAGGACCTTACTTTAATTATTTTTCAGAGGCCTGTCTTCTTGATTCTGACGGCGAGTCGGAAACATACTTCCCACCTGAGCAAGATGGCCACGATGACGAGGAGTTTAGCCAATCTAGGAGTCAAAAATTGGGATCCTATTCGACGAGAGTAGTCACGTGGTCTATCCTGGAGCAGGCTGGGGAAACCTAAAGGACTACAAACGAACACATGACCATGACGGTTTCCTTCCATTCCCTGAAACAGGACACGTGATATCTCCCGAAGGATTGTGGTAAGGAGAAGGTCAACATTGACCCGTAGGTGAGGTCGTCGTTTCCCCGATGGAACCGAGCTCCCTGAAAGGGAAAGGGGAGGCAAGCGAAGCAGCGCCAGCCGTAAATAAAGGTAAAGAGGGGCGGGATATGACTGAACGGGCCGCCGTTAAATTAGAAAAGGTGGATCGCAGTCGGCCAGTGGCAGCACCCCGGACCTCTGCCAATCGAAACTCCAATTCCCAAGAGCCTGTGTGCAACCCAACCGAGCATGTGCCAGGAGAGGGTGTGCTCATTGGCTCCTGGCGAATGATTGTTTGAGCCTGCCTCCGGCCAAATTAAATAACATTGTGGATGTGTGGGAACTCGAGAAATTACTCGAGCCCGTACACACTTTCTTCCAGGTGCTGTCGGATGTGAAGAAACTGGTGAAGGAACTGGGAGCGACGGCTGAAGCACCCTTGAAAGAGTGGAGGAATTTCTACAGCGGTTTGGTCGGGAGTCTCCCGTGTTAAATAATTTGGCGGTACAGGTGAGTATTAACGGTACCGTACATCATAAAGGGACGCAGAGTGACACGGGCCCACTGTTAATTAGTAGCGGGTGCCAAGTCAACGCGTGCCCTACAAAGGAGTTGGAAACTATGATTGAGTGGGCGGGGGAAGAACCGATGGAACTGGAGCAGCTGGATAGTGCTGTCTCCTCGAGCGATGCGGATCTAAAGACGCTGCCACCGGTCAGATGTAAATCGAAGGGGATGCAGACAGTAAAAGGGCTCTCTTGTTCCCATAGAGAGACCCAAACTGTGGACAAGCCCCAGAATAATAAGGAGATCCCAAAAATAAAATGGGGGTCTCCTGACAAAGTAGGGCAGAGAACTGAGAGCTTAACTGTGGCTGTTGAACTCTCCTCAGGGGACAAAGGGGCGGAGCGGAAGTTTCCTGACTGTTTCCAGTCTTGCAAACGGAGACCAGGAGGAGAATGGCGGCTGTGTTACGAGTGCCGGGCCACGTATGGCGAAGTTGTCCTCGGAGGACAGTGAATAAACTGCTTTATTTATATAATGCTCCCTCTAGATTCTGCCGGGAATATTCAAGACATCGCCAAGGCCCGACCAACAGCTCCTCCTGAAGGAAGACATCCCTCGTGGGGCTGGCCACTCCAAATCATGATTCTTCGCTGGAGGGGGAGTACTGTGAGATATGGCCGGACATTCATCCCGGCCAATACCGCCAGATGGAGCCCTCCTTGCAGCATGGAGGTGCCCTGAATGCCAGCAGGGAATCATGGACCTTGGAGTTTTTCTTCACAGCCCTGCTGGATACCGTGGGGGCCTCCAGGGGACGCTGCAAGGAGGCCCAGGGAACGGAAGAAATGATATACTTCCAGGCAGAAGAAAAAGAGAAATTTTTACCTGACCTGGAAGTGCTGGATAATCACATGGACTGAGGGTTCAGAAGTACTTCTGGGTCATGGACTATAAAGGACTTTGAGAAATCCCAGACAGACGAGCTGAGTTGGGAGGCAAGGTGACTAAGAGTTTGGGAGTGGAAGATTGTTATTTGATTGAGAATTGGTGTACTATTTATGAGTATTGTGGAGTGGAGGGTGCTTGGTGCACATTATTATAATAATAAAGTCAATTCTTGGACTTTTATCTGGTGTCTGGTGTCTGTTCTGAGGGTTCAAGGGAGCGATAGCGCCCCTTATCTGTCACAGCCTACAATTTATTTCAGTGCTAAATTATTTTTTCACTTGTGGCCTCTTTGTTTCGATTTAATGAGGTTACAATTGCATTCAATTTTTAAAAGAAGGATATTTTAAAATATGTATAAGAATACAATACATATTAAAATGAGGTGAGATGAGATTGTGGTCACTGATTAATTTTAGCAGATAATGACACAGAGATGACAAGGCTTGCCGAAGCATCAGCAGACAATGACATGGAGAAGAAACTCCTCCAACAGCCGAGGTAGATGGTCATAATGCTGGAGAGACAAGACATTCCACACACCTACTCAGATGGGTTGCCTCAGATTAGGACCCGAGTGCTGCTGTGCAATGGGCTACACCTCAGCACTACTCCAGTTCTGATCCCCAACAGGCCTTTTCTGGGGATGAGGGCATTCCCTCATCCCCTTCATACTGCGAGCAGCCTTCCTGTGAGCGGCTGCAGCAGAGCTACTCCTGTGGAGAATAGAAAGATGTCCTGTGTGCCGTTTTAGAGCTGCGTGAAGTTTTTATGGTGGCTGGAATGCCAATCCTGCCACCAACCCCGAAGTTTTTTCCCTGCAAGTTGGAGGACTGCTTGCAGGGCTTGATGCAGTTTAACGTCAATACCCAGGACCACGTCTCTGAGGTATGCAGACCGGGGACTGACCAGATCTCTGTACATGGGTGCACCTTTTATTGGTCTGGTCGCTCTGATGGCTGTCATACTCAGGGAGTAGCTATTGCCATTGCAGATTGGCTCCTCCTGATGGTGTCTGATGTTACTCCTTTCAATAGGCATATTACAGTATGAGACTCAGACTAAGGCACTCTCTGGGTGCCTTGTCTGTTGTCTCAGTGTATGCTCCAACTGTGGTAAGTGATGTCTCGATGAGGGAGACATTTTATGCGCAGCTTCACTAGGTGGTTGATAGATGCCCGTGATGTGACACTCTTCTGGTCACAGGTGACTTCATTGTGCCCTGACAGGGCTGGCTATGAGGATTGTGTCAGTCTCCATGGGTCTGGTGACCATGGTGAAAATGGCTACATGTTCCTGGTCTTTAGAAAAGGTCAGGGGCTGCAGATTGCTGAATCCTGATTCCAGTGCCTTGAGCCACATTGTTGGACTTGGTACTCCGATACTAGTGGTGAGGTGAAAGAGACCAATCACATTCTCTTGGGCAGATGCTGGAGGTTCTGAACTGCAGAGTCTACAGAAGTGCCCAGTTTGTGAATTCTGACCAGAGACTTGTTGTTGCTACTCTGAAGATCCATCATATGTCCAGTAGGCAATCACATACTAGGAGAATGTGGATGGACCTGGCCAGATTCCAAGATCTGGCTGTTTCTAATGAGTTTACACACAGTTTGTGTGAGGAACTTGCAAACTTGGGTGCGACTGCCGACTCTAATTTGGTGTGGGAGACCTTCTGTAACAAGACTGTAATGGTTGGTGAGGGTTGCATTGGTGTTGCCAGTGTTCCCAGAAGGAGGTATTTCATTTTGCTGGGCACCCTGGATATTATCGAGAGGAGTTTCAGTGCACAGCTTAAAACCAACTGTGGTCTTTAATGGGAACTGAGAAGGATGCCTGTGAGGACTCTGGGGGCAGATAAGGAGGAATTTGTCAAAGGCACATATCCTACTTACAGAGGACTCAAAGCATTATGTACTTCCAAATCTGTTCCTTGGAGAGTCACAGTTGGGACGAGTGATGGAACAGTCCTTATGGATGATGCTACATTTGAGATCTGCTGGGCTGGCTATTTTGAGCAGCTGTTTAAACCTGATCCTTCAGCTAGGACGTTGGACATATCTGGGTCTATAGTTTATGAGGATGATCCTCCAATTAGCTGTGAACCATCCAATCTCACTGAGATTGCTCAGGTGGTGAATCAGATGAGGATAGGGAAAGCTGCATGGATCTTTGGTATCCAGAGTGAACTTCTCCAGGTGGGTGGTAAGGCTGCCTTCCTGGCATTGCCAACAATCTTTGCTTCCATTTAGGAGAAGAGCATCATCCCAACTGATAGGAAAATGGGACTTGTCGTCCCTATCTGGAAACGGAATTGTGATTGCCTGGATTGCAGCAGCCAAAGGGGAAAAGCACTGCTCACAGTGCTGGGTAAGACCCTCGCTAGAGTCATCCTTAATAGGATCTATGATCACTTGCTCACCTACCAGTGACCGGACCAGTCTGGTTTTACACCTAAGAAGTCTACCATTGACCGCATCCTGGCACTGAGGGTTTTAATCGAGTGCAAATGCAAGTATCGGCAGAGTTTCTGCCTGGGGGGTTGCCAACCAGGATCCTGAAGTGTTTCATCGTGTGGTGGGTGCAGCAATGTGCTGTACCAGTGCATGATCCCCAACATCACCCGACACCCTCTTTTATGCAAAACAGAGTCCAAATTACACTGTACTACAAAATGAAGCATTTTGGATTCATGAATTTGTTCAACCTGGTTCACCTGGCTTCCATCAATAATTGAGCACAAAAAAGTAATGGGAAAAAAAACCCAAAAAACCTATAAAGCAGCAAAAAACAAACTTTTACTTGATTATTTCCTCTTTATTTTCTGTGTAGGATTATTGCAAATGTGACAATTATATTTTAAGTAAGTAAGGTAAAAGTAAGTCATCTTTTAGAGCTCTAATTTGTAACAGGAAAACACCAGGGGCTTCATGTATAAACAGTGCGTACACACAAAAGTGTTGCGTACTCCCGTTTCCACTCTCACTTGTATAAAATGTATAAAAACTAAACTTGGCATGAAGCCACGCACATTCTCATGCCAACTCAATGCATTGTGTATGCAAATTCTCTGCTCGGTTTTGCAAACTGGCAGCACCCAGCATCAAAGCAGTGCTACTGGTCCTGTGTGGTTTCCCTTTATTTTTTATATTCACATCCCTTACGTGGCTTTATCAAATACACTGAAATTAACAAGATATTGTTTATTAGTTTAAAGCATCTGATTGTAATTAACCTGTAACAATATAATGGTCTACAGAATAGCCAAACTATTCCAAATACCAAAGCTGCTTTAGTGTTGTTAATCTTGGTGCACCACTCAAAGTATTTTAACCATCTGTATCTGAGTGTGGAATCACAGCTCTACAGCAGCTGATCGAAAAGAGGATTATTGGGATATAGCATCTAGCACATGCTACCTCAGCCATGCGCACAGTCTATTTAAATTTCTCCCATATGGCAAATGCTTAAAAACTTTTCCTGTCAGGACCTGGCGGTTCAGAAGTAGTTTCATCCCAAGAGCTATAAACATACTCAATCAGTCCATCAAGTGCTCCCAGTAGAGCTGTTTGTACTTATAAGTACAATTACCTTTCAATTTAAACTTGCACTACAGTTGTAATATTGCACAACCTGAGACACTTATGTTTACATATTTTTTGTTTTTTATCGAATTATTATTATTGTTGTTGTTATTGTTACTAGCTGATGCCCGCCATAGCATACAGCGGTGTAAGAATAGGAACGGAAAATGTTGAGAAAGGAATTCAGAAATCAAGAAGAAATAAATACTTCTTGAAACATGGAGTTGTGAATAGGTGTTTTGGTGGAGACGACAGATAATGAGTTGAAAGATCTAACCCTAGAAAAAGCCACGTACAACTGACTGTGGATGAAGACTGGTTGTTGTAGATTAACGCAAATCTTTGGAAATGTTTGTCCTTGGAACTTGTTGATAGTAATGGAGAAGGCGAGTCTCAGTGGGTATTGTGTGTGTTTAAATTTAAAAGGGAGATTGGCGTCAGAATGAAGGAGAGAGATTCTGGGAATGAAGATTGTTTCAGAATTTTGGATAGTGATCAGTTTGCACTCAATAATATTTGTATGTATTCGGGTAACGATGAATCTTGCTCCGTTGCAAAGACCTTTTGATGGCATAATATTTCGGAGGAGCATAACTACAGCTCCCAGCTTCAGATGAAGGATATGGGGAGGCATGCCAGTTGGTGTGAGGGTGTGTAAAAACTCCTCTGGGTACGTTAGTTGATCATTAGGATCGTCACTGAGTACTGTATCTACACTCTTGAAGGTCACTTTTTCACCCTGTATAAGATCAAGAACTTTGTTGTTAATATGTAGAGAATCGTCGTTTGTGATGTTCAGTATTGGTTTTGTAGCAAGTTCTTGGGGAGTCACAGTCGAGAAATTAATATCACCGTAAAGTTGACCAACTGGGTCTTGTTGTTGTGGTAAACATTGAGAAGGTAGTTTTGCCATGTCTCTAGTTTTACCTTCCCGAACTTGAAGAAGCCATTGAAAAAATTGAGTTTCACTTTCGAGAGCTCTCATATTTTTTGTGAGTTTTAGGACTTTCATTTCATTCCACAGCCTGTGTTTGTTGATGGAAGAGGCAACGGTGAGGGCTTGAGAACCCCGGAAGATAACAAGCAGTATTTGGCGGAAATCAGGGATACTGTCGTTCATTTTATTACAAAGGCTTAGGAAACAACCGTCGCAGTATAACGAAAATAGCAAGAAGCGAAACAAATAGCAAGGAGCGAAAGCAATGCCAATGGTCAACAGAGTACCTTCCTGTAGCAGGCTATGGAAAAGACTCCCAGGCGCACACATGGCTGAAGTGAAAGGTCACGCGGTAAGGCTAGAAATAGGGCGGTGACATGACACCAATGGGGTCATGAGAAAGGAGCGGGGAACACAGTAGTCTGAAGGAGGAATACGAATTGAAAAAAGCAGTGTGGGGGTGTATGGGAGGCCTCAGACAGTGTGGAGAAAGGTTTGGAAGAGCAGGAATAGGAATCGAGAAATGCCGTGTTGGCTGTGTGTGGGCGGGACCGGTTTTGAAGAGGAGCCGCAGGCAGCGTGGGAAAGGGTTTCGAAGAGGACGAATAGGAATTGAGAAATGCCGTGTTGGCTGCATGTGGGCGGGACCGGTTTTGAAGAGGAGCCACAGGCAGCATGGGAAAGGGTTTCGAAGAGGACGAATGGGAATTGAGAAATGCCATGTTGGCTGCATGTGGGCAGGACTGCTTTTTAAGAGGAAGCAGGACGAACTAGAAGAGAAATATATATAAGAGATTATTATTTTAACATTTTATAGGAAAATAAGTTTATAGAGGATTTGCATATTAAATCTCATTGTACCATACAATAAAAATAAAGGAATTCAATTCAGTTCAATAGAAGAAAGCGTGTATTTACATATGATGACAACTGGCTTCTAAGCCGATTTAGATTTCTAAATGCTATCTTCTTGGAGCTCTTGATATCATTTTTAAGATGAAATGCAGTAAAGTATGGGTATTACATTATACAGATAAACTTTTATCTACATTTAAATAGTTGGTTACTTGAAGAAAAAAAAGAAAGGACAGGAATTGGGAGTTAGTACGTTTGAAAGAGACAGTATTTCTGCAATAAATTATTTCATCGAGGGTCGCACACAGCGCAGCAAGCATCTCTGTTTAATACATGCTTTAATTACTATCATCATGAAAATGATATCAAGTATACATCTTACTATTTAAATTGTTCAGAGAGCTGTAATTTCATGAAAGTAATGTATTTGGTGTCCTGTCGGCATAAGAAAAAGCCCGTTTAAGAAGCACATTTTAATTCACACACATAGCAGAACACATTGAATATGAAGCATCTAACGTGCTACTTTAGTTGCGATTGGATCTGAGAAACTCTAGTAAATTAAACATTGATTTTAAGATGAAGTTTATGATGTTCTACTTTAATGACAAAATAAGCTATGTGATCAAAGTGGAAATTTCGAGATTAAAGTTGACATTTCAACCTTTTTTTCCACCGTGTCACTATTTCTTTCCTTTTCTCTCTCTACCCTAATGTGCTTAAATAGATGGTGGGCTACAACTTGCCTTTTTCATGGCAACTCTGACCACTTTTTTTTTATTTTGGGCACTGTGCTGCTTTCTGAAATTGAACTTTTAACTTTCTCCTCCAGTCTGTCACTTGATCAACTTCCTTTTGTTGTTTATACCACTGCTTAAACCAGCAAATAGTACATTTTTCTTCGCCTCCACTTGGTATTCACTGAAATTCTTCTTATTTCCCTGTACTTTTGTCATTGTCTTTAATCAGAACGCTGAACTTAAGTGGCTATTTATATTAATTTGCATATTAAAATATGCAAAATTCTGGGAGGAGTCGGGGGTGGGGCAGCAGGCGCTTGCACAAGTGTTACTTTTCACGCTGACCGGGATTTATTTAGTGGAAATGCATGGAAGTTGGCCTACGCACGGTTTTGGGCATCTGAATTTTCTGTGCATAAGCACATTTCCACTTTTGTCCGTATGCCATATTTTAGTGTGAATTATACGCACTATGTTATACATGAGGCCCCAGGTTCCTAGTTTTGGTTCTGTTGTGTTTTTACACTTAAACCAACAGTATAATAGTAAGTTAATAAAGAAAGACACAAATACGGCAATTACCAAACTTCCACCATTTTATGTATATATACAAGTTCCGGCTGTAACGTGCACCTCAATACCAGGGTGCAGGCACATAACACATTCAATGCAATAATTTGAAACATTAAATAGAACTTATATTTAGTATTAAATTTTTACATATACATAACAGGTTCCTGCTTGTTTCATAGTGTTATTAGAAAAGGGACAATTTTTTTATTATCTTAAATAAAAAAGGAAAACTCTGGCTTAAACAAGGCTAGCAGTACAGCTTATTCAGATTGTCCAGGACAGGAGTGAGGCCATCAGTGTTATGAACGGTAGGAAGGCTTATGTGTTCTATGTAAAGATTTTTGTTAAATGAAAATTACTGGGAGATGGAAAAACTAATATGTAGCCAGGAGGCCACAGAGAGTTTAAAAAGGAGAGGAAATATTTCAATCTGATAAGTCATTTTGTTTGGCTATCAGTAGCAAGGATTATTGGGGCACACAAAATCATTTGCAACCAGGTTTTGGGTGGTACTCACTGTTGATCAAAAAAGTATATTTAGGGAACTGGGGATCACTTAACTTGGCTACCACTCTCGTTTGTCATTTCCGGCTTCACTATATACATACAGCAGATGAATTTGTTTGAAGGAGTCTGAGGAGTGGTACACAATGGTGAGTGGAATACAAAATAATGGAAAGGGTGTAATGCCCCAGAAAAAGAAGCAAAACCAGACTGGTACCTTCTTTAGTCTGCTTACAGACAGGCCTTACCAAAGGTAGGCTGACCCCAAACTCAACTGGCAGGGTTTATGGCCTACTCAGGTCCAGTCATGGAACACTTGCTTTTAACAGATTAAAAATACTTTTAAATGGCCCAAATATATAAAAATCCTCCAAAGAGGAGGAAACTGTAAAAACCACTGGCTTAAAGAAAATCTAAGTTAAACAAGTCCAAATCTTCTATCCAAAATCAATATAAACTATCTACAGCTATGGTCTTTACTCTGCAAACTACAAAGACTAACTACTTGAACCGTCTCCTCCAGCTCAGTATAAAGGCCAGTGACATCATGGTGACCTTACCATTTGGAATTCCACCCACAAATAAATGGGTGTAAATTTAAACTTAAATTCACGATTCACACCATAAACAAAAATTTCATGAAAAATAACTCGAAAACAACAAAAGTAAACAATACGACAGAAAATAAACACAAGCCAGGGATCAAATTCTGGCTCTAACATAACAGGAGGGTGGTTACATCATTCGACATATGATTTATTTGTGTACACTGTTCTGTTTATCTGTATTTGATTATTTTACCCTTTTAAGAAGCAATGGATCAACAAAAGGAGGGGAAACAAGTGACCAAAACAGTAGCACAAAACAGGATTCAAAGTCAAAAATGTAAGTAGATTTAAAGCCAGTAATAGATCTGACACTAGAATGACGTTTGATGCAAATGTTCTCACTGTTTGTGGGTGTTTTATGCATTGTCCTTCCATTTTAGCAATCATTGACTGCATGGGCAGAATTAATAGGGTGGTTGGGAGGACTGACCCACCAGACCAGATCCAGCAAGGTATTAAGATTTAATAAAACACAATGCATTGTTCATTAAAAGATTTTTTAGGTCACAACTCATGTAAATATGTTAATAATCAAAAAATGCAACAATTACATCCATCCTGCCCTAAGCAATTCTATTTTGCATGTCACCTATACCTAAAGCAACAGAGACAAATTCTGTGTAACTTAAATTACAGATTAATTTACTGTTTAAAATTTCACTTGAGAGAGCTGATTTCACGTTGTATGGTATATTTTGTATACAGTTTTTTTCTTTTACATGTCTAATGGGGGCTCCTGTCAGCAAAAGATCCTCTTTAGTCTGTAAAAGCAGAGCAGCGATATGAGCAAATGTCTACCACGTGTTACACACACCCCTGTGACAAAATATTTAATAAACAAAAAAGTGTCTTCAAAGAAATAAAAAAAAATTTAAACGATCCAACTTTCAAAAAATAATCCAATTCTTGAATGTACCTAAACATTATATTTTAAAAAAATGTTTTAAAAATTAAGCAGTTATTTTGCCATAATTACAATGAGCAGACAAACAACAACATTTCATTTTAAATATCGCTAACATATTTGTGAACTTTTTTTGCAATTTCAAAGTTTTAAATGTGTTAATGTGAGATTTACTTCATATTGTAACATTATATTTCAAACAATGTACTGTATAATATTTGCCTTGGAATGTACTGTAGTGGCTCTAAAAAATGCAGTAATTTTTTTATTGTTCATATGGTGACCCCATACCTAAGGTCAAATTCTGTCCATGATTGGCTGGTAACTCTCACAGGCAGAAGAGCCCACCCTCTAATTAGAGACGTCCTGTGATAAATTCAAAACAATCGATCTTGTCATAGTGAGTAGCTGAGTGCTACAACTTTGCTGCTAAGAGTTTTATACTGTGCAACTGACAGAAACGGGTACACACTGTGACTGTTTACAACTTGTTACATTTTTCTTAAGGTTATGTAAATAAAGTCTGCAACTGAAAATTTGTAAAGTTGTGCAGTGTGACACAGGCTTAATTTGAAGCCAGCTTATTGCTTTATTAAAAGGATCTTATTTTTGTTTTAGAACTATAATTAAAAGTTTTCAGCACAGAACTAAAGCACTTACACAAGACTCAAATGTGCAATGCTTTGAACGATATCTTATATAAAGAACTGGAAACACTTTTGGAAAACAGATCTAGTATCTTCCTGTTATGAACACACTCCTCTTCCTGGTTGCAAACTAAAGTCCTAGACGGTTTAGGATTAGAAAAAGCTATGTTTAAATTTTTTTTTTGTGTTCTGAATTTGTTTTTTTTTACTTTGCGAAAGTTTTCAATTTTAAAACTTTAATTTTACAGATTTTAATTTTATGTATTAGTTTATACTTTATTTCTTTGTTTGGAAAAAAATCTTTTTTTACTTTATTTTTGGTTGAATCACATCCTTATGTTCAAAGTGATTGCAAACAAGCAAGTATTGTAATTCTGTTCTGACTATGATCACAGTTAAGCCCCCAGTTAGAATATCTAGTTTTTGTTCTCTGAAAGGTTTATCTTTTATTCTTTGTGAAAAACAAACCTGTTTCATTGTTTTTGAAGTTAATGCATATTTCCAAGTTTATTTTGCATAAAATGTTGGCGTCAGTGAAAAACTTGGAGCAGTCAAATTGGGAAAGAAAGAAAGCAGAAATGTGGTTTAGAAAGGAAGGTGGTGGTTGTTCACAATGCAGGTTTTTGGATTGTTTTATATTTTTCATGAATGGCATAACGTTGAATTAGCCGTGCTTTTTGTCATGATGGTGGATAGCTTCAAGGTGTCACAATATCCTTGCCTTCATTTTTTTAAAGGCTGTGCTGAGTTGGTGAACCCATATAATTACTTTCATAAAAATCAATTTCAGATACATTACATATTACAGTTTTCTAAACCTTCTATTTGTATTACCTTTCTAAATAACAAAATGAATTTTTTAGTGGTTTGATTTTAAATAAATTTAAATATAAAAAAAAAATCTATATTCTATTTGCAAAGAAAGTAGTAATGGAAAATAGCTGTAAAAGACGCAAAGAGAAAACAATATAAGGTCGGCGAAAGTATAAAGGTAGACAGAATGCTGTCTATGTGTGTACAGTCCTTATTAGTTCAGTATACTAATAACTAAATTGGCAATTGTTTAAATTTATTGTCTGTCTTTGCACACCATGAAAAACTTAGCTATGGACATAAATATTGTTTGTGAAGACGTGAGGTCTGAACTAGAGACTCTTGGGAATTTAAGCAATAGTCCCGGCTTGTTAACCTACAACATTCAATTGGCAGAGTCTCCTACCTGAGAGGAACTGATCAGACCAATATTTTAAAACATAAAACTCTAAGATCAGGCTATAAGAGTCATGTAGTTATTAAACAACCTCTAACAAAAGATTCCACCAACATTAAGTGGAATTCCTGAAACACTGCTATTGTGTTTCTAACTCCTGGCATAGCTCAGTATTTACCTCATCACTGCTAATTCTGATCTTTGATTCCATTTAATGAAACTATTGGTTGACCCATGTGCACTTTATCATGCAGGCTAAAAGAGTTTATGCGGTCTATTTTGGACCATTTGATATTAATGATCATGAAATTTAGTTGTAAAGACCTGCTTGCTCAAATTGAGGTCCGCATTCTCTCATAGTTGTTTGTCACCTGTTGCTGGATCCATCTTACTCAGCATCTCAGTCAAACAGGCACCTAGACATCGATAGCAATTTCTCTGACATTGGAATTACACAAGTAATGGTTATCTTTTTAAAGTGACGGAGAAAAGACAGATCTTTCAAATGTCACTTAAACTATGCTAATCATAAGCAGGATTACTGTATATTCCACAATATAAAAAATATGTACCATGAAAAACAAAATGGTGGTGCACAAAAATAAATAAATAAATAAATAAAACTAATCTTACAAGGAAACCACTGAAAGCGAAGTAAAGGTAATAAATATGTTATAAAAATAAAATTCAATGCTATTTGCTCAATCATGACATCATGTGTTTTGTCATGTTATACTTTTTATGATGTAGACATTAACAAAATGTCTCAGCATCCCTGCTATAGCCTTAATATGTTATATAACCTTTTTTATTTATGACTTCAAGCAATAAGACAGAGCACTAGGATAGACAGGAGGGAAAAGTTACACATTTATTTATGTATTATAGATAATATTATAGAAGCTGTCATGGATTAGGACCCCCAGACACTAAGCAGTTCCAAAAATGCCTACTAGAGGGGGATACACCGCCAAACCTCAGGTAGAAAAAGGTCAAGCGCAGAATCTTTATAAATAAAAGATTTATTTCACAAAATGAACTGTAATAAAAGAGCACAAAAAGCAAAATGGAATTGCCTGTAATAAAGAAACATAAAACATGGATTTGAAGAAAGTACAAAGGTGGGTGTTGGCAAACCATACAACTTGATAGGTGGGTAGTTTCTGTCAGCACATAAACTTATACTTACACTCAATTTTCTCTGGTCAGATCATTTCTGGTCAACTCTCCTCAAATCATTATTTTGGTCTACTCTCTTCAAGTTATTATCTGGTGTCCTCCCTTTAGGATGGAAGATGGCAGAAAGAGACATGCCTTTGCAAGTCTCCTCTTAATGAGCTCTGATGCCCCTGACTTAGCAATGAAACATCTGACAAGCAATAAGATCAGTCTTGTTTTTTTCCCAATTTCAAGCAAACAAGAAAGAAAGGATGCAATTAAGTTATAAAACTGACCCTGCTGGTTTATGTATGACCAATGAAACTGTTCACAGTTAGATAGTTAGACAATTGTTTCAAACATTTATATTACTACAAATTAATAATAATAATAATTAAAAAGTCAGCATATATGCTACATATTATTCTTTCCATTACATTATCAGAAAGATATTTGAGCAATTAACTACGTACATACAAAAAATCCACAGTCCTAGTGTCCTCATTTTAAAAGTTATAGCGAAATTCAAAGTGAACAGTTCACACAAAAAATAAAGAAGAAAGTTGATAATACATTCAAAAGAAAACTATTTTTGCATATGCTGTTTTATTTAAGGCTGAAGTGTTTTGGTTATATTTCTTAAAATTTCTGCATGTTATCACATACACACTAGGACTGCACACACATAAGGTAATGCTAACGTTCAGAAAATTCATGCTTCTTTCTAGCTGTCTTCCTACTATCTGAGAGTGTTCTATTGTCTAAATATAGGAATAGGTATAGCAGTGCATTAAGGTTATCCATTAACAAGTTAGCTTAAAGGAGGAAAAGAGAATCTTTCATTATTTATGCTGCTATCAGGAACTTACATTCTCTTCAAATTAAGTAAAAATGTTTGAGAATTTACCATTAACATTAACTTAAAGGTGTGTCTCTTACACTAATACATATGCCAAAGATCGTTGTCAAAGTTCATTGCAAAAGTTCATGGCTACTTCAAAATGTACCATATAATAACTAATAGAAAAGCAAAAGTGTTCTATTTTGGTTTTTAATTTAGAATTCTGGACTTACTGGCATCATGTGATGGCAAAGATGTTGTGTTGCTATCAAGAATATGATTGTCAACATGACTGTGTGATTCAAAACGGCTACCATATGAGCATAATAATAAAGAAACACAAAATAATCAGTGATAATTATTCTAAAATAGACACAACTTAGAATAAAACAAAAAAAAAATCCAAAATCATCACAACAGAGAGTAAATAAAATTAAGAAGTAAATATTTTTTCTGGTTGAAGGTATTACTATAACAGACAACGTCCATCCATCCATCCATTACCAAACTGCTATATCCTAACTACAGGGTCATGGGGGTCAATCCCAGCCAACACAGGGCGCAGGGCAGGAAACAAACCCCGGGCAGGGTGCCAGCCCACCGCAGATAACAGACAACAATACTTTGAAAATTTCAGAATAATTTTTGCCTTCACTGCAACCTTTTCAAGTCCCTAATCAAATAGACAGAGAAAAAAATTATGTGCTAAATAGCAGGGCTTATGGATTGCCAATCATTGCAGACTGTGTCATACAGACTTGTAATTTCCAAATAATAAGTGAGACAGAGAGGAAGGAAAAAAATGTGTCTTATAAAGTATGCATATGTAAAGATTCTTAAACAAAAGTATTACCGATTTGCTTTCATTTGAAATAAAACCAGAAAATCATTACATTACAATCAGAATACTCAACAACACTGCCATGTAATGTGATACTTTTTAGAGCTTTGACCAAACTGATTTCGCTGTTACAGCATCAAGATACTTGTCTGAAATAGAATCAAGTGAAGAACAGAATTTTAAAAGTGTTATCATATAAATCAGTAAAACTAAGATGCTGTTAAAAAATGGCTACATTAAGTGAAGGTCTTCAAAGTTTACGCCATTTCACATTCTCTTTTCTGGGTTAAATTCGCCTGTATAAGAAAAATCAAATCAGCTTGAGCCACGTTGTCAGATGCATGTAATAGTTTAGTTTTGTAATCTGTTTTGTTTTATCTTTTAATACTTTGTCTCATTAATAATAATAATAATACATTTTATTTATATAGCGCCTTTCCCATGCTCAAGGCACTTAAACAGAATATAAGAAAGAACGGCAGGGTATACAGTATATAGTGTTGTACAAACCAGATAAATAAATAAAGAAGATTACGACAGTGAATTCAGAGAAAAAGCCTAACAGACAACATAATTGATGGTCTAACACACACACACATACAGATTACATGAGCATCTTGACATAAAGGTAAACTGAGAGAAGGGCAATAAAGTCAAGTAGAGCTAAAAGCCTTCCTGAACAGATGAGTTTTGAGTTGTTTTTTAAAAGAATTCATGGAGTCAGCTGACCTGATTAATTTCAGCAGGTCATTCCAGAGTCTGGGCGCTATACAGCTGAAGGCCCTGTCACCCATGGAGTGTAGATTAGTGTGGGGCACAACAAGATTGCCAGAATCAGAGGACCTTTGTGGGTGGACAGGCACATAGTGATGGAGAAAATCACTGATGTAGTTTGGCGCAAGGTTATTTAAGGCTTTGTAGGTTATTAGTAGGATTTTATATTCGATTCTGTAAGACACAGGGAGCCAGTGAAGACGGAGCAGGATGGGTGTGATGTGCTCGCTGTTGCTGGTTCGTGTAAGGACTCTTGCAGCTGAGTTTTGAATAAGCTGGAGCTGTGATGTAAGATTAGAAGAGGCACCTGCCAGTAGGGAATTACAATAATCGATGCGGGATGTGATAAATGCATGGACAAGTTTCTCAGCATTAGAGAAGGAGAGGAAGGAGCAAACATGGGATATGTTACGGAGGTGAAAGTAAGAAAGTTTCTTAATGTTATTTATGTGGGCGGAATAAGAGAGGGAGGAATCAAAAATGACACCAAGGTTCTTTACAGTAGAGGCAGGTCTGATGAGATCACCACCAAGACTGACTGGGAAGGAGCTCATTTTATTAAGTTGCACTTTAGTCCCAATTTGCAGGAGTTCAGTTTTGTTGCAATTTAATTTGAAAGAGTTCTGCTCCATCCAGGTTTTAATTAGATAATTAAGCAAAATAAAATTACATCATACTTTTAAATAATTAAGTCTGATGGCAAAATTTATGCAGAAAAACTAGATTCCTTTCAGTATTTTTTAAAAAAAATGAGTAAGAGTATGCAGAGCCATCAAATTCTAAAGTGTAATTAGATCTAGATCAAATTATTGGAATTTAATATAAGCAGCAGAACACCTAACTTTTAAAACATTTTCTTTCCTATTTAGATTTATTCTGCTTTTATGCTGCCAGTACAAAAAACTGTCGCACCTCAGAATACAAAAGACTAAGGCTGCAACCTCTATCCAAAAATTAAGATGTTGGTATCAAGTAATAGCAGACTTCTACAAAGAGCTAAAAAGAATATTTATCAAACAGACCTTTTTCTTTTTAAAGTCTTTTGCTTACATGTAATAAAACCGATTATTTTATTAAACTACTTTCTTCGCTTTACGCTAAAGAAAAGTTTGGATGATATTTTTTTACTCTTAAATAATGTAATGAAGATTTAAGAAGTTTAATTAATGACAGTGTAAAAAAAATGGATTTTGTTACCGCAGTAAGGGCAGTGTTTTTAGAAACACCTACAGTAGCTGATGAAGAGTAGAATGTATACAGTACATTGGCCTGGATTATTAGCAAATGAGCCATCCAGGAAATGCCTCCTCCACTTAAATTATTTCATAACACCCTACACATGCTCAGTTGCATTGACATCTGGTGAGAGAAGAGACCACAATGGTAAGTTGAAGTCAGTCTTACCGTATGTTTGTGGAGCTATTCATGGACAATCTTTGCATGATAACTGGGGACATTAATGCTACTAGGGGCGGCACGGTGGCGCAGTGGTAGCGCTGTTGCCTCGCAGTTAGGAGACCCGGGTTCGCTTCCCGGGTCCTCCCTGCGTGGAGTTTGCATGTTCTCCCTGTGTCTGCGTGGGTTTCCTCCGGGCGCTCCGGTTTCCTCCCACAGTCCAAAGACATGCTGGTTAGGTGGATTGGCGATTCTAAATTGGCCCTAGTGTGTGCTTGGTGTGTGGGTGTGTTTGTGTGTGTCCTGCGGTGGGTTGGCACCCTGCCCAGGATTGGTTCCTGCCTTGTGCCCTGTGTTGGCTGGGATTGGCTCCAGCAGACCCCCGTGACCCTGTGTTCGGATTCAGCGGGTTGGAAAATGGATGGATGGATGGATGGATGGATTAATGCTACTAGATGTGCCATTAATCACTGGCATAAAATAAGCAACGTTCATGCACATTGAAGCATTCTTATAGTGTTCTACCTGTATCTGGGAACATAAGATATGAAGACATGAAATAATTTTCCAAATCATGAAAATTTCACCCAACAGCTTGCATTTAACACGTTACAGCAGCCTCATTTCACTGCTATACTCCAATTTTAGCATCAGCATTGAGTAAGTGTAGCTGGTATTCTTCAGACATTAGAGATTTTCCCACATGAGTACAGCGGAACCTTGGTTCACGACCATAATTCGTTCCAAAACTCTGGTCGTAAATCGATTTGGTCATGAACCGAAGCAATTTCCCCCATAGGATTGTATGTAAATACAATTAATCCGTTCCAGACTATATGAACTGTATGTAAATATATATATTTTTTTAAGTTTTTAAGCACAAATATAGTTAATTAAACTATAGAATGTACAGCGTAATAGTAAACTAAATGTAAAAACATTGAATAACACTGAGAAAACCTTGAACAACAGAGAAAACTAACACTGCAATAGTTTGCGCTATAGCGCTACCAACCGCTGGCTAAAAACACTTTTTTTTAATGAGTTTTAAGCACAGGGAAAAAAATTAACATTTGAAAAAATCCGTAATTTAATAAACCACCAAGAAAAGTAACATTGCAACAATGCACACTACGAACCGATCTCTGTAAACAGAAGTGAAAACAAAATCAAGCCCAGTGCATTCTTTAACTGCCTTCCTACCTTATGCGTCCAGCTCTATCTCTCGTGCTGCCTGTGTGTGTGTGCGCGTCTCTGTCTCTCTCTCGCGCTGCCTGTGTGTGCGCGGCTCTCTCTCTCGCGCTGCCTGTGTGTGTTGCACTCTCTCGCTCTCTCTCTTGCTCGCTGCACAGGAAATGCACAGGGAGAGACTGAACATGTACAAATCGAAAGGGAAACTGGCTTGTTCGTATACCGAGTGTGTGGTTGGAACCGAGGCAAAAGTTTGGCGAACTTTTTGGTCGTAAACCGATTTGTACGTGTACCGAGACGTTCGTGAACCGAGGTTCCACTGTACTTGCCTGGTTTCGATGGTCCTGTCAGCGATGTTGCAATAGTTTCTTGTATTTGCCAACAATAGTGGGAACAATGTATTTTAGGTTATCTACTCTATCCCATCTAACACATCAAACTTCTTTGGAAAGCCCTCTCACTAGTTATCCCTTTTTTACATTCTTCTATTAAAATGAATAAAATGCAAATCAAGCTAAAGTAAAAGTACACTCAATTATTTTTGGACCTAAATATTTGTTATTCCATATTACAGTTTACAATTTGTATCAAATTTAATTTGCACTTATATGGAGAGGATTTTCTCCCTTTCAAAGATTAATATTTAAGATAGACTGATTCTATCTATTTTCAGGAAAAGATAAGCTAAAAGCAAAGATCTTGTGCATAAAAGGTCATGCCCCAAAACTCATGACCTTTCCAGTGATTTTCATTTGTGGAATTCATTCTCATAATCGTAGAGTGTTGCAGGCAGTCATGGTGTGCTCCTGTGACCACCAGATGTTTAGTCTGACATACCCAGTGACTCAGTTCATCCAGTCTGTGACACACAATGACAAAATCAAACAAGTCGTGGGAAGACCTCGGTGTGCCAGAGTTGAGTACCAATGAATGCTCAGCCGAATATACAATGCAATATATGTGGCAGGAATAAGGAACATGGATGTTTTGTTCCTCACAAAGAGAAGAAAAGCTCATCTGTCTGATGACTCATTATTTATGTACCACATCAAAATGGATAAAAGACAGCATCTTCTGGATGCTACAATTCCATTTAGTTGATTATTTCTATTATCATTTCTCAGCGTTGGCTTTGTTATATCTAAGGATTTTTATATATGGAGAATACTTTATTAATTAATTATTTTGTGCTATGTGCAGGGGGTTATGTTAAAATATTTTTATCACATTTATTGCTTACATTATGGATGTTGTCATCCTGTCACCATTGCCGTAGTGTTGCCATGCTCAGGTGACTGGAAGTGCACTGTGTGTGGTGTCACATACTTCCTGGTCTTCTGCAATTTCAGATAATTCAGACTGTATTTTTTAGTTTGTAGTTTCACTTTTAAGAATACCTTTGCTTTGACTTTTCAACTAAGATTTCTGGTCAGCATTTTGTGTTTTGACAACAAATAGGAGAGATCTTTTGGTTCTGAACTCTTGCCCAGATGTTTGACTACATCTTTACTCTGGTCACTCTTCTTGAGACAGCACAACAATAGAAATGTAAGAATACTAGGGGATCATTACTAAGTAAAGCAGTGTTATGGGTACTAGCTGGCAGTTTTTTGAATACTTTGGCTCCCTTCACATTCGTTTTGGGTTTGGGAACGTCTCAAGAGTGACCCCTGTCATTCTTAAGTAATAATAATGCGTATGGGACATGACTCAATCAATAGTTATAGCAGAAATGGAAAAACAAACTTCATGCAAAATTTAATCAGTAAACTCACAAAATAATACAGTGAGTTATATTCATCCACCACTATGGTGAATGTTATACTTACGATGCAGTCATCTTTAATCTATTTGTTCCAATAACTAAAGCAAAGTTTTGAAGGTTGAAAAACCTCTTTTTTCCTTTATGGCTTAAATTACACAGTGTAAAGGGAATAATCTTTATTTTTAAAAACTGCTTTTAAATTGCACGAAAAGCAAAACAAGTTTAAAAGTTTATTATAGGAACTGTCCTTGGGCAATATTGAAATACAATAACACTGTTATAATGCATATTTAACTTTTGACAATAAAGGCACAGCTTCTTTTAATTCAGTTGTTTGTTTCTAAACGTTTACAGAGCCAGAAGGAAAGTAACTGTTGACATTTATTCTTGAAAATTCTGCCCTCTTACTTTAATGTGTAGTGAAAAAGCTAAATTATTTTTTTCATATTTGTTAAAAGGTAGTCTGGTACTTGTAATATGTTTGACATTTATTTATGTATCATTTTCTGAATCCAGCTTTAGTATCATAGGAGACTAAAGTCATAACAGGCAATTATCAAGCACAAGGCAGAAACCAGCCCTGGATAGAGTGGCAAAGTTCCCAGTGGGAAACCCTAAACAGCCCTGGACAACCTTAGAAGTGTTTATGCATCACAGCTCTACCACAGCAAGCATCTCTGTTAAATCTTTAATGGACTGATTTCTAATAAACTTTCCACTTGTCCTGCAGACAGATCATTCCAAGTCACTTGCCTGTTTTTCCTTGCATCTTGAATCAATATAACACCATCACAGTTAAGATGTTTCCTCATTCATTCAGAGTTGCCACTAGCCAGTGATATCTATACGTCCAGCTCCAACTGCTCCCTCGCTTCCTGCACTGCCTTCTTGTAGGCACAATACTAAACATAATCAGAGTCTGACAAGTTTCTCTTCTGTACCAGGCTCCAACTCTTTTTGTGTTCCTTTTATTTGGGTCCATGCAAAGACAGCAGAATTGTCACACTCATTATGGGATAAAACAGGACATTTCATAATATTTCTGAATCCTGGACATCTGGTTAAAAAATTAGTTTGTTCCTGTTTCCATTGTTTCTATGGCACTATATGTCAGTTCCTTATATGGAGTTTAGGAGGTGTTGATTCATTGTAATTGAATTTGTAATGTTTCAAATTCAAAAGCATAGATATAGTCAAATTTAATTTGCATTCAACTGGAGTAGTTGTGTGAGTTACTCTTGGGTCGTTTATGCCATTTTTCTCTGTCTTCACTAATATTGCACTGCAAAAAGTTACTCTGGCTACAGAGTGGGAGAATGGAAAAAATACTTAAAAAGGAAAGAAGAATGAAACAGTAGTGTACCTCCCTATAAAATTCATTAACTGTCTTGCCAACACACAGTAAACAGTGCCAGGTGCATGTTTCACCTAAACATGCCTAGAAATCTGAAAAAGGTGCCTGCCTATGATAACTAACTGCTGAGAGCAAATGAAAACAATGACTCAACAAAAAGCAAAAAATCCCAAGAAAACTACTAGAATTATAATAGGAGCTAGACATTCTGTGCTACAAAAACAAAAGAAGTGTTTTGTTAGAGTCATGTAGTCCATTGTTCTTCAATTGCAGACTTGACAGCTTATCACAGTGTTAAGATTCTGTTTTTGTCTTTTAGTCTTTACTTTTTTGTCCTTTTTGTAATTTTCACTCTCTCCCTTATTTGTTGTTTGTCTAATTTTTTGTGTTTTTTGAATTTTTTCCTGGGTCTTTTCACCATAATTATGTGTTTAGGGTTATAAGTGCATGTGTTCCCATGGAAATCCCTTGGTACCCATGAGACCTAACTCAATGCTTTATGGCCTGGTACTGAATTTAAGAGTATATGTGAAGATGCAACCGCTTGTCTGCCAAGGGAGTGGAGAAAGGGGAGAAAAAATGCCAGAAACCTTGGGGGGCACAGGAGAGCAGAGGAGAAGATAGGCCAGGGACAATTTATAAAGTATTGCAGTGAGGCTCTGAATCATTGAGCATTTTTTGTCTTATTTTTATATAGCCTGTGTTCTTTACCTCTCTGAAACTGTTCTCTCTACAAATAAAAACCCTCGTGATTGGATTGTGTGGTGTCTGTGGATCCTTTTATTTGATGGATTAACTCATGAGTGCCCACCACTGGTCACATATATATATATTTATATGAATATAGTTATTTTAAAATGTTACAGTTAATCAATATCCTGTACAGCACCGTTTCCATGTATAATTTTATTTTTATTATTTTTTTAAAGTAAATTTTCAAATACATTATTACTGGCATTGAGATTAGTGCTTGGAGGTTTTTTTTATTCATCTATGTGTTGACAGGATTGACCTGATGTTGTGCTGTGCTGAGGCCAACTTGCATCTTGCCTAATAATTTTGCCTAAATTTAAATGCAGCATCTGCAGTTGTACTGGGGGTAGTTAAGTGAAAAATTAAAACGTATCCTTTGTGAGAAGTGGGTAATTACATTGCCAAAACAAAAAAAAAAGATAACTCAAAGTGTTTTGTTTACATGTTGAACTTTTCTTTTGTAAATGATTTAGTCCCCATACTAGCTGGCATACAAAAGGTATCAAACTCCTTACTTTAGGGTTAGTCTGGGTTGAGTAGAGAGGAATGCTTCTGATTGTGTTTTTACAATTTTACATTCTCTGTTTTGTAAATGTTCACTTTTTGATATTTGTCCAGTATGCAAGACAGCTTTAAGTTATAGGAAAACTGGAACTTACCTTATTTTGTGTATATGTGTGTATTATTAAATAATATATGTTTATGTATGGATCAAGTGACACATCATCTACGGTCTAGTGACCCACGTCCTGCTTACAGAGGAACTGAAGCATTACACACATCCAAAACTGTTCCTCGGAGAGTGGCAGTCCTTATGGATGACACTGCAGCTGTGACCCATGGGCTAGCATATTTGAGCAGCTCATTAAAGCTGATCCTTCAGCTAGGACTTTGGATATCTCTGGGTACATGGTTCTTGAGTCTGATCCTCCAATTAGCTGTGAACTACCCAATCACACTGAGATTGCACAGGTGGTAAATCAGCTGAGGGTAGGGAAAGCTTTAGAGATCTGTGGTATCCGGGATGAACTTCTCCAGGCTGTTGGTAAGGCTGTCCTCCTGACATTACAAGCAATCTTTGCTTCCATTTGGGAGATGGGTGTCATCACAACTGACTGGAAAATGGGACTTGTTGTCTGTAGTCGTCTGTATCTGGAATAGGAAGGGTGATCGCCTGGACTGCGGCAACTACAGGGGGATATCACTGCTCTTGGTGCCGGGTAAGGTTCTTGCTAAGGTCATGCTCAATAGGACCTGTGATACCTTGCTCACCTACCAGCGACCAGAGCAGTCTGGTTTTACACCTAAGAAGTCTACTGTCAACCACACTCTGCCACTGAGGGTTCTCATGGAGCACAAACGAGAATATCGGCAGAGCTTCTTTGCAGCCTTTGTTGATTTTTATAAAGTGTTCAACTCAGTTATAAGACATCCTGAGACTTCGCGGGATCACCTCAAAGTTGCTGGATGTCATGGCAGGCCTGTACACTGATACTGTGAGTGCTGTGCAGAATGGAGGCAGAACCTCTGTGTTTTTCCCAATTGATGTTGGAGATTGTCAGGGGTGTGTTCTTGCTCCTACTCTGTTCAATGATTGAATGGACTGGGTGTTGGGCAGGGTCATGGGGACCAGTGGCTTACAAAAAGCATTGGTGATAGAAGGCCTCCTTGTCAAGTCCCATGTTCTAGTAGTTTTAAATAATGATGTTAATACAAGCAGAGGCTTCTAGACTGGTATAAAGTAGTTTTATCCATGCACATATGTTTGGTCCAAGCCCAAATTTGTGGCAATGTCGTGAATAGGTAGTCACATTCAAACATGTCAAATGCATTTTCTGAGTCCAAAGATAATAAGGTCTCTGGTGTGTTATATTTTATGGGTGAGTATATTACATTAAACAAACACTAAAGATTAGAATCTAAGTGTCCGCCTTTAATAAATCTGGTTTAGTCTTGTGATATTGTAAAAAGAAGCACTTTCTCAATCTTTCTAGCTAGAACTCTGGAGAGTATCTTAACATTGTTATTCATTACACATTAGTTTTTAACATAATACCATTTCCAGTGCAATTTTGGCACCCTGTGAATAACCTGGCAACAAATGCTAAGGGGATGTGGGCTGGGGGTTTCCTCTTGTGCCCCAACCCCTGACATCGTCACAAAATGTAATATAGACTAGTAAGTTACATTACTGCACTTACATGACATCTGTCAATTATTGACTCCACCAGTGCCATGTGGAGAAGGCAGTAAAGGCTGTTTTTTAATGGAATTTTAATATGCATTGTTATTCTGGTTAGAGGATATCCACCCCTGTATAGAATATTGGAAAATGGCAGACATGCAGTCATTAAAGAAAGTGGAAATTGGGCTCAAAAATGGTCAAGTTCAACCTAGAGCAACAAACACCAGTCAAATCAGATATATGGGAATTGTTTTCACACATTGTTTACGAAGATTGTTTTGATAAGTGCTTCAAACTCTTCCCATTCAACAGCCTTAAGACTGGAACCTGTGGATTGAGGCATCACTTGTGCCACATTATACTGAAACAGACACAATTGAATTTTACAAAATTGAAAGTGCTGAAGCAATTCAAAAAAGAAAATAGATATTACATCTGTCGAGATATTTAACCCTGTGACTCAAAAGGGTTTCATTCAGTTAATTCAACATTTAGTTGACACAGCAGCCAAGTTAGGGAAGTTCAATGTCGGTGCGATGCTACCACACCCAACAACAGTATCAAGGTAAGTGAAAAAGTGGGCTATGGATCTCCAAGGTTGGTGACAAAATCACAATCATTTTTTCATTTTTATTTTTCTATTCTTGGTGTTTTTCAAATTTTGTTATGTGTGTTTTTGGTTATATTGAATTCTTTATTTAGTGTAATAAATTAAGTAAAATAATTATTGGGTTGGACAAGATGTTTTCATATAGTAATTAGCTTCCCCTTATGGGGTGTAATGAGAACGCTTAAAACAAATTGTCATATTTATTTAGACAAAGCCAGTATCTAAACACTCCAATGCATGGATGCGATAGGGAGCAACATAACTTAGTACATGGCAGAAGGTACTGAGGAAATGATGACAAGCTGCAATACTACCGATTATGGAAGAGTGGACAGAATTATATACAGTAAAACAAAATAAATTATATAAAAAAATGTGACATTTAAACCTGATACTTTTGTATTATGAATACAAAAATATCTTGATTATTTTTTACAATAAAAGTTTATCAAAAAAGTTTAAGCATTTGTAAAATGCTGCTCATTTAGCAGAACTGACAATTGTAGTTGACAATTAATGAAACACATCTGACTTAGTCTGTTGTAGAAACAGGCTGGAGGAAGGTTTTGATTCCCTTGCATTCTCCAGAGCGTCTTTCACTTTTCTGAGGGAACTATAGACTATTAACAGTGAGTGTTTGTTATTGTTGGTCAGGGCTGGGTCTGTAAATCATGCTTACCCAGCAGTACATGAATCCCACTCTACACTGATTGGTTGGAATCAAAGATGGCGCACTTCTCTGCCAGGCAAAACATCTGCTCAAAATTAAAATCACAAAAGTCACACCCTGCTGATGAAGATTACTTCTGCCACCAAGGCTCGATTCCAAATATATTCAAACCAGCCCTTTATAGGATTTGGTGAGTGTTGCCCAAACTGTTTATATTTACTAATTTCTCTGCATAACGCTCTAAATTTTGTATCTCAAGTTTAGAGGGCCTCTCTTAAATGTTGGCACTTCAGATAAAAGTGGCGTTCTACTTTACAGATTTAACGGACAGACTAATGGATACTTTGCTATTGAGACATCTGCAGCAAAGCTTTAGGAGAGTGAGATGTTAGTTGTAAGAAGATCTGTGGTTTCTAAACATTTTAAATCAGTCACAGCCTGCTAATCATCATCATCATTTTCCTTTCCTCTTTTTCTGGTAATATTCATGGTCGCAACATGCTGAGCTGGGCTGATCAGGCCTTTCCATACCTAGAAATGTCCTCCATTACTTCATGGAGACTAAAACATTTGAGAGATACAAATACCTCCAGCATACCTTGGGTCCAGCCCTCAGTGTTCTCTTGGTGGGCTGTGTCTTGTACATCTCCTATGGTAGGTGCCCACAGGTTTTTTAACTGAATGTTCAAACTACATTGTGATTCAATAGATCACAGGTCAGTTGAAACAAAAGGATTTGTTTTCAAATTATAGAAAGATTTTCTTTTGAATGCAGAGGCATGCGTGTGTGTGAGGGGCAGGGAAAAATGAGAGAGAGAGTATTTGGATGTACTCTATGAGTTCAAAAGGGAAAAAGCAACGGCATAGAGAGAGAAGACCCTAGAAGCTCTATGACTGAGTGTTCAAATTGGCTGAGAGCTAGCATAACCAAGGTGATGCAGGGGATGATGACAACTCTGGGTAGCAGAAAAGTGAAGCGGTGCTGGTCGACTAAGCTGAGCATATACGAAACCGAACAGATGTGTGAGGTCACCAGAGTTGAACCACATACTGTGGGGAGTCCATAGGAGTTGAGAAACAGAGCAGTTGCTTTCCTGAATCTTCAGGGGAAGAGTGAGCATCAGCCATGAGGATCTCCAGGTTTTATCATTTCAGCTTTGATGATTGGTTTGAAAGCTTGGATTTATTTTTAAAAATTTATTTATGGAACAGTGTGTTTCTTAAGAAAATGGTTTATTCATTCACTTTTTATTTGTGCACTTTAATGTACTTTTCATAATAAATGCACAGGCTTTGCACAGTATGAAAGGACTTGTTGATCTCCTTTGCCATCAGCCATCCTCAGTCGTGACAACAGAGACCCCAACAAGGGATAATGCAGTGGCCTGCTGGCACTGGGCATCCCACACCTGAAGTGGGTCCTCTCAATCCACAGAAGCAGTGGCTCTACTCTGTTGCACTCCCATAATGCATGCTGCTCACCTTCTCTTACTACGGTAGAATCAACCTAGCAAATGTGTGCAGGAACTTCATTTCAGCCGCTTGTACTTGCTGTACAGTCTGAATCTTTCAGTGAACTAGTGACAACTCGTAGATGGGGATGGGTTTGTTTATTGACTGATAAATCAACAGCTTCATCTGCAGAATTAGCTTTTACTTCACCACCTTAGGACTGATACAAAGTTTACAAAATTACTATACTTCTTTGTTGGACAACCTCACGATCGCCTTTATTCTCACTCATGAACAAAACTATAAAAATACTTCAACTCCACCGCTTGGGATAGCTGCTAACCCCTAATCTGAAATGAACAAAACTCTCTTTTGCCAAAGCATAGCAAGACTTAAGATTTGGAGGTTTAAATTCTCACCCGACAGCTCACACTGTAGATACATCATAGATCACATTCTAATGAAACCAAGAGATCTGCATCATCCACGAGAGGCAGAATAATGTCAATAGAGCACATGTAATCATGCTGTTTCAAATATACATCAGAGCCAATCATAGCATTTATTATACAATGAATATCATAGAGCAGGGGTCGGCAACCTATGCCACACGTGCCAAGTGTAGGACACAGAATGATTTTCAATGGCACTCTGATTGAATTAAAATATAGTAAAAAATTACATTTTAATTATAGTGCATGTGTTCGTGTCATCATCTACATTTTGCGTATGTGACTCACATGTAAAGGGAAACCATGTGTTCAGTGCAGGCTGTGGTACGTTAAAACAAACCTCTTGTTATTATTAAGTAATATACTTCCCTAAAACGACTCATAAAAGACAAAAACTTGATGTTTGCCCTTTTCAAGACTCTTGGACGAATGAATATGGATTTGTACAACCAAAGGATTATGCTGTGTGTGCGTTGTGCTGTGAAAGTGCCGTGTGTCGTACGTCAAGTGTACAAAGACATTATCATATTAAATATCAGTCCACGTTTAAAAACTCTGATGAGAAAAGTGAAGCTATAAAAAGGTCCATATAACCGGACCAATTTTGATACTATACTGTATATAACAAAATTGGTAGAATTATGTCGGCACGCAGAATAACATTGTAGCATAGGTTCTGCACGACACTGCTGAAAGGTTGCTGACCCCTGTCACAGGGCATGCAGCCAGTGTGCAATTTTCTCCACACATCCAAATTCTGAACCCAAGTTAATCAGGTTACAGGGTCCCTGTGAGATTCCTTTTGGTACCAGCTTCAGACACATGGTGCTGATGTATTAAAGTGCACACTTAAGGTAAATTTAGAACAGTCTATTAATCTAACCTACCTCTCTTCAGGATTTGCACTCCACATAGAGAGAGGCTGAACGAGGATTTGAATGTGTGAGGCAGTAGTGTAACCCCAATTAGCACTTAAGATTTTTTTTAGTTTCTGACCTGGTAAACTGTATAACTCATTGTTCTAAACCTTTGCTTGCAGATTAAAAAAAAGTGCCTTCCAGCAAGTTGATTTTGGAGTGAAAACACTCCATAAAATGCGTAGAGCAAATATTACAGGTTTACACCGAAATTTTTACTTGCTTGTGCTAATCAGCTTGCAGCAGGCCATTACCTCATCTTGAAAATTCTTTCTTCCTTATTTGAAATATGTTAGAAAATAAACCTAAATACCAATTAATACATGTTTAACAGTAATAGCAGCTTTTTACATACCTATTTAGATTTTCTAAGCTGTTTGTTCAGTTTAGTGACATAGGGAGCCTGTGTTTTATAACTTCCGTCTAGTAAAACACTTAAAAATTGCTTTTCTTAGGACAGATTATTCTGTCAACCACAGCTTTCAATTGTAAATGGAGTTTTTTCCCTGAACTCTCCAGGCTTCTTAAGGTCTCATTTGATTTTGTCATTTTTGCAACCCTTTTATTGCATACACTCAATCACCCTCCTGGGGACAACAGCCTCTGAATATACAGTGGGCTCATGCACTCAAAATTAAGTTTGAACCACGTCATACTAAAAAAGTTCAAACCACATTAAAGTAAACAGAATGGACAACATCAAAGAAAGCCTTTGAAGTGGTGAGGCATGTGGACCCAACCTGTGTCACTGAGGGCCACTCTTCCTAAAAGGCAGGGGGCTAGCAAAACACTGATTTGCAAAATGCATTGTTTTAAGTTACTAAGACTCCTACAGTTGCATCCAAACCTGATGAAGAAATGATATCAAGTAGAGCATAAAATGGCATGCGTCTTAAAACAAACCATGTGGCAAATTGTATCTGCTTACTCCTACCCTGCATTCATTCAGTTTTGCTAATCAGAGTTAATGCATTCAAAGAATGATGGGAATATTGCCCCTGCTGCTTGCAAGGCTCTTATTTAATATGAAACAGAGCAGACTCCATCAGGAATTTTCAGAATGTCCCTGAAAATTGGGTCTGACGACTGCCTCTAGGTGGCAGCTCACTTAATAAAATCTAAAGAAATGTGTACTGTAAATGACTGCTAATTTCCAGATGGCTTTCATATTGGTGAGCCCAGATAGTTCTAGACGATGTGGAGCCATCCTTTATAAGTTGGAGGAAGTGAGTGGAGAGCACGTCTGCCACTGTTTCCCATTTACACCAGCAGGATTTTGGATTGAATCCAGCTGCACTTCCATTTACAGAAAACTTGTCAGAAGTGAATCCAAGATGATTTGTAAAGAAATATTGAGATGAGAGCTTTTCCTGTCCCAGCTGACTTCAGGATTAACATTAACGAACTGCAAAATTGACTTTCATTGTTTTTCTTAGGCATTAACCACACTGCACTGGCAGGTTATTAAAGAACGCATTTAAATACATTTTACTTAAGCTAACTCTAGAAAAATAAAAGTGTAGCTTTACTATACATCTGTTCATATTGTTATAATGGGCAACAAGGATCACATTGTAAGGGGAAGGCAGTCAGTACAACATTGAACCCTCTCTGTTTTCAGACCTCTGGTTTTTTGACAGACTTATTTTCACCCATTGCCAAACTGAACTGTGGACAGTTTTGTAGGCAGCAGACTTTATTTTTGGTAGCTGTTTGAATTAAATAGATTGCTTAGAAAAGTTGCCAGCTAAGTGAATTTCAATTTAGATGAATCTATCCATAAATTAGTGAGCCCATTTAATCCAGTTCAGGGACCCTGGGACAAGTGCCTATGACATTGGCAATTAGTAGGCAGGAACAAGCCCTGTAGGGAGTGCCAGTTCAGTCATATTGTAGGCAATTTAAAGTTGACAGTCTCTTGATTTACACCTACTGTATGTGTATGGAGAGATGCATATTAATGCACATACTTTTTCCTGTGAATTTTGTGTGTGGCTATATTTTTAATGTGATATTGCATACAGGTTTAGGAGTTCTTATGCATTGCTTTTGCATATATCTGCCCATGATTGTTTGATTAAATACAGTTCTAGTGAAACAATATCACACATGCAAACATTGTGATAATCTGTTTGATGAGTGTTGTAGTTGTTTTGGTAGTACAGTGCCCACTTTGCCAATTATGGGGGCAATTATGGCCATCACAATCCTAAATATGTTTGGGAAGAAAGTCATGATTATTGGGTAGTTTCATCCACAGTGGCTGGAGTGTGCCTGTGTTCAGCTTCATCTTCAGGAAAGAGCGTATGCTAAAAAATGGCAAGGGATGAGCTTTCTCCTGCTGAAAAAATAAAGTAGATATAGATAGATAGATAGATAGATAGATAGATAGATAGATAGATAGATAGATAGATAGATAGATAGATAGATAGATACTTTATTAATCCCAATGGGAAATTCACATTCTTCAGCAGCAGCATACTGATACAATAAATAATATTAAATTAAATTAAAGAATGATAATAAGTAATGTGCATGGTGATCAGTAGTGATGAGCAAAATGATTCAAATGAAATTAAATTTACAGAGAAACTCTGTGTTTCACTTTGTATAAGAGTTGTGAAGTTAATTGCATTTCAGTATGCAATTAAATGTCTCTAATAGAAAAAAAATCATGCATACCCTTAACAGGAATATGGCAGTTGGCAGGTAACAGTTTAAGGAGGTTATGGGTTTGTGTATGGAGAAAACAGAGTAATGTGCTTGACGGTGCATTTTGGTATGACTTCCATCCATCCATCCATTATCCAACCCACTATATCCTAACTACAGGGTCAAGGGGGTCTGCTGGAGCCAATCCCAGCCAACACAGGGCGCAAGGCAAGAAACAAACCCCGAGCAGGGTGCCAGCCCACTGCAGGGCACGCACACACACACCAAGCACACACTAGGGCCAATTTAGAATCGCCAAGGCACCTAACCTGCATGTCTTTGGACTGTGGGAGGTAACCCACGCAGACACGGGGAGAACATGCAAACTCCATGAAGGAAGGACCCGCAAGCGAACCCGGGTCTCCTAACTGTGAGGCAGCAGCGCTACCCACTGCGCCACCGTGTATTAAAAAATATACTTCATTCCTTCATTGCGATGTGAATGAGAGTAACAAACATAATTGACTTTAATAGTGAATTAAAGATTGCATGTGCTACACAGCTGCAGAAAAGAAGACAGGTAAACAAAAAAGTATGACTGAGGCATTAAGGAGCAGCATGACTAATTTTACTCAACCTAAAAAAATCTTAAAACCTCCAAACAACACTTATGTGCGAGTTAAACATTTCACAATTTCCAAATTGCCTTGGAAAAGGAAACTTGGTATAATTTTCACTACACCATTAGTGAATCGACAATTAAGTTTCTGTCACCAATTGTGCCACATTTTATGTATATACAGGCAAATAATAAGCAGCATGTGACACTTTTTAAAAATACACTGTGTTCCTTTACAGTGTCATGAAAGGGGACCATAGAATATAATTAATTTTATTAGTATGCAGTGGATTACTGGCATTATGCAGCTGTGGAAATATCACAAGGAAATACAGAGAGTGTGAATGTGGTTTTAAAGGACTCCTGCTGCATACAATAACACAAGTTAAGCTCTGGCTTTCGTGATCCATCAGCATCTTCATAGTTAGCCTACTATAAAATAAGAATTTCCGTTTTCTCCATATATTAGGAAACTTTTTATAGCAAAAACAACCAATTTCATATGTGAAAAAACATGTCAAGCACTGGTTCTATGGGGAACCTCACAACACAGTAAAGTGCCATTTTAGAACCATTTTTTTAAGAGTGAGTACACAGCTCTTTTAAGCAATTACACATTCAGCTGAATTATATTTTATTAAAATAGATTCCTTAAAGAATATGGATTGATTTAATCAATTACAGCTTATAGCAAAAAAAATACCAGTTTGTATGCATTCCAACACATGTATACAGTGAATAGGCAATATATGTACTCATATTTGGGTAGGCACACTTGGAGATACTGACATGAGTGGAAACCTGTTTTGTCTTTATACAATGTATGTTCATGCACACCGTATGTTTTAGGATTATAATGTCACAAGTAGCACAAGTTTCTCCTAGAAACATCAAATGGAACGCAGCTGTCGAACATGGACAAGACATCAGTAGTAAACACATACTCACTCTGGGCAAAATTAGAATTGCTGCAATTTTTTTTGAATATAAAACACTGGGAAAACTAGAGTGAACATGGTGGAATGTGAAATATGTGCAAAATCTGTACATCCATCCATCTCTTTATTTTTTTAAACTTCATAGTCCAACACGAGGTCACACAGAGCCCATCAGGATCAAGAGCAGAAGCCAGGAGCGAGCCTTGGGTTGCACAGCAGTCTATCACAGGGCCCATTCTTGTAGTCACCCACACTGACTCAGACTGCTCCAGTTCACAATTACTACTTAACCTTATATGCAAACTTTGGGGCAAGAAAATTTGAATACTAACTACAAATGCAGTAAAATAAATTGAAAATGGATACATTCTAATTTTACAAGATTTATAATGATTCATCCCTCCCTTTACTTATAAGACCCAATATATGGTCAAAGGGAGCTGGTATCTACCCTAACAGCTTCACCCTCAATGCATGAACCCACCCTGGACAGAATGCTATCCGTCACAGGGCAGTCACACACACACATTCACTGGATTGAGTTGAGCCAAGTTACAGTCACTAAAATTTTGACTGACTTGCTGACTCACTCACTCATTCTCAATAAAAGCACTGTTTCCCGATTAGCTAAAAAGCTGAAATTTCGTAGAGTTGTACATCTAGGGCAGTAGGTATCCACTAAGAAATGAAAATGTTGATATATTAGCATTTAGTGGTAAAAAGAGAAGCACAAAAGAAATAACTAAATACTCCAAAATCTCAAAAATGTAGAAAAAGAAAATAAGCTAACTTGTGTTCTTTTTTTTTTTTGTTGATATTTGTTTTTAATAACACTCTGATGAGTGGGACATTATAATACAGCATGTCCCCCATTTCGGCACAGTTCTGACAGCGAGCGCATGGAGAAATGGGACATGGCGTTTGGGTAAATGAAGGTGCCTGTAGAAGCGAACTGAAAGGAACAAAGTTCAGGGAGGCTCATGGGCACAGTGGCTGTGAGTGTTTTCAATTTCTTGCAACTGATCCAGTAAGAGAGATATTTAACATATGTTACCCAGTGCCATCTTATCTGCAACCTTATCTGCAAATGCCAAAGTGGAGCCTACAATTCCTATAAACCAGTGCGCTGCTTAAGACTACTTCATCAGAGCTCACATTAAAGTTTAAATAAGAGCATCAATAAAAGTAGGTAGCAACTGCTGCATTTTTCCCCTTAACCACTTTAGGATAACAATTTCAATTTCTCTCAGGATTACAGTAATCCCTCCTCCATCGCGGGGGTTGTGTTCCAGAGCCACCCGCGAAATAAGAAAATCCGCGAAGTAGAAACCATATGTTTATATGATTATTTTTATATTGTCATGCTTGGGTCACAGATTTGCACAGAAACACAGGAGGTTGTAGAGAGACAGGAACGTTATTCAAACACTGCAAACAAACATTTGTCTCTTTTTCAAAAGTTTAAACTGTGCTCCATGACAAGACAGAGATGACAGTTCTGTCTCACAATTAAAAGAATGCAAACATATCTTCCTCTTCAAAGGAAACAGAGAGGAAAGCAAACAAATCAATAGGTGCTGTTTGTGCCGCGGTGCTTCGCATACTTAAAAGACAAAGCTGTTGAAGGCAGCAGCTCACACCCCCTCCGTCAGGAGCAGGGAGAGAGAGAGAGACAGAGTTTGTTTTTCAGTCAAAAATCAATACGTGCCCTTCGAGCTTTTAAGTATGCGAAGCACTGTGCAGCATGTCGTTTCAGGAAGCAGCTGACAAAAGATAGCAACGTGAAGATAATCTTTCAGCATTTTTAGACGAGCGTCCGTATCGTCTAGGTGTGCGAACAGCCCCCCTGCTCACACCCCCTACGTCAGGATCACAGATAGTCAGCGCAAGAGAGAGAGAAAAGTAAGCAATCTAGCTTCTCAGCCATCTGCCAATAGCGTCCCTTGTATGAAATCAACTGGGCAAACCAACTGAGGAAGCATGTACCAGAAATTAAAAGACCCATTGTCCACAGAAATCCGCGAACCAGCAAAAAATCTGCGATATATATTTAAATATGCTTACATATAAAATCCGCAATGGAGTGAAGCCGCGAAAGGCGAAGCGCGATATAGCGAGGGATCACTGTATAGTTTTTATCTTACAGCAGTGTTTCTCAGCCTTTTACCTTTTGAAGTACTTTGACAACCCACAGACATCATTTTAAGAGCGGGGTCCTCTTGGTGAAACAAGCGCAGTTAGAAACGATGAAAAATTTCACTCAGTACTGTCAATCGCTTCGGCAGACAGGGTGTGTGTCACATGTGACAATAATTCTGAACATTTTTTTTATCAGTTGTAGAAGATCAGCCTGGCTACAGGCAGACACCATGGGCACACGATGTCCAAAACACACATGTTTATTATCCTCTTCCTTATTTATAAAACACCAATGCATAAATCAGCACACTAAACCCAGTCCTTTATACTTCTCTTTTCTTCTGCCGCCTCCATTCCTCTGCCGCAAAGCTCTGTCCTCTTCCACCCAACTCTGGCTCATCTACTGGAGTGAGTCGGCCTCCTTTATACTGCACCCAGAAGTGCTCCAGGTGCCTCTCGATTAATTTCCTGCAGCACTTCCTGGTGTGGCGGAAGTGCTGAATACAAAACCCACTCCTCTTCTGGCAGCACTTCCTGGTGTGGCGGAAGTGCTGCAGATCTTACTTCCAGAGCTGTCCAGGTGCACCCTGGCAGTGGCCACAGACCTCAACAAGTTTGAAAAAGCCCCAAGCCCGTGTCCCTGATGCAAACCAGGGGGGCTGCTCTCTCATGTCCCGAGGAATGAATTGCCCTTCTTTCGGTCCCCTGTTCTTCCAGGCCTCCCAGCAGGGTACAATCCCTGGCCATCCATCACACAGTGCATAGGCTTGTATTTTTGAAAAGGCCAACACTGCTGATTATATGCTTATCATCATTAAATTTGCAATACAAGCTGATGATCAGCATTAAGTGCTTTTTAAAGTTAAAAAAACAAACAGGAAATAACAAAAAGAAAAAAATGCAAATTAACCAATGGAGCCAAGCCTTGACTGAACAGAATGAAGCACAATTTTTTTTTCTATAGCTGATGGAGATGCTGTTTTTCAGAATGTGATGATAAGAGAAAAGCACAGTGCTTCTGAGTGAGAAATTAGTAACTTTTTTTTTTTTTAGTTGGTAGACATTTATTCAAACCCACTGTATATTGAGACAGTAGTAATTTCAGGCTTTGATACTAATGCAGAGTTGAGATTTTTGCAGTTTTTAGCTCAACTTGAAATCACCTTTGTGACATTAATGAATACCAGAGTTCTGATGAAATCTCACCAACACCACCAAGCACTGTATGTAGCATGTTTAATAGTAAGCAGCTCAAGTGAACTTATAATATTATCCCCTGGTAACAAAAAATACAAATATTGAATACAGAAAAGTACTTAGTTAATTAGTGCTTCTGATTAACCAATGGTACTATAACTGAGGCCTGTTGACTTGGCATGGCAAAACTAGTCTAGATATAATGCATGTCAACACAGTGACATTGTGCAAATTCTGAAGTCAGTTTTACAAATATGATATAAAACTATCCGTCCGTCCATTTTTAACTCACTTAGTCATGTTCACAGAAAACTGGGCAGTGCAGGACATGAACCCAGCCTGGACATATCAGGCCAGTGAAGGGAACTATCACAACAACACACCCACCATGGCTCAGATCAGCCCAAGAGTCACTAATTAACCTGCCACATATGTTTTTGGGATGTTGAAGGAACCAGAGAACACAGAGAAAACATATGTATTTGTTCTACGACTTTATATAGCACTTTCTCAATCAAATTGATTTTTTTGCTAAATCAAAGGGGTTGCTTTTCACAAATTTGAGTGTGGACAGGTGCTTAAAGAGGTCACACTGAGCACTTTCAGCAGATCATAACTGTAATGGCTGAACCCAAAGTCAGAGAGAAAGAATGCAAGGTGTCAGCAAGTTCTTAAAGCACCCAAGAGCCAGTCTATTTAATTTAATGGCTAATAAAATAGTAACAGGATCTTAAAGTTTATTCTGCAATCCGCGGGAAGCCAGTGCAAAGAATTTAAAATTGGTGTAATATGATCGCAGGATTTTTTTCAAACTTTGCCAACCTAAAGTGCTAAACTGTTTCGTTTACGACGCTTGTTCCTTTCAGTTAAGTGTTGAGTAGAGAGAGAACAAACCGTTCCGGGAAGCAATTTCATTAATGTCAGCAATGTGACCTCAATGGGCTAGCGTGTCTGGAAATGGCAGAGCCAGTGCTGGCCTAACATCAGTTATTCTGTCTAAGGCTTTCATCCAGGCGTGCCCACCATATTGCTAACTTGGCTCTAATGAGCTTTGTTGGGATCAGCTTGGAGTGATATTCATCCAAGCAGGGAGCAGAGGTTAAGTATAAAAGAATAAACCTCAGAAACCTGCCTATGATTCAGAGATACTTACACTGATTATATAAAAATTAAGGCAAATTTTTTGAATCATTATGGTGTGGGAACTTAGCATTAGTGCCTCACAGCTCCAGTGACCAGGGTTCAAACATTCCCTCCTTGCATGTGTACAGTTTGCATGTTCTGTGTTCACATGGACTACTGGCAATCTTCTCATGTCTCAAATTCATGAAAGGAGGTTGACCGGCATCTCTGAATGTTCAACTGCTACAAGTGAGTGTGTATAAGAGTGTTGTTAGTGCCAATCCAGAGTATGTTTCTGCTTCTGCTTCATCCAGCAAATGGATGGAACTATCATTTCCCTAAGAAACATTTTTGGATGCTGGGAAATAAAACAATTTCACATACAAATATCAAGTTCAAAGCTCTGGGCTATTGCAAGCCAGGTCACTTTGTAAAGAAAAAGAGAGAGATTGGCCAATTAAACTCAAGTAAACAAACACTGTTTAGGAAAAAGCAAAACTTTTCATTTTCTGATACATGTGAAAAACATTAGTGTCTTCCTCTCTGCTGAGTGAAATCAGAAAACAGAAACAGAAGGCTTACTGCCATAAAAATTACTTGGGTCTGATTAATGAAAAACACACAGGACTATGGACTTTTCTTCTACCAGCAATTTTAAAAGGATTTTTAAATACTAAAAAGGCAGTTCAATAATAAAAAAAGGGTTTTACGACAAATTGTATTATGGAGCTGCTATGTGTGTTTTATGACTGCCTTATTAAATTCTAATGTACAATCAACTGCAAAGTTTGCAGCATGTTAATAGTAAATTCTTAATTTGACATCCATACATTCACTAATAAACCTGCTTAATCCAGTTCAGGGTTGTGGGGGTCAAAGAATATTATGGCAGTGATACGTACATAGCCTGAACAAACCCTGGATAGGATGCACGTCAATTGCAGAGCACACTCCAGAAGTACACCAGTGCTCTCCTTCTCATTTAATTTCACTGACCAGCCTAACACACTGCCTTTTATGGGAGTCCCCAGGAAACCCCACACAGACACAGGGACAGCATGCTAACGTCACACAAGCAGTGACCAGCTGGGATTTGGACACAGGAATCCAGAAGTGTGCGTTGGCTGCACTATTCTGCTGCACCGCATTGAACATTATTTTGGTAGCAGTTTTTATCACAGACAGAATGATAATGAATAAATATACATCATATCACATGCATTTCTGTTTAGTTAGAGATAAAAAATAATTTTGTATATTGGAAATTTTAAGAAGCGCTAATAAGGCACAATGTGAAGGGACCTGGATTTAATCCCCAGACAGGTGACTTTTTATGGGAAGTTTGAATGCTCTCCCCGAGTGCTCACCATGTTTTATGGTACATACCAGACATGTACAGGTTAGGCAGATGGGTGACTCTTATTTGCCCCTCTTCGAATGTCATCCTGTGCTTATGGGTAAACTTGGGCTTCCTGCATCTTGGTTATGGAGTTGGCCAGTGGGCCAAGAAAATGTGCGGAGAGTTGGACTAGGAACTGAAGTTACTTATGAGTGTCTAAAACTGGTGTGTTAGCTTTATGTCCACAAAATCAACCTTTGTTTTTAAGTATTGGCCTTTTAACTGAAGAATTTTAGCAAAACTGGTAATATTTTCAAAGCAATATGTGTGGTATGCTTTGACATTAGCTGCTGTAGTGAAAGGTACTCTATCAGACTAAACTTGTATTAGGATGATACTGACTTATAATGTATAACCGATACATTATTAAAATGAAGAATTTCTGTCAACATCTCTTAATGAGCTAGAAACAATTTGCCTGAATTGTCTGGGCTGAATTGGGCCACAAAATGCTTTACTTCACTTTGAAGTTTTCTAATGGCTTTTCTTAGCAGTCTTCTCATTATGATTCTAAACATGTTTATTAAATAAGAATGTTACTAAGATTTATAAGATTATTTGGATCACCAGATGACACAGCGTATAAAGTAAGAGCTGAACTCTTTGTCTGACATGTTGTCGAATTGGCCTCTTAACAGCTTTAAAAGTGTCAAAGTCCAGAAAAGGTTGGCTAAACCCAAGTCACAGCATTTATGACTAATATTTCCTGCTTGCGACTCTGCATCTGTAGCTTAAATTTACAGCTGACAGTAACCCAAGAACATTTGTGTTAGCCAAATCGTTAACCCCTACATTGATTTTCCTTTAAAGGAGACCTTGAAGTCGTTGTAACTTGTGTTTATAATGAATCAATTAGACATTTTAATACAAACCAGAGTGCAATGGTAATAAAGCTGTGATTTTCTAATTACTCTGTCCATCTTCCAACGGGTAATGGGAAGTATTGGTTACATAATGTGGTTTCAATATATTTTTGGGGTGGTTTTCCACCACTATAAAAATGTCTTCTGGAATCTACTAGACCATTTTGCCATATGCATTAATGCACAAAAAAAAATTCAGAATATAGTAGTGACACATTTGGTCTTTTTCTTTTAAAAGTGGAGCTGAGTAAACATTCCTCTTTGACAGCTTATGGTTGATTTTTATCCTGGTTTGTTTTAAAATGCAATCTCAGAGACATCATCTGTAACTAGTTTCTTTCTGTGCATTTTTAGAGTTTGGTCTGTGTGACTGCATGTAGATGGAGTACAAGGGTGTAACTAAATCATTTTTGTCCATGGTTGTATGCTATAATTGCTAAAAAGTACACTGAATGCAAATAATACATTCTGGATTTTCCTGCTGCCCCTGGTTACCAGACTTTTTATTCCTCTGCATATATATGAAAGCAATAACACCACAGCACAGTACTTCATAATTTCCTTAGTTATCATTTTAAAAGAAATGCTTTTTACTTATAGTGACTATGCTGAGCTTAAGATTGCCCCTTTCAAAGTGTACAAATGCGAAAGCCTATGACTAAAGAGCGTATGACTAAAGTTATTCCTCCCTAAAAATCTAAATAGTCACTTGGACTATAAAAGGCCTTCTTTATCTCAGTGGGCTAAATGACTTGTTTTTGTCCACTTCATGGAAGGGTAGATGTTACAGGAATATAGTTTCTAAGTACCAACTTTGCTTCATTCTACCAAAACAGTGCCATAACACAAATTCAACAGATCAGTGGAAATTTCACCCCTGAACAACTTCTGCTGACCCCGGGCATACCTGAGTTGAAGTTCACATGTAAAGGGCCAAACACCATTGGTTCCTTCTGTGCTGCCTGTATATATACTACATGGGAACCCTCTGCTGCCACCTAATGTTCTCCTAGTTTTTCCTAGTTCCCCACATCTCACTTTCATTCCTGCTGCATTGGTTAAAATGTATGGCATATCATTCCTAGAGACTGTTTAGTCACACTAACAATTTTCTGCAAGCAGGTCCTCCATTTAGCTGCGAAAACGAGGGATGGGGTTAGGATTGGCGCTCCAGCCCACTGTAAAAAACCTCACACTCTTCCACTCCATCTGAACTACTGTGGTGCATTGCATGGCTGTGCTGGGCTCCTAATTTGGTATTCTGAGATGGTTCATCATATGGTGGGCGCGGCAACACACTTTATCTGTGAATACTCCCAGCCTCTCTCTCTTTTTCTCTCTCTCTCCTAGGTGCCAATCTAACTTGTATCTGTTAGGGAAATTTCTTAGGCAACTGCAAATCCTCCCTGCCAGCCACATGTTTCCTGAGATAGTGTCAGCAGTG
The DNA here is from genome assembly GCF_900747795.2 of Erpetoichthys calabaricus. Classification (NCBI taxonomy): domain Eukaryota; kingdom Metazoa; phylum Chordata; class Cladistia; order Polypteriformes; family Polypteridae; genus Erpetoichthys; species Erpetoichthys calabaricus. The sequence continues at coordinate 278,390,032 of NC_041395.2, forward strand.
GGGATCAAGCTGATCAGGGACCTAATTACGAAGGAGCATCCTGTATAACAGCCCTTTCTCTCAGCTTCCTCTGAGTGAATACGGATCATTGCACTATTTGCCTCTGCTCACAAACGCACTCAGAGAGATGCTATCCCTCTCAGCCACATATCCTCACTGAGATGGCCATAGTGGAAGAGATCAAACTCAGGTTGCTGTCGTATATCGCCAGCTGTTTCACCACTTTGATAAACGAGACATCAGTCATATGGTCATCAGACTGTAAATGGGTCTTTTGTACAACTGCCAGTTCCCGCTCACCCTCATGGCACTTATTTGTCCTATTACATGGATCATGTTTTGAACTACACACCCTGCTAGGCCCTGTTAGGATGGTTGCCCTGGTTTTTTGTTCCCCTCATTCCTTACCTTAAGTTGTGTTCAGTGTCTTCAGGGGTTGGAGCACATTGTGGATTAAGACTCTCAGGTGCTCTGGTCACTAGGGCTTCAGTTACCTAAGAGTACTTCATAAGACTCCTACATGCCACTAGAATATTCATTGTGCCATTAGCAAGACTAGGCTGCTTTGCTCTAGACCACTTTTGTGCTTTCCCTTTTGTTTGTTTTTTTGGAATTTTTGAGATTTTTTGGTGATAGTTTAGATTGGCAATTCTCTTAAAGGAATATGCCACCCAAAAATTATATTTATTTATATGTTACTTACTCTGTGTAGTTTGTAGTGGTGGGAAAAAATATTTTTAATGTCATGTTTTTGTGGAAAAAGTACATGTACTTAAAGTACTTAATTTTATCTATTGGGTCCTGCTAAATCTTCATATACAGACTAGAGTCACAGGTTAAAAGGAAAGATTATGGAGATGGCAGGTCCAGAGCCACCGGGATGTAGAAGAAAGTAGATAGGCAGCCAGGAAGAGAGCCCCTAGGAAAAGAGTAGGGACGGCGATGCTCATGGGGGCTCAAGAGGGTCACTCCAACTGAGCATATCTTGGAGAGTGTGGAGTGACCCAATGTTTGCTCCTGCATAAAGTTGAGGAGTGCGAGCAGGAGCTGAAGGAGTGAGGCTTGGTGTGGCACACTGCTAGGAGCTCGGGGTATAGTAGTGACCCAGGCCTATGATGGAAGGTTGGCTGTACTTGTCTGTAGGATGTCTCCTCGTCCTGCTGGATCTGAAGAGGGTAAGAAGAGGAGACAGTTTTCAGAAATGTTTCTTGACTTGTTATTTTAATCTCGATTTTAAAGGATATTTAATTATGGATTATTTTAAACTCCACATGGACACTGTGTTTTTTTGTGGATTATTTAATTATTATGGACAATGCACTGCACTATTTGCACTTTGATGTTTTGTTTGGATTGTAATAACAGTATTTGACACTTTCACACCAACTCCTTGCTGTAAGTGTGTCTCCTCATTTGCCTGGTTCATCTCAGTTCATGGCTATTGATGGTTCCGGATTGAAGAGGATCCTGGTTGCAACAAGGGAACATGGAGACGACCTGGACCATCACACAACTAGACAAACAGAGATGGCTTTTTATATAGCAAATACAATGTTCACCGTATAAAATGCTCTCTTAGTCAGCACTGTGTCCAATGCATCAATTAGTAGATTTACTGAAGATCCTAGAACAGTTATAACCAACAGCACAGTTAGAATAATACACTTGATGTTGTGCTGTCATAATAGCTAGCCAGCATCCTATGTTTCTAGTGAGACGTGTTTTAAAGTATTACTCTAATCAAGAATAACATTATTTTCATATTTCTGTCTAAGGGTCAACCATGCAGGGTCAAATGTTGAGATCCAAGTTTTAGTGATCAGATCCAAACTTAAAAAAAGGACAGATCTGTCACAGCCTTATTTTGTTATCAACTCTGGAAAGAAAACACGCTTTCCACCCAAGCGCCTGCCCTTTTCTTATACTTTTATGGGCAGACACTTTTTATAGTGTGTTGAAAAGTGAACAAACATTCTGGGCAGAAGAGTGGAATAACTGTGTGCACAGGCGAATTGGGTGTAAGCGGTTAACTCACTTTCCTCCAGTGGCCACTTCAGTATTTGTTTGATTGCCTTATGCCAGCTATTGTGTAATCTTATTGTTATTTCACAGCTGAAACTAGAAGTTGGATAATCTTAATAAATCTAAGATTTTCCCAGTAGTCCCAAGGGGATTTTTTTATGGAAAGTAATTAGATCTAAAGTTCAAACACAGACAAAAAGCAAAGAAACATTAAATATTTCCAAGAAAAGACATAAATAAACAAATGAATAGTGATAATGGTAATTTGCCCAAGGCCATAAAAACTGTAACTAGTTGCAGCAGTGGGAATGGGCAGCCTGTTTCCCATAAACACAAGTCCTGTTTTTTAAAATGACAAAATGGCTTCCTGATTCTTAGTAAGGGAAAAAAACACAAGGAAGTATATTTATAAAAATGAAATTGCAAGACACTCATTTAGAATTAAGATTTTTTTAAATTATGTAAATGCGTTTTATCATGACTACTGAGCAATGTCTACCTCTATGTCCTTCATTGTCTGAATATTGACATGCTCACATATTTGAAAGGTAAATGCTTACTTTTCTAAGCAAGGCAGATCAACAGATAGCACTCTATACATAACTCTGAAACTCTGTTAGTAACGGTTGGTTTTCTTTCCTAACATCGTTAACCTTTGACCTTCCCGCGGTTTCCATAGTAGTACAAAAGCACCTCTGTATTTCTCATTGCTCTTTATACTGTCTCTTTAATTATCCAATTATCTGCAGGGAAGAAGTCAGACTTAATAATAAATTGTGCATTTTTTCCATTGATGATGTTTATTGATTTTACATCAGTCTGCTTTTTATAATATGTAATCAACTTCAGGCACAATATATACAGTATATATATATGTATAGAATGGAAAATGTTAATTCTAGCCATATTGAAGAAATGGAAGAAGTTTAATGTGTTGAAAGACATTCTCAACATTTCCTTACATTTTTTATACTTAATATTTATTTGAGACAAACTGAATTAGACCCGAGGATATTTTAATTATAGTATAATCTTGAAAATAAAATAATCCATAATTGTGAATGCAAAATCAGTCAAGTCAGTTGTGAACTTCAGTTTTGTGAATTATATTTTCATGAAATTTCTCAGTTTATTGCTGTCTTATATTGTTTGACAGCATCCTAAGTGTTTTTCTTTGTCGTGCATTAAGATGATGCAGTACATGTTAAGGAAATACTGTCCTGATTGATAATAATACATTATATGCTAAACTTTACAAATGTGAATTTCTTGTGCTGAGTACAGGATTTCACAACAAGGTCTAGTCAGTTCAGCAATTACTGTAATTGGTGAATTCTCACTTTGATCTTATTAAATGAGTTTCCTCCGCAGGGTGTCTGGGCTCTCCCTTAAAGATAGGGTGAGAAGCTCAGTCATCCGGGAGGGGCTCAGAGTAGAGCTGCTGCTCCTCCGCATCGAGAGGAGTCAGATGAGGTGGCTCGAGCATCTGATCAGGATGCCTCCTGGACGCCACCCTGGTGAGGCGTTCCGGGCACGTCTAACCGGGAGGAGGCCCCCAGGGAAGACCCAGGACACGCTGGAGGGACTATGTCTCCCGGCTGGCCTGGGAATGCCTCGGGATTCTCCTGGAAGAGCTAGAAGAAGTGGCCGGGGAGAGGGAAGTCTGGGTATCTCTGCTCAAGCTGCTGCCCCCGCGACCCGACCTCGGATAAGCGGAAGAGAATGAATGAATGAATGAATGAATCTTATTAAAATTGGATGTAACATTTTAGCACTGTTTTCATTCTTAATACATCTTTGATTAAAAAAAACACTTTAGTCAGCTAAAAAACAGGATACAATACAACACTGAAAAAGTATTTTATTTCATCATCGTTTTTAAAAACACCCAGATAATTCACCCATTTGCTCTGGAAGTTGATAATCTGAAATACATTAAGTGTTCCTGCAGTCTTGTTTCAATAAAATCGATGCACAAATACCTATGCTTTATTATCTGGGAAGCTTTCTAGTATTGTTAAACATTAGTGAGGAACTTTGCAAAATCACAGAAGCCTTTTTGTGTGTTAACAAGTACTTTTTTTGCACTTTTGGTGAAGTTTAAGATAACTTTCTGATTTTCTTTTACCATGCGCATTTTATAACCCAAACACATTATATAAGAAACTAACTTTTCTTAATAATTATGATAATAGTAATACTTTACATTTATATAGTACTTTTCTCACTACTCAAAGTGCTCTACGTAGTGAGTGGGGAGCTACTTCAACCACCACCAATGTGCAGTACCGACCTCAATGATGCGGCGGCAGCCATTTTGCACCAGTACGCTCACCACACATTAGCTATTAGATGATGAAGTGGTGAGAGAAACAGCCAATTAGAGACAGGGGATGATTTGGGGGCCAGAAAGATAGACTGTGGTGGGAAATTTAGCCAGGACATCAGGATACTCCCTACTCTTTACAAAGCATACCCAGGGATCTTTTATGACCACAGAGAGTTAGGACCTTGATTTTACATTTCATCCGAACTATGGTGCCATTTTTACAACACTGTGCCCCCGTCCACATTCAAACTACAGGGTAACCACCCCCTGCTGGCCTCGCCAACACCTCTTCCTGCAGCAACTCAAGCTTTTCCTGGATGGCGTCCCATCCAAGTACTGGCTGGGCCCAAACTTGTTTAGCTTCAGGTGGATGACCTCTTCTGAAGTGCTTGTGGTGTTATTTGAATTAAAATGGCTGGATTTTGTAAACATCATTGAATTGAACTACTCTGGTTATATAATATATCTGGGTGGTCACAATAAAAGTAATTAAAAGGTAAATAAGAACTATTAAACCTGTACTAGAATCATGTAGCAATTACACTAAAGAAACATTTATACTCCAATACTAAACAGATGCAGAGAGCAGTTGATTCGGTCACAGACAGAGAATACTCATCCTGTTCTCTTTACAGTGACTCCCTACACTGATGCAGAATCGTTACACACACGCACACTGGCCTTCTCTTTGAACATGTCCATGTTTTGTTCTTCTAGTGCATGCACAGAAGATGGGCCACTTGAACACAAAAATAGGAGTCATGCAGTTACAGACACTTACAGTAGATACTTTGCGTGATATGACTGCTGACAAAATTTACATCATGCTAACCCTTGTGACTACTCAGATGCACAATATATAAACAGACCTTAAGGATGCTGCTAATCCCTTTATTTTTCCCCATCATTAAACATTTTCTTACCTAAAAACTGATGTACTCCCACATATCCACAGTGGACAAATTTGAAGTAAAAATAATTTATTATTTTGATAGGCCTGTTTCAAAAACGCTTATGGTTGACAAAATCTGATTTTATCCCCATAATACTAATTGATAATGTATGAGTTACATTTTTGATTATGGTTTCGCTTGAGTTTCTGAGTGTCCCTGAAGAGTCTGTTTTTAGGATTAATGTGTGTGTTGCAATAAACTTTCATTGATGTGCTCCATTTTTTGTTTTTTTTTTGGACACAAAATGACCTGCAATGGAAATAAGATCTACAAATTCTTAATTGCTAATAGTATTTATACACCTACACATTGTATTATAACATTTAAGATGTATTAGAACTTATGACTTTTCCTGTATATAATTTCTAAAATGAGATCATTTTAGACTGATATTAGTAATTTATTTTGTGTTTTGAAATACTCTTTATAAAGACTTCATCAAACCTTTTTCATTTTGAACTCAGTTATAAAATTCCTTTCTAATTTGATTGAAGTTATCCATTTTGTAAAAATTGACATTAATTTCTTACTAATATTTGGATTCTTCCATAATAGAATATCCATGTCTTCTCAAAGTATTAAATTGCTTTTGTATCTGTAAAAAGTTTCCTTTCACACCATTTTGGGATTTTTATTGCAGGAAATTATCCTAAATTTATTCAACCATATGTTATTGCTATTGGAATCGCTCCTGTCTCTTATTATTTAGTGATGTCTGGTTTCATTGTCAATTCAAACTTTTAAAGTTTCTCTTTTTAAATCTCTGGCTACTTGTTCAATGTCACCCAGTCTTCCAGCTCATCCTGTAGTTTTAGATGAGATCCCTTGTAGGATCAGGTGCATCTTTATGACTATGGTCCTGAAGAGCAGCCTTTGATGCCTCTCCAGGTCTGCTGCAAAGATTCCATGTGAAATTTCTTTTTAAACATTTTTCTCCTCCATTTTTTTTCTTCCTATGGCACATCCTGTAAAGTTGGTGACACTGGGTCATATCTCTTCAGCGATGTTTGTGTTATCTTTTAAGCGTCACACAGTAATGAGTCTTCAATTTGAGGCTGATGTTCCACTATTTTTGCTCCACAGTTTGTTTTTTGTCATGGAACATCTTTGAGCCTTTTTTGATTCTCACTGGTTCTAATTCTTCAATTAAAATAATGAAAATATACCTGATTTTATTTAAGCCTATGCACGTAGCCTATTATGATTCTTGACTTGTCTCATGATTTTTCCTTGTGAATAATTAATGTTTTCGTGTTCATAGGAATATTAACTTTTTTTTTCCAAGTGATTCATTATTTGTTTCTTTTACTTCCAGTGACTGTTAATTTGTCTCAAGGTAGCTATTCCCATAGAGAGTGGTCCCGGAAATTATGTCTATTACATCAGTTATGTGCACGATGGAACCATAAATTATCCGAGTTTTATTGATTCCATTAAAAACTTTGTGCATTTGCTTTCATCATTTTTTGACTTCTTGGCTTATTGCACTTGCTTTTCGATTACAGTTCTATGTACAAATTGGTTTTAACAATCTCTTTTAGTCTTGTGGTTATAATCCTTTGCCTATCTGTATGACTTCTCTCTTGGTTATTGCTTTCAAATTTGGTTGCATCCCAGTGCTTCTTTAATACAACCCTTTACATGTACTGAAAAAATCCATACATATTGTGGAATTCTTGGGGTGTACTGCTATCCAATCCCGCACACAGACAGGTGCAGAGACACAAGTCCAAGGCGACACACATGTTTTCTTCTTGTGTAGCAGCGCTTTTCCATAGGTCCCTACTACAAAGCACAGTACATCAAGCACACAAGCCATAATGCTCAGTTCCTTCTTTCTTGTTTTTCTTCTTCCTTCTCTCTTTCTCTGCCACCTCCACTCCTCTCCCAGCAAGCTTTGTCCTCCTTCTTCAGCGTGGAGTGAGGCGGCTCCTTTTATTCAGCACCTGGGAGTGCTCCAGATGGTTCATCAGGATTACCTGCAATCACTCCCAGGTGTGGTGGAAGTCTATGAAAGGGCTCTGCAGCTCCCCCTGGAGGCCCCCAGGGAATCCAACAGGGCTGCACCAAATTCCAGCTCCCAGCGTGCCCTATGGGAATCCATGGTGCTACAACCCCTAGGAGGGATGCCCTCTAGCTTCCCAGGAAAGGTATTGCTTCAGCGATCCTCTCTCCCCCTGTCCTTCCATTCCGTTGGTTGCCCGACCAGGTAATGGTCATGGCTGCCCGTCACAATATACAGTACCAGACTACAATAAAATGACTATAGCAGTGGCTCTAAAACTTGGGGTTGTGAAATGAAGTAAAAATGGGGTCACTAAATGACCAAACACCAGTGATGCTAGATGGTGCATAGATGCAATTGGTGACGCCTGTTGCGAGTCTTTGGGGGTGTAAACACAATCTAGTGCCAATGTAGCATACATTTTAATTCAAGTTATTTTCAAAGTTGAAAATATGGAAATGACATCAAAATGATGATAAAATGAATGACAGAGTGGGCTGAGGAGGCCACTGTCCCGAGCTCATTCAGAAACTGCTATTGAACACACACGCCTGGCTCATACTTGCCTTTAGGACGCTGTACTTCATAAATTGTTCAGTGTGCCCACCACTTAGTCTGTTCGTCTTGGATGTTGACCTTAGTGAACCTGTTTTTTCAAGCATTTTACAGCACTATACTGTATCAGCAAAGGGGTGATTTGTTTGATGTTATTCATGGTTAAAGAAATATTTTTGCAGTATATGTTTTATCATAAACATGTATTCTTTTTTTTTTTTTTTTTTTAAATTATCATTACTTAGATTCTGCAAATGGGGTCTTTCCATTAAAAGCTAGGAATCAAATAGCTCAGATCCCTTTTTTGTTGCAGTTTTATTTTATTTTACGTGCAGGTCAGGCATGTCATTGTGAAGACTTGTTCTTTCATTGCATTATGGAATCTAGTAAATTCCTACAACAAAATTCCTACCAATAAAAATAATATTCCTTAAACCATCTGAAAGTTGGAAGTGACAAACCTTTATAAAATCAATGACTAATGTAAATACTCTTGAAAGTACAAACTCTTCAAAATGTATCATAACAAAAACAGAAGTTTAAATTGTCCAAGCATTATTTCACTTCTGCAGCTTTAAGGAGGCTAACTGTCTCTATTGGCAGAGTTTGAAAGGCATTTCCTTCTGGCGCCAGTCACAGGGAAGCCCACTGAGTTCAGGTATCAGAGCTCATGTTAACAGAGCCTTGAAGGTCAGAATAGCAGCACAGCCTGCTTGTCTGGGAACTGCTTTCTTGCTTATGAAGCCAGCAGACAGTCTTAATCAATGACACGTGTCTAGGTAATAAGACCAAAGTCATGTAAATTGTGAATTTCACGAAATGCCACAATTTCATATTTCATTCCTAGCATGGTGCAGAGACAGTAAAGATTATTTTTAAGAAGAAGGCTGATCAGATTTCTGTCACTGCATTTTCATGATTATGCTAATTTCAACTTTTATTTTGTCTTCCCACTACTCAACTTTTACTTAAAGATAGAAGAGCCACAAGGCTATAAATCTCAAAGTATCCATTTCAAATGCAACTGATGCACAGAAAAAGACAGCACCTGTGGGTGAAGCTTCCATTATTTGTAAAAGAGGAAGACACATATAAACTTCAAAGAAATAAAATAAATTGTTTTCTTGATGTTGTGCAAAGTAACTTACTTCTGTTTTCTTTAGCTGAGCACTTTCATAAGTAAGCTCTTTTCTGTTGTTAAAGCATAAATCAAGCCAACATCCTGCTGCGAACTTGAGAGAAAACCTTCAAGGGCATTGGGTGCAAGAAAGCAAAGGATGTTACCTTAAAAATCTCTTTGTTTGACTCAGTTTTTCATCTTTTAATGCTATATTTGAAATGTTTTTGGCTATTGATGCCTAATAGCAAGAAATTGTTGAAACCTTTTACAGGCAAAATGGTAGTTTGGGATAAGAGCATTAAGTACAAAAACATTTGTTGTGAGTAACTGCTGTTCCCATCTACCTCACTAAAGAGATGTAGATCATTTATTTTACCTTCCAGATCTATTTCAGTTGTGAACCTTGCTTCAGAAGAAGTGTGTTATCCAATTTAATAGAAGATACACATCGTGGACTAATTAGCAAGTGTATATTTCATTTTTACTATGAAATGAAAAGAATGTAGATAGAACTATATTTGTAGTTTACTGCTTTTTTTTCATAATGTCTTCCATGCATTTAGAGCCATGCCTTACAAATTTGTTAAATGACTTGTATGTGTAGTCTGTTAATATTATAAAAAGAGTGCTGGCCAATGGAAATCAGAAAGCAACTCATATTCATATAAGTACTGTGTATTATGGCTCTCTGATGGCTAATAAAGTCTAATGCGTCAATTTGGTGTAAGTCTCCAGCAGCTTTTATATACTGTGTTATTGGAGTATTCAACAGAAGCTACTAGCTGGAAGTTTTAATTCTTTGTCTGACACACTTTTTGAATATTAGCCATGTCTCTCTGCATCACATTGGCCTTTCAGCTTCTGTTGTAAATGACCCAAGCAGATACCAGAATGAAAAAGTGAATGAAGAAGAACAGTGTAAGGATCTGTTCACATCACTGGATCTTCTATATATCACTAGGAGTTTTTGTTCAGGTCTTCTCTCTCTTTGACTGCTTAATGCCCAGCTTGGTTTTTGCTGTTGGCCTGTTCCAGGTTCAGCTTTTTTCTCTGGTCAGTTATTTCCTTGACTAATCCCTAACTCCCAGTCAGCCCTCTCATCAATTCTGCTTTGCTTGGTTCTCACTCATGGTCAATTCTCAATTGACCTTGACTTAAAGCCTGGTTCATTGTTTGCTCAGAAGATGAAGGTAGAAAATTAAATGAAAAAAATAAACAGAATACTTCAAGGATACATAAACCAAGCTTAGAGTTAACTGAATTTAAAATCCTAGTGTTTGATGTCCTTTAGACTCTCAAGGTGTTGAAGACTAATTTGTTATGCCTAAGATGGAATGTTACACACACACTCAAACACACACAGGGTGGGTGACAATGAAATACAGAAATCAACCTCTGTAAAGGATTTAAAGTAATGCTCTTCAACCTATTTCATGTCACAACCATCTTTTTCACATGCAAGTGTCTTCCTGATCCACTTGAGGTTGAGGGTGAATCAAAGCTGATCATCAGAGAGGGTGGAGGGAGGTGTCCCCCTTAGTGAATTGATCACGTCACAGATGAGAGCGGAAATATATCATGTGGCAATGCTGATCGCTTAGGCAACCTGCTGCAACCCACTGCCACCCACCACAGCCCACTACCATTACAAAGAATAGGAACTCACAACTCACTGGTAGCAGCTAGTGACCCAGTGCTAAAGAAACGCTAATTTAGAGGTTTACATTGACACAATATTCTTATTTTCTAGGCAATTTACAGAAACAATAAAAAGCAAATAAAAAATAAGGTTAAACCTGATGAATATAAATCAAGGGATCTTCTATTTAGATTGTATAATGTATGAATTCAGATTATTGTGTGCAGTTCTGATCACCATGCTACAAAATGACACAGCAGCACTTGAAACAAGTGTATCCTATACCTAAAGGGCATGTCCTATTCTGAGAGCATCAGGGAAATAAACTTACTGTATGTGGTCTTGACCCCCATATAGGCCTAATCGAGGTCTGCAACATTCTAAATTTATTGATTCACTTGATCCAGTGGCATTCTTTCATTTAAATAAATTAATCACGTACTTGAAGATACTGGTAGAAACTAAGACTTAAGACTAAAGCCAAGAAATACTTCTTTACACAAAGGGTCATGGTAATCTGGAAGAAATAATCAAATCATGTAGTTGAAGTGGAAAACTTGATAGCTTACAGCATTTGGATTAAATATTGCAGCAATTTAACTATTAGCTAACTGAATGAGCTTAAAAGATGGACTGTTCTCTTCGTGTTAGTGAAGTTCCCTATATAAACCTAACAAAAATTGTACATTTGTTCAAGAATAAATACAAGATGGCAAGTATTAAGTATTAAGTATTAAAGTGATGTGGGCTCTGCATCGGTCTGTCGTGGTGAAAAGGAGCTGAGCCGCAAGGCAAACCTCTCAATTTTCCAGTCAATCTATTTTCCTACCCTCACCTATGGTCATGAGCTATGGGTAGTGACCGAAAGAACGAGATCGCGAATACAAGCGGCTGAAATGAGTTTCCTCCGCAGGGTGTCTGGGCTTTCCCTTAAAGATAGGGTGAGAAGCTCAGTCATCCGGGAGGGGACTCAGAGTAGAGCCACCGCTCCTCCTCATCGAGAGGAGTCAGATGAGGTGGCTCGGGCATCTGATCAGGATGCTTCCTGGACGCCACCCTGGTGAGGCGTTCCGAGCACGTCCAACCGGGAGGAGGCCCCAGGGAAGACCCAGGACACGCTGGAGGGACTATGTCTCCCGGCTGGCCTGGGAACGCCTCGGGATTCTCCCGGAAGAGCTAGAAGAAGTGGCCGGGGAGAGGGAAGTCTGGGCATCTCTGCTCAAGCTGCTGCCCCCGTGACCCGACCTCGGATAAGCGGAAGAGGATGGATGGATGGAAGTATTAAATAAATAAAACAAAAACAATTCTGCTACTTCTCTGAATGTCTGTCATGGGAAATATGGGATTTGTCTTACTCCCACATACCCACTGTGTAAATTGGCAACTTTGAATAGGCCCAGAATGAGATTGCCCAACATGAGACTTAGTGCCCGGTCCACAGCTGGTTCCTGCTTTCTGCCTTGTGCCCCATTTTGCTGAAGTAGTCTCTGAACTCAAGAGACTGTTTGTTTGAACAATTCATGAATAGTTTCTGATAGTACTACATCTGATTTCCAACAGTTCCGATGGGTATAAAATAAAATGGTGTGCCTTTACCAACAGTGTAAATGGAGTGTTCTCTTTTCTTAATAACCTGACCTTTTTTCCCTCTCTAAATGTTTATTTTAAACCCGTTTATGTCAATTTTCCTTTAAACACGGACAAAAAATTTAACTCTATTGCAAGATTACCTATTGGTTATTTGTGTTAACCAACTAGGTAAATAAGTCATGTATCCTAGTAAAACCCAGCTACATGTTTGCTTTCTTAGTATAACTCACAGCAAATTGTGAACAAATTCATTAAACAGAAAAATAGAACATTCAAAAGGTAACAACACTCTCCAAAAATATGTCTCTCATATGTGAATGAACCAATCATTAGAGACCCGGATGATGACACACATATGTCTATAATAGCCTTTACCATTTCACTGAATTTGTTTTCTGTAGTTGGCTGCACAAGTGACTGGAGGTTTGACATATTCTGAAACAAGGGGATTACTGTCCACTTAGGCCAATTACTGCCCAGCCCAGTTTTTAGCAGATGCAGCCTGCAAAGGTAGTGGTGCACTCCTAATGACAAGGAGAGTGAGTAGTACTTGTTTAGTGACAACTGGGCATTTTCCAGCTCTCAGGACCATTAAAAATATGATGCTTCAGATTTTATTCTATTTTTTGTTACTATTTTGGTCAAAAAATTAAAAATAAAGGAAAACAAAAATAACCAATGATGTTGGAGATTGTGAACCTGTTGCACACCTTTAAATCCAGTTTTTAATTATTTTAATTTTTAATATTGCATTTGTGTCACCCACAAAAGTAAGAAATCCAATCATCAGAACTTGGGGTAGAGCAGTTGTTGACTCCTGCTCCCTTTCTATTCTCAGATGACTTCCATTATGATAATAAATGCCGGCTCCCAGTCTAACAAATCCTTCGGTATTCATCTCAGGAGTCATCTTCTGATGTCAGAATGGAAAAAAAAGAAGGAGAAGCTTTTGTGCCTTGTAACACCTGGATTTAAATACCATGCCCCATCATGGCCTGCGTGGTGGCTGCACCTTTCACCATGTATATGCATAGGTGTTTTATCCACTCTGGTTTTTCTGCCACATCCATAAAGAACTGACTCTGTGAATGTGTGCAGTAGTACTGTAGATGCTTCTATTGGAGCCAAGGTGGAAAATAGCAGGTCAAAAGACCTGAAAAAGTAGCAAATGGAGATGAAGTTTAAGGGGAAACCAAGAATAGTTGAAAATTCAGGCTGATGTCTGTTACCTAAAATAAAAACAAAGCACTAGACATAAATCATAGTCAATCATAAATCATAATCAAAAAATGTCTGAGGAAGGTGGTCTAAATTGTAAACTATCAGCCAGGGCCTCATGTATAACACCTTGTTGAGGTTCCACACAAAAAAATGTTGCCTATGCAAGAAAGGCAAAAATGGCATATGCACAAAAAATGCATTCATAAAACCAAACATATGCCAGGTTCCATGCCAAGTTCATTTATAAATCTCAAATCAATTTAAAAGTATGCAGTTGTGCATGAGCTTTTAGCCACTCTCCGTCATCTTCCGCCAGTAGTGTATTCTTGAATATTTATGACCTAATCACAATATAATTTTGGCCATGTTCCTGAGTGATGTCTTTACTTTTAAACCAAAGAAGAAAATGAAAATTTAAACTTCAGTGAATGTGAGCCTGCTCCTGCCAATTGGAATGCACTAGGTTACTAAAATAAGTTTCAAATAAAGAATATTTTTTTCTTAATTTATAATGCCACAGTTAATGTATATATATTAGTCAGCTCATAAGACATGGTGACACAGCAGTTGCCTTGCTGCTGCATAGTAACGAGTCTAGGGGTCACACCCCTGGGGCTCCCTGCAAGGAGTTTGTATGTGATTGCCCGAGGGTTTCATGCAATTTCTTCTCTCAGTCCAAAGATGTGCAGGTTATGTGAACTGGCAGTGCAAAGGCATCCCCAGATGTTCTTTATTTTATTACATGTATGTGTTAGTGGTCGTCCTCAATAGGATCCGAGATCACTTGCTCACCTACCAGCAACCGGAACAGTCTGGTTTTATGCATAAGAAGTCTACTATCGACCGCATCCTGGCACTGAGGGTTCTCATGGAGTGCAAATGCAAATATCGGCAGACAGGGCTGGATTTATATGGAAAGAGGCCCTAGGCTATTCCACTTATGAGGCCCTTTCACCTTCCATTTTTAAGTTTGTAAATTACATGAGAGATAATAAAATTTTGCTAACAATTTGAATGTAGGCCCCTCTTGATCTTGAGGCCCTAGGCTGAAGCCTAGTTAGCCTATAGGAAAATCCGGCCCTGTCGGCAGAGTTTCTTTGCAGTCTTTGTCGATTTTCGCAAAGCGTTTGACTCAGTTGATCGAGCTGCCCTGTGGGACATCCTGAAGATTCGCGGGGTCCCCTCGAGGTTGCTGGATATCATGGCCGGCCTGTACACTGGTACTGTGAGTGCTCTGCAGAGTGGAGGCAGGACCTCTGCGTTTTTCCCAGTCGATTCTGGGGTTCGTCAGGGGTGTGTTCTTGCTCCTGCTCTGTTCAATGCTTGTATGGACTGGGTGTTGGGCAAAGTCATGGGGTCCAACGGCTGTGGGGCATCTGTTGGTGAAGAAAGGTTCACAGATCTTGACTTTGCTGACAATGCTGTGATCTTCGTGGAGTCAATGGAGGCTCTGATCGGGGCACTCGAGAGACTGAGCAAGGAGTCTGAGTGCCTGGGCTTGCGAGTATCCTGGATAAAAAGCAAGATCCAGGCCTTTAATGACCTCTTGGGCACAGCCATCAGCAGTGTGTCTGTTTGCGGAGAGAGTGTTGACCTTGTTGAGAGGTTTACTTACCTTGGCAGTGACATTCATGTCTCTGGTGACTCTTCCTATGAAGTCAGTAGACAGATTGGGAGAGCATATGAGGGTCATGAGGTCGCTGGAAAGGGGTGTGTGGCGTTCCCAATATCTATGCAAAAGGATGAAGGTCCAAGTCTTTAGAGTCCTGGTGCTTCCTGTCTTGCTATATGGTTGCGAGACATGGACGCTATCCAGTGACCTGAGACAAAGACTGAACTCCTTTGGTACTGTGTCTCTCAGGAAAATCCTTGGGTACCGTTGGTTTGACTTTGTGTCGAATGAGCGGTTGCTCATGGAGTCCCGAATGAGGCACATTACCTGCATTGTGAGGGAACGTCAGTTATAGCACTATGGCCAGCTCATAAGATCCTCATTGTTGGGGATCCGAGTGGCTGGACTAGGCCAAGGGGTCACCCACATAACACTTGGCTGCGGCAGATAGAGGTTCATTTCCGGAGGGTGGGACTGGAACGTGTGTCTGCCTGGGGGGTTGCAAACCAGGATCCCAAGTTGTTTCATTGTGTAGTACCAGTGCATGCTCCCCAACTTGACTTGACTTGTTAGTGTATTCACTCAGAAGTTGTTCTTGCCTGCACCTGTTTCTTATTAGAATATGCTCCAGCTACCCCTGAACCTGACCTGGGTAAGCGGGCTTAGACAATGGATGAATCAACAAATACTTTAATCTGTCTTGCCCAAAGCAACTCTCACTTGCACATTGCCAATCCTTAAAACAGATAGATAAATACTCTGTACAATTTCAATACATTACAGAGACCATCATGCAGATATCATGCGATCCCAGCTTCATTACAGGTTTAGAAGAACAGGGTTTAGAAAATGGATGTATAGATTGATGGCTGGACAGACATCAGAATGTAATTTACATATTATTGAAATGTGCAATGAAATGAGATTTGCTGGCAATAAGTTGAACCCGTTTCCGGTGAGAGTTGGACTTCCAGTGAAGGGCTGCCCTTTGTCACCGATTCTATTCATAACTTTTATGGACAGAATTTCTAGGAGCAGCCAGGGCGTTGATGGGGTCCGGTTTGCTGAGGTCAGGATTGGGTCACTGCTTTTTTTTACAGATGATGTTGTCCTGTTTACTTCATCAGGCCGTGATCTTCATCTCTCTCTGGATCGGTTCAAAGACGAGTGTGAAGCGGCTGGGATGGGAATCAGCACCTCCAAATCCGAGACCATGGTCCTCAGCCGGAAAAGGGTGGAGTGCCCTCTCAGGGTTGGGAGTGAGATCCTGCCCCATGTGGAGGAGTTCAAGTATCTCGGGGTCTTGTTCATGAGTGAGGGAAGAATGGAGCGTGAGATCGACAGGCGGATTGGTGCAGTGTCCGCTGTGATGCGGGCTCTGCATTGGTCTGTTGTGGTGAAGAAGCAGCTGAGCAGAAAGACGAAGCTCTCAATTTACAGGTCAATCTACGTTTCTACCCTCACCTATGGTCATGAGCTATGGGTAGTGACCGAAAGAATGAGATCACAAATACAAGCGGCTGAAATGAGGTTCCTCCACAGGGTGTCTGGGCTTTCCCTTAAAGATAGGGTGAGAAGCTCGGTCATCCGGGAGGGGCTCAGAGTAGAGCTGCTGCTCCTCCGCATTGAGAGGAGTCAGATGAGGTGGCTCAGGCATCTGATCAGGATGCCTCCTGGACGCCTCCCTGGTGAGGTGTTCCAGGCATGTCCAACCGGGAGGAGGCCCTGGGGAAGACCCAGGACACGCTGGAGGGACTATGTCTCTTGGCTGGCCTGGGAATGCCTCAGGATTCCCCCGGTGGAGCTAGTAGAAGTGGCCAGTGAGAGGGAAGTCTGGGCATCTCTGCTCAAGCTGCTGCCCCTATCGACCCAATCTTGGATAAGTGGAAGAGGATGGATGAGTAGATGGTCATGAGTTAGATTGCAATCGATCATGTACATGGCAATGAAAGCTATAACTAAAAATAACATAGCGGCACTGGCAAAAAAAACATTGTAAAATTTCAATAACAAAAATATATCACAACAGGAAATAAGATATTCAGAAACAGGTTCACCATTCCTCTGTTCATAGCTAGTTTCCTGCCTTGTGCCCACAATGCCAGGTTTGGCTTCTGATCCCTGTTGATCCTGAAATGGGTTCAGCAGACATCAGAATGTTATATCATTTACAAACTCATTTCATGTAGTACTTATTAATAAAATAAGAACATTTTTATTAATTTTCAAAATAACAATATTCTTAGCTCAAAGAGACTATGGACTTTATTACTATAACTCAATGGTTCTGTTTAATCAGAAATGGAGAAATGAATATCTAATGTCCTGGTCTCCTATTGGATCCCTCAGTCTCACCTTTTATATTTTATATCCAGCGAGTATCTTAAGTCTACAGTGACTTTCATCATACTATACTTTTTATTCTTATGCCTAATAAAAGAACCAATGTTGCCTGATTTAATACACATAGCACCAAATTATCACTCAAATGAAATTATTTATTAAATGAATGAATGATCCACAGTCCAAAGACATGCAGGTTAGGTGGATTAGAGATTCTAAATTGTCTCTAGTGTGTGCTTGGTGTGTGGGTGTGTTTGTGTGTGTCCTGCGGTGGGTTGGCACCCTGCCCAGGATTGTTTCCTGCCTTGTGCCCTGTGTTGGCTGGGATTGGCTCCAGCAGACCCCCGTGACCCTGTGTTCGGATTCAGCGGGTTGGATAATGGATGGATGGATGTATGAATGAATGAATGAGCCAATCATTTAGTTAGTTATTGTATTTTACATAGCATTTTAACAGCACTTACAATATAATAACAACGTCAAATAGAGTATAAAGTTAGAGTGCATCTAAAGGCTCCAGCTTTAGCTTACTCATTGAGGAGTATGACGATCTTTTAATAATGACATGGGCCTAAGTAATCAACAAAAGTGGGCCTGATAGCCTTAATTATTGATGGAATTTTATATTTAGAACTTTAATGACCCATCAAAATGAATCATAATGCTCCTCTATGTTGCATGGTCTGTAAAGTTTTGTACATTAAAAACAGCATTTCAAAGCATCCGGATCAAAGCGACTTATCATGGTTTCCAGCTGCTTGGTCCTTTCACCTTATTTCTCAGCAGTCACAGCCAATAGATAAAAGATTAAAGCTTCCTCTTTATCTCATTTTTTTTTCTGTTTTCTTTTCATATTGTGCAGCCATATGAACGCCAGATATGTAAATATTTAAAAGCATTCAGAGATCCAGAAATTATGTCATCAATTACAGCTTTTGTGTTCAAAGAAAAAATAAAAATGACACAGTAGATTTGAAATTTGTAGTTAAAAGCACACATGCTGTAGACACACTTTACCTGCAACACATACTGTACCATTATGCTGTACATTTTGTTTACTTTACAGAAAACAAGGATTTACCCAAATAAATATTGTGTTGAGTTCAGTGCCAGATTTAGACTTGGTGAGGCCCTAATCTATATAAATGTTTGCAGGGCCCCTTAATAAAACATTACACCAGAACGTCTCACAAAGGTGCCTACAGCAAACCAAACAACAATTTAGATGTTGTATATCCCAAAATCACACAAGGAATGCCTCAATGAGCTTTAACAGGCCCTGCGTTTTGATAGCCCTCCAGCTTTGACTACCTAAGAAGACAAGAAAAAACTAGAAACAAAAAAGTTTTTAGGGAAAAAAAAATGAAAGGAATCTTGGGAAAGGCAATTCAGAGGTAGGTTGGACATGCAATGGGTGTCAAAAAATGGGGTAACTACAATACAGAACTATCACATGTAAGGATACAGATTTGTTCAAATACATCACAATCAAAGTAGAAACTAATTAACACAACTATTAAACAACAATATTTGTCCATCAGCTAACTGCAGAATTACAGAACCACTGCCTACCAAACCTAGTTATTTAAAGTGAAAAATACACCTTTTTGTTTTATAAATGAATGCATTTATTACATATTTAAAACAACAGTACACATAAAAAGCCACATACAATTTTAAACCTAAAAAAAAATTCTAATAATGTATGCACACCATGTGGATTGTGAGGCGCTAAGCTGTAGTTTCTTTAGCTTATGCTCCAGTCTGGCCCTGGTTGATGCTATTAATGAGTAGATAATCATAAATATAGTATAATGTTATATAATATATTATAACATTCTGAACTATTATATTTTTCTTTATCTTTTAAAATGTTGGGTGGCACATGTTAATAATCAGCAATGCCCAAATCCTGGGCCAAGACACCATGTTTGTGGAGTCTACATGTTCCTTTTGTATTTGTGTGTGTTTGTCTCCAGATATTCCAGTTTCTTCTCCAATCTTCAAGCTATGTGTAAATAATAATAATAATAATAAATTAATTACATTTATATAGCACTTTTCTCACTACTCAAGGCACTTTGACAAAGGGGAAACCACTTCAACTACACCACCAGTGTGTAGCACCCACCTGGATGATGCGACGGCAGCCTTTATTGTGCCAGTACGCTCATCACACATTAGCTATTAGGTGGTGAAGGGGTGAGAGAGATAGCCAATTAGAGAAAGGGGGTGATTAGTGGGCCAGAATGGATAATTTAGCCATGGCACCAGGATAAGCCCCACTCTTTTCAAAACATGCTTAGGCATCTTTAACATGACCACAGAGAGTCAGGACCTTGGTTTTACGTCTCACCTGAAGGATGGCACCATATTTACAGCACAGTGTCTCCATCACTGCAGTGGGGTATGGGATCCACACATGGACTACAGGATAAGCATCCCCTGCTGGTGTCACCATTAACTCTGCTAGCAGCAACCCAAACTTTTAACCTAGATGGTCTCCCATCCAAGTACTATCTGGGCCTGAACAAGCTTAGCTTCAGGTGGATGACCTGCTCTGAAGGTCATGTGGTATGGCCGATGGCTATGTATATATAAAGTTACTTAGAAATTCAAAACTGGCAGTGTATGAGTGGATGTTGGGGTATACCATACTCTGAAGCTGTCAAATAAAATTCACAACTGTTGTGCCCCGAGAGATTTAAAAGTTTACACATTGCTGTGCTGATGACCCTTGGATTCTCAAAAACTGTGCCAAAAATGGCAATGCACATTGGCTTCATATTTTTATTGCTACATAGTGATTTTCACTCAAAACAGACTTACAGCACTTACATAGATTTACAAATAAAAAGCAGTAAAAGAAATCACCAAGTAGTCAGTGAATGCACTGGCATATGCCGTAAACATCTCATCAACTAGCAGTGAGTGGGCAAACCCAGATAGTAAGCACAGACAGCAAACTGGGTTAACTCACAGTGAGTTACCAAAAAGATGGCAAAAACACTGGCAAAGGTGGTACAGGTCAGGTAACAAGGAATATTGTAACCCTGCTGTGATAAGATGAGGAAAACTAATTTAGCAATTTGGTTTACTTTGTTGATCAGTTATATTTTATATTATTAGAAATAATGTCACTTCAATTAGTCATGGCTGCTAGATAAGGCCTGTTTAGGGTGCATTTTGTTTCTAAATGTTCTCTCACTCATTATTTTCTTCACATTCAGGTCTTTCTCTTTTTCTTCTCTCCACTCTAATCCCTATTAAAGTAGTCTATCTGCACTACCTCCTGTGGAGTCAAACTGCCACATACATCTTTTTGATGTGCTTTTGAGAGGTGCTATGGAGGCCAGGCTTCCAGGTGACCTGCAAGGCAACCTCTAGCAAAACTGGACCGTCTAAGATTGATAGAGAAGCCAAAGTGCTTGTCTTTATCAACAGGAAAGGTTTCCATGCTTCTAGTATATCACCTAAATTGGAAACTATAAATTGTATTAGGCTGCATTTGAGATGATCTACATTATCAAATTATAGATTGCCAAGAGAATTAAATAATAAATGTTAAGGAAAAAATGTGTAACAAAAATAATGAATTTGCTGGTTTGTTGTTAAAATGATTCTGACCTGCAATGTCATTCATTAAATAATAAAAATGCTAAAATGCAAATGGTATAAATGTAACCAAAACAAAGGTTAAAAACAGAAAGTACATCCGGCGTTGCCGAGAGTGGCAGCCTTTTCAGCAGCTCCGTGTATTACTGTATGTGTATGTGTACTTTTCTACTTTTATTTTTCTATTTTTATTTATTGATCTATCTATCTATCTAGAAAGGAGTGCAGACATTTCGGCCACTGAGACATTTAGCTTTGAATTACAGTTTCAGGAATATTGTCTCTCAAAGGATTTTCAATAAGGATCATTTTTAAATTTAACACACAATAACGGAAAAAAGAACAGACCCCATGCTGGCCTTTCTTATTCTTTTTTTTTATTGATTTTTAAATTTTATTGATTTTATTGTCATTATTCCATAGAAATAGTCAATTTTTACAAAAAACAGGATTGAAAACAAATCAACCCCCACCCCTGAGAAAGAGAGCATGGCTAACGGAGTAAAACTTAAAGCTATAATAAATAAATTGATGAGTTTAATAGGTGGATAAAGATAAATGGAGAAGAAAAAGAAATGGGAAGAGAATCTACTTCCTCAGTGCTTTAAGAGCGTATTCTAAAATATTATTAATTAGATCCTGCCAGGTTTCCTTTATAACTCTGTGTATAAAACTGAGCAGGTTTCAGGATCAATGATTTGTTGTTTAATGCACCTGTACTTTGTCATTCTATTTACTCTATGAAATCATTTAATAGACAGCATTCATTTAGTTGTAACTGCAAGAAGTTCGCACATTTAGTACAAACTCCTTCTTTAAACAAGACTGAGCAGTGCAGGATTGAGTTCATTGCACTTCAGCCTTTGAGACTTCTCAGTTTATAACACCTTACATACAGTCCACTTCATGTTCCTCCTTTTGTTGTCCTAATGAGATATGAGACTGTTCCACCATGCCACCTCTTTCTGTGTGGTAAACAGAATTAAATTCAAAACCACTGACATTATTACGGCAATAAAGGAAAAGATAAATTATTAAATTTAATACAATATCTGCAGTGCATCATCTCTCTAACGAGGTGTTTGACAAACACTGGGGTGTCTAAAGCAGAATGATATTAAGATTGCAGCAGGTAGGTTAGTGGCTCGGAGCAGCCCAAGGATTAGTCGGTGCACATAACTTCAAAGGAATTAACACATTAACATGAGGAATTTCCTCAAAGTTAATAAGAGACTACTAGGAAGCAGCTCAGTAATTCAAGGTGGGATCGCCAAAACCATTTCACAAATGACCCTTGATGAATGCGGCTGTATTTTAAATATTTTTACTAATAAATGGAAGGCAGCTCCAAAGTGTCACGATGGGTGTTCGAAACCCCAGGAGGTCTTTGTTATTTACTGGTGGAATTGGCACTGAGGGAACAGATGCTGGATGAGAAAGGCATGCTTACGCTTGTAACCAGTAATGTTATTAAAACTATAATAAATAATGCAAAGGTGAGATTTCTTTTAAATAATTTGCCAAAAGAATTTACAACAGCTAATTGCAACCATCTATTGGCATCAGAACACAGAATAGTCTGGTCACATACTTTTATGATTAATGCCACAATGATGAGGAAAACCATTAAAGCCTGCACAAATGTTAAAAACTACACAAATTTTTAATCATTAAATTTATTGAATAATTGGAAAAAGGCAGGGTCAAAGTTTAGACACAAAAACATCCAAAACGCATAATCTAAAAAACTTAAAAAATTGAAAAATAAAATGAAAAAATACAAAATACTAAATTTAAAATAGAAAATTCAAAATCCAAAAGAAAGCTACAACTAATTATTCCAAATTTAAAAGCTTAACTGAATTTTTTTCCTGTTGTTTTTTGTTTTCACCCTTTTTGTTTTGTTGCCACCATGTTTTTAACACTAGAATTACCAGAGTCTACGAACAAACTCGTAGATCCGGCCCACTTTAAAACCGTTCTCACCTCTCTTTTGTCTTCTAAATGTGCCAATTAAGACGAGCAGCAAAAAGCCGGCCATTCCATCCCCCACCATCGCAAAACGTTCACTAAGTTTTCCCACCTCATGCCTTGTTTGATTATCTGGGAGTGAAGTGGAGTTTTAGAGTGGAAATAATAGATCGTTATTTGGAACACACGCATTTCATGTGTGTTCCGTTTCTAGAGTAATCTGTGTAAACACATTGTTAAGACAGAAACTTTTTCATATTTTAGTAATAAATGTTACAAAATGTAGGCATAAACTATAGAATGCGTGAAGCCTGACGGCCAAACATCAAATAAACACTTTCACAAAAGGTTCAAGGCTGTAACAACACCTTCTGTGGCGTAACGCTGAGATTTGCTGACTCAGAGCACGGCAACTCTGCTGCGCCATAAAGACCCAAGTTTGATTCCCCGCTGGGGAGGAAGTGTTTTTTTTTCTTTGTAGCCTCAAACAGACATAAAATTTATAAATTGGTATGCACTGTAAATCGTTAAGTTTAAAATGTCGATCGCAGTTATTTCTGTTGATTAATTCATGCTTTTTTACTTAGAGTCAGAACAGGAGCTTATTCAGCTTCTGATCTGACTCTAAGTAACAGCGCCAGTATAAATCACACCCAATCTGACGCTGTTCGTTTTCAAATAATATTGCATTACTTCGACGATGTTTTCTGATTGGTACTATTCGCGTCATAAAATGATTTCTTCAAAACGTCACATATATTTGTTTTGAGATAATGAATAGAGCTGCAAATTACAGGTGCTTGTTCAGTGTAATAGGAACCATAGCACAGAGGGGTGTGTACAATGCAACACAAGTACACATGTCGTAAATGTAGGAAAGGCGCTCCTTGGGTGAGCTATAGCGTGTCTAGCTATATTCTAGTGTGACTAGCAGAGCTAGAATTCTTAAGCCAGGATATCAAAAACAAAAAGTTTTTACTTTGCATCCAACGTTAAGAGTTATTCACAATCTTGAATAGGCCTGAAATGGAAGTACCAACCTTTATATAGCTGCTGGAATAACGTCACCTGTGTCGTGAATTCCTGGTAAGATTGTTATGGAAGTAGAAAATGCATTTGTTTTGGAATAAGAGCACAAACATGACATTGCATCATAAAACTGAAAATAGTTAGCTTTGTTATTTCGTCATTAAACCAAAAAATATGAAATTCTTAATACGTTGCAAATATTCAGTCAGAACAACACACAAAATATTAATAAAAAGTGCTGATCATAACATACTAGGCCAAAATCCTAAAAAGCAGCGACCGCAGATGTAGCATACAGGGCTCACAAGTATCTGTAGCCCAATTGCATACAGCACCTGAGAACCTTAATCAACAATTAGTTTTAATTTCTTCACGCAAAGCATGTCATTCAGTACAGGGGACTGAGACAAAATTACAAATACAAGCAAAAAGTTGAAACAAAGCAATGAAAATGGAGTGTGGGAAAACAAACACACAAAGAAGAACTAAATGAAGGGTGAGACAAAGCACAGGCCTGAAAACATACAAGATGAAATGTGCCAAAAATAACTATTGGCCAGAAAAATGTTTCAGATTGTTTTAAATATTATTGTATGCATTGTTACAGAATATTACTAAACTTTCTTAATCTTGATGTTGTAAACTAAATTTAATTTTGTAATATTTAAAATTTTTCTTGCGAGCTCCTTGTTACAGGCTTCTCAATTGCTGGATGCAATTCTTGCATCTATTTTTCAGCTAGGATTCTGTTTTACTATAGTTATTTTTTCAGGGTGCTACAATTTTGAGGGGTGTTTGCTACAGCATCACTAGGGAAATCTTCCGACGTGTGCAGTGCTGATATCATAAACTCAATGATATAATGGTCAGCGTCTGGCACATTCTGATCAAACACATTTTCAGAAAAAGGAGACAAAACTTCTTGTAGATGCAATGTTACAGTTTATCTTCTCAGTATTTAGACATTTCTCCTCCAGGCCACTTCCATAGTGTCTTACTACCAGTCACTGTGGTGGTCATAACACCATGGTTGAGGTAAATCAATCCTGGCAGCCTTGGGTATCAAGTATGAATTTGTCCTGAGCACAAATTAAATTTGATTTAAAAAAAAAACTCAAAAAACAATAAAAATACTAAATCATAACTTTAGCATCACTGACCACAAGACACTTGTGCAGAATCCAGTGACAGAACAAGAATCACCATGTCTTACACTTTGTGGAGATAGCTAAATGTTAGTGATTCTGTGTCACTAGAAGCTAATTCATATTTGTTGTGCTAAGTAAAAGACCTAACACTAAACGGGAAGCAGTGGCCATTTGACAACATAAAATTAGAAAATGAAACCAAGAAATTAAATCGTAATCAGAAATTGTAGTAAAAAGAAAAAACAAATTAGAGGTCTTTTAATGGGAGTTTTTCAATTAACAATCACACACAAAGCGAAAGTTTTATCAGTAATCTCGAATGGGGACCTTTTCACTTGTCACTACGATGACATCATGTACCATTCTCTTCTGACTCGTTTCCCACGCATCAATGAAACAAATGCTTTGAAAGGGTGAAGCAAAATAGTTAAGACTAAAATACTTATTTAACTTTAAAAAAAAAATACAGAATTACAAAACTCAATACAGAATTTAAATTCCAGTTGCCAAAACCACTACAGGGCACACAAAATTGTGGCTCAACCAGTTAAAAGTCCCAAAATATATATATATAACCATTACATGATAAAATTAGGCATCAGTTTAATTTTAGTTTCATTATGTTGTTTTCCGCAATGATTTTTCTGCAAGTGCAGCCATCAAATACATTTTTCTACAATTTTATTTTGTGGACAAAATTGGAACTAATATACAAGGTGTGACAATTTAATTCCCCAAATGCTATGTAGTGTCGCCCATGTTATAAAGTGCTACTGACAAGTGGGAGCTGTTGAGTGTGGCTTATGGGGAGGAAGCTATTAAAAAGTCAAGTGTCTTTGAGTGGCACAAGAGGTTTACGGACAGATGAGAAGGTGTGAGCAATGACACCAGAAGTGGATCATCCATCATGACAATGCCTCAAGCCATGAACCATTTATCCTGTTCGCCTGACTTTGTCCCTTGTGATTTCTAGCTCTTCCCAAAAATAAACATGTAAACAAAAATTGTACCCTAACTTGTTTTATAAATTGAATATTTCTTTTTATTTGATATTGTAGTGCAGTGGGAATTTTTGCAAATTCTTTCCCTTACAAATTTGTATACATCATTAAACTGTTAATATTTCATTGCACATGCTTTGAGTGTGTCATGTTTGTTACATAATCAGTGTTCGTAATACCGAATTTTATTTCTACAAAACATGCCTGCTCTTAATAACAACATGCAGTTGTGTCAGAAAATACCTTTATGGTACCATCCCCTCCTTAAAAAAATCTTTCCATGTCTCTGATTTAGAAAAACATACGGTATCAGGTTTAGGTATTCATTTAAAGCAAGAGTTTACGAAATAAGATCACTGTTTGCCTTTTAGTTTTCATGATACGACTCAATGCCATATGAAAAAGCTAATTAATAAATTTATAAACACTTTAACCAAAAAGACATCCAATACTTCATGCACATCAAAAGATTCTTGAGCACTTATTTAATAAAGCAAGGACACAATAAAGACAACACTTCACAATTCAGTATGAGCTGGCTGTCACACTAACACAACCAGATTATTATTATTTAATTGCAATTAAGTTATATCTTTACTAAACAATTTTTACTGTTACTGGCACAAAACAGAATGAGACAACTGAATTAAGCAGGTTGGCAGGCTACGAAGAATCTAATAAATACTTTTTAACACTTCTTGAAATTCCATGCCCAAGGCCAATTCTTTGTAAAATCTGTCAGTCAGTGACTCCTGCCAAAACTCACCACTTACATCAATGCTGATTTAATTACCACGTGCTGTGAAACATGGAGGCTGGTTTTGAAATGGAGAAGCCTGATTCAGAGTATAAAGATGAATTTCATTTAGGTGCAAAACAAATATTCTATTGTAATTCCTTTACACCACGGGTTTGATGTTAGTGAAAGCGCCCCTTGAGACTCTTGCTGTTTTTATTTATCTAAAGCTGTTGCTTTAAATTACCATACGGCTTGTACTAAAAACAACAAACTAGAGGCACGCATCTTTCTTATCTTTTCATTGAAACAGCTAAATATCGGCATTAATTGGCTTCTTTCCTGCTGAAAAAAACATTGAAGTCCATGAATAGCACATACAGAGCAATCATAACATATCAGATATTGGATACATATCTATTACCTTAGAAAAAGCTGTTCTTGGTCTTTTGTACCTTGGCCACAGTTCATTCTCAAAGGTACAATAACTTCTTAATAAAGAAAAAACATATGGAATGTATATAATTTTATTCAAAGCAGATGAGGCGTTTGGTTATGCATACTGCATTCTGCATAAAAATTGCAATAAATATGAACGGTCTAGATATGTACCGTACATATTGGGGTATCCGCCCATTAACTTTCACATTCATGTTTTCTGTTCAGACTAGGAGTCAGCTATGGAATGGACAAAGGTTTATTAAGAACATACACAATCAAAGCAATGCGCAGTACAAGGACAGTATTTCTTTATAGGAAGCCACAGCCCCCAAACAAAACCTGTAAAAGGATATGGTGAACAAACAGAAGCCATCCTAGTTTGTAAATTAATTATAACAATTGTATTGTTTCCCAGAAGCTGTTTTTCATATCCTATGATGATTCTGAAAAATTTTATTTCTTTAATTTCTAGTTGATGCATTTTGGGCAAATGTGTAAAATAAATTTATGAAATGGAAATAGAATACAAATGCCTAGGATGGGCACCAAGTAATTATTTTCTATTTTTGGGGGAGATGGTGGTCACCATTACATTGGGGGTTTTTTTTTGCCCTTATCATTGTGTTTTTTTTATTAATCTCAGATTGTTATTCTGTGTTTAATTAAAAAAAAAAATTGTCACACTCATAAAAAAAATCTGCCATTCTCTTCTCTGGATAGCATGAAAGCCTGAAAGGTAGTGCTCCTGATTCATAGCTTCAGGGTGCTGGGTTTGAATCCTGGCCTGCTGACTGGCTGTTTGGAGTTTCATGTCCTCTACATACAGTATCTGCATTTACATTTCTTCAGCATCTCTGGTTTTCCCATGTACACTGCAAAGATTTGAAGGACAGATTAAGTGAAGACTTTAAATTGGCCCAATATGAGTAAGTGTGTATGAGTGTATGATTGTGCTCTAGCTATGCCCCTGAATGGGATTAAACAAGTTCAGTCTATATCTATATATACAGAATATATATATATATATATATATATAAAAATATATATATATATATATATATGGAAGAGAAGGTCTGTGATACGGTTTGCATATTTGCAGTTGAAGATCCACAAAGGGAGAAAAAACGAATCACGTATCATAAAATAGTTTTATTCCTGAGCTTTTATACACTGTATATATATATATATATATATATATATATATATATATATATATATATATATATATATATATATACAGTATATATACAGTATATATATACAGTATATATATATATATATATATGTATAATTCAATGTTTGTCTGTCTGTCTGTATTTCTGTCCGCTTTTCTTGAGAGAACTACTTAACGGATTTAGAGCAGGTTTTTTTCTATAATTTGATTGAACATTCTGGTTGATTTTGTGACTTCTCTCATCGTGCTAAGTATCATAGTTTGCTTGTGGTACCAATTTATCTGCACAAATCCCAGAGAGAGGCTGCAGGCTGAGGGGAAGGGGGGTGAGGCCTTCCTCACTAATGCACCAGCCTCTGTTCGAGTTGCTCTACCTCTCGCCACGTGTTGGAGCGTACCTTGCCTCCGCTTAGCTAGCAATACCTGTTTGTTCAACAGACATTATCATCTTCAGATTGTTAAGGAGTAAGGTTTGACATTTTTGAGAGAGAGATCAGAGCTATGTGTGTTTCAGAGGGTAGCTGCTAATTGCCAGAGTTATCACAGCCACGTGCTTTTCTCTCCACACGGGGGATGCTCTCCCGTCAAAGTTGAACACGATAAGATTCATTGCCAATGTTTGACGTTGGAGCATACCTACCATCTGCTTCAACAGAATTACATTTTTTACATTTTTTATTGATTTTTAAAGTTTGTCCTGTTTCACTACTACGTGGGCAGAGCCACGAGGGACAGCTAGTATAGGATATATGACAGAACGAATGCAACTGCCTACAAGCCAATCAATGACATTTTTTTGAAACAGATGCTAGAAAAACCATAGTTTTTTATTATTTGGAGAATATAGGAAAATATAGCACTTAAATTTTTAGATTGCACTTAAGTGATCTAATTAGTAGATGATCAATCGATTTGGCTGGTACAATAAGCTGAAAAGGAGAAACAGTAAAAATATAATATAATTATGTTAGTTTGAGAATGTTGACATGTTAAGAGGCTAGCATTCAACAGCAGAAAACTTGCCTTTAATAAAAACAACTTGGCAACAGTTATTTGATGACAAAGTTAAACATTCATTTATTTGTTTTATGAAAGCAGATGGTCACAACATTCATTTTGGCACTTAGAACTGTACACAAAAAGTGTTTGCTGCATCGGGAAAAGATTGCCATCTTTAACAAAATGAAAGTGAGTAAGTGCTGATCAACATAAACCATGTGCACCAAACTGTGACAGTGAAGAGCGACTTAAGTATAGTGAAAACTAGAGTGCCATTTTGGTTTAATACAAACAAACAATTTATCAAGTGATAGAGTGCATCTACTAAAGCACCTGAAACTGCAAAATTGGATATGCCATGAAAAAACTATACAAACACACCTAAACAATTGGAATAAAAGAGCACAGGGAGAATGAAAAAATACAGTATACTAGAGCTCTTAGTATCAAACCATGCTGAATGACCTTGCCTCAAAGCGATTGCCATTCCCTACTAGTTAATATTTTGATGTTTTATCTCTATCATGGATAGATAGATAGATAGATAGATAGATAGATAGATAGATAGATAGATAGATAGATAGATAGATAGATAGATAGATAGATAGATAGATAGATAGATAGATAGATAGATAGATAGATAGATAGATAGATAGATGAGAGATGATATAGTATATATTCTATTATTGCAGAAAATCTGTTGAAATGTATGTTGCAACAGAATGATTCTTATCAACAATTCAGGCTATTTTTCTCTTTTCCATTAGTTTTCATGTTCTCAAATTTGGTTTAAGGAAAATATATTTCATATCCTTGTTTTATTCCTTTTCAGCCCCTAACTGAAAGTTTCTGTTTTACAGCCTTATGACATATTTAAGGTGCCATCTCGTATAATAACAAACACCCTGCCAGGTATGAATTTTCCAAAATTAGCAAAATGTCTTTTCCTGAGTAAGTTCATTTGTGTATTATTGGAGCAAGCCAAAATTGATTAATGAGGTCATTTGCTTCACTTAAAAACTATACCAATGTAAAAAAAATGGACACATTACATATTATCATACTTTACCTGGCATTTCACGAAGTACTGCATGCTATGCCTTAAATAAAAGCTTATCTTTCAATAGTTTTAAAACCCTACATCAGCATCAGAAAATCTGTTAATTTATAGATAATCTGCCTGTTACTGTCATCAGTTGCCAGGTTCTTCCATAATTTTGCTCCTTCTTTACACAGTCCTAGTTTCTTTTGATTTTGTGTTCCTGTCTGAAGTCTCTGGTAAGTACTAGGCCTATATCATTTCATAATGCATTTTCTGCTATTTTGAAAATTCTGGTAGATTCCTAAAACTACAACAAAAAAAATTACAATTTAAAGCAAAAGTATTAGAAAGCTAAATGGTAAATGGGTAGGGCTGAAGAGATATGCCAGACCAGAAAAAGCTGATGAAGTAATGGACACTAAAGATATGAATATCACAATGTACACCTATATTAATAAAATTTAAATAAATTTACTTGACCTAGAAAACAATAAAGAACAAGTACAGAACGTATTTATTTATATTTTTAAATAATTCTACTGAACTTAACATGAACTGGACATACACTGTTGCATATTTAATGATTTCAGCTTTCAGATGAACATCAGCTTGAAAGCTTGACATCCATGAAAGTGAAATGAGTGAGAGTGGAATATTTGCGTTTTTGTCTTTGCTAAGATATAAATTAAGATTGTATGCCTGAAGTCAGAACGAAAATACTCACCAATTAATATTATGGCACTGCTCAAAAGCAACACATTAACAAATATAATATAGGCTACACTGTTGTGAAACTTCCAATAAATACAATAAAAAGAAGAAGGCCCTGCAAGCTCTAGCACTAAGTAGGTGGTGATAACATGGAACTTTGAATTAAACACTTTGCAGATTAACAATGAGAAAGATAATAGCAAACATATATGGACAAATTATATGGAGCATCATTTACTTAGTAGGTGTGTTTAAAATATTTTCACTAACTTTATTAACAGTGTCAGGGGTAAAAGCCTATCATAGCAAATCAGAAGCAAATGCAACTTTTTCAGTTTAATACAAAATGAAATGTTGAAATGTAAATATATTTCCCCTGATTTAAGCATGTAACAAAGTTTTTTTAGTTTTAGAACAAACAAATAAGACCAACAAATAACAGTTAACATAGCGCAAATGGAAAACTCTGCATTCTAGTATTAATATTTGAACATCTTTAGTATTACCAAACTTTCTACCACTTGCCAAGAGACCACATTTTTCACTGATAATAAAAAAATCCTTTTAAACATTCACATTCCTTTCATATTAATGCTTAATGTCTTGTGTTTAAATATTACATTTTTAAAAATCAGAAGGATGATCCACCAAAGATCTTTGATTCATAATATGTAATTCAACTTCTTTTTTTGATATTCATTACTCAGATTAGTGAATTTTTGATTTATTATCGATGTTCCTGTTGTCCTGAAATCAGGTCTAATTCTTGTTTCAATTTCATCATTATAGTCGATTATTTACCATTTTAAATTTTTTTCCCTTGTACTGCTCTTGACTTATGAACACCTTAGCATTTAATTGTAAGAGGTTATTGAAATCTGTTATATTTATTAATTCTGGATAGATGGATGGATGTATGGATGAATGAATGTATTGATTGATTGCTATTAAACCAGCACAGCTTGACCAGCTGTATCTTGTACAATATTTATTTGTCTACATGTTAAAAAAGTAAATGTGTTAATTCACACTGAAAACATAAATGAATTTATCCTTTTAGTAATGTTATGTTTAAATGTGCTAACATTACTTGATAATATTAAGAATATTTATATACATATATTATTAATGCTTACCACAAAACGTCAAAGCACTTCTTCATTGCTGGTATCGTGTCCTCAAATATTACTTGCCATTAGTTGAACTCGTGCATTTGTTAATTCTGTTCTGAAAACAAAAAAACTTTCTGTCTGCTTGACTCAGTATACTATGTAAAGCATCCTTTTTTCACAATTATGAATAGTTATCTTAAATTTGGATCCTCCTTACTAAACATGTTTACTTCATTGAAAGTGTCACAGTCGTAAATATATATATATATATATATATATTTATTTATTTATTTATTTATATATATATATATATATATATACTGTATATATATATATATATATATATATAAATAAATAAATAAATAAATATATATATATATATATATATATATATATATATATATATATATATATATATATATATATATATATATATATAATGGAATTTATACAGCTGAATAGTCTTATCTTCTGTACCTCTTTATACTGGTGCAAGTCAGAGTTTCAACTGATATTCCAATATTACTAACTATAGTCTTAGCATTTCCAAGAAAAGTATGCCACTGGTATGTACAGTATATTTGAGACAGACATAAAGCTCTGCTTGCTAGTAGCAACATTGAACAACTGGTTTATTTTCCTCTCTGTAGTACTCACACCTCATTTTATCTTCCAGTTCTTTACAGGACTACAGTTTATGATTTATGTTTGCAACTCTTAGTCTCACTCAACAATAAGACAAATGATCAATTCACTCATTTTTTACATTCTACACATTGGTTTAATTAAGTTTACTGGTATTGTGAGGTTACTGTACAATGACTAATATCATATGAAGCACCATTTGCATTGACAAAAACATTCTTTTTATTTTGTCAACAAGACTGAAAACAATCCAGTGGTAAGTGGTTATTTCTGGAATATGAGGAAAAATATGTAATATTTCTACTTGTTTTCTTAACACAAGGCTAAGCAAAGTTAACACAATACTTGTACATTTTCCTAATAGAAAGCAAATAGACTGGCTAAGTTATATTACTCTTCAATTGATTTTTGTTTGTTGTTTTAAAGTAAAATTTTTCGCATGAGCATGTATAAGGTTTCTGAAATTAGCACAGAAAATGAATGATAGGCCCCTTACAGTTGCGCTGAGAGACAGTATTTATTTACAAATCTTTTCCTGTTTTCATACTGTGTGGAACCCCGACTAAACAGACTTTTTACCAGCATTAAGACAGATATTTATACTTTTAATTTATCACAGAATTTTGGTTCCTCTCATTTAATTTTGAATCAATAAATTGACAGTACAGAACTCTTAAAATTGGTGGCACCTTTTGACTAAAAAGCCAAGGGCTTAACATATTTCATTCAGACAAACGTGCCCTGGATTAGCTAAATTCCTTCAACAGTTTAATTTTATTTTCCTTTAAATGTTAATTAAAAGTACAATACATTTGTTGGATATAATACAGTAGCATCCATTGTTCCTTTTTACTGGACTCGGCTTGATTCTTCTTTTGCTTTTTCTGCCTCTTTCAAAGCATTGATTACAGGAAGCCATGGTGATGGCAGCTCTGGCAGAGTTTTCTTTGCCTGGTTCAAGTGACTGATGGCTGTATACAGGCTTCCACGTGGGCCTGTCTCCTGTTCAGAGTAATACATCTCCAAGGCAGCAGGAGTGCAGTGCTTGTGCTGTGGAAAAAGAAAGTGCAATTTATTAAGAATCACGCATTATTCAATGCATAACATTCTGAGCAACAAAAAATATTATACTGTAAAATATATTATATTGTAAGGCAGCATTTCTTAACTCTTGGGTTAACAACTGCTACTGCCATTTGGTCACGAGTTGCTATTGTTTCTAATTGTAGTGGGTCGCAGTGGGTCATGAGTGGCTTGCGATCACACTCAAACTCATCTTTGATAATCATGCTTGATTCACCATGGTGGGGATTAACACACCCATCCAATGATTCAAGCTCAACTCACCAAGGGACAATCCCATCCTGTTTGGGTCACAAAGGCACTTACTGTACATGGAAAAGGTGAGTCACAACACCAAAAAGGTAGAAAAACACTGTTTGTAAGGCGTATAGTTATTATCTAAAGTATGATATTCATCATATTCTCCATCTATCCAGTCCTCCCATCCATCCATTTTCTTAACCCTCTTATCTCACATGAGGATCACAAGGAGTCAATCCCAAAAGTATCAAAGCTGGAGTTAGACTGGAAAGGACACATGTTCATACCATCCACATTTACTCATAATAATAAGATCTTGAACATAATATCAAATTGTAAAGTGAAAAACATGCAAATGTTCACATTATTCAAACTATAATTAATCATCACCTTTTGAAATGTGCAGAAAGTGGTCATGATCAAAGCAATTATGCTATTCTTTCAACTAAAAAATGAGCTTGTGACTATCATACAAGGGATGTTTAAAAAGTTTCCACACTTTCATATTTTCGTTGGAAAATGTGAAGGCAGGAGGAGTAGTAATTGGGCATTAAAAAGTTGGTACGATGTTGGGAAAATTGCATTGCAAACGAAGGTGACTATGTACAAAAGTGATGCAATTTGTTTTTGAAATTCTTAATAAATAGAGTTAAAAAAAAGTGTGGAAACTTTTTGAACGTCCCTCATACAAAGCTCCAAAATCTCACTGCTCAGGATACCTGTTGATGACATTAACTTACAGTACATCTTCATTATAAGTATGCTAAACAAAAATTAATTTACCTTTGTGGATACTACTTAGTGGAGCTGTCTCATTGGATCTAAGACTATATCAGTTCTTAACTTTTCTATTCTGTTTGGTAGTGATACTAGAATTTCTACAGCAGCTTTCAATTACCATCGGTTGAATTGTATGAAAACTCTTTTAAACATTAGAATTTCCAAACTAAGCCAAGGACTTTTGCCTTTTAGCTTACTTTGTATTTCAATTATTTTGAATGTGTATTTTATTATATTTATCTGTTTTGTAGGCTCTGGCTCTGTAGTCCTGAACTGGATTGTGTGGGTTTAGTAATGGCTGGTTGGATGGAGAAAAATGTTTTTTTGTTATCTTGTTACACAGCATTCTTTGTATTATAATGCATTTTGTGCTAATGATCACTTTGAAAAATACCCGCCTGATAAAGGTTTTGCTAAATGGTGAAACTGGTATGTTTATATTGCACTGTCAAACAAACACTTCATATCTACAGGTGACGCAAGAAATTAAAAAAAAAAAAATCGATGCCACTGCCAGCTTTGAGTGATAGCATTTACGTTAATCAATAAATTAATATCCACCTCTTTTGATTGCTTTCAAGTATGAACTGGTTTCAAGACCGAATTCCTACAGGAATTTAGAAAAATATATGCTAGTAGACATGACAACAAGTCAACAGCAAATTAATTTTAGATGTTGCAGGACATTGTTATGTTGTCATTGTAACCACACAATAATAAAAAATAATGTAACAGCATTCTGTTAATTCATTAATATGTTTTTGAGCCTGCCTAATTGAATTCATGGTTACAGAGGTTTTTCCTTGCAGCACAGGGAGCAAGGTAGAAATCAATCCTACATTGGCCAAAGATATGTTATTTTAAACTTCTTTAATTTATGAACATGGGTACAATGAAATGAAGAATATAATTTTATTCTCATCATGTGTCCATATTTGTACTATCCATCCATTATCCAACCCGCGATATCCTAACCACAGGGTCACGGGGGTCTGCTGGAGCCAATCCCAGCCAACACAGGGTGCAAGGCAGGAAACAAACCCCGGGCATGGCGCCAGCCCACCGCAGGGCACACACACACACCAAGCACACACTAGGGACAATTTAGAATTGCCAATGCACCCAACCTGCATGTCTTTGGACTGTGGGTGGAAACCGGAGTACCCAGAGGAAACCCACGCAGACATGGGGAGAACATGCAAACTCCACGCAGGGCGGACCCGGGAAGTGAACCCGGGTCTCCTAACTGCGAGGCAGCAGAGCTACCCACTGCGCCACCGTGCTGCCTATTTGTACTATAGAAAAAAATATTTAGTACAGTCAAAAAAGCAACCTGACAATTTTGAACTGCTAGCAAATGCAGTTTTCTGAGATAACTAAAAACTACTTTTGCCTCCCACATTAATGCAAATAGCAAATTATAAATTATACAATGTCAGTCAAAAAAGCAACCTGACAATTTTGAACTGCTAGCAAATGCAGGTTTCTGAGATAACTAAAAAACTACTTTTGCCTCCCACATTAATGCAAATAGCAAATTATAAATTATACAATGTTTTAATAAAAGCAATTTCAGGTTAATAAAAAACAACTGTTTGCTATATAACCATTCATGGTGTCAAAACTTTTTTACAGTTTAGTTTCACACACTAAGAAACAAAAATGCACCTAATTAAAAACCATTTTAATACAGGATTATTATAGATTAAAGTCTTCAAGTTTAAAATGAAATCCACATAAATTCCAAACATTCCCAAAAGTACAAAAGCTGTAATAAATGTGTGCAAGCTAACTTAGCTCCACTAAAAGATTGGCATCTCTCATGAAAAAGCAAATAAACTGAAGGTCATGCAGATAACTGAAAGTAAGTACTTAGCAATTCTGTTTGCAATAATACAGATAATGTCAATTGTTAATAATGAGAATGAGTTTTTTCCTTTTCATGTTTGAAACCCGAATGTCAGAATATGCTAATCACCATTGCTGCCACCAACATCAAAGGCCTAAGTAAACCTGCAGGGCTTTAATTACAGTTTAGTCACAGTGAGTCTAATTAAAGGCACCCTTGGCCATATTTACATGCCGTAGATTTTTTTGTAAGAAAAATTTGACTCTCCTGAGAAAACTTGGAGACAATCTTCTATTGCTGTAGGGATAAAGCTGTCTTTCTACTTGAATACACGAACAACATCTTTACTGAGATGTGACGAGATCAAAAGGCATACAATGAACAAGACTGAAATGCCAATAAATTGTTAATTTTATTCAAGAATTTTGAAAATGTAGAGTTTTATGGGTCTTTACTGAAAATATATTGGGAATAAGAAGCCCTGCTTTTCAGAGAGAGAATTTCAATCCATATCTTCAAAAGAAACAAGGGAAGTTCTTGTAGAGAAAAAGGTATTTCTTGGAGTAATATGAAGAAAGTGGCCCAAAGCAAAAATAATTTCAATTTTATTTAGTAAACACGTAGAACTACTAAATTAGTTTTTTGTTTCTATTTATTTAACATTTATACCAGCACTTTTGAATGAAGGATTAAATTCTGAAAATTCTATACAATACAATATACAATACATATACAATTGTGTTTACCAACTGTCCACAACAGCTGTTTAAAGTATATATCATTAAATCAATTTTGCAGATTAAACTACAGTTTGGTGTAATGTACATTTTAAATAAAATGTCAGTTAAACCAATCTATGATCTCTGTTAATTCCTTCAGCATTTATTCAGCTTTCAGTATTACTAATATTACCTAGCATGACATCAAAAATAAAAAACAGGCATATCTGAGTTGCAGTGAAAGAGGTCTCTAGAGAAAACTGTTTAAATTACATTACATGTATGGAAAGTATTTTATTCACACAAGAATATAATCAAAGCCTCTGTCACAAAATATAGAGCTGTACAGATAATAAGGGCTTGGTTTAGTAATAATCAGTTAGACAGCTAACCCCAGATACATATTAAATCTATTAAATGTGATTTTTTCTTAAATGTCTAAAGGACAACACAAATTCACTGATATATCAATTAAGTCTTTAAAATATCTGAGAATAGTCATGGTAATACAAATTAGGAGAGGACAAAAATACCTATAAAACACTTTAATTGTAAGACTATTCTTAAACAAGCACATTAGGTTTTGACAAAAAAATTTTGATTGAAACTATGCATAATAATAAAAACAACAACAGAAACTGGAAATGATTTTTATGATCGTGGCTTGGCCAGAAAAAGAACAGATTATTTTAAATCAATAGTCATCTCAAACTCATATTTATGTTGAATATGATCCTGGAGGAGCAGCTGATTGTTTTGTTAAAAATAAACAATTAGTTATTGATGTATGCAGTAAAAAAATGAAGCAAAGGTATAATCTTGAGATAACCTCTAAATAATTGGGGACACGGGTATTGGAAGTAGTACTGAATGGTTCACTAAATTTAGGTGGCAATTTTCCGCTTATACTTTTGGTGGATAGCCAAACTTTTTAATGAAGTATAAAAAATAAGTTTTCCATCCACAAATTTCCTGTAATTTCTTTTGTCAGTATTGGACTAACCACAAACTGCAAATATCTTTCTTATGAGAAACTGAAGTTTACTAAAGTTTAAATTCATTTAAATTTTAAATAAAGAGATTTCAAAAGAGTGAATTATGAAACATTCTACCAATGTCAAAATGTACACCACAGTAATTTTTATTGTCATCTTAAATCTTTCAGTTGGGCATCCAGTTAAGGAAAATGCTACAGTAGAGAGAAACAGAATTACTATCTTTAGAATAAATAATTTTCAAAGCTATTAAACAATTATTGACTTGTAACACAGATGACAAACTATGTTAAGAAAAACTTTTCAGCTAATCCTAAAAGGGAGGGTTGTTCTTCTCAGTGGCATAAACCATCATGCTTTAGAAAAGCATTTCACATGCATAAAATCATAGTATACGCATTAGAGAATGACACATCTATAACAATTTATGGACATGCCAAATCACTGTGAAGAATAGACAAAATAATAATTGATACACTTGTTCCAATGTGATCATAGTAAAGGAAAGTTTATAATTCTTCATGTATTATTTGTGTGTGTAATCAAAGAAATTAAGTAAAGAACAATTCTTTGTTTAAAGTAAAAACAGCCCTAATTGCCAAAGTTAAACACCTAATAAGCTATTGTTTAGATTATATCCTCAATGTATTTCTCATAGTTATATTCTCAGAAACAAACATCCATCCATCCATTTTCCAACCTGCTGAATCCGAACACAGGGTCACGGGGGTCTGCAGGAGCCAATCCCAGCCAGCACAGAGCACAAGGCAGGAACAAATCCCGGGCAAGGTGCCAACCCACCACAGAGCACACATACACACACACCCACACACCAAGCACACACTAGGGACAATTTAGAATCACCAATCTACCTAACCTGTATGTCTTTGGACTGTGGGAGGAAACTGGAGCACCCGGAGGAAACCCACACAGACATGCAAACTGCACGCAGGGAGGACCCAGGAAGCAAACCCAGTTCTCCTTACTGCGAGGCAGCAGCGCTACCACTGCACCACCATGCCGCCCAGTCAATCAATACAAAACAAAGCAATATGATAATCTCAATATGAAAGTAAAGTCCTCGGATAAGCAGGGAATATTTCCAAAAGCAAATATATGGATTTAGGAAAAGTAGCTGATTTTGCAAGAAACAAGCACAATTTAGCTGCCTAAAAATGTCTGATTTGGCAACAAACATTCAATCAGGAATAAAAGGGTATGTTTGCCTTTTCTCCAGTTCTGCTCAGTATAACACTCACTGCACACAAAAATGAGTATTTCAAATTATTTTAGTAACTCTTGTTGTGCAGAAAGATAAATGTTGATAAGATTTTTTCACTATGTATTATCTTAAAAGTTCAAAATAGCACGTTTTCTATGTTATATATATTGAAATGTTAATGTACTAGTTCTGATATAAAACCTGCTGTGATGTCTTCTAGTGATCTTCTCCTTATTTTCCATCTTGATGTACAATAGTAAAAGATGGTACATCATGCTACCTCTTACAGTATAAAAGAAAAATAATTTAAAATATAACAGGCGTGCATAGCATAGACAAGAAAAAGATTTTGCTTGACATTTTGAAAAACTTGTATGCAAATTTCGACATTGGATCCATTATTAATAACTTGGTATATGATAAAGATTTTGGCAGCTTTCAGATCACTTTGAATATGACCATTTTGTAGAGAAATATGCAAATTACTAACAATTCCAGCAAAGAAAATAAACAAGCCTTGGGGTAAGCAAACATGATCCGATAAATATTAGTTACAAGTTGTCAAAAATTCTGAGTTTTCATGTCAAGCCCATGTTTAATATTTTATCTAAGCTGCTATTAAATCAGGTTTCCTTGCATTTGGATAAATTGAAAGAAACTAAGGTTTACACCTGAAATTTACTAAGGAGACACAATATGGAAACACAGATTAGACTTGCCTCTTGCTTAGCTTGTTTAAATTTTCCAAATTAAAATCATCTGTTCTAACATAGTAGAGCCATTTTAATGTAAATGCTTCAATTGAATGTTTTTTCTTTGACTAGATAAACAATTGAGACCAATTTGCATGGATTCTTCTGACAACTCTTTGACAAAGTGATCTAAATACTTGAAACAGAAGCTGAAGACTTATTTTCCTATGAATCAAAACATTGCTCTCATCAACATTAAATGGACGAGTTGATGAAATTCTGCATTTTCAAGTAGCAACAAGGTAATTTGTTTGTTAAGTCTTTAAAAATCATTTTTAAAAAAGCTGCAATGATAAGTTCCCCC
The DNA here is from genome assembly GCF_900747795.2 of Erpetoichthys calabaricus. Lineage (NCBI taxonomy): Eukaryota > Metazoa > Chordata > Cladistia > Polypteriformes > Polypteridae > Erpetoichthys > Erpetoichthys calabaricus. The sequence goes on from NC_041395.2 coordinate 278,430,989, forward strand.
ACTTTTAACTCTGTTATTAAAAACATTCAGCTCATTTAATTCTATGTTTGAAACTGAGTACTTGTCTAATGTTACTACTGTCTTTTGTCTCTAATGTCCAAATATCCATCATTGTTATTCCATAAAGTAAATGTCTAATCAGAATACAAACAGAAACTAATATACAATGTTTCAGATACTTTAGTGTAACTGAACACTGCAAGAAATAACAGTAGCTTCCTAGATCATCATTCTTGAATCAAAGGATTGGTTGAGTGTTAAGAGGTACCATATCAAGACAAAATTGACAGCTCTATAGATAAAAAATATGAAATCCTATGAACAACAGGTTAATGAATTCCAGTTTTTTCACTTGCTTTTCATGAATATGATTAATTAAACTGGCCCCTGCACACAAATTCTAGATGTGCTCATCACTCTTATTGAAGGGAGAGATTAGAATCATAGATGCAAAGAGGGCTTGCCAGGTCACTCAGTCAAAGTTGGTAGCAACAAGTCCCACCATAATGAGAAACAAATCCAAAAGGATTATGGAAATTCAAAATGCTTAAAAAATACTAGAATAAATACTTAATAAACAATGAAATATGTGAAAAAGAATCAGCGAAGAAATGTAAGTGAGCTCAGTTTGAAACAGCTGTCTTGTAACATCCTCCACAGATTATGTTTACAAGACCAGGCAGAGGGCAGGTTTGATTATTGAATTAGTTTAAATGAAGATGTGGATACAGTTATTGAAAATACAGCAAAAAAATGAGTTAAATGTCTTGGCAATGATGAAGGAAAGTTATCCATTAAATGCAACATTAAATATAAGAAGAGCACTTTAAATTTTTGATGGACAAGCAACATATACTACTGGAGAGATGCATGATGAGATTTAAATAAGGTATCATGAAAGACAAATGGGGAGACCTCACTTGGGGTGTAACATCAGCTTCTACTAAAATGGAGCAAGCCTTACTGATAATGAATAGGTTCTTTGTGCAAAAGGATTAATTCAACATGGGAGTGAACCTACAACTGGACAGTAACAACTGAAATGGATCGAATTCTCATTTCAAGCTTTTAAATTTCTAGAACACTAGAGATTCAATCGTTCGTTGTAAGAATGGTGTGTAATTTAGACACTAAAACACAGGTCACAAGGTTTTGGTGTCATGTAAAAAGAAGAGTAGTAAGCAGCAAGGCAACCCAGAAAATTGAAAACGTTTTGTCAACATCAGAAGAAGATTGGTGTGGTTGAGTGTCCAAAGCCCTTAAAAGAAGTGAACATTGATTTATTAACATGGCTGTTTTATCTAAGCACTGTGTAATAATGTATTATCCAAATATCCAAAAAGAGAAAATAAATTTGTGATAGTACAAGTCAGGCCGGGTGGCATGGTGGTGCAGTGGGTAGCGCTGCTGCCTTGCAGTTGGGAGATCTGGGGACCTGGGTTTGGCTTCCCGGGTCCTCCCTGTGTGGAGTTTGCATGTTTTCCCCGTGTCTGCGTGGGTTTCCTCCGGGCACTCTGGTTTCCTCCCATAGTCCAAAGACATGCAGGTTAGGTGGATTGGCGATTCTAAATTGGCCCTAGTATGTGCTTGGTGTGTGGGTGTGTTTGTGTGTGTCCTGCGGTGGGTTGGCACCCTGCCCGGGATTGGTTCGTGCCCTGTGTTGGCTGGGATTGGCTCCAGCAGACCCCCGTGACCCTGTGTTCGGATTCAGCGGGTTGGTAAATGGATGGATGGAAGTCAGGCCATTTACTGCATTTTCCACAGAAAGAAAATTATCGTGGTGGAACTATCTAAGCCAACAGAAATATCAAGGCATGTTATCATGGCAGGACTGAGCAGCCAAAATGTGAATGCGTTTAAGAGATTTAATTAGTGGGCCTCAAAATGGCAATACTAGTTCTTGGAGTACAGAGCAGTCAAGACAGATGGATTCCATGACTGTAAGGATAGATAGATAGATAGATAGATAGATAGATAGATAGATAGATAGATAGATAGATAGATAGATAGATAGATAGATAGATAGATAGATAGATAGATAGATAGATAGATAGATAGATCGATCGATCTTTGGAAAGACAAACGAGCATGCTGGCTGGACGAGGAAATGGCTTCTGGCCCGGCTGAAGTTAATATAAATGATAGACTATTGGAAACTGGTGGACGGGAGCAGTTCTGTCCCCCATATGACAGGAGGCAGTGGTTCTCCTGTGGAGTACCAGTTTGGACACCCACCGTGGTACTTGGGAATTGGAGTCCAGAAATGCAACCCTGTTGGGGTCCTCGGATGTTGTTAAAGGACACTGTCAGGATAGAATCTCCCTGGTTCCCCTATGGATATGGATTAAAATTCTCACGCCTATACTACAAAACTGAAAATATGTGGTACAATTTATGACACATTTGACTTTCAATAAAAAAGTCAATATCTCTGCTATATCGGTTTTTAAAATAGACACCTCAGTAGGCAGAGGTGGGTAGTAACAAGTTACATTTACTCCGTTACATTTACTTGAGTAACTTTTTTTACTCCGCTACATTGGGCAACACTCAAATCGTTACTTTTTTCCCATTATATACGCTATATTTTGCCAGAGAGAAGCCGCCAGTGGATCTACTGCATGACTGTTTCACCTATCAGACGTAGCAACAATAATCACAAGACTCTGTTTCACCAATCAGACGTAGCCATGCAGTCACATGACCACACACAAACTATGATGGCATAGCGGCACAAACTCCTCACAGACAGCGGACAGGGAAAGAAAGAATACATGAAAAATGAGAGCCAACTCCTGCTGAAGCTTAACCATCACTTCACTGAGTGAAGAACAAACATGTTTTAACCAAACATGCACAGACACAGACAGTCAAGGTAAAGTGAGACTTCTTATACGTGCAAAAGCAGCATTGTTCTAATGTTATTTTCTATCAGCTGTGCTATTTGGAGGGCAAGTGAATATGCAGTATTATACTGTCAGTGTACAGTATATCTTGTCACTGTAAGTAGTTTGCACTGTTCAAATATACATATTACCTACTGTAGGTATTGGCTTCAAAAGCTTTGTTGTGAAAAACTGAGATTTGGAACTTTGTGTTATTTGTGCATCTTTATTTTGTAAAAATGTTATTTATTTTTACTCATTTTTTATTTGTATTATTTGGAAATAGTAGAATTTGCACATTATTTTATATTTTTGTCTGTCTTATTACAACATTTCTAAAAAATAAATAATTTATTATGATCAAACAGTTACTCAGTATTTGAGTAGTCTTTTCACCAAATACTTTTTTACTCTTACTTGAGTAATTTTTTGGATGACTACTTTTTACTTCTACTTGAGTAATATTATTTTGAAGTAACGCTGCTCTTACTTGAGTACAATTTTTGGCTACTCTACCCACCTCTGTCAGTTGGTGAAATTCTGTCACCGGAAAGTGAACTATATGGAACACTGTTTTGTTTTACTGATCCCTATATAATTCATAAGGAGACAGTTAATTTTTCATAATATATCATATGAAAAAACTAAACAACATTAGAATGCAAATGTGCCATAGCAACTCAATTAATAAAAAAAGATCCAGATCATAAAAACAAAAAAATATATATAATAATTATACATTAATGCTATCAGTGTGGAATGTCTTCATTTAGTACTTTCCAGTATGGCCCAATACATGCCACAAAGTAATTTATGACTTAACTTTTGGTTGCTGGATAACACATATTTCCTAATTTGGAAAGCTGCACTACTCATGTGGAAGAAGTACTTAATGTCTGGCAGAAAACACTCCTGGATAAGAGGGAACACACCAGGCAAAGAGCACCACTATTCATCCTCTAAACCTCGTCCAAGGCTTCTGCTTTAGAGATGATGATTGGACTGGGGAACTGATTGTAGGAAATACAAACATACGTGAAGTGTTTTTGCCAGGCTTAAATAGTTCAGGTTTAATTGGTCGTCTAATTGATTGTGGGTTGTTTTTCCTCTTGAATTGCTCTTAAGAAGACTCTAAAATTAAGTATTGTTTGTACCTAAAGTAAAACTACATTATACAATGGATGAACTAAACATTTTTATGCAATTATTAAGATTTTAATTATGGCAATTAAAATATGATTTTATTGTATAATATTAGGTACTAATGGCTGTATATCAAATTATTTCATTCTAAACAGCAGCACATTTACCAGAGCTCATTTCTGCCAAAAAGCTTACAAACATTGTGTCAAATTCCCATAATTTTAAGATGCATAAGTCAAGATTCAACTAAATCTTGAAAAGTAATCAAAATTCTTAATTCTTCAACAGAAAGGGTTTAACTGGATCTTGTCGGGTACATTACAAGGAAGTAGTAAGAGTTATACAGTCAGTAACTTTTTCCATTTCTACCTTTAAAGTGGAGGAGGAAGCCCATGGGATGCGTGTCACCACTTTTGTCATTCCCCCACAAGACCCAGCTTATTCAGTATTTAAAGCATACCACTGTCAGACATCATCATTGATTTTGGGACCAGCTTTGAAAAACTCCAACAGGATACGAAACTCCACCTTTGGAGCACGGAAAAGATGGAAACAAGCTGTCTGAGTTGAAGGTATTGATTACCTCACTCAGGGTAAATATAAATGATGCAAAGGAGGATATTAAGGAGGACATAAAGAAGGATATAGCACGAATACACAACAGAATAGACAAGATGCTTCTGGATATAAAAGACCGAGAGTTACGTTTAAGCAATAACTGTGAATCAAATCTTAAAAAAATCTAGGATACAGGAAAATATGAGCAAAACCGAGAATAAAATCAGAGTACTTGGTGCTCACCTGGAAGAAGCTAAGCAAACATTATTACCGATAATGAAGAACAAAAGTTGAACAATTGACATCTGCCATCGATAAAAAACCAACTGCTGCAGAATCCGAATGCAAAATGCTTGGTGATAGATTTTCAGCATTTGCAGATAGATATCGAAGGAATAGATATCGAAGGAATAACATCAGAATCAAAGGATTTCCTGAAAACTGTGAAAGTTCAAACAGTGTCAAATTCATAGCTGAACTATTTTCTAAAATAACTGGAAAGGACTTTAGATTGCACAGTAATATTTCAGCAGCTTATTGCATACATGGATTGAATGCCTCAAACCCGAGAAGTCTGATTGCCTGATTCAACAAACTATAGCTTAAACAAAATTTGATGTTGATTCTCAGAAAGAAAGAGATTACATTTAAAATAACTATTTGTATTTTCCCAGATTTCCCTCCTTCTACAGCTGCCAAATGAGCTGCATTCTACGACATTAAACAATGCTTATGCAAAGCTGCAATCAGATATAGCCTCTTGTTTCCAGCTAAACTAAAAGTGATTGTTGATGACCAATGCCATAATTTTAGTTCTCCTAAAGAGCAGACAAAGAGCTAAAAACACTGACCCTGACATCATTTAAAATACGAACATGAGTCACATTGTGTCCTGGTAATCATAACATATCTTGTTTTAATCCTTACCACACTGCTGTTGAGGGTTTGGTTTGTTTTGGAGTTGCCTTGTCTCTTGGCATGTCAGAGGACCGGGACTCTGTGAAGTGTGGTTTAACCTCACTTGGGGTAGGGTTAGGGGGTTGGGGAGAGGAGAAAGAGAGCAAGATTTTACTTATCTTTTTGACCCCTGCAACTATAAGTGCCAAAATAGCAATACTGTAAGCTCCTTAGTCATAATACCTGGTAATAATATGAAATCAGTGTTAACTCTAATTTATGAAGCAACACACTACTTTTACTGAAGATTACAAATTGTCCTCAAAAACTCAGAAGCAGTGTCTCTCTGACCAAATAATGAAATTTGTAAGCTGGAATGTCAAAGGTCTAAATCACGATCTAAAGAGAAAAAACTATTCTCCCACCTAACAGGCCTAAATGCAAAGATAGTAGTTTTACAGGAGACTCGCTTAACAAGTAAGGACCGATTTCAATTGCCAAGTGATTGAATTGACCAAATTGTTCACTTCATAGTGATGGGTAATTTATCCAAAGTAATTTTGATAAACATATATGCTACTAATGTGGATGATAGAGATTTTATCCAAAATGATTTTGCATCAAATTATAATGGGTGGAGACTTTATGTTTTAAATCCAGACCTGTACAGTGACAATAACATGTAATACCACAAAAAGAATCACAAAGTGTGTAATGGATCATAGCTTATCAGACCCATGGTGATTCTTAAATCCAAACTCAAGACAATAATCCTTCTTCTTACCAGTACATCATAGTTACTCAAGAATTGATTAGTTCTTTATCAATAATAACTTATTGCCCACTATTAAATTTTGCAAATACAACACTATTGTTATCTTTGATGAGGCCCATCTGATTTTGGAACTTGAATCACCATGTACTACACACTCATTTTGCAGTTGGCATCTTAACACCCTATTGTTAGCAGATCTGAACTTTACAGAATTCACATCCAAACAAAATGATTTTTTTAAAGAGAAATGCATCCTCAGATGTCTCTGAATTTATTTTTAAGAGGACAGACTATTTCATATCCTTCCCATTAAAAAAATATATATATATACAGGTGCTGGTCATAAAATTAGAATATCATGACAAAGTTGATTTATTTCAGTAATTCCATTTAAAAAGTGAAACTTGTATATTAGATTCATTCATTACACACAGACTGATGTATTTCAAATGTTTATTTCTTTTAATGTGACGCTGCCGCCAAATACTCGCAGAAAAATCCACAAGTTCATAGACACGCTGTTGCTAAATACTCGCAGGCAAATCCACAAGTTCATAGAGACACTGTCGCTAAATACTCACAGGCAAATCCACAAGTTAATAGAGCTTCTGTTTCTAGGTACGATTCCAATGATGAAACCGGCTCATACGAAAACAACAAAACAGTACACATTGGATCCATGGATGTTGACTGTGAGTATTGTCAAGCTCATAGGTGGAAATGTGAGTCTCCTGGTTTGTGCTGTAACGGTGGTAAAGTCTCTCTCACTCCTTTACATAAGCTTCCTGACCTTCTTGAGGGCCTGTTAAATGGCGAACATCCTCAAAGTGAGGATGATCGATGAAAATTGATCAAATACATCTGCAAGTATGTTAACAAGGGAAGTGACCAGGCAGTATTTACAATACAAAATCAAAATGACGAATTATCTCGATACGAAGCTGGGCATTACATTAGTAGCTCTGAAGCAGCCTGGCACATTTTCTGTTTTCCCATTCACGAACGTTACCCTCCGGTCGTTCATCTTGCTGTGCATCTTGAGAACGGACAAAGAATTTATTTCACAGAAGGCAATGTTGCCGATACAGTACACAATCCACCACAGACGACCCTTTTAGCATTCTTTGACCTTTGCAACCACGATGATTTTGCAAAACAACTTCATTATAATGAAATTCCATCATATTATATGTGGGCAAACAACATGTTTCGTCGGAGGAAACAGGGGAACACTGTACCAGGACATTCGGGAGTGAAAAAAGCTAATGTGCTGGGACGGTCTACACTGTGCACCCGAATAACTCTGAATGCTACCATCTTCGACTGCTGCTCAACAAAATCACAGGTACCACGCCTTTCAAATCTCTCAGAACAGTTGATTGTGTCCTACATCCAACCTATAAGTCGGCCTGCAGGGCACTTGGTTTTTTACACGACGATATCAACAGGGACGAGAGTCTACAAGAAGCTGCTCTGTCTCAGTCACTTCAAAAGATCCGTGAACTCTTTGCTGTCATGCTGGTGTTCTGCCAAATGGAAAACCCCTTAAACCTATGGGAAAAACATAAAGACAGCATAGCAGAAGATGTTAGGAGACAGACTGAAAGAGATCACATACGGATAGAAGTCCACCAGTGGTTACGTTTGATCTATAACAAGTGTCTACAGTTGCTTGAAAGTTGCGTGATTGCTATTGGAGGTCAATCTCTTGATCATTACGGTTTGCCTTCACCTTTCAGAGAACTGGCAGAAGTTACGTCAAATCCCGAGTACTTGAAAGAGACATCTTACAACACCTCGCAATTGGTGAATATAGTCACAAATAACAAGCTGTTGCTAAATAGTGACCAAAAGACAGTTTATGAGCAAGTCATGAGGAGTGTTGTCTCGGCCACTGGCACGTTGTTTTTCCTTGATGCTCCAGGAGGAACTGGTAAGGCATTCCTCATAAACCTTCTCCTTGCAAAAATCCGAGCGGAAGGTAACATTGCCATAGCTGTGGCTTCTTCTGGCATTGCTGCAACTCTTCTTGAGGGTGGCAGAACTGCTCATTCAGCTTTCAAGCTGCCTCTGAACCTCAGCCATACTGAATCCCCCATGTGTAACATATCAAACCAGAGCAACATGGCTGAAGTGCTGCAACATTGTCAGCTTATTGTCTGGGATGAATGCACTATGGCACACAGAGGAGGTGTTGAGGCTTTAGACAGGACCCTCCAAGACATCCGAAAGACCAACAAACTTATGGGAGGCTTGACAGTGTTGCTGGCTGGAGACTTCTGGCAAACCCTACCAGTCGTGCCCAGGGGCCTCATGTATAACGCCGTGCGTAGAACTCACACTATAACATGGCGTAAGCACAAAAGCGGGATTGTGCGTACGCACAGAAAAATCCAGATGCAGGAATCTGTGCGCACGCAAACTTTCACGTTCTTCCACTACATAAATCCCGATCAGCGTGAAAAGTAACGCACGTGCACGCGCCTTCTGTCCCGCCCCAACTCCTCCCAGAATTACGCCTCTTTGAATATGCAAATCAATATAAATAGCCTTCTGTGAAAAGACAATGGGAAAAGCACAGGGGAAAATATAAGAATTTCAGCGAATACCAAGTGGAGGCAAAGGAAAAACGAATTATTTGTTGGTTTAAACAGTGGTATAATCAACAAAAGAAAGTTGATCGAGTGACAGAGTGTCAGAGAAACTCGAAAGATCGAGTTCACAAAGTCGCACAGTGCCCGAAATAAAAAAGAAATCACATATCAAAGTCGCCGTGAAAAGGCAAGTCGTAGCCCACCGTCTGAGTGTCATATGAAAGCTTATTAGGGTACAGACAAAAAAAATAGGCACATAGTGGGAAAAAAGAACGAAATGTCAACTTTAACCTCGAAATTTCAACTTTAATCACGTAGTTTATTTTGCCATTAAAGTAGAACATTATTAACTTCATCTTAAAATCGTTTAATTTACTAGTTTCTCAAATCCCATTGTAACTAAAGTGGCACATTAAATGCTTTGTTCTGTATTTGATCTTCTATGTGCTCTATGTGTGTGAATCACTACCTGCTTTTTAAACGGGCTTTCTCTTTCTCTGACAGGACACATAATCCATTACATTCGTGAAATTACAGCTCTCTGAATAATTAAAATACTGAGATGTATATGTGATATCTTTTTCATGATGATAGGAATGAAAGCATGTTATTAAACATGGGAACACGGTGGCGCAGTGCTTGTTCATGTCTCACGCAAGAGGCTTGCTGCGCCATGCGCGACCTTCAATGAAATAATTTATCACAGCAGTACTGTCTCTTTCAAACGTACTAACCTCCAATTCCTGTCCTTACTTTTCTTTCTCCAAAAATCCAATCGCCACACAATCAGCTATGTAATAGACGTGAAGCCATCTGTAAGCTTAGAACACCGATTCTTCAAAACTTTTAAGGAACATTGAAATATATTCGTAATACATGTTTAATTATTATATCCGTCTGTCTTTCCAGTGTCGCGTCAGCACCAGCAAGAATACAATGCAATGCAGGAACAATTACTGAACTAGGTAGCACTGCGGCACCGTGTCCTCACATGTTTAATTATTAACAATACAGATTATTTAAATGAAGTTAAAGTTTTATCTGTATAATATAATCAACATATTTTGCTGCATTTCATCTTAAAAATGAATACCGTCATCATATGTAAATATGCGCTTTATAAAGTGGCGCAGGTTGTGCAATATTATAACTGTATCCCATGTTTACAGTGAGGTGATTGTACTTATAAGTAAACAGTTCTACAAGGAGCACTTGATGGACTGATTTAGTGCGTGTATAGTTCTTGGGATGAAACTGTTTCTAAACCGCGAAGTCCATACAGGGAAGTCTCTAAAGCGTTTTGCTGTGGCTCAAGCAGCGTCTGCTTCATGCTGTGTACCAATAATTCTCTTTCCGATCAGCTGCTGCTGTGATTTCCCACTCAGATACAGTGATATAAATACTCTGAGTGGTGCAGTGAGAGTAATACGATAAAGATGATCTGCTGTGGCAACCCTTAACGGGAGCAGCTGAAAGAAGAAGAAGATGCAGTGAGAGTTACAACGCTAAAGCAGTTATGGTATTTGGAATACTATGGCTATTCCCTGGACCATTATATTGCTACAGGTTAATTACAATCAGATGCATTACACTAATAAACAATATGCAGTTAATTTCAGTGTATTTATAAAGCCGCGCCAGGAATGTGGATCTAAGAAAGAAAGGGTGATCACACAGGAACAGTAGCACTGCTTTGACGCTGGGTGCCGCCAGTCTGCAAAACCGGGCGGATAAATTGCGTACGCCAAGGTATGAGTTACTGTGGAAATGTGCGTGGCTTTACGCCAAGTTTAGGTTTTATACATCGCGATTTGAGCGTGGAAATGTTCGTACGCAACATTTCTGTGCGTACGCACCGTTTATACATGAGGGCCCAGGAGAACACACGCTGACGAAGTTAAAGCATGTCTGAAGTCTTCACACCTCTGGCCACAAATCAATGTTGTTACCTTAAGAATAAACATGAGGGTTCATTTGAAAGGCGACAAAAAAGGGATTTTTCTGCTCTTCTGATGAGTATAGGTGATGGCACCTTCATTCAAGAAAATTGTAAAATAAATATTCCTACAAATCTCTGTCTCCTTGTGAATACCTTACGAAGCCTTCTTCAAAATGTTTACCCCAATATATATTCCCTCAGTCTAAAAAGGTTTTCTTTTCTTCTTAATAAAAATTTTAAGGCAGTATTTCACCGCTGCGAAGCACGGGTATTTTGCTAGTATATATATATATATATTGGTCTCATCTGTTGCAGGAGATGGATGTCTCAGGCGGAACTTTGTTAACAGCGGTGTTATTTTTTCACTTTTTTTTAATCATTCCGAGGTATCTTTTATTTACTCAACCCGAGGGGGTTCAATTACAATATATACAAGTATATATAAACATACAGTGCATCCAGAAAGCATTCACAGCGCATCACTTTTTCCACATTTTGTTATGTTACAGCCTTATTCCAAAATGAATTAAATTCAGTTTTTTCCTCAGAATTCTACACACAACACCCCATAATGACAACGTGAAAAAAGTTTACTTATAAGGAAAGAAATAAACGACATACACAAGACAAACGAAAAGCTGCTTCAGGATATTAAATTCCAGGAAAAACGTTTAAGTAATTGCTTTGAGCGAACTTACAGTATAAAGGTATGCTAGAAAAAATTGAGGAAAAAATACAGGAAAATGCATCTAAGTGTGAGAATAAACTTAGAGCACTTGGTGCTCAGTTTGAAGATGTTAAGCAAATGTTCATGACTCATATTGAAATAGCTGAACAACTGGCATCTACCGCTGATGGAAAAGCAACGGCTGCAAATTCCAAATGCAAAGTGTTTGGAGACAGACTAGCTGCTCCTGAAAATCATGAAGTTTCGAACCTAGTGAAATTCGTAGCTAAACTATTCTCTAAAATAATTGGAGAGGACTTCAAATCAGACACTGTGTTGGCAGCAGCTTACCACATACGTGGCTCGAATATCTCAAAACCCAGGAATGTCATTGTGCGCTTTGAACAATTACTATTTAAATTACATTTAATGTTACTTCTCAGACAGAAACAAGAAATTATATTTGAAAATAACCACATTCATATTTTCCCTGATTTCTCACCTTCAACAGCTGCTAAACGAGACACATTTTACAGTATCAAACAGTGCTTATGGAAAGCTGAGATCAGATACAGCCTCTTGTGTCCTGCTAAACTGAAAGTGGTCATTCTTGGCAAGTTATACATTTTTACTTCTACAGAAGAAGCAGAACAAGAGCTAAGAAAACTGATCCCGACACTTTTTGAAATACGAGCTTGAGTTGCATTGGGTCCTGGCATGGAAAAGAAGATCTTACCTGCAATTTCACCCACTCGCAATGATACTGGTACCGTAATTATACATCCTATTTCCTTCTCGGCCACTTTTTGTTTATGTTTTAATTACAATTATATGCATGTATGTATATACAGTGCATCCGGAAAGTATTCACAGCGCATCACTTTTTCCACATTTTGTCATGTTACAGCCTTATTCCAAAATGGATTAAATTCATTTTTTTCCTCAGAATTCTACACACAACACCCCATAATGTCAATGTGAAAAAGTTTACTTTAGATTTTTGCAGATTTATTAAAAATGAATGTGAAAAGGCAATGGCAAAAGTACGAGGAAAAATATTTATATATATATGTTTATATATACTTGTATATATTGTAATTGAACCCCCTCGGGTTGAGTAAATAAAAGATACCTCGGAATGATTAAAAAAAAGCACAAAAATAACACCGCTGCTAACAAAGTTCAGAACAAAAGCAGAAATGTGCGTATGCACTCTTCCGCTATATAAATCCCGGTCATCGTGAAAAGTAACGCACATGCACGCGCCTGCTGCCACTCCCCAACTCCTCCTCTTTAAATATACAAATCAATATAATTAGCCCTTAAGCTCAGCGTTCTGTGAAAAGACAATGGCAAAATCATGGGCGAAAATAGAAGAATTTCAGCTGTGGAAGATAGAGAGTGCTATTGCCTCTGTGTGCCATAGTGCATTCATCCCAGACAATAAGCTGACAATGTCGCAGCACCTCAGCTGCTCTGGTTTGATATGTTTTTCACTTAGGGGTGTACTCACTTTTGTTGCCTGCGGTTTAGACATTAATGGCTGTGTGTTATTTTGAGGGGACAGCAAATCTACACTGTTATACAAGCTGTACACTGATTACTTTACATTGTATCAATGTGTCATATCTTCAGTGTTGTCCCATGAAAAGATATGATAAAATATTTACAAAAATGTGAGGGGTGTACTCACTTTTGTGAGATACTGTAGGTCTCCTGCTACAGGGGCGATGACAATTAACACTGCAAAAACAATTACACAGTTTGTAACCGATCACAACTTATCAGACCCCTGGAGATTTCTAAGCCCAAACTCAAGAGCATATTCCTTCTACTCACCACTGCATCACTGTTACTCAAGAATTGATTATTTCTTTATAGATAAAAATTTCTTGCCTACTATTAAATCTTGTAAGTATGACATTATTGTTATCTTCAACCATGCCCTTTTGATCAGCTCAAATCACTATGCCATACATATTAATCTCACACCTGGCATCTTAAATCACTTTTATTAGCAGATGAGAAATGTGTCGAATTTTATAAAAGATTCTCAAATAAGTTAGCTCCCCTTTTATTTGCAACATTTACAGAAGTCAGAGACAATAAAATTCTACATCATACTTTTCACCAAGCATTAATTACCTTTTTTCCTAAGCAAAATAAGGACTTATTACAATGTTCATCATACAGACCAATCTCACCTCTGAATAATGATGTTAAGATACTCTCCAAAGTCCTAGCTAGAAGAATTGAGAAACTGCTTCCTTTGGTAATATCACAAGACTAAACTGGATTTATTAAAGGCAGACACTTAGCTTCCAATCTTCGGTGCCTGTTTAATGTAATGTATTCACCCACAAAATCTAACACAACAGAGATATTATTACTGTTGGATGCAGAAAAAGCATTTGATATGGTTGAATGGAACTACCTCTTCACTCCATTGGAGAAATTTGGGTTTGGCCCGAATATACAGTATGTGCATGGATTACTAGTCTAGAAGCTTCAGCTTGTATTAACATCATTTCAGACTACTTTAAAATAGAATGTGGTACTAGACAAGGATGCCCCTTGTCACCACTGCTTTTTGCAATCGCCATTGAGCCACTGGCAGTTCACTGCTGAAATGCTTATGAGATAAAGGGGATTATCAGAGAAGGACTAGAAAAGAAAATTTCACTATATGCAGATACACTATATATATATATATAGTGTATCAGATCCACAAATTACTGTGCCTGCAGTCCTAACAGCACTAACAGAATATCAAAAGATTACTGGTCTCAGAATTAATTTGAATGAAAGTGTGCTCATTCCAGTGAACTCTCTTGCACACGAATATTAGATTGGACACATTCCCTTTAATCATCACAGATCAGTTTAAATACCTAGAGGTAAACATCACAAGTAAACATAAAGCTCTTTATCAACAAAATTTTGCTGTCTGTATGGAAAAACTTAAGCAAGACTTGCATAAATGGTCTACCCTTCATTTCACTTTTAGCTGGAAGAATTAACACTGTCAAGATGAATATCCTAACTAAGCTTCTTTTCCTATTTCAAATCAATCCAATATACATCAATACTTTTTTAAGAAGTCAGATTCAATCATAACCTAATTTATTTGGAATTGAAAACATCCATGTATCCAAAGGGCGACCCTACAAAGACCTAAGGCAGAAGGTGGCATGGTTCTACCTAACTTTCAATTTTATTACTGGGCAGCAAATGTACAAGCTTATAAAAACCTTGACATTGACACAAATAGAACATGTACAGGCTTGGTCTGCAAGAGAAATAAAATCCTGCAGTACTTCTTTATATTCCTTCCTTTGTACCCCAGTAAATACAAGTTATCGCGAATATACTAACAACTCAATTGTGCTTTATTCACTCAGAATATGGAACCAATGTAGGAAGTACTTCAAGATAGAGAAGCTTTTATCTGTGGCACCTCTGCATGATAACCCCCTTTTTCATCGTTGTTGTTGTTGTTGAGGACTCGGATAGCATTTCTGTAATATATAAAAACATTTTAAAGTTCCTCCCTTTCAAAGATCCCACAGTACAGTGGGAAAAGGATCTCTCACTCAACATTTCAGAAAAGGAGTGGAAGGCAGCAATGCACAGAAGTCACTCTAACTCCATATACGCAAAGCATACAATTAATTCAACATAAAATCATCAATCCAGCACACCTGTCGCGTTTAAAATTGTCCAAAATGTCTCCAGGGCAAGACCCAGCCTGCAAATATTGCAATCATATTCCAGCCTCATTGGGCCATATGTTTTGGGCGTGAAACAAATTAACTTCTTTTTGGACAAAATCTTTAAATGCCTTGGTGTCACAATCTCTTCTAAACCATTAACAGCTGTGTTTGGTGTTCTTCCAGATGGGCTTAAGTTGGAGAAGGACAAACAAACTGTAATTGCCTTTACTTCACTATTGGCACGGAGACTTATCTTGCTCAACTGGAAGAATCCTAACTCACCTCTTTTAAGTCAGTGAGTAACTGATGTTATATCTTCTTCTTCTTTCGGCTGTTCCCGTTAGGTTTTGCCACAGTGGATCATCTTGTTCCATATCTTCCTGTCCTCTACATTTTGCTCTGTCACACCCATCACCTGCATGTCCTCTCTCACCACATCCAAAAACCTTCTCTTAGGCCTTCTTCTTTTCCTCTTGCCTGTCAGCTCTATCTTTAATATCCTTTTCCCAATATACCCAGCATCTTTCCTCTGCACATGTCCAAACAACGCAATCTCACCTCTATGACTTTGTCTCCCAACCGTCCAACCTGAACCGACCCAATAATGTACTCATTTCTAATCCTGTCCATCCTTGTCACACCCAATGCAAATCTTAGCATTTTTAAGTCTGTCACCTCCAGCTCTGTATCCTGCTTTCTGGTCAGTGCCACCGTCTCCAACCCATATAACAAAGCTGGTCTCACTACTACCCTGTAGATCTTCCGTTTCACTCTTGCTGATAACAGTCTGTCACAAATTACTCCTGACACTCTTTTCCACCCATTCCACCCTGCTCTTCCACAATCCCTGTTACTCTGTACTGTTGATCACAAGTATTTAAACTTATCCACCTTCGCCAACTCTACTCCCTGCATCCGCATCATTCCACTGACCTTCCTCTCATTCACACACATGTATTGTGTCTTGTTTCTACTGACCTTCATTCCTCTCCCCTCTAGAGCATATCTCCACCTCTCCAGGGTCTCTTCAACCTGCTCCCTACTCTCGATACAGATCACAATGTAATCAGTAAACATCATAGTTCAAAGGGACTTCTGTCTAATCTCATCTGTCAACCTGTCCATCACCATTGCAAATAAGAAAGGGCTCAGAGCCAATCCCTGATGTAATCCCACCTCCACATTGAATTATTCTGTCACTCCTCACCACTGTCACACATCCCTCGTACATATCCTGTACAACTCTTACATACTTCTCTGCCACTCCCATCTTCCTCATACAATACCACAACTTCTCTTGAGGCATTGTCATATGCTTTCTCCATGTCCACAAAGGCACAATACAGTTTCTTCTGGCCTTCTCTATACTTCTCCATCAATACCCTCAGAGCAAACATTGCATCTGTTGTACTCTTTCTTGGCATGAAACCATACTGATGCTCACTAATCATCACCTCCCTTCTTAACTGAGCTTCCACTACTCTTTCCCATAACTTCATGCTGTGGCTCATCAATTTTATCCCCCAGTAATTACTACAGCTCTGCATACCCCCTTATTCTTAAAAATCGGTACCAGTACACTTCTTCTCCACTCCTCAGACATCCTCTCACTTTTCAAGACTTCATTAAACAATCTGCTTAAAATCTCCACTGCCATCTCTCCTAAACACCTCCATGCTTCCACAGGTATGTCATCTGGACCAACAGTCTTTCCATTCTTCATCTTCTTCATAGCTGTCCTTACTTCCTCCTTGCTAATCCGTTGCACTTCCTGATTCACTATCTCCATATCATCCAACCTTCTCTCTCTCTCTCTCTCTTATTCTCTTCATTCATCAGCCTTTCAAAGTACTCTTTCCATCCTCTCAACACACACTCCTCACTTGTAAGTATGTTTCCATCTTTTCCTTTATCCATCTAACCTACTGCACATCTTTCCCAGCTCGGTCCCTCTGTCTAGCCAATCGGTACAGGTCTAACCTCTCATACAACTCATCATACGCCTTTTCTTTAGCCTTCGATATCTCTCTCTTCACCTTGTGCCTTATCTCCATGTGCTCTTGTCTACTTTCTGGATCTCTCCGACTATCCCACTTCTTCTTCACCATCCTCTTCCTCTGTATACTCTCCTGTACTTCTCCATTCTACCACCAGGTTTTCTTTTCCTCCTTCCCCTGTCCAGATGTCACGCCAGGCACCTTTCTTGCTGTCACCATTACTACTTCTGCTCTAGTTGTCCAGCTGTCTGGTAACTCTTTATTGCCACCAAGTGTCTGTCTTATATATTATTTGAAATTGGAAAAAATTGTGCAAAACTTTTTAAAAACCTGGCAGGATCTAATTAATAACATTTTAGAATAAGCATTTAAATTGAGGAAGTGGATTCTTTTTCCTTTTTTTATTTATTTATTTATTTATTTATCCTACTATTAAAGTTTTACTCTGTTGGCCTAGCTGTCTTTCTGATGGGTGGGGGTTGATTTGACTTGAACATAGTTCTGTAAAATTTGACTTGCTTGTATGGAATGTTACTTGCTTTTAATAAATTCAATAAAAAAATGAAGACCAAGAAGGAGTCATTAGCAAAATTACCAGAATTGATCAAGAATACACCATGGGCCTCAAACATAATGGCGTGTGTAGAATTCACACTAAAACATGGCATAAGGACAAAAGCAGAAATGTGCGTAAGCACTCTTCCGCTACATAAATCCCGGTCAGCGTGAAAAGTAATGCACATGCACGCGCCTGCTGCCACTCCCCAACTCCTCCTCTTTAAATATACAAATCAATATAATTAGCCCTTAAGCTCAGCGTTCTGTGAAAAGACAATGGCAAAATCACAGGGGAAAATAGAAGAATTTCAGCTGTGGAAGATAGAGAGTGCTATTGCCCTGTGAAACCCAACAGACAGATGCTCCGAACACAAGTTTAAAAGCACTAAGCAGATTTTTAATCTTTTTTTCAATATTGTGCCCCCAAAACACCACACCCACCAAACACAACACAAATCAATACAATAATTCTCCTCCTCTCCTCCCAGCAGCTCTGTCACACTCCCTCCCAACTCCAGCTCGCTTACTGGGTCTCCACCAGTCCTTGACCCTGAAGTGCTTCTCCACTTCTGTTCATGTGACTTGTCAGCACTTCCGGGTCAGATGGAGAATTACATTTTTCTTCAGCCCGGAAGTACTTCTGTCCTTCCGTCCCCATGACTTGGGAGTACGTCCGGGCTATATTGGAAACTGAAATCCCCTTGTCTTCCTGCAGCGTCCCCTGGTGGCACCCACGGTACCCAGCAGGCCTGTGAAGCCAAACTCCATCTCCCATAGTGCCCTGCAGGAATCTGGGGCACCGCTAAGCTGCAGGGAAGTCGCCATCTAGGGTCCCGGGGGTTTCGTCTGGGTTGAGCTGCCAGCCGTCCCTCACACAGCAAATACCAAGTTGAGGCAAGGAAAGACATACTATTTGTTGGTTTAAACAGTGGTATAAACAACAAAAGGAAGTTGATCGAGTGACTTAGAGTGTCAGAGAAACTCAAAAGTTCAATTTCACAAAGTCGCACAGTGCCCGAAATAAAAAAGAATTTGTCAGATATCAAAGTCACCGTGAAAAGGCGAGTCATAGCCCACCATCTGAGAGTCATATGGAAGCTTATTAGGGTACAGATAAAAGACAAAAAATAGGCACACAATGGCAAAAAAAGCTCAAAATGTCAACTTTAATCTTGGAGAAAGTAGGGTGAAATGACACCTTTTACTGGCTAACTAAGCCCCTTGAAAGGACACCTTGCCTGATGAAAGGGCCTTAGCTGCCTCGAAAGCTTGCATTTGTAATCTATTTAGTTAGCCAATAAAAGGTGTCATTTCACCTTACTTTCTCCTGTATCAATCTATGGCTAACACGGTACAACACTCTACAACTTTAATCTCGGAATTTCCACTTTAATCACGTAGTTTATTTCGTCATTAAAGTAGAACATCATAAACTTCATCTTAAAATTGTTTAATTGACTAGTTTCTCAAATACCATTGTAACTAAAGTAGCACGTTAAATGATTTGTATTGTATGTATTCTTCTATGTGCGCTATGTGTGTGAATCACTACGTGCTTCTTAAACGGGCTTTCTCTTCCTCCGACAGGACACAGAATTCATTACATTTATGATACTACAGCTCTCTGAATAAATTAAATACTGAGATGTATACTTGATATAATTTTCATGATGATAAGAATTAAAGCATGTTATTATTAAACATGGGAACATGGTGGTGCAGTGATAGTGACGAACTGGCACCCCGTCCAGAGATTGTTCATGCCTCACGCAAGATGCTTGCTGCAGCGTGCGCAACCTTCGATGAAATAATTTTCCGCAGCAGTACTGTCTCTTTCAAACGTACTAACATCCTATTCCTGTCCTTCCTTTCTTTCTCCAAGTACCCAATCGCCACACAATCAGCTCTATAGATGTCAAGCCATCTGTAAGCTTAGAACGTCAATTCTTCAAAAACTTTTAAGGAACATTGAAATATCTTCATAGTACATGTTTAATTATTCTATCCATCCAGTGTTGCGCCAGTCCCGGAAAGAATACAGCGAGAGGCAATAACAATCTCGGAACGGGGCGCCAGCTCATCGCTAGCGCTGTGACACCGTGTCCTCACATGTTTAATTATTAACAATATAGATTATTTAAATTATGTTAAAATATTATCTGTATAATGTCAAAAACACATTTTGCTGCATTTCATCTTAAAAATTATATCATCATATGTAAATACATGCTTTATAAAGTGGCTCAGGTTGTGCAATATTATAACTGTATCACAAGTTTACAGTGAGGTAATTGTACAAACAGTTCTATAAGGAGCACTTGATAGACTGATTGAGTGAATTTAGAGCTCTTAGGATTAAACTGTTTCTAAACCGCGAGGTCCCTACAGGAAAGGCTTTGAAGCATGGACCATTATATTGTTAGAGGTTAATTGCAATCAGATACCTTAAACTAATAAACAACATGCAGTTAATTTCAGTGTATTTGATAAAGCCACATCAGGGATGTGGATCAAAAAAAGAAAGGGAAACCACACTGGAACAAAAGCACTGCTTTGATGCTGGGTGCTGGCAGTTTGCAAAACCGAAAGCAGTACTTGCGTATGCCAGGGATTGAGCTGGCGTGAAAATGTGCGTGGCTTTATGGAAAGTTTAGTTTTTATACCTCGCGATGTGAGCATGGAAATGGGAGTATGCAACATTTTAGTGCGTATGCACCATTTATACATGAGGCCCCAGGACAGGTTCTTCAATCAGAATTTATCTTCTTGATAACAAAAGAAACAGAACAGCTTATGTTTAAATAGCGACATCATCACTATGAACATGGAGAGAAAGATAATATGATCCACAAGCAGGAAGTTCTCAATAACAGAAATTACCAACACAGTTAAATTATGGACGATAAACATACTGTATGACCAACACATTTAGGGAGTACTATAAGTCCTTATACTCTACTCAGTTTAAAGAAGACAAGACATTATCTAATGAGATTTTTGATGCAATAAAAATATCACAGCTAGATACTCTTACTGCAGTGGAACTGGACAAACCTCTGACACCCAGAATTATTGGATAGTATAAACTCACTGCAATGTTGGAAAGCAGCAGGCCTGATGGTTATGCAGTGGAATTTTGTTTAAAAAAATTCAAATAACGTAGCTCCACTGTTATAAGCAATGTTTATGGATAAAACTACTTTATACCATTTCAGAAGCCTCTGTTATCATCTATCTATCTATTAACAACATTCTCTCAAATTACTTCAAACTAGAATACGGTACTCGACAAGGATGTCCTCTATCAACAGTGGAACAGAGGAGGGAATGGTGGCGCACGCATGATGTTGTCGCTCCACCCTGTTAACAACACTTTTTGTAAAATTTGCCTTAATCCTGCATTTTTTTACGCTTGTTTTATTTCTTTATTGTACATATAGTTCATGGATACAGCTGACTCAAATTGTATGAATTTGGATTAATTTTTATGGACTTTATGGACTCTACCCTGCCTGGGAACAACTGAATCTGTGAATCACAGGATGAAGCCTATGAACATTTCTTTGTAACTGGCAATCTAGGAGCCTGGGATGATCTGTCTCCTTGATTATAGTTGCTATGCTGGTCTGCTCTCGATTCATTTTATTGTGCTTTATGACTAAGAACTGATCTGATGTTCACACCATCTGGCTTGTGGCTCTGGGGTAACCACGCCTGTAATACCCAGCGTTACTTGTTTGTGGCTATATGTTGGAACCTCCAAATCCTGCTACTTCCTCCTGCTATGCTTTCTGCTGCTTTACTATTGCCGCTTATCTGCTCCACCACACCCGCCTGTCTCACCGGCTCCGCTGTGCTGTGCTGCTTCTCCACTGCTATCAGATAAGTATTACTCAGTATCATGCTAAAATACTCTTGCGACAAACTCCTTCATATTAAACAGTTTGTCCAGAGCAAATGGTCTGACTGGAATATCCTAAAAGACAACGGTATTTTGCGGCGCTCGAAATATGTACATTGAGGGTTAGGTCACCGCCACCGCCGGGCTGCAAATGAAAAGATCACAGGAGCATTTGCTCAGGCATACTCCGTCCTACTCATGGCCCTGGAAATAGAAGAGTCTGTGTGCCAAATTTACAATATGTGAAAATGTGGGCAAAAAGAAGCCTCATCAACTAATACTGCATTGTTTCATTCGAGATCTCTTAATAGCAAAGCATTGGTGCTGTCAGAATTCATCATTAACACCAAACTTGATATGCTGTGTTTAATGGGGACTTGGCAAAAACCGAATGAATTTACGTCTCTCATGGAGGCAACACTACCTGGCTACACTTTCCTCACAGAGCCTCGTTGCTCAAGACAAGGCGGAGGACTTAATTGTCAGAGTCGAGTTAAACATCAAAAGAATCCCAATTGACTGCCCATTGTCTTTCGAGTGTCTGGCTCTTAAACTAATAACGGAATCAGGTCCTGTCTTACTCATTGTTCTTTATCGTCCTCCAAAATACAATGCATCCTTCTTATCTGATCTGACGGAACTATTAAGCCACTTAAGTTCCTTTTCCCAGAGAGTCATTCTTCTTGGTGATTTCAACATCCATACTGACATCCCCACATCTAAACTGAGAAATGAATTCCTATCCTTACTGGACTGTTTTGACTTGACACAACATGTTGATTTTCAAACCCACTCTGGTGGTCATATATTAGATCTGATCTGCACATTTGGACTATCTGTTGCCAACACTTACAGCACTGATTTGGGACTCTCTGACCATAAAGCAGTGCTTTTCACTGTCTCATTACCTCTCCCTCCTCTTACCTGTAAACGAGAAATTTCTTACAGAAACCTTAAAAATATCTGTCCCACTATCTTTTCTGGATCCATTTCTGATCTTTTACTGTCTTCACTTATTCCATCAACACTAGATTGTCTTGTTGACCATTATAACACAGCCCTTCATTCAGTATTAGATAAAACAGCTCCTTTAAAACATAAGGAGGTTTCCTTTAAGCGTTCAACTCCTTGGTATAATTCAGAATTGCGATCTATGAAAGCAGCTGGCCAACGCCTTGAGAGAATGTCACGTAAGACTGGCCTCACTGTTCACATCCAGGCTTTCTCTGACCACCAAAGAGCCTACAGAGAAGCACTAATTGCTGCCAAGAACACCCATTATGGCAGAATAATAGAAAGTGGCCACGATAACCCAAGGGTTTTGTTCTCTATAGTTAATAAACTACTCCAACCTGAATCTGGCCCAACTACCTCTTCTACTGAAGTCTGTGAGAAATTCCTATACTCTTTCCGTAACAAAATTAAAGATCTAAATAATTCAACTAACATAAATACATCATCTGTTTATATCTTTCCCTGTTTTCCCACTTCATTCAGCTCCTTCTCTAAGTTAACAACAGTCACATCTGCTTTTGTGAATTACCTGCCCCAGAACACTACTTAAATCCTGCCTTCATGCCATAATCCCGACGATTACAATAATAAACTCATCCCTTGACTCATCCCAGCCACTCACTTTTAAAACCGCTTCTGTAACCCCAATGTTAAAAAAGTCTCGTCTTGATGCTGACAATCTTAATAATAAAACAATAAGAATAATAATTCATTACATTTATATAGCGCTTTTCTCAATTTCCGGCCTATTTCCCACTTACGTTTTCTGTCAAAAGTTCTTGAGCATGTTGTAGCTTCCCAACTCACCAACTACTTAACTTCTAATAATTTGATGGAACCCTTTCAGTCTGGTTTCAGAGCACAGCACAGCTGTGAAATTGCTCTGCTACGGGAAACCAATGATTTGCTTATGGCAGCAGACTCTGGACAAACCAGCATATTAATTCTGTTAGACCTCAGTGCAGCATTTGACACTGTCAGACATGACATTCTACTGTCCAGAATGGAGAACATGCTGGGTATCTCTGGCACTGCCCTAAAGTGGTTCAAGTCCTATCTGACTGATAGGCAAGAGGTTGTTAGTCTTGGCAACAGCAGGTCCAGCACAGCGCCAGTCATACAAGGAGTTCCTCAGGGCTCTGTCCTCGGTCCTCTACTTTTCTATATATATATGCTTCCCCTTGGCAATATTATTTGTAGCTTTGGACTGGGTTATCATTTTTATGCAGATGATACTCAACTCTATTTCAATGTTAAAAGTGGAACTTCATCAGAGCTTTCTCAGCTCACAACTTGCCTCAGTGAAATTAAAACCTGGATGAAGCGGAACTGTTTAAAATTAAATTGCAACAAAACGGAACTCCTGCAAATTGGGGCTAAAGTGCAACTTAATAAAATGAGCCGCCTTCCCAGTCAATCTTGGTGGTGATCTCATCAGACCTGCCTCTACTGCAAAGAATCTTGGTGTCATTTTTGATTCCTTCCTTTC
Organism: Erpetoichthys calabaricus; assembly: GCF_900747795.2. NCBI lineage: Eukaryota > Metazoa > Chordata > Cladistia > Polypteriformes > Polypteridae > Erpetoichthys > Erpetoichthys calabaricus. Next base: position 278,455,119 of record NC_041395.2, read on the forward strand.
TTATTCCGCCCACATAAATCACATTAAGAAACTTTCTTACTTTCACCTCTGTAACATATCACATGTTCGCTCCTTCCTCTCCTTTTCTAACACTGAGAAATTTGTCCATGCTTTCATCACATCCCACATCGATTATTGTAATTCCCTACTGGCAGGTGCCTCTTCTAATCTTATATCACAGCTCCAGCTTATTCAAAACTCGGCTGCAAGAGTTCTTACTCGAACCAGCAACAGTGAGCACATCACACCCATCCTGCTTCACCTTCACTGGCTCCCTGTGTCTTACAGAATTGAATATAAAATTCTACTAATAACCTACAAAGCCTTAAACGACCTTGCGCCAAACTACATCAGTGACCTTCTCCATCACTATGTGCCTTTCCGCCCACTAAGGTCCTCTGATTCTGGTAATCTTGTTGTACCCCACTCTAATCTACACGCCATGGGTGACAGGGCCTTCAGCTGTATAGCGCCCAGACACTGGAATGACCTACCGAAATTAATTAGATCAGCTGACTCCATGAATTCTTTTAAAAAACAACTCAAAACTCATCTGTTCAGGAAGGCTTTTAGCTCGACCTGACTTTATTACCCTTCTTTCAGTTTACCTCTATGTCAAGATGCTCATGTAACCTGTGTGTGTGTGCTAGACCATCAATTATATTGTCTGTTAGGCTTTTTTCTCTGAATTTACTATCTTACTCTTCTTTATTTATTTATCTGGTTTGGTACAATGCTATATACTGTATACCCTGCCGTTCTTTCTTAAACTCTGTGAAGTGCCTTGAGCATGGTAAAGGCGCTATATAAATAAAATATATTATTATTATTACCATTGCCTGTTGCAAACACCATTGAAACTTTGGAAATTTTCTTTCAAAATGCATTAGAAATAAAGGGGATTATCAGAGAAGGACTTGAACAGAAAATACCACTATTCTTAGATGATACGGCACTATACATATCAGACTCACAAACTTTCTCACCAGTAGTACTTAATGCACTAGCAGGATTTCAAAAGAAATCTGGACTCAAAATCAATTTGAGTAAAACTTTTCCAGTTAGCTCTCTAGCATACAACACTAGACTGGACATCTCTCTGTTTATTTTATCAGAATAGTTCAAATACCTTGGTGTAAACATCACAAGCAAATATAAAAATCTTTTTTTTCAATACAATTTTTATATCAACATGGAGAAAATTAGACAAGATGAGAACAGATGATTTACCCTCCATCTCACATTAGCAGAGAGAATCAATAGTGTCAAGATGGACATCATTCCCAAGCTTCTTTTTCTATTTCTATACTGTATATATTAACAAATGTTTCTTTAAGAAATTAGACTCAATTGTAATCTAATTTATTTTGAATTCAAAACATCCACATACTCAAAAGGCAACTCTATAAAGGTCTAAAGCAGACGGTGACATGGCATTACCTAACTTTCAATTTTATTACTGGTTAGTAAACATACAAACTTTAAAGACCTAGGCATTGACACAGATTGATGAATATACACAAGCCTTGTGTGCAATAGAAATAAAATCTTGCTGTACTTCTCTATAAGTCCTGCATGTTTTGCTCCCCAAATTATCATCAATCAATCAATCACAGAAACTAATAATTCAATTATCCATCAATCACTCAGAGTATGGAAACAATGCAGGTGCACTTTAAGGCAAAGAAGCTTTTATCTGTTGCACCTGTACATGACAATCACCTTTTGCTACCTTCTCAATATTTAATATTTGGAAAATGTCTGGAATTAAAACACTTTGTGAACCGTACATATATAATATCTTTGCATCTTATGAGCCATAATGCTTTTTAGTTCCCAGTACACAATTTTTCCCTACAATCAAATAAGAAACTTTGCTAAAGGGAACCTACCCAAATTTCCACACCTTCAAACCTATTTCTATTTCAAAAGAAATGCTGATCAGTCTTGAAGACACAGAGAGCATCTCAACAATTTATAAAAAACATATTAAAGTCTCTTTAACATTTCTTTCACTTATTTCTTTCTAGCACATTTCTTTCACAAAACCTGCCCAATTTTCCTCACCTCCCATCTACTTCTATTGTGGAAAAAATATTGATCAGTCTTGAGGACTCAGACAGCATTTCTGTAATATATAAAAACATTTTAAAGTACCTCTCTTTCAAAGATCCTAGGGTATGGGGGAGAAAGGATCTTTCACCTAACATCTCAGAAAAGGAGTGGAAGGCAGCAATGCATAGAACACACTCTAGCTCCATATACACAAAGCATTCAATCATTCAATTTAAAATCTTTCAACAATCACATTTATTTGTTTAAAATTGTTCAAGACGTATCCAGGGCAAGATATAACCTGCAAATGTTGCAATCTGTCTCTAGCCACACTGGGCCACATGATTTAGAAGTGCATCAAATTAACATCATGCTAGACAAAAATCTTTGAATGCCTGTCAAGCAGCCTTTGTGTCAAATTAACATCAAACCCATTAACAGCTATGTTTGGTGTAATCCCAGATGGACATAAAGTGGAGTAGGAAAAATTGATTGTAATTGCCTTCACCACACTATTAGCACGTAGGCTTGTCTTGCTCAACTGGAAGAATCCAACCCACCTTTTATAGGTCAGTGGGTAACTGATGTAATATACTATTGGAAATTAGAAAAAATCTAATTTACACTCAGAGGATTCATTCACAACTTTTTAAAAATATGGCAAGATCTAATTAAGAAAATTTTTGAGTAAGCATTCATATCAGGGAAAAGGAAATTCTCTCTTCTTTGTTGTTTTTAAATTTTTGCCCTTGCTGTTGGCTATCCGCTCTTTCTCTCGTGTGGGGGTACTGAGGGTAGACAAAAACATTACAGGATACAATCATCACTCAGTCACTCATATAATTTCAACTCATATTTAAAATAACACGTATGGATTTGAAGAGAAAACACATGAAAAGCCATGAAGAAAAAGAAGTATGTGCAAACTATACACACTGAATACATGGCCCATGAATAATATCAAGATCAGTAGCACTAACACAATGCTACTCTTAGAATACATTGTACTTACTTTTTATGCTTGCTAAATAAAAATGAAGATTCCCTTCTTAAAACAAATGAACATTTCTTAAGATGCAGTTTACTAAGATAATGATAACAGTTCTAAACCTCCAAAAAGAGTGCTCAAGAGGTAAAATCTGAAACAATGTGTTTTAGTGTATAACACATTAAAGAAAAATGCATTCATTATACCTTTGAAAGAGGTCATTTAGAATTAATTGACATTAATCCATGCTTTAAGTGAAAACAAAATGAGAAACTATTACTTACATGAAAAAACTCCAATATGAATATGATATTGCTATTAAAATATTACATTTTAACCATTTAAATTTACCTTTTACATAGCTAAATTATATTCTTTTACAATAACTTATTCATGTTGAAGGTTAAGTTTCTGTAGTTTAAGAATAATTTATAATAATATAAACCCTTCATTTTCTGAGTCCACTTATCCAGTTAATGAGGAGTCAGACCCTATCCTGTCCATCCCCAAAAACACTTGCGCATACATTCACACTCACTTATGTCAGGCCAAATCAGAGTTGCCAATCAACACAGTATGCATATTTTTGGGATGTGGCAGGAAACCAAACTGCCAGAGACGAAAGAGGCAAACACGGGGAGAATGTCCTAATATATACAAAAAAGTAGCTGGGCTGGAAACCAAGCCAGGATTTTTGGAGTTGTGCACAGTAGCACTAACCACTGTGCCTGCATATAATCATATATTTATAGTTTATTTCATGGAAAGTAGTAATCTACATATTGTGAAATTAATCGGCCCTTGTGCTGGCCTCTGTAACCAGAAGAAATTTTGAGGCCAAAAATAATCAAAAATGATGCCTTTACTAACAAAATCAACTGAAGGCAGGATGAACCGAGGGAGAATACAATATACAAAGAAAAAATAGAACATAATACAATAATACTTCAGCTACTTCAAGCCTTCCTTTACACAAATGGTTTCCTATCTGTCTGATGTCTGCTAATCTACAAAGTACACTTAAGTAACTCCATTTATTATCTCTCACCTCTCCTCTCTCTCTCTGTCCTTTTCCACCCTCCACCTGGGCCTTGACCCCAGCAAACACTCAGACTCTAGACACAATGTGCTTCAGTGCAAAAGGTGAATTTATACTCCTTCCTGGGGTCACTTTCAGGTAAGTTCCCAAAACCATTGCTGAAATTGAGCTGGTTCTTATTTTACTGCAGGGAGACTAAGTTAGATCTCAGGCTTCAAGTGCCTGGTGTCATATGCACTGCCAAACCCCATGTTGCTCTTAGAGGGCCAAGCAGCATCTCTTCTTTTTAAAAGATTTATTAAATGATGCATCATTATGTTGACCAGAATTTGCTGACAACAGGGTGAAATAGTGTTTCTGGTTGATTTTATTTTATTTTTTTGTCTTCTTGAGATTTTATAAAGAAGAATATGCCCATGTCAGCTGCCTGATATGATCGTAACTATCACATTGCCTAAATGCCTAACGATGACAAATCAGTACTTTTTACAAATATACACTGTTTAACCAGGACTCTATGTAATTAATTTTATAACTACACCTAAGTGGTATATTCATGAGCCTTCTTAGCATAGCAGTGATAACCCCACGCACCCTTCATCCTGCCATCTACTCTCTGAAGCAATGAATTCTTTTATAGAGCTGTGAGTAGGCAAAGCAGTGAACACTTCAGCTGTAAATGAGATAAAACTCTATCATTGGGCCCATAACCACATTCATGCCACACTACAATACATTTATTGTTGAAGAATGATAGAGATATCTAATTGCAGTATGTTGTATTTCCTTAATGTATTATGACAATCTTCTTAGGGAAAAAAATCAACTAATGCAGGTATGCTCCTGACTTGATCTGTAGTTGATACCATAGAACACAATGTTTTGGACAGAGACCATGTTAATATTGAAAGAAACATAGTATTTAAAATAATGTCTCATGTATTATGTCGCATTTAGTGTGTAAAACTTTAAGAAAACCATATATTATACAAAAATGTACTTTAGAATTTAAGCTGAAAAATAATAATAAAATACGTGGGAGTAAACATATCATACAGGGATCTAAGTCATCTGAGAGTTGTTACAATCATTTTAATTTTAAATGTGAATGTTTTAGTAAATAAATAGTAATAAGGTTCAATCACCTTAAATGTGTGATTTCTCACTTGATATATTTCTTCTCCAGAGGGGATTATCTTCATATATTTAATCAAAATATGATACATTGATTTATAAAACTAACATTCACAGACTCACTTATTAGGGTACTGGGTGTGGTAGAACCCTTCAGGCAGAATTAAGCTTCATGCTTGAGCTAACTCTGGCTGGTATGCCAGTGTATCACAGTACCTACTCATGCAGACACCCATAGGTACAATTAACCTAACAGGCTATGTCTTCAGGATGTGGTTAGGAATCTAAAATATGTAGAGAAAAATCCATCTGACATGACAATGACTGGCTGTGGGATTGAGATACAGGACACTTGATCTGCGAGCCTGCAACAACAATCAGACTGCCACTTTAATAAGAGTAAGATTATTCATCTTGTTTATGAAATTTTCATTGCAGTTTTCTCGTCCATTAAACTGGTAATGGGGTAAAGTCTTAAAGTACTGTGATTTCTGTGAATTTTACTATCATGCATTAGGAATCTGTCTATCTGTTGTTTTATAATCAACACTGAGCAAAAATGCCAGTACTAATTAACTGATTTGATTTCACTGCTTCACAGAGTGCAGAAATAACTTACTAAAGTTCATTTAGTAAGATTTTCTTTACAATAAACTAAACATTATGATCCTTGGTTCCTTGAAAGGAAGATGGTACACAGTCTTAACTATGACATTTGCCACCTTTCTGTGCTTCAAAAGCTTATATTTTTTAGAATGCCCCTTTCATGGTTTGCCACATCCAGTAATGGAAATAGGATATAGAGGTTTCTAAGGGTACGGTGAGTTGTAGATGAAAGACAAAGCAAAAATAATCTCAGCTTTTACACTTGATGCGGAAATGAGAGGGGAACAAAACTGAATCTAACATACCCGAACATCCTGATTCTTAAACTGTATAGGAAATATTCCTGACCACTGCTTTCAGTTAGGCATGAAGAATAGGATGAGAGGTTGCAAAAAGAATGTTAAGTAGAGTACTTTCTTACCCAGAGGGAAACAAAACAGTGGATAGTTTTCCAGGTTAAATCACATTAGCTGGAACACTTTCAAGGGACAGTGGATTTCTTTCCTAGGGCAATTATTGTGTTAAGGAAAAGCCTTTAGGAAACAAGATCTTCTTGGACACATACTTTAATGTTCCAGTTTTTTTGAAGTTTCATAAGATACACAGTGGAAATATACATGGGGAGCATGTAATGAACTTCAGTGTTTTAGATAAAACAGTATTTAAACACTGTTTCTGAAGCCTAGCCAAAAAAGGTCTGAGATCCTCAAGTCCAAGAAATATAATCATGGCATAAACATTCAGAGAAAAAAAAAAAAAAAAGTTATCATATTAATACATGTATTTGTCAAAGGATCTGACAGAATCATGAAATAATATGCTTTGTATTGGTTAGCCAATGAATAGGAACACTGTTAATATTTGGCATAAATTAAACCTCCCGAAAAAGAAAACAAACCCACAAAAATACATAAAGATAACATTCGAATAGTAATGTGTTTCTCCAAGAAGAAGTTGAAAAACATACTACAGGGATTAGATTTAAAATCTAACTAATGATAAATCTTACCTGAAGTAAGATGAAAAAACTCCAGTGGTAGACAGTCAAGGCCTTTGAAGACTATATATTAAAGTCCTCAGAAAAAAACTTATGAATATTTTTCTGAAATCTACTAAATCAAATTTCTATGTATAAACCCAGCTGACTGTCCTTTTTGATAATTAAAGTGACAGTGGAGAAATTCATAGGTTTCATATACAGTATAGTTATCTGCATACTTTGTTTCAGAAAAGTACCAGTTAGTTTCAAATTGGAATGAAAAAATATTGGTGTCGCCGATCTCTGAATATCAATCACTCTGATTCTTAAGGCCTTGCTATCTATAGCGGGCTTTAAAAGTGTGTTTAAACAGATTTTTATTTATGAATATGGGTGAAACTTTTTATACAAATATACAGTATATACAGTATTTGTGACAATTCTGGGCCTCTCGCTTACATTACTATTATGATTCTAATGCTACTGAGCAAGGAATAAGTCTCTAGATAAAAACAAACAAAAAACTTGAACATTTATTTGTATAACATTTTCCCATAATGAACATTCTAGGATACTACACAATTAAAGAAATTTTGTACAATTGTTTGCATATATATTTAGAAAACAGATAGGTTGGCTAAGTGACTTCACTCACACATAATTAGTCACAAACAGAAATTCACCTGGAAACCTCTTTTTGCCTACAATCTGCATCAAGCTCCTCCCGTTGGAATATATATTTTTTAAATGTAGAGCATTATCTGTACAAGGCAGCACTGTGATGCAGTGGTTTACGCTGCTGGCTCTGCCTCAGGGAGCAGGATTTAGGTGATGGTCAGGTTACTGTCTGCAAGGTGTTTATACATTTTTCAGGTGTTCTCTCTCTGGGTACTAGCATACTATACATGGTTGTATTCAAGGGTTGCATGGGTTAATACTGAGGGAAACAATAAATGTGCATAACCTAAAACAAAAAACAGCAGGTTTTTAAAAATGGATGGATGGATTTGCTATAGACTATTAGCTATGTGTTTGTCAATAATATGTTGTAAGGTCAAAATGTTTGTCTTCTTTATGATAAAAGATAATTTAAAACATATTAAAACATTAAACATATTAACAAGCTTAATATCACATTTTTTACAAAATTTAAGGAGAATTATTAACCACAGAGAACAGCTTCAGTAAGGTTTTCTGTACAGTATATCGTTGGTGAAGTGACTGAAAACGTTCTGTATGGTTATGATAAATGAGTGAATGACTGCAACAAATATGTCCATATTCTGCCCTATGTCTGCACTCCAAATTAAATGTACTGAGTAAGTAACTAAGTAACTAAGTAACATGTCAGCAGTTCTGGAAAAGTGTACAAGTGGCCATGTACATAGGATATTTATCAATGCCTGCTTAGTATGGGTTTATTAAAGGAAACATTACAAACAGAACTTGCAGGGCTGATTATGCACTTCTTAAAATATAAATATTAATTGCTTAAAAAATTAAATAATTTCTTGAGAGAGAAATAAAACATGATAGAATTTAACTTTAACAAATGTTTAATACAGAAATAAGGAAATATTCAAGTTTTCCTTTTTTACACTTAAATAACCACATGAGTGGAAGGATAGTGGTCTAATGTTTAGCCTTACAACCTTATATTTCTAACGTTCTGTGTTTAAAACCATGTCTGCAAAGGTTTTCTCAAAAGATGTGTATATTAGATTATTGAAAGTGGCTTAAACATGTTCAACAACGGATTGATACATATTTATACAAATTGAAACATACATTTGGAGCCAGTGATATACAAAGATATTTTATTGTCTAACAATAGATATTAAAGCTAGCATAAGCTGCAACAAACAACTGTTATGGCTGCCTTCTTTATTTGAGGATGTGGACAAAAAATTACATTTAATGTTGTTTTAGGGTGTAATTTTCATATAAATGGTACCGGATCAATTCAATCAAAAGATACAAAAATTTTCAGACAACTAGGGGAATGGTACATCCCTGTTCAAAATGAGCAGATGAGCATGTAAATGTAAATGATTTTGGAGATTGGGAATGGGGTCACAATAGATCAAGGGCTTAAGCCTCTGAAACTCCTATGCCCCCAAATGCTACTATATAACATCTGGCTGATATTGGATCAGAGGACACTACTTCTCTCTCAGTCCCTTTGTGCATCTAGAGAAGCAACACGTATTCACAGCCACAGCACCTGGCACCAGCACTTGAGAATTAAAACATACTTGCTATCCATTGACCGTTGAAGAAAATGAGATTGGGTTGAGGCCTTTTCCAGGCAAGCAAAGGTGGCCTGACCTAGCCAGTAAAGCCTCTAATGAAGCATTTTGGTGGCCTAATATCCCTTATTCACCATGTCAGTATCTCCAAATCACAACACTTTTTCTATTAGTTAGTGCTGCTGTTTGGCATTTCAGTCTGCTCTGCTCCATCCTTCATTTGCATAAACCACAGTCTCAGAGCAGTGCAGAGCATGCAAGTTAGAATAATATTAATAAACATCAACAAATAAAAAATGTACGTTAATTTTCTTACTTCAATAATGTAACCAAGTTTCAATCAAATCCATCAATGTATTTTTGACATTTTGGAGTATTTAGTTTTTGCATTGTGGGAGGGGTTTAACCTCTAAATATTTATATATGGAAATGTCCTTTCTTAGTGGATACCTACTGTCCTAGATATGCCATTCTGCCAGATTTCAGCTTTGTAACTGAAAAGGAAAGTGTTTTGTTGATGAGTGAGTAAATCAGATAATCAACTTTGCAATATATATATATATATATATATATATATATATATATATATATATATATATATATATATATATATATATATACTGTACCCCCGTGACCCTGTGTTCCGATTCAGCGGGTTGGAAAATGGATGGATATATATACTGTGTATATATATATATATATATATATATATATATATATATATATATATATATATATATATATAGCGTTTTCATAGAGAACACCATCCCAGAACAGCCCTTTCAACTATCTTTAATCAGTAAATCTTTCCAACACTCTTCTCATCTAATGCAGCATTTTTCAAATTTAAGTTTGGTATGATTCTATTTATTTAATTGATATGCACCCCCATAACTAAAATTTCCACTGGACCGCTTTCTATGCATTTTGGTTTGCACAGAAACTCAAAAAAGTGATATATTCATTTCTCATACATTTATTTCATCTTCTTTCGGCTGCTCCCATTAGGGGTTGCCACAGCAGATCATCTTCTTCCATATCTTTTTGTCCTCTGCATCTTGTTCTGTTACACCCATCACCTGCACGTCCTCTCTCAACACATCCATAAATCTTCTCTTAGGCCTTCCTCTTTTTCTCCTGCCTGTCAGCTCTATCCTTAGCATCCTTCTCCCAATATACTCATCATCTCTCCTCTGCACTTGTCCAGACCAACGCAATCTCGCCTCTCTGACTTTGTCTCCCAACTGTCCAACCTGAGCTGACCCTCTAATGTTCTCGTTTCTAATCCTGTCCATCCTCGTCACACCCAATGCAAATCTTAGCATCTTTAACTCTAATATTCTCATACATTTATTTCATCATTCTATTTATTGAGGTCACACTTTAGCTGTTAAAGTGGTTTAAGTTTCAAGTCAGTCTCCAGTTAACTTCTTGCTGATAGGCTGAAATACTGAAGATGAACTGAAGATATCCATTCTAGTGAAGTGTTTGAACATAATATAACTTGTTGAACTAATTACAAATGAAAATGTTAAACATGAACAGATAGCAATTACGTATGTGCATTAATTCAAACGTGCAATTATATTCTTAAATAGCTTGTAATATAAAAGGGTTGTATTTCCGAGAAACATAAAATAAGTGGTTTCAAATGATAATTTAGTCTGCTTAGTTACATGACTGTACAGGAAATGCAAAATTACACAATAAATCTTTAAACTGAAATAATTACACCATAGCCTGAGTGGAATTAAAACATATAATATTCTCTGTAATAGAGGCCACAAATAAATGGTATTGAGAAAAAGAACTTACTTAAGCTGATTGAATTTATCATAGTTTTAGCTTTTATCTGTCTCAAAAATGTGCAGCATATGATTTAAACTACAGCCAAGTCATCAATTTGTAAGACTAGCTTAAATAACTTTTCTATCTCTTTTGATCAAGCACATCTAAAGAAAGAAGCAGATCCCGAAGAACCTCACTCATAATGATATTTACTCTAGGTCCCTACTTAATTACATGGATTACTTAGCTTATTTAAGTGTGTAGAAAAAAAGTGATACAGAAGCAATTAAAATTCTTTGAACTGCATAAAGTCCCTTAAAATTTTCTTAAAAGGAAACTGAGCAAATGCTTTTGCCTTTAGCCCGTGGCATACATATTTGACATATTCTCCAGTATTCTAGACATATTGACTAATTGTATATCAACTGTCATGTATCAGATCAAAAAAGGAGAAAGCATTAGACAATTATTAAATATTCCAGTAATCTTTCAACATAAATTAAATTTGGTGGCTTAAAAAAATCACAAAATTGCTTTGTATTCTTTTGTACATCTTTCAAATTTGTATTTGGTCCAATATTATAGTGGCTCTAGGTACATTTTTTTGCTGCTAAGAGATTGAGTATTTTTAGTTATTTCAGCAAGTTCCATGGTACAACAATATACAAATAATATTGAGATTTAATATCTGTGTATTTTTGTTCTTTTTTGCATTGCTCTTCAGGAGATGGGTTTAAATTCTGGTCTGTACGGAGCCTGCATATTTTCCCTGTAAATGGACCCCCCAAACCCAGCCCCCAGTCCCAAAGAAAAGATATATTAACTTAATTGGCCCAAAGTGTGTGGGTATGTACAGTAGATAAGTGTGCCGACTGATGCATTGCAATCTTATCCAGGATTAGTTCTTGACTTACATCTGATACTATCATCCCATTAATCTGGATTTTGAAGGTTTAGGAAATGGAGAGATGGATAAATTATTACCTATACTTTTTTGACAGGTACACAAAATACACTGTATAAAAGCCTCAATATATGTAGTGCTTTTTGAAGTGCTCTTCTCAAATCTGGTACTGAATTTCAATTACATTTTGCATAATTTTATTGTGCTAATAAGTGCTATGGAGTGTCAGCTTTCATCTTACCTTAAACACAAAACCCTCTGGGCAGCTAAGCTGGTCATACCACAGAGCCTTGTACATGACCAGCATCAGAAGGCAGGCCAAGAATATCATAATAATGAGGATCAGTCCAGTAAGCTAAAAAAGCAGAAAAAAACAGTCACTTAAAGCAAACAACCCACTCAGCAGGCAAGGTCTTACATAAAAAGAAACAGCTTTAGTGCAAAGCTTTCAATCACTTCCTGGCCCTTTGACTTGTTAAAGCTAAGCAATCACTTTGTACTGGAATAATATTTTTTGTATGTTTATTTGAATTATGAACCTGTTTTTAATGACCCAGTTTGCATCTTCATGCATTTATCAAGTTACTTTACCTTGACTTTCTCTGAAAGTTCATCATATAGGTTTATGTTCAGTTTTTTAATCCCAGGAACATGCAGCTTTCTTTTCTTTTGCTGGAGCTGATATTCTGTTGTGGTCTTTACAATTACCTAGGAAGAGGAAATTCAGTTTATTTTAGAACTTGCAAGGATTGCCAAAGGCGAGAAAATCAATTTTATATGATTTCTTTTAAAGTCAATATGAGTCCTTTAGATAAAGGCTATGTCACCAAAGATACAGTATGTCAGGATGCAAATGCAATAATACTACTGATTCTAAAATAACACATAAATTTTCCTTGAAGACCAGTGTAAATTGTCTCTGTACATATGAACTCATAATTAATAAAGATAAAGTATTTGGACTACTGGAATCCAAAGTGGAACACAATGCTGACAGGTTTATTTCCCTTGCGTCATTCTAATAAGATTAAGGAAGTTGACAATTAGGGTTGTTGATATGTAGAATTTAAAAAGCAACCTTTACAAGACAAAGGCACACAAAGTTTCTTGTTTTTTTGATGTATTTATTTTCTTTCCACAATAGCTGAACTGATGTTAAGAAGCAAGCAAGAGTATAAAAAGTAAGTAAATGTGCTGCATAATCTCATTTGACAGAAAAAATGAAAAGGAAAATAAGCAACTCACATTTTAAAATGCCTATGAACTAAATGTAAGTAAAAAATACTTCACAGTTTGAGATTTGTTATGCTTTTGTCAAATGGATGCTCAGCAGCAAGGACAGCCAGATCAAAAGGACAAAAAGAGAAACACCCTGGCAACATTAGAGACCCTGCACATGCAGAGACCTATAGGAAGCAATATACCCTTTTATTGTGCCTGGTGCCCTGAAGGGCAATATCCAAAAACAGCAGAAATAGTGAGAGTTGTGGACAAGATGGAAATATGTAGTATTTCCTTAGCTTGCTGCAGGAGGACATCTTAAAAAGTTAGGCCAGAAAGGAAGTACCTGAAGCTGAGAGACCCCATAGCTGCTACAGGGTGTATAGTCCCAGATGGAAATGATTGTACTTTTTGCTCATCATTGTACTTTTTTCCATTAAAGTTAGAGGACCAGGAGAGACTTGCAAGACTGATTTCTAAACAGGTATCCCTGAAGCAAAAGCAGGAAATAAGGAATAATAGGGTTAGAAAGAGACCGCTTTGCTCAGGACTTCAGGTAAGCAATTTTACCAGGCAGGCAGTAGTTTTAAGATCTATGCATTGAGGCTCAGAATGGCAGTAGGGTTTGTTTCTTTTCTCTTTAATTTGTTAGATAATTTTTTCCCTGTACTTAAATCTTTTCTGTATTACTTTGTATTAAAGGTGGCATGTTTTCTTACTTTCTTCCATCCATGTTGTTATTCTGTGTATGGACAGATGTCAAAAGGTCAACCAGCTATTATAGTATATTTTACTGTTTACAGTGGTAACTCATGACCAATCAAAACAAAAACTTTCAACAATGTGGTAAAAATTAGAAATCAAAAATTTGATATTTAAAAGGTATTGCTATTCTTTGTAAATGTATTAACTTACCAAATTTGTTGAATGTCTCCACCTGGTTGACAAACTATTCTCAATTAATTTAGGAAGATAAATCCCCCTGTATTTTGGCGAGGTTCACACAGCAAGCCAATATGAAGACAAAAGGTGTTGATAACAAGTCAGAGATATAATTATAGAAATAAAAAACGAACAATCTGGGGAAGGGTATAAGACACTGGAAACACCTCAGAGCTCAGTGCAGTCCATCATACAGAAGAGGGAAAAATACTAAACTACACCCACACTGCCTAGGTCAGGCTGTCCATCTAAACTGAATAGTACTTGACACAGAGGCTACTGTGATGCCAATTGTCATTCAGAAGTCAGTACCTGAAGTTGGAGAGGAGCAAGGAATTGCACAAAAATGGGCGTTTGGAACAGTGGGAGTGAAGAAGACCCAGCTAAAAAACATATCCTTGACTGTAAGGGTCTGATCAAAAAAAAATTTTGTGGTCTGATCATACTAAAGCAGAATGTATTGGCTTGAACTCTACGCTGTATGTGTGACGTCAGTCTAAAACTGCATATTAGCCAGGTAACACCAACCCCATTGTAAAATTTGCTGGAGGCCACATCATGTTGTGTAGGTACTTCTCACCAACAGGGACTATAGATCTGATCACTACTGAGAGGAAGATGAAGGCTGCCCAGACAAATCCTGAAGGAAAACCTGCTTCCCTCTGGCAGAAAGATTAAACTTGGGAGAAGGTTTGTCTTTTAAAAGAAAAATGTCCCAAAGCACACTGTCAGTGCCCAGATGTCCTTGAGTGGACAAGTCAGAGTCCTGAACTTAATCCCACCGAACATCTTTAACGGGACCTAAAAATTACTGTCTACTTCTACACAGCAACTAATGTGGCACAGTTTGAGCAATGGGCAAATCTTGCTCCACCATATTGTGTAAAATTAATAGAGACTTATCCAAAATGACTACTTGCTATAATAGTGGCAAGAGTTCATATAACCAAGTGCTGCATGGAAGGATCAATACTTACAAATTTATGACATTTCAGTTTTTGGAATAACATTTTTAATGGTTTATAATTAAAACCATTTGATTTACAAATAATATTTCCAGCCAGACTGATCCAAATTGCAGGTTTGCTAAACATTTGTGTGAAAAAAATGGAATGGGGGCTGAAAACTTTTTTAAGGCACTCTATATTTCACTCTAAGATGACTTCAATGTCTGGAAATGATTCATGTCATCTCTGCCTCCATTTTTAAAAGAAGTAAATAAATTCTACCTTTCAGTTAGAACTATGTACTACCCTCTGTTGGCAGAAGTAGTTCTGGTCTCCTTTCAGTCCTCCATGGTTTCACTCTCTCCTTGAAATCATGCACCTCAAATATCTGTTGGGTAGGCTGCTCTCTAGTGTTCTGAAGTAACATGGCCACTAGTCTGTCTCTTTCTCCTGTGGGTTTTCCTGCCTGTTACCCTATTGAGACACCTGCTACCCTTAAGGAGCTTACTGCCTTCTGACTGTGTCCTTCATTACCTACAGGTGCACATTTTCCACTCTCCCTCATGCCTCTAACCAATATATTAAATATAGCTATTACAGGGTACACTTCTGTATGTGCTACAGTATTTATTTAATCATATTCACAATCTTTTTCTCACAAGCGTATATATTACCTTGTCAGGAAATGGCTGCTGTAGTTGATTCACATCCAGGGGAGTTATCAGTGGAATATTATCAAAGCCATCTTCCCCTGCTTGCTCCTTTTCTGCTTTCTCCACGAGATTGCTTCCCAACTTTACCATCTCTGACTGGCAAGTCTATAGAAAAATGAAAGGGAAAATAATAGGCTGTGTTTAGTTCTTCTGCAAGTTCCGGAAAGCTCTTGACAATTTGAAAACCCTGTAATTATCTACAGCTGCCTGCAGCTTTATATTATCATTCGTTGTGGTGACTAGGCTGGAGGTGGCATTTAAAGTGGTAAACCTTAATTTGGCAGCAGGGTCCATTTTCGTTGATAGATAATTTTGCATGTTGAGCATGCTAAACATGAAGTCTGATTGGTGTTTATTATGGTTCTAGCAGAGAAGAACATTGATTTAAAATAAGGCTTGGCAAGAAATATAAAACCACACAGCTCTTATACCTGCCTTCATGGTTGTAAATTGTGAAAACAACACATAATAATTGAATCAGAAGTTTGAAAAGATCTATATAAAAGCTAAAATATTTTATTCAGTATATATGCAGTTTTTCTTTTGAATGGAATGGTGGTGCAGTTATTTGCATTGCTGCCTCAAAGCTTAAGATTACTAGGTTCAATAACACAACCTCCCTGCAACCTTGAACTGACTTTATTATTATTTGGTTGACACCTTTACACATGGTGACTTACAACATTTGAGATAC
Organism: Erpetoichthys calabaricus; assembly: GCF_900747795.2. Classification (NCBI taxonomy): domain Eukaryota; kingdom Metazoa; phylum Chordata; class Cladistia; order Polypteriformes; family Polypteridae; genus Erpetoichthys; species Erpetoichthys calabaricus. The sequence goes on from NC_041395.2 coordinate 278,471,378, forward strand.
AATTGGTTACTTTTCTTTTGTTTTTTACATATTGATGGACAGCCCATGGGCTGAACTGTTTAAATTAGTTGAAACAAATGAATAGATGGACGTTATTCATTTTAGAGAGCCTTATATCATCCCATCCGTTTTCCAAACCCACTTATCCTGAGAAGGGTCGCTGGAGCCTCTGAATTGGGTGCAAAACAGGAACAATCCCTGGATGGTGCATCAGTCCATCACAGGGAAAACACACTATTGCACACTAGGGCTAATTTAGCAATGCCACTTCACCTAACCTGCATGCCTTTGGAGGAAACCAGAGCACACAGTGGAATCAAACTAATTTCTAATTATCAAATCCTAAATCCAAAAGACTGCCAAAAACCACATACAAAAAAGAGGTTTCAAAAAGACTCTGACAACAGTCTCACTAGTGCCAAATAGCTCAAACAGGTGATTACACTGGAAGAAGTAGTACCACATGAATAGTTATCAGTAATTTACGTTTCTGACCCCTTAAGCAAGCTCAAATAACTGACAAAAATTAAAACGCCTAACTGAAAAAACAAGCAGGAGTCAAGAAAGAGAAGGTAAGATAGGAGCTTATGCTGAAACATTGGCATTGCTGGATCAGGGTTTCCTAGCCCCAGTAACAATTTTCAACCCTCCTGGTGAATACTCAGATGCTCCCATGATAGTTATTAGATGTAATTCTTCCTTTGCTCCTCTGCCCAAAGGGAGGTGTTCAGGAAGTATCCTAATTACAAATTAAAGCGATGTCAACTTATTCCTTTCATATTTCCAAATTCCTCAACTCTGTCATTGAAACCCTGTGCATAAGCCTCATTTTGGGCCACTTGTACTTACAATTTCTTTCTTTCTTAAATTTTCATTGGGATCAATAATCTATCTATCTATCTATCTATCTATCTATCTATCTATCTATCTATCTATCTATCTATCTATCTATCTATCTATCTATCTATCTATCTCTTTAATTACTGTAATTGTAAGCATAAGTGAAGATGGGTATGTAGACTTAGCAGGAAATCGAAAGCTTCTCTACTATATAAAACTGCTGCAGCTGTCTTTAGTCAGTCTCACACTCATGAATAAGACTCCATGGTAACTGAACTCTGCCACTTGGGAAAGCTGCTCACCCCTTGCCTGCTAGGAACAAACCACTCTTTTCCAGGAGATGGTTATGACCTCAGACTTGGAGGTGTTAATTCTTATCCTGAATGCATTATTCTCAATTACAAATTAAAATGCTCTGCTTAGCAGAAGAATTAGAAATGTAATTTTTCCTTATTTCGATTAGTTTTTTCTTATATGTTACAACTTCAGTAAATTTCATGAACCAAGACATGTCAGGTACAGTAAAACAAAAGTAAAGAGCAAACTGTCTGAAAAGGCACCTGGGCAATATTAAAGGAAGTAGAAGGAATACACTGGAGACTTTGGGTATAAACCTGGAATGGTAATTGGAAAAGGAAATGCTAGAATTGAAAGAAACACACTAGAAGCAAAAATAACAGCAAATATGGAGTTGAAAATGGATATGACAAAACAACTAGGATTAAAGGAAGACAGAATACATACTGTAGCGGTCGGAAAAACAAGCAAATACTAAAATTGAAAGATACATGAAGAGATACACTAGAAGCAAAAACAGTGTCAAAATAAATTAAGTTAAAGATGAATATGCTGGGAGGTACAGGTGGTGTTCTGACAGAATTCATCAACTTGACTAGAGCAAAATGTTGAAAGGAGCTGGTAAGTATACACAGACCAATAGGCTTAAAGGGGTCTGACACATAAACTTAACCAAGCCAGCAAAAAAAAACAAATGAAAAGAAAATCAATTTGATGCAATGTGCTGATAATTGGACAGTCACCTTTATTTAACACAGTGCCGGTGTGTGGAATAATGCTGCCTGAGGCAAAGTTCATTTTTGCCACCCATTAACCGCTAACACTTGTCACGCCATCCAACCCCAACATCTGACAAACCCCGAGATTTATTCTTACTAGGCATGAGAATGATACTCTTAGTTCACATACATTATGTATTAGTATACAGGCTTCACTATACAGTGCATTCTCTGAACAACAGACAAAAAGTAAATATTTAACTTTTGGAAAAAACTTTGCAACATGTAAATTTAATTTTACAATTAAAGAAGATTAGCTTTAAAAAATAAAATCCAAAATAGGCATTAAAAACAACTCTAATATTTCATTTGAAACTCGTCTTGTACACTTCTCTAAACACATTTGTTGGTTTCAAGCTCCATCCTCCATGCTGAAAGGCACTTTGCAAGTTTTTCCGACTTTTAACAGACATTGGTTGTGACTGACACCTTAAACTGATCCCAGAAATTAGCAAAATTTTACAAAATGGCATAATCAGAATATATTTAATATGATGTATATATGCTCCAACCTGTCATAAACACTGGGGGGGGGGAGCCAAAATTATAGGCTACAGCATGTAGATAATAATTCAGCAATAATAATAAAATAATAATCCTTAAACTGGCATAGAATATGAGAGAACTGCAACTGTAGGGTTAGGTTTGATTTAATTAAAGTATAACCATCTCTCAGATGAACGTACTTTAAATATTATTAAATGTTAAAACTCCAAAAATCTTCTGTTGTTCAGCACCTTCGATGACTTGATGATTCTACTCCTTCTCCTGCCTCATGAAAAAATAGCTCCATAGCTAGGAAACCTGATGCTGTTCATTTATTAAATAATAATATTGCCTTATTTGCATACAATATCAATGACTGAGTAAAGCGAAATCATGGGTAAATGTTACAGATAATCATTATGCTTCAATATCACTGAATTTTTTTGATGATGTTAAGCTAGACAGTGTAGTTAAAGTGCCTAAATATAATTCACATGGTTACAATTTATTGGTCTGCAAAGTTAAAAAAAATTAAATTACAATGGTTACTGTGACTGATGTTGTAAGCCACCTTGCAGACTGAGTTACCAGTACATGTATTGCTAATTAGCTTTGATGTAATTTTTTTTATTAATGAGATAAATTCGATTATTTTTACAGAAATGTGAAATGCAAATGCCAAATAAAACTATTTTCTATGTGTTTTCTAAAGTGTCACGCTTCAAATGTGTTATTTTCTGAGAGACACATTCGGCAGTGATGGTTCCATTGAAAACATCTTTGAGCACAGGCCATCATTTGCTGACCAATTTGCAGATGTCCTGGGCTATAAAGAATCTGAAGCCAGTATGTTGTTGCTATTCATGTTTATAAGGTCAAGTCAAGTCAAGTCAATTTTATTTATAGAGCAAATTTAAAACAACAGCATTTGACCAAAGTGCTGTACAGTTTCCATAAATACACCAATAAATATAGAGATAAATAAATACACCAAAATATATATAAAATTAAAAACATTACTCTCATGCAAGTTTAAAATGCTAAGGTTTTCAGATTGGATTTAAAAGTGACCAAATTAGATGCTAACTACTGATGTAATATATACTGCTCAAAAACATTTTAATCAGAGTATAGTATCAAGTCAATGAAACTTCTGGGATATTGATCTGGTCAGTTAAGTAGCAGAGGTGGTTGTTAATCAGTTTCAGTTGCTTTGGTGTCAATGAAATTAACAACAGGTGCACTAGAGGGGCAACAATGAGACGACCCCCAAAACAGGAATGGTTTAACAGGTGAAGGCCATTGACATTTTTCCCTCCTCATCTTTTCTGACTGTTTTTTCACTAGTTCTGCATTTGGCTACGGTCAGTGTCACTACTGGTAGCATGAGGCGATATCTGGACCCTACAGAGGTTGCACAGGTATTCCAACTTCTCCAGGATGGCACATAAAATTGTGCCATTCCCAGAAGGTTTGCTGTGTCTCCCAGCACAGTCTCAATGGCATGGAGGAGATTCTAGAAGTTATTCTAGGAGAGCTGGACAAGGCCGCAGAAGGTCCTTAACCCATAAGCAGTACCGGTATCTGCCCCTTTAGGCAAAGAGGAACAGGATGAGCACTGAAAGAGCCCTACAAAATGACCTCCAGCAGGCCACTGGCGTGAATGTCTCTGACCAAGCAATCAGAAACAGACTCCATGAGGGTGGCCTGAGGGCCCGACGTCCTCTAGTGGGCCCTGTGCTCACTGCCCGGCACCATGGAACTCAATTGGCATTTGCCATAGAATACCAGAATTGGAAGGTCCACCTCTGGTGCCCTGTGCTTTTCACAGATGAGAGCAGGTTCACTCTGAGCACATGTGACAGACGTGAAAGGGTCTGGAGAAGCTGCGGAGAATATTATGCTGCCTGTAACATTGTTTAACATGATCGGTTTGGTGGTGGGTCTGTGATGGTCTGGGGAAGCATATCCATATCTACAGGCTAGACAACAGCACCTTGACTGCCATTCGGTATCGGGATGAAATCCTTGGACCCATTGTCAGACCCTATGCTGGTGCAGTGGGTCCTGGGTTTCTCCTGGCGCACGACAATGCCCAGCCTCATGTGGTGAGAGTATGCAGGCAGTTCCTGGAGAATGAAGGAATTGATACAATTCCTTAATTCCACACTCGCCTGACCTAAATCCAATAGAACACCTCTGGGACATTATGTTTTGGTTCATCTGACGCCACCAGGTTGATCCTCAGACTGTCCAGGAGCTCAATGATGCTCTGGTCCAGATCAGGGAGGAGATCCCCTGGGCACCATCCGTCATCTCATTAGGAGCATGCCCTAATGTTGTCAGGCATGCATACAAGCACGTGGGGGCCATGCAAACTGCTGATTACAATTTTGAGTTTCTGCAATGAAATTTCGGCAAAAAGGACTAGCCTGCCGCATCATTTTTTCACTTTGATTTTTGGGGTGTCTTTGAATTCAGCTCTCTGTAGGTTGATCATTTTTATTTCCATCAAACCATGTGGTATCCTTTCGTTCCATTACATTACCCAGTCCATATCAGTATAGATATCCAGCATGATTTTTTTCCCATTGAGATCTGATGTGTTTTCAAAGTGTTCCTTTAATTTTCTTGAGCAGTTTAGACATTTAGACTATTTCAAAGCTTAGGGGCAGCTATTGCAAAGGCACAGTCCACTCTAAGCTTAAGTCTAGATCTCAGCATGACAGGTAACTGCTGGTCAGAGGACCTAAGGGATTGCAAGGGAGTGCAAGAGGGGCTAAACCATTCAGAGACTTAAAAATAAGTCAGTGAAGAGAAGCTAAAATTGGTGTGATGTTATTATGTTTTTGTGTGCCTGTTACGAACCTGGCTGCACCATTCTGGACTAGTTAAAGATGATCAAGGAATGACTGATTAATTACAGTCTATAGTGAGTTGCAATAGTCAAACTGAGAAGATAAAAAAGCAAAAATTCGTTTTTGAAAATCATTTACAGACAGAAAAGGCTTGACTTTAGCTAATACCCTGAGCTGATAGAAACAGGCTTTAACAATGGAGTTAATTTGTTTGTCTAATCTGAGGGCATTATCAAAAATAATGCCACTATTTTTCCAAAAGGTTTTCAGTAGTTTGTAAAAGGGCCAAGTTTACTTGCTGGAGTACAGGTAAGATCAGAAGGTCCAAAAGACACAATCTCTTTTTTTGTCATCTGTACTCAGAAAATTTAGTGACATCCATATTTTAATGTTTATCAGACATTCCAGTAAGGGTTTAAGAGAATTTGTTTTGCTTTCCTTCAGTCAAAGATGTATCTTTATATCATCTGCGTAGCAATGAAAAGAAATGTTATGTTTTTAAAAATGGGTCCTAAGGGCAACATGTACAGTGAAATAAGAATAGACCCGATGATAGATCCTTGAAGGATCCCACAGTTGAGAGTAGCCAAGGAAGAGGAGAAATTTCCCAGATTGACTGAAAAACTTCTGCCTGTTAGGTGTGACCTGAATCATTCCAAATCAATATCTTGGATGCCCACATATTGCTCAAGATGAGCGATAAGGATGTCATGATCAACTATATCATATTCTGCAGTATCCCCAGTGTCACTTATTAATAAGAACTGACTCTGTGCTGTGGTGTGCATGTGTATGGTGTAGGACACCATCTATCTGATGAATTAATTTTTATTCATTTTATAGATCCATGGAATACATCAGGAAGATGAACACCAATACTATCAGTCTATCATGTGGCTTCAAAGTATTGCTATTTCATACAGTTAAGAAAAATTAAAAAGTTACATGAAAATGCCACACTGACTATAGTTCCACCTGTGGTGGTTGCCTTGTTGCCTCACCCTGTGTGGCCCTGATTTAAAATATTTTGAAGATAAAGCACAAGCTGCTGCTGCAAATGTTAAAGAATAGGAATGCAAACACAGTGTTTCAATGGCAAACATAAATTTGGACTTAACAAAATTAGCACATGAGAGAACAATAACCTAAGTGATTTTGTTTGGGATAGTGTTCAATAAGGAATTCCTCAATTGCTTTGTGGGTTTTTAGAAACCAGTAAAATGGAAGCAGCTAAGAGAAATGTTATACAAAATAAAATAGGTATTCATTCCAGAGAAATAAAGCTTTCAGCTAACTTATAAAATAAATAATAGTGCTAAGGACAGTTTGAGACAGGAGTGTTTGCATTCTTTGATTCTGTTACTGATACAGGTGCTGGTCATAAAATTAGAATATCATGACAAAGTTGATTTATTTCAGTAATTCCATTCAAAAAGTGAAACTTGTATATTAGATTCATTCATTACACACAGACTGATGTATTTCAAATGTTTATTTCTTTTAATGTTGATGATTATAACTGACAACTAATGAAAGTCCCAAATTCAGTATCTCGGAAAATTAGAATATTGTGAAAAGGTTCAATATTGAAGACACCTGGTGCTACACTCTAATCAGCTAATTAACTCAAAACACCTGCAAAAGCCTTTAAATGGTCTCTCAGTCTAGTTCTGTAGGCTACACAATCATGGGGAAGACTGCTGACTTGACAGTTGTCCAAAAGACGACCATTGACACCTTGCACAAGGAGGGCAAGACACAAAAGGTCATTGCTAAAGAGGCTGACTGTTCACAGAGCTCTGTGTCCAAGCACATTAATAGAGAGGCGAAGGGAAGGACAAGATGTGGTAGAAAAAAGTGTACAAGCAATAGGGATAACCGCACCCTGGAGAGGATTGTAAAACAAAACCCATTCAAAAATGTGGGGGAGATTCACAAAGAGTGGACTGCAGCTGGAGTCAGTGCTTCAAGAACCACCACGCACAGACGTATGTAAGACATGGGTCTCAGCTGTCGCATTCCTTGTGTCAAGCCACTCTTGAACAACAGCGTCAGAAGCGTCTCGCCTTTGGACTGCTGCTGAGTGGTCCAAAGTTATGTTCTCTGATGAAAGTAAATTTTGCATTTCCTTTGGAAATCAAGGTCCCAGAGTCTGGAGGAAGAAAGGAGTCACAGAATTCACGTTGCTTGAGGTCCAGTGTAAAGTTTACACAGTCAGTGACGGTTTGGGGTGCCATGTCATCTGCTGGTGTTGGTCCATTGTGTTTTCTGAGGTCCAAGGTCAACGCAGCCGTCTACCAGGATGTTTTAGAGCACTTCATGCTTCCTGCTGCTGACGAACTTTATGGAGATGCAGATTTCATTTTCCAACAGGACCTGGCACCTGCACACAGTGCCAAAGCTACCAGTACCTGGTTTAAGGACCATGGTATCCCTGTTCTTGATTGGCCAGCAAACTCGCCTTACCTTAACCCCATAGAAAATCTATGGGGTATTGTGAAGAGGAAGATGCAATACGCCAGACCCAACAATTCAGAAGAGCTGAAGGCCACTATCAGAGCAACATGGGCTCTCATAACACCTGAGCAGTGCCACAGACTGATCGACTCCATGCCACGCCACATTGCTGCAGTAATCCAGGCCAAAGGAGCCCCAACTAAATATTGAGTTCTGTACATGTTCATACTTTTCATGTTCATACCTTTCAGTTGGCCAACATTTCTAAAAATCCTTTTTGTGCATTGGTCTTAATTGATATTCTAATTTTCCGAGATACTGAATTTGGGACTTTCATTAGTTGTCAGTTATAATTAATCAACATTAAAAGAAATAAACATTTGAAATACATCAGTCTGTGTGTAATGAATTAATCTAATATACAAGTTTCACTTTTTGAATGGAATTACTGAAATAAATCAACTTTGTCATGATATTCTAATTTTATGACCAGCACCTGTATATTCTGAGATTTTGAATAGATACTGTATTTGATAAAAAAAATGATAAATGTCAAGCAAATTTTCGGGGAGATAATCAAAATGTGAAGGAGGACACTAAATATCATACATTACCACACATGGGCCTTGTTAATACATTAACATGTCTTTATTAAAAGCCTACTCAAATAAGCAGAGAAGGGGTTAAACAGACAAATACTGTACAATTTAAGCTTCGATTACATACAAACAGTTACATCATAATCATAGTGAAAAAATGATGGTGGCAATTTTTCAACTTGTATATCAGTACTTGGCAAGTGGTAATTTACATAGGCTTGCTAAAAGCAATATACTGTAAAGAGGTCAAAATATTATAAGCCATGTCATGTTTAATATATATACAGTGCATCCAGAAAGTATTCACAGCACATCACTTTTTCCACCTTTTGTTATGTTACAGCCTTATTCCAAAATGGATTAAATTCATTTTTTTCCTCAGAATTCTGCACACAACACCAGATAATGACAACATGAAAAAAGTTTACTTGAGGTTTTTGCAAATTTATTAAAAATAAAAAAAACTGAGAAATCACATGTACATAAGCATTAACAGCCTTTGCTAAATACTTTGTCGATGCACCTTTGGCAGCAATTACAGCCTCAAGTCTTGTTGAATAAGATGCCACAAGCTTGGCACACCTATCCTTGGCCAGTTTCGCCCATTCCTCTTTGCAGCACCTCTCAAGCTCCATCAGGTTGGATGGGAAGCGTCAGTGCACAGCCATTTTAAGATCTCTCCAGAGATGTTCAATCGGATTCAAGTCTGGGCTCTGGCTGGGCCACTCAAGGACATTCACAGAGTTGTCCTGAAGCCACTCCTTTGATATCTTGGCTGTGTGCTTAGGGTCGTTGTCCTGCTGAAAGATGAACTGTCGCCCCAATCTGAGGTCAAGAGCGCTCTGGAGCAGGTTTTCATCCAGGATGTCTCTGTACATTGCTGCAGTCATCTTTCCCTTTATCCTGACTAGTCTCCCAGTTCTTGCCGCTGAAAAACATCCGCACAGCATGATGCTGCCACCACCATGCTTCACTGTAGGGATGGTGCCAGGTTTCCTCCAAACGTGATGCCTGGCATTCACACCAAAGAGTTCAATCTTTGTCTCATCAGACCAGAGAATTTTCTTTCTCATGGTCTGAGAGTCCTTCAGGTGCCTTTTGGCAAACTCCAGGCGGGCTGCCATGTGCCTTTTACTAAGGAGTGGCTTCCGTCTGGCCACTCTACCATACAGGCCTGATTGGTGGATTGCTGCAGAGATGGTTGTCCTTCTGGAAGGTTCTCCTCTATCCACAGAGGACCTCTGGAGTTCTGACAGAGTGACCATCGGGTTCTTGGTCACCTCCCTGACTAAGGCCTTTCTCCCCCGATCGCTCAGTTTAGATGGCCGGCCAGCTCTAGGAAGAGTCCTTCTTCCACTTACGGATGATGGAGGCCACTGTGCTCATTGGGACCTTCAAAGCAGCAGAAATTTTTCTGTAACCTTCCCCAGATTTGTGTCTCGAGACAATCCTGTCTCGGAGGTCTACAGACAATTGCTTTGACTTCATGCTTGGTTTGTGCTCTGACATGAACTGTCAACTGTGAGACCTTATATAGACAGGTGTGTGCCTTTCCAAATCATGTCCAATCAAATGAATTTACCACAGGTGGACTCCAATTAAGCTGCAGAAACATCTCAAGGATGATCAGGGGAAACAGGACGCACCGGAGCTCAATTTCGAGCTTCACGGCAAAGGCTGTGAACACTTATGTACATGTGCTTTCTCAATTTTTTTATTTTTAATAAATTTGCAAAAACCTCAAATAAACTTTTTTCACGTTGTCATTATGGGGTGTTGTGTGTAGAATTATGAGGAAAAAAATGAATTTAATCCATTTTGGAATAAGGCTGTAACATAACAAAATGTGGAAAAAGTGATGCGCTGTGAATACTTTCCGGATGCACTGTACACTACTGGTCAAAGTTTTAGAACACCTCTGTTTTTCAAGTTTTTCTTCAAATGTAATCAGTCGCAATGAAATGCAATGAATGACCTAAAATGATGAAAAGGTAAGCAATAAACTGTCACATTTTTAAATTTAAAGGTTATAGTAGCAACAAATGAAAAAAAGAAATATCAGAATATTACAAATGTGCCTTCTTCAGGAAACAACTAATACATTATAACCTGCAGATGTTCTGCAGCAATTAAAGTAAGTTAAGCCTTGCAAGTTGAAGCAAACAGTTTGCACAGGTGTCCCAACTTCCGTGAATTACTTGAAATTTGTGTTATTACACCCTTTGAAGTACTACTTTAACAATATTCCAGTGATAATGGCAAGAAAATGACAACAAACAAAATGAGAATATTATTACAAAATGAGACTGGAATTAAATTATTATTACCCTTAGATGTGTATGCCTTTCATTTAAAGAAATTGCATAAAAAAATCAAAGTGTAAGTGAGTACTGTGTCCTACACAATCTAAAGGCAATTGGAAGCTGGAAGAAAGGCTAATATGAAGACATCTGGTAGACCCAAAGTCACAATCTAAACAGAAGACAACAGCTTCAAGCACATATATATATATATATTTATATATAACCTTTTAAGAACCATTACTTTCTTAGTCAGCCAAGCTTGAAGTTGGGTAAGAAGCAGAGGCAATGGCACACCTGATGAGAAGGAAGAGGAGGCAGGTAAATGAGGAAGTAGGATGCTAGGAGGTAGGAATGGCATGGAGCCCATTATATTTTATAGTTCCTAATTAGACTTTGTGTGTAGTTAGTGAGGCCTGAATTCCTGTTTCCTCATACAGTTCAAAGACTTGCACATTAACTTAACTGATGATTCTAAATTAGCTCTTCAGGTGTGAGTATGTCTGATGTGACACTGCCACTAATGCAATTTACATTTTTTGTAAAGTGAAGGAGGACTATTGATGTAACTTCCTCTCCAAACAGTCGCAACTCCGCCCCTTCTGCTTTCTGCACTGTATAAGCCACATGACGCACAACATCCTCATCATTTAGGATCTAGCTTTCCAATGAAACAAATCTCCATAACAAAGCTCCCTACAGTCTAAAAAGTCAACACTGTCACAATGTCAAAATTGACATATACAGTAACTTGCTAAATTCACAATTTTCTGCATCTTTTTTTTCATTAAAAATGAAAAGTGACTCGACCCTTCTCTTGTTTTCTGTTCTTTTTATTTATTTTATATATCTCGTCACACACGTGCGATTAGGAGACAACTAAAGGGCCTGAATAATAGTAATTCCATGTCTGTCCAGGGGGCGGCAAGGTGCACTAATTGTCTCTCTCAATCCCTTATAGACCATTTTCGGGAAATCCCACCCAGTTCCGATGACGGTCCAATGACGTCACTTCCAGTCCCGGTGCTGCTGATGACGTCACTTCTGGTTCCAGCCCTGATGTCATCAATTCCTCCACTTGTCTTTAAAAGCCACCATCTTGATGCAGCTATTCAGTTCTGTTTTGGACTCGCATGAGTAAACAACTCTTGAAAAATGTACTTCTTTGAGGCCAGGATATAATATACTGGTGGCTGCCCCAAACCTTTTCATGTCTTATTGTGCTTTTTGTGACAATATATACAGTACATATATATTAGGCCTGGGAAAATTAACACATTAATTTTTGTAATTAATGTGGCCTGTTTAATGTATTAAAAAATATTGTTGCATCCTGGACCAGCAATGAGGTTATCGTGTCAGGCAGTGCTTTGGTCAGGACAGCATTTTCATGTCATTTTTTTTTTTCCATTACGAAATAATAAGACAAGTAAGTTAAGTGTGAACCTAAAGAATTACATACACATCAAGTACCATATTTATAAACTACCTTTAAACATTTTGAGAAATAAAATTTTAGTTAAAAGTTTCAAATTGCACTTTTCACAATGTCTTGCCACATGTCAGTACATGGTACTGGTATTCATTTCCTTGATTTATACATACCGACATAGGTGCAGGCGAGGGAAAAGAAGCGGGGTTTATAGTAGTCCTGGAGCAATAGTAAAGAAAAGTAGCAAAGGTAAAAATTACACTCTCTACTTTTTGTCATGTCATATTTCAGTAAGAAGGTCAAATCAATGTCATATCGCATATGTGCAACATACATTTTCTTTGAGTAGCACTAAAACCAAAATAAGTCTCTAGTAAAGTGTGAGTCCATCGCAGTGCAAACAAACACACACAATCCAATCACACATTATTGGCAATTTAGGACCAAAAATTCACCTAACCTACATGCGTTAGGACTGTGGGAGGAAACCCACGTAGACAAAGGGCACACATGCAAACTCCATGCAGGGAGGACCTGTGATGTGAACCCTGGTTCCCTTAGTTGTGAGGCAGCAATGCTATCACTGAGCCACAGTGAAGTTGATGAAGTTTGTTTTAAATCACAAAATTTTTGATATCACATTTAAATGGTTATTTAAAACGCATCCTTTTCATTTCATTGCATTACATTTCTAATAGGTGTTTTGGAATGGAGACCACTACGAAAGGCAGTACTGTATATAAAATTAATTGACTTAACAATAGATTATAAAACCAAAAATTTTTTAAATTTTAGTTGGCACTAAAAAGTACACAGCTGACACATTAAATTTGTGTATGTTAAAAATGAAAGAGTTGTGCTGATTTTGATATTACCGATCATATAATTCCATTACCATATTCTTGAGAATTTTGTTGGACTATTACATGTTCATAGTTGGTTTACTTCATATAGGTATTATCTTTAACATAGATTTATTCTTGCAAAACATATTTATCCACTTTCTAAAACCTGCTTTCTACAACAGAAGTAAAATAAAATTAGGACAAGTTCTTAAGCAGCAGAAGTTTGAAATGCTTGTTGATTAATTTGTTTCAAGCAGAACTGACTATGATAAAGCTTTATTTTCAGGCTGTTTGAAACATTCACTTACTACTTAACAGATGATTCAAAACATTGCAGCAATTAGAATAATTAGAACTAAGAAATATGACCATGTAAGTTTAATTCTTCTATTACTTCACTGAAGACTTCCAGTCAAATCTGGAGACAACTTTAAAATCCTCACCCTGATAGTGATAGTTATAAATAGTTTAGTCCCCCATTAAATTGCTGAACTTATTAGTGTGTAGGGAGCAGAGCCTTTAGTGTTAGAGCTTCCAAACTCTGGATCTACCTCCCAGTCTTTCTTGGGACCCCTTCACCAGAAAGCCAAGTTATATTTTTTTAGTATTTCTGTCTTTCTGTTAAAGGATTTGGATTGGAGTTGCACTGCTGGCCTGCCTTTACTACTTAATCGATCCTTTACTGTTTTTAATCTCTCTGTATGAAAACTGAATATTTGTAACCAAAGCTCACTAGCAGCATCGAAACCCCATATACTGAATCTACATCCAAAAAAACTGAGAAGTGTGCATGCACCACCAAAGAAAGAGAATGAAAAGCATACCACAGGCAGTCATGTTTCAGATGTTCATAGGACTGTGTTTTGTGCTCTCATTGTTTAAAAGTGTTGTGCCTTTGTTTTTTTGCTATTATTTTTGCCCTGTTATTAAATGAAAATAGAGAGTGGGCAAGAAGAGTATAACTACCAGTTGTTGTAAACACACTATCAAACAATCTGATCTAAAAATTACAAGATATCATTTGATCGGCCATAAGAAGGCATTTAGAAACTTATGATTTAATCAGCTCAGTACCTCCCCAAACCCCTGGAGGTGATATATGCACATTTTCATATATACTTTACTATGTTTTAAAGTTATGATTTGAGTTTGTGTTGCACAACTATAAACATTTTTTTAAATCTGGTATAACACCTTCTAATCAAGTATTAGCTTTATTTAAAAGGCTGTAGCCCTCTGTGACCCACCCTGAACTGAGGGTTTGGGATTTTTATGTTATTCTACTGTACATTTGTCTATGTTCTTTTTAATTGCAACTGAAACCCGTGCTGCATTTGAGTGAAAGTGTATCATAAAACTGAAACTATAAAAGCTAATAAGTGAAATTAACACATTCTTTCTCACAGCTTGTTTTTCTACTGCTTTATGTAATCAATTATCAAAAGTGTATTCAAATGCTTAAGATCTTAAGTTGCTTTAAAGGAATTCAATGATTGTTCAGATTTTTTTTTACCAGACTGACAAAAACGTTTGCCCTAAGTAAAACAAGTAACTTATCACATTATTTATAAATTAAATTAACTGCTTTATATTCAGGAACATCACTCTACCATCCTGTGCTACTTTTATTCATTTGCAATTCATTACAATTACATTGCAACTCTCATATATGCAGTAAGGAAGAAATGGACAGAAAGCTTTCACCAATTTCACAAATTAAATTAATTTGTATTTTAACTATAAATGTGCACTCAATCAAGAACATTATACAAAAATAAGTTGACTTGACCTGACTTGACATATGGCCCATGATTATTACTTACTTGAAATAAACTGAATTCAAATGCATTTGGGCTTCTGTGGCAAGATAAAACAAATGTGTGAACTTGAAAAGGTCACAATGATGGAGACTTTACCAGGGCTTTAGTAGCTCAAAGAAAATTTCACAAGTACTTAAAAGAGATGAGACAAAAGATGTTAAGTTTATGTCCATTTATAAATCATACAGTCATGCCCTTTGTCAGTTAATTCTCTTCCTGTGAGTTTTTATTATTTTAAATTATGAGTATTTTAAATTATTTTTAAAGTGGAATGAATTCACATATATAAATCAACCCTTTTACCAATTAATGTAACTGCAGATTTATCTGTTAATACAAATGTTAAAACTTAAAAAAAACTGATGCATTTCATGGATCATCACTGTTGATTCAGCAGTGCTTTTTACTGTTCTCTTAATGTTGCATCCTGCAAGAGAGTTTTTAAAAGTCACATCTGATGAAAACATGTTAACCACATTATGGTCCTACCCGAGGAACTATGATCTGTGAGGAAGGCACTTTCTTTCAGTCCACAACGATGTCTTCATAATGACTGAAAACCATGGTTAAAACACATGTCTGCTTAGCAGCCTGTTTCCTAGACAGGATTTGCTTTTATACAGAGCTCTTTATCTTTGTTATTTCAAATTGTTTTCTTTTTGTAATGTTAATTTTCTCTTGAGGATTAAGTTTCAAACAAGATTTATTCTAATGTTTATTCAATGACCAAATGCTTATAGAAATCCATTTATTCTGCCTGCTCATTAGAACTCTACAGAGAACCTGTTATTTTACATTTACAGTATTATATCACAAGTAGCAGTACTTTATAAAACCATTTACATGGAAATAATTTGTCAGCTATTTTAACTGACTACTTGAACACAAGTTAAGTTTTATCCTGCATACATATCTTTGAAGAAATTAAATTCTTTCCAGTTATGTACAGCAGTAAATGGTGTGATGCATTTATTATTACTAGGCAAACACTGTATATGAGTTTATCTTAGAGGACAAGATGTTTCATACAGGAGAGAAAATCATTCTCTCCTTCAGGTTTGTTTTGTTAGCTAATTTATATGCCTATTAAAAGTTATCAAAGAAAGACAGAAATGCTATTTCTTTTTTATCCCTTCTACCCAATTAACTGTAATTGACAATATAACAATAGGCTCCATAGCTATAACACCTGGCAATAATGTGAAATCAGTGTCAAAGCTATCATATGTAACAATGTATTACCTTAACCTAAGACTACAAAATGCCAACAAAAGTTCAGATGCAATATTTCTATGACCAAATAGTGAACTTTGTGAGCTGGAATGTCAAGAGACTCAATCATGAATTAAAGAGAAAGAAAGTAATCTCTCACTTAACATGTCTGAATTCCAAGATAGTATTTTTACAGGAGACTCACTTATTAAGCAAGGATCAGTTTTGGTTGCAAAAAGAGGGGTCCAGCCAAATTTTTCACACAATGTGAAACTTCATTCACATTTTTCATTCAATGTGGATGATGGAAATTTCTTCCAAAATGTATTTGCATCTATCCCTAATGCAAACATTCACAAAATTATTATTATTTAAAGCCAGACCTGGATAGATCCTCAGCTACAGCAGCAATAACATCTAATTCTGCAAAGATAATTCCACAGTTTGTAACAGATCTTTATTAGACCCATCGAGGTTCTTCTTCTCACTTGTACATCATTGTTACTAAAGAATTGATCATTTCCTCATAGGCAATATTTTTTTTCTCACTATCAAATCTTGCAAGTACAACGCTATTGTTATCTCTGACCATGCCCTTCTGATCATGGAGCTTAAATTACTGCATCCTACACACTCATCTCGTAGCTGGCAGCTTAACCCCCTGTCATTAGCTGATGAGAACTATGCAGAATTCACATCCAAGCAAATTAATTATTTTTTTGAGACAAATGCATTAGAGGTCTTAGCAGGTATATTCTGGGAAACTCTGAAGGCACTTTTAACAGGACAGATTATTTCATATCTTTCTCACAAAAACAAAGTGGAAACCAAGACGGCATCTGAGTTAATCAGAGAAATTACCAGAACAGATCTAGAATACCCCAGCTCTCCAAATGAGGCACTTTACAGGATCTCTTGACTACTAAAGAAACGGAACAGCTCATCTTTAAATTGTGACATCATTATTATGAACATGGACAGAAGGCCAAAAAGATCTTAGCCCAACAAATCCATAAGCAGGAAGTCCACAATGCAATAAAAGCAATTACCAACAGGCGGAGATAAAATTACTGACCATAAAAAATAAACTTACAAATTTAGAGAATACTATAAGTCTTTATATTCCACTCAGTTAAAAAAAATAAGACTAATTCATTTTTTGATTATTTGCAGATACCACAGCTACTGTAAATACTATGTGTTGTGGACCTGGATAAACCTCTGACACTTTCAGAACTACTAGATGCTATAAAATCATTTCAAAATGGGAAAGCTGCCAATTCTGATGGCTACCCAATGGAATTTTATAAAAAATGTTCAAGTATGTTAGCTTGACTATAGCAACATTTACATAAGCTAAAGACAACAAAATTCTACCTCAAACTTTTCGCCAAGCTTTAGTTACCATCTTTCCTAAGAAAAATCAGGACTTACTACAATGTGTATCATACAGACCAACTTCCCTTCTGAATAATGACTTTAAGATACTCTCCAAAGCTCTAGCAAGAGGGACTGAGAAAGTGATCCCTTCTGCAATATCACAAGACCAAACTTATTAAAGACATACACTTAGCTTCTAATCTTTGACTTTTGTTTAATACTGTATAATATATTAATCAATTAAATATAACACCCCAGAGATCTTATTATCTTTAGATGCAGAAAAAGCATTTGATATGGTTGAATGGAACTACCTATTCACCACACTGCACAAATTTGGGTTTAAACTACTTTATACTAGTCCAGATGCCTCAGTTTGTATTAAAGACATTATTTCAGGCTACTTCAAACTAGAACATGGTACTCGACAAGGATGCCCTTATCACCTTCGCTCTTTGCAATCACTATTAATAATAATAATAATAATAATAATAATATGTTTTATTTATCCCATGCTCAAGGCAGTTATTTAAACAGCAGGGTATATGTAACATTGGGTATAAATATTTCTGCATAGAACACTAAACAGATAAATACAGATGATATAAAGCATTAAATAGAATAAAAGACAATACACCAGAGTAGAAATACTAAATTCAACACTAAAAATAAAGCCTGAACAAATAACATCATTTGTAATATAATACACACACACACACACACACACACACACAAATTATCCTGATCATCTGGAGAAAGGGGTAAACTGAAAGAAGGGGCAGAAGGTTAAGTTAAAAGCCTTCCTCAACAGATGAGTTTTATGTTGCTTTTTAAAGGAATACATTGTGTCAGCTGATCTAATTAATTTAGGGAGGTCATTCCAAAGTCTGGGTGCTATACAGCTAAAGGCCCTGTCATCCATAGAGTCCAGGTTAGTGTGGGGCACAACAAGATTGCCAGAATCAGAGGACTTTAGTGGGCAAACAGGAGCATAGCAGTGGTGAAGGTCATTGATGTAGTCTGGTGCAAGGTTAATCAAAGGTTTGTAGGTTAAAAATATAATTTTATATTAAATTCTGTAAGACACAGGAAGTCAGTCAAGGCGAAGCAGGATGGATGTTATGTGCTGTCTGTTGCTGGTTTGTGTTAGGAATCTTGCAGCAGAGTTTTTAATCGACTGGAGCTGTGATGTAAGATTAGAAGGGACACCTGCAAGCAGGGAGTTACAATAATTGATGTGGGATGTGACAAAAGCATGGGCAGATTTCTCAGCATTTGAAAAAGAAAGGAATGTGCGAACACTGGATATGTTATGGAGGTGAAAGTAGGAAACTTTCTTAATGTGGTTTACGTGAGTGAAATTAGAAAGGGAGTAATCAAAAATGAAACCAAGATTTCATGCATTAGAAGAAGGTCCGATGAGATCACCATCAAGAGTTACTAAAAAGGAGCTTGTTTTCTTAAGTTGCGCTTTAGTGCCAATTTGCAGGAGTTCAGTTTTGTTGCACTTTAATTTTAAGAGTTCCACATCATCCAGGTTTTAATTTCACTGAGGCAAGTTGTGAGCTCAGAAAACTCTGATGAAGTTTATTTTTTAACACTGAAATAGAGTTGAGCGTCATCTGCATAAAAATGAAAATCCAGTCCAAAGCTACAAATAATATGGCCAAGGGGAAGTATATAGATACGGAAGAGCAAAGGGCCGAGAACATAGGCCTGAAAAACCCCTCGTGTGACTGGCTCTGACCTGGACCTGCTGTTGCCACTCTTGCCCATCAATTAGATAGGACTTAAACCACTGGAGGGCAGTAGCAGAGATACCCAGCATGTTCTCCATTCTAGACAGTAGAATGTCATGTCTAACGGTGTCAAATGCTGCACTAAGACCTAACAAAATTAATATGCTGGTATGTCCAGAGTCTCCTGCCATAACTAAATCATTAGTTACCCAAAGCAGAGCAGTTTCACAGCTGAGCTGCTCTCTGAAACCAAATTGAAAGGGTTCCATCAAATTATTAGAAGTTCAAAAGACATTCTATCTTGAGAAGAGCCTGATTCACTGTTTTTATGATGGGTGGGGTAAATAATGGGTGGGGGCTTCTTAAAATCTCTGTTGGGCCAAATATCATCTGTGTAGTGCACTTTCTGGAAATTCTGGTCCCAAAAAACAAAATACTGTAGAGCATTCTTCATAAAAGAACTTAACCTTTGGCTCATAACCTCAAGAGATGGATTGTTCCCATTTATACAAATCTTTAGCCGGTAAGCACTCAGGATCCTCACTTCCTACATTTCCCATTTCAACTTATTTTTAAAAGTGCTGAGCACCCAAGTGGTCTCCAAGAGTAATGTGTCACAGCCTGAAAGTAGCGCAAATTTCTTCCTTGGATCACACCCTACTGAATTCTGAATCTAGGCTCTTACTGAAGAAGAGGTGCACTGTAGAGAGAAGGCCAAAAAGGGACATATAGTCAAGGAAGGACAGTGGGAAGAAATGGTGGGGCCTGGGCAAATGGGGGTGGCCGCTTATGAGCAGAAGACAAGACAAAGAAATATTAGGGAGAAAGATACAGAAGGAAAGAGAGAATGTGAACTTGGGGTCTAAGCATTGCAATGGTTTACAAGCCATTGAAGAACATTGTCACCTTAATAGTCACCACCACTTTGAGCCAACAAGTGGTTTTTTAACCAGCTCGGGAGACTGAAATTGGTGTAGAGATTGTGATAAGCGAGGTTGTCAGAAGTAGTGTTTCCTTTTCAGTGATTCAAGTCTTCATCTTTCACACGGTATACTTCTTATTTTAATATGGGAACATGCTCTCCCATAATATCCTGTAAATTACCACTAGGCTGTGAGTTTAACTAGTGGCAAACCATCAACCATTCCTCCTTCCCCTCCCCCCATCCCCCAGCATGCTGCCAGCTGTCTTATTAGCTGTTGGTACTATTTCTTCACTTGCCAAACAGCAGCAAGTCCAGTGCAAAATATATGAGTGTGGACAAGCAATTTCCTTGGAGAAGGGGAAGGGGATGAACAGGTGAGTGGACAGTTAAAAAGAAAGGGAAGGAAGGGTGATGGTACTGGTGAGGTTAGAGCTGCTTTTATTGACTCATGCTTACTTGCAATGAGAAGAAGGAACGACCAACAAACTTGTCTTGGTCATCATAGGTTGCAACATCTGAGGCCACAACTTTGCATTCCACGTTCATCATAGTGTTTAGTGTCGGTTTCAAAAATTTGATGACAACCAGGAGCTGGGAGTAGATTACTTGTGTAATCTTTCCATAGTAGGGGAAGTATATCTTATTGAAGATGCCACCAGCAGGGTAGTAAGCAATGCTTCCAACTTTTTTCGAGTCATCATTCATTCCTGTGCAGGATAAATATGCAGGATTGGTATCAATTCCTGGTTTAAATTCAATGATCCAGTTCATTTTGATGATGACACACGGATTGTCTTCTGCATACAAGTAGGTGCAGTCCGCTGTCCCTGAGCAGTTTTCCAGAATTGTCTGTTTAATTTGGCATGACTCCTTGGGGTTGTTTCGTACATCACCATTGTTGTCCTGCAAGAAGTACTGATTGGGTGTACAGTTGTCATTGTTGGCGAGATGTATGGAGTCACTGTAAGGTCCTAAGAGTGTATCCAATGCGTTGGTGTGGCCATCCCAGCTCTGGGTGTTGGTGGTTGTGAAGATGGTGCAGAGGGAATCTGATTGTGGGCAGATCATTATTCCTGGAATGGACAATCTGTCCTGATATGTAGGTTCGTATGGATCTAATGTCTGTAACATGGCACACATTGCAAGACTGAAGAGACCAGTCAGGAAACTGTAGAAGAAAATGCAGAAGAGCAAGATCAAGGTTCAGCTAGTTGCTGTCATGCCCATAAATTCATGGGTGGTAGGATTCCACATAAATGTTTTCCATTCATCCATAAGATGGCTGCAGGATTTCTTCTCCTTGATGCCTGACATTTTGCTTTATATGGATATGGAAACATTCAACCATGGAAAAGCTGTGTTTAAAATGACAGGCGCTGAAAATGAGGAGAGGTTTTGATGTGGAAGAATTCTTTCTATAAATATAATTTGGCAGGTCTAATGTTAAATTTTAAAAAATTTGGAACACCTCTCCTTATGCTGATCGTCTCCTCTTATGATTTGGCAGCTGCTCAGGGTGGTAGCTATGGCTCTGTGGTGCTCCAGGCAGGAAGAGGTGCGCGCACAGGTGACCATTGGTTGTATACTTTCAAAATGCATTACAGATAAAGGGGATTTTCAGAAAGGGACTTGAATAGAAAATATCACTATATGCAGATGATATGGTACTGTATATATCTGACCCACAAAGTTCGGTGCCAGCAGTCTTAAAGGGATTAACAGATTTTCAAGGGATATCTGGCCTAAAAATCAATTTGAATAAAAGTGTGCTTTTTCCAGTGAAATATCGGACTGGACACCTTTCCATTTATCTTAGCAGATAAATTTGAATATCTAGAAGTAAATATCACAAGTAAATATGAAGCTCTTTTTCAACAAAATTTTGCTGTCTGCGTGGAAAATATTAAACATGATGTAAACAGATGGCCTACCCTCCATCTTACATTAGCAGAGAGAATCAACATTGCTAAGATGACCATGTATCCCAAGCTTCTCTTCCTATTTCAAAGCATCCCCATATACATTAACAAATAATTTTTTAGGAAATTAGACTCAATCATAACCTAAGCAGAATTTTTTGTACTGGGCGGTAAATATACAAGCTATAAAGACCTGGACATTGACACAAATCAATGAATATACACAAGCCTTGTCTGTAATAGAAACAAAAGCTTGCAGTACTTCCTTATATTCTCTGCTCTGTGCCACAGTTAATGCAAATTAATATCAATACACTAATAATCAAATTGCCCTTCATTCTCTCAGAACATGGAACAAATGTAGAATGCACTTTAAGAAAGAGAAGCTTTTATCTGTTGCACCTCTACATGCCAAACACCTTTTTCCACCTTCTCAAACATATACAGTACTTAATGTTTGGAAAATGTCCAGGATTAAAACAAGACTTGTATATAGATAATGTCTTTGCATCCTACAAACAATTATGCTTCAAATTTAACTTCTCATCAATACAATTCTTCCACTACTTTCAAGCTACAAACTTTACTAAACAGAACCTGCCCAATTTTCCTCACCTCCCACCTAGTTCTATTCCAGAAGAAATATTGAAGACTCAGATAGCATTTCTACAATTTATAAAAATATGTTAAAGTCCCTTCCTTTATAAGACCCCAGAGTACATCGGGGAAAGGATCTGTCACTTAATATTTCAGAAAAAGAGTGGAAGGCAGCCATGCACAGAATACATTCTAGCTCCATATGCGCAAAGCATTCAATCATTCAACTTAAAATCTTTTATCGAGCACACTTATCTCGTTTAAAATTGTCTAAAATGTTTCCAGGGCAAGGTTCAACTTGTGAATGTTGTAATCTAGCTCAAGCCTCACTGGGCTACATATTGTGTGGTGTGCACCAAATTAACATAATTTTGGATAAAAATCTTTGAATGCCTCTCAGACAGCCTTGGTGTCACAGTCACTCCTAATTCATTAACAGCTGTGTTTGGTGTACTCCCAGACAGGCTTAAAGTGGAGAAGGACAAACAAACTGTATTGCCTTTACCTCACTACCAGCATGTAGACTTATCTTACTCAACTGGAAGAATCCCACCCCATCACTTTTAAGTTAGTGGGTAACTGATGTTTTATACTATTTGAAATTGGAAAAAATCAAATGCTTACTTACTGGATTTGTTCAAAACTTTTTAAAAATATGGCAGGATCTAATCAATAACATTTTAAAGTAAGCTTCCATTTCAGGGAAAAGGATACTCTTTCTTTTTTGTTGCTTTATAGAATAGATTTGGTTATTGGTTCTCCTCTCTTTCTCTTGGGAGAGGGGCTGAATTTTGCTTTGCTTTGTTAAGTTTGACTTGATTGTATGGAATGTTATCTTCTTCTAATTAAATCTATAAAAATAACAAAGTCTTGTACTTTAAATACATGACTGTATACAAGTACAGTATATAAGGAGAGTTACTGATTGATTTATTAATCAGAGTGGTGTATTTTATTTGATAATAGAAGGTGAAGGCCATTGTTGACCAGATACAGCAAAAAAAAAGTACTTTACTTCCTTGGCTTAGTATATTCCCACTGTATAAACTAGTTAACATGGCACATATTTATTAATAATTTGTGCACAACTGTAAGTTTGCCTTTAATTTTGAATATCTTATCTTTAAATCTTTTAAATTCCTAATATAGAATGCATGCATATATATGAAGGAGCACCTGGGAGGAGTACTTTCATAAAGAGGCCAAGAACACGTAATAGGAAATAGCAGGTTAACAGAGTCAAGTGTAGTTGGCTCAGGCTCAGAAAACAAAATCTAAACTTCTTGCAGCATTAAATGATGGACTGTTGAAATATATGGGGTATAAATTGCATGCTTGTCTTTGAAATGTAATTGTTCTGACATTATCTTCTGTTCTGCTCCACTGCTACATTCCATAGAGCAAGAACATTCTGATGAAAATTAAGCAAGGCAGAGAGCATTTAAAGTCACAGCAGATAGGACTGCCAAGGGAAAGGGAATAACTTGTTTTTTGTGCTATTATTTTTCTGTTTAAAGAAAAAGAAGTGGGATTACAGTTGGATTCCTAAAACTAGCATTGTAAACTGATGACATACAAATCAAAAATAATTAATATATTTAGGTGGAAAGATTTGACATAAAAAATTAATAAATCCAAAGATTTTTTTGAGTTTATAAATTAGCAAAAAACTATAATATGCTAAATAAAATTTTGCTGCTATACACTCCATACCTTTTGAATAATTATTCATAGCAAGCACTAGCTGAAGTGAAAAAGGAAAGATGGCAATATAATGTAAGCTAAGTGTAGTAAAATGTTTTGGAAATAGAAAAAAGTCTTTAACGTACAACACTGAACATATGAACAGGTCATTACACTAGAAAAACAGGGAAAAACAAGTGCTTAGTAAGGCCAAGTGATACAGCTACAAGTGGAGTGAGGTAGTAACACTGAGCCACCACAATGCCGTAATGTGATACCCATTCAAAAGCTCAGTTATTTGAATTTTGCTTTTTCAGAAAGCTAGAGTCCAACCTGTCAGCTTCAGGTAATGAACCCTGTACAGGGTGCCAGTCCATTACAGGGCACACTGTGTAATATTAGGTCAGTTAAGAGACAGCTGCATTTCTTTTCCATGTGGGAGAAAATATGAGAACCCAGAGAAAAACCCACAGAAGCATGGGGAGACGTACTGCATACAGATAGTGACTAGACTAGAATTAGAACACCAGAACACCTGGATCTATGAGGTAGAAGTGGTAACAAATGAGTCACAATGCTATCCCTTAAACAATAAAGTACTTTATAAAGCATAAGGACCTTTCATAAGGAGAATCACTTTACAAGTACAGCAGAATTGTTTGAACAGTTCTGCAATAAACATACATGCTCAGTAAGTACAAGAGTAATTATTGATCATTATCATTGTGTAATTAATTTGCATTGTTTCCCTGTAAACAATGACTTGTGATAATAAGATACTGCTTTGTTTTAGCTTTAAAGAATATTATTTTTAAAATATTGATAGCATCGGAATTTGTTTCAATATACAGCCAAGTAACATACTTGATAATATTTTAAAATGTCTTTTCATCCAGTACTTCTTTTTTATGACCTTTTACCAATATTAAAGCACAAAGCTGAATTATTGGTGTGATCAATCACCTTCTGAAAATTTCTCACACCTGCTGTTAAATATTTGGATTAATAAGGATCAGCTTTTAAAATTGTATTTTTTAAAATTATAGAAATCCTCTAGTCAATACTAATACTGTCCAATAAGCTCAACATAAAACATTTATAAACTGACAGGTAATATTTGTTATAATATACCTCTAGGATTGAGCAATCAACTGTAGCCAACAGCCAGAACTGGAAGTCATCTGATAGCCACCCATCGTGTTTCATTAAATCAGACCATGCCACTGTTTGTGATATTTTATTTTCCAAGTAAAGGGATGCCTAAAATCAAGATTTGGTTACAGTGTGCTATACGAATAGAGTATAACGCTCATTAAAAATTTGTTTTCGTGATTAGTGTGACATGGGGGGAACTGGCACCTTATCAAAGAATGGATGTGATCAGTGGATGCTAGATAAATGAATGTCATGTGGATTTAAGTCTCCTTTCTTTGCTAATTCTATTCAAAGCTAGTTTCCAGGAGTTGACACAGTATGTCGAGATATTTTGCTTCACTGAGAGATAGGAGACTGGGCACTTTTTGACAGATTTATTAATACATTTAATTTAAGCAGAAGCTTATTGTCATTTTTGATTCCATCTTTGTTACATTAACTGTTGCTGTACATCATGAACAATGCTGTGAAAGATGTAGACAGTGCCCCAAAGCATAATTTCATAAGATGAGATGTCCATCAATCTGTAATCTTTTGCAAATTTGCTTCATACCCACAGGGAGAGCCTTAGAACAGGTGTTCTATTTGCAGTTAGCAGATGTAGTTAGGCTTTTGGGAATAGGATTTCCTTAGAGCTACTTGCAAAGCAATGTTCATCATGTGACAGATAAGCCTTTCCTGGCAGCCTGTTATAGATAACTATTTTAATTCTCACTAATCTGTTTAACATTGTCCAAAACCGTATTTAAAAAAATGAATTAAATTGATTAAAAGTTTTCCACTGGATTTAAGTAGCCTTCAATCTGTGGTGAATTTGTTCAGGTTTTAGCAGTTATTGTGGTGAATTTCATTGTGCTACATGGGTCAACCCTCTCTGGATAATATACAAAATGCAACCATGGATCCCACTTTTCTCAGAAGGTCTTCAAGGGCAGTTGTCTTTTTTAAAACCAGAGTGCAGAGTAGCATAAAATGTAACAGACACTTTCTCTGAAGAATATTGAAGGGCACCACCCAAATAATACTTTGTGTGCTGATATTCAGCCCACCCCAAAATTCAAGGTCAACCAACTCCATCCAACAAATTAATTCATTAATTGTGAGCAGCACAAATTATTACCAAGTCTTTCTTTCAAAAAATAAAATCTTTTTGGTTATTGCTTTGAGTTACAACAAACAAGCACTTAAAATCCAACATTCGATTATCTTTTGTCAATAATTTTATACATTTTGCAGTTTGTAGATGTTTTGTACAAAGCTTTAGATGACAGTTTCTACTGACCTATCACAAGCCTTTAAAATGACTGGTCTCATTCATAGCCAGAAACAGAAGTTATCTTGCAACAACAGCAAAAAGAAAAAACAAGTCAAGTTTGCTTACAGCATACCCATTCATTATTTCATTTTGCACTTTAGGTAAGTCTGTTCTTCAAATTTTAAAATGATATTTTTGTAGAGTGCATAAAAAGAGAAAAAGCCTAATCTGCTGACAGCATGCCAGGCTTTAATGACGCATTTATCACGGGTGAAGTGCAATTAAGACTTGGCACTTACAGAACTAATAGCACCTCCTTTTGCACAAATAAATTGCATGTTGCAGAACTAAGGGAACTATACAGAACTGTAACTCACCTCCAGCTCTTACTTGAGTCATAGACATCTCACATTCCTGTAGTAAAGACAGCTCTAACATTTTAATAGGTAGTACTGTATATGGAGTCCATCATTATCCTTTATTAATAATGCTTACAGGATACTCAAAAATTCAATAGCTTGAAGTATGTACCTAATTTACACATATGCACAGTGAAAATATTCTTAACTGTTAGTGACCCAACTCTGCTATTTTTTATTCCTAATATCGTACTGTTTGTTATCTTGCACAAACAGATTGCCAAGCTACTACACCTGCCTATAGAATGTGATAACAGATATCAAGAATTTTGGTTATTCATCATTAATCTGCTTCTGACCAGCACACACTTACAAAGAAAGGCCTGTAGAGTGAGGGAGAACAACTGTCCAAAGTCATCTGATCTTTAACTTTGTCTAATTTTATTGTGGCTTTGTTTGTTCTAACAAACCATGGACCTTAACTTCCAGACACCATTCATTATACGGAGCATAGGTAGCCCATTTGGTAGGATTTTGTTGTCACTGATTACATCTTGCCTGAAGAAGGGGCCTGAGTTACCTCGAAAGCTTGCATATTGTAATCTTTTTAGTTAGCCAATAAAAGGTGTTATTTTGCTTGACTTTTCACTTCATTCATAATGGCTAACACGGTAAAACACCCTAGTACTATTGTCACTAGCCAGGTTTCCATCCAAGGAGTTTTTGCAAAAAAATATTTAGCGCTTCAAATTTTTTTACCGATATAGCTGATGGAAATGCTAATTATCGATAAAATGTTGTACATGTCGACATAATATTTTTCCGTTTAACTTTAGCGCATAAATTCCATATCGATACTTCAGATGTCGCAAAAACTACATTGGAAACACTTTTTGTCGGAAAAAAGGGCTTTAACGCAAATAAATGTGTCACATTTTCATCACGTGCAATCAAAACGAGAATGGCGGAGCGGTTCGCATGGTCTGATGAAAAGAGTTTTTTTTTTGATTAAACGTCGTTATTTTGTATTAATTCAAATTTCAGTTTTAATTAAAAACCTTAAGGGAAGCAGATTACAGTACTAATTCAGTTGTTATCGCACTGAGAAGGGATGTTGAAAGGTAGGCTCACCTGTACAGATCCGATGCTGCAAACACAGCTGCATCATGGGCACTTCCAGGAGTGCCAACGCAAATGTCTCTTATCATGCACCTGTCATCAACAAGGGCCTGGAGAACAATAGATGGCCACCCTTTGCGATTAATGTAATCGCGGTAGCCTTCCGTCGGGGGAAGAATAGGCACATGCGTGCCATCCAGCGCACTGTAAATCTGTGGCACAAGATGCACCAAGGAATTGCGGTATGCAATTTCATTGGCCTCCGCTACAGTCGGAAGTCTGATATAACGCTGCATTAATTTTTTTTTAATAGCGGTGCACACAGCATATACACATCGATGGACGGTAGTTTTACTAACCCCAAAAGTTTCTCCAACTACTCTATACTCGGCGCAGGTTGCCAGCTTGTAAAGGGCGATGGCAATCCGCTTTTGGGTTGGAACCGGTGGTCGGTGGCAACCTGTGATGGGCGCAACATCAGGACTGATGAATCCACACAACATCTCAAACGTCGGCCGTGTCATTCTAAAATGTTGCAGCCAGAGATTATCTGTGAAGTGTCTCTCCACCACCTCCTCCCAGAAGGTCTTATTCCGTCGTCTCTCCCATACCCGTGAGTTTCGTCGCACTGGGGTACTTTCTTCGAGCTCTAGGGCTATCAGACAAGCAACTGCTTCATTCTGCTGTCGTCTTCGGATATTATGTACAATTCCAATTATTTGTGAAACTGAAGTAACAGTAAGCTGACAAATTTCAAAAAACTGTCTGAATAATCTCTCCATTTCTTTGTTTCTTTGTTTAGTGGAGGGGGTGTAATGTGGAAAACAAAAGGTAGATAATCTGCGACATACACAAAATTATGTATGGAAACGGCTCAAGGGCAGATTTTTTTCGCGATACAACAAAACTTATGCAACAGTTCGTTTTGGGGGGGATGACGTCATCACGCACACCATTTTATTGATAAAAAGCCAGTTGGATGGAAACAGGCTGGAGACAGCAAATTTCGCACATTTTTTTTATGTATATTCTGTTTGTCGATAACAAAACGTCGCAAAAAACTGGATGGAAACTTAGCTACTGATGGTAATGTTATTTTTAGTGCACAACTCACTAGGCTGCCTATTCTGAACAATGTTACCTTTCTGACATAACATGTGGAGAGGCATAAAGACCATAACGGATTATAAGTACAGCGATCAGCAGGTGAGCGATGACCCTAGTCTCCCTGACACCTTGAACAGTTTCTTTGTACACTTTGATGCATCTAGCAGCAGGGAGACTGTACATTTCCCTTGGCTGGAGGAGCAGCACCTCTAGTCCTGCAACTACACCAAGTGAGGTCCACCCTGAGGAGGATCAATACCAACAGAGCTGCAGGACCAGATAAGGTGTCGCAAGACACTGAAACTATGTGCTGATCAATTGGCAGGAGTCTTTCTGGACATTTTCAATCTTTCTCTGCCACTTGCAATTGTCCCTGTCTGCCTCAAATCCTCCACTATTGTGCCAGTGCCTAAAAAAATCAGCGGTCACCTGCCTTAATGATTACCGTCCTGTGGCTCTGACCCCAGTAATAATGAAGTGCTTTGAGAGAATCCTCCTAAAGTACATCAAGGATGCTATCCCTGCTGGATTTGACAACCATCAGTTCGCCAACAGGAGGAACAGATCTACAGAGGTTTTTGTCTCAATAGCACTTCACACAGCCCTGACTCATCTGCAGTGCCCTAACACTTATGTTAGAATGCTATTTGTTTATTTTAGTTCAGCATTTAACATCGTAATCCCAGACAAGATGGTAAAAATGCTTAATAATCTGGGTCTGTCAACATCGTTGTGTCTCTGGATTACGGACTTTCTTACCAACAGGCCTCAGGTGGTTAGAATTGGAGATCGTACATCATCCACACTGGTTCTGAACACAGGCAAGCCACAGGGTTGTGTGCTCAGCCCAGCACTCTTCACGTTATTCACGCATGATTGCTCTGCCATCCATGCCACAAATATGGTTGTGAAGTTTGCGGATGATACGACCGTGGTGGGTCTTATATCAGACAATGATAAGACTCACTACATAGAGGACATACAACACCTAGCACTATGGTGCTCAGCTAACAACCTCATCTTGAACACCAGCAAGACCAAAGAGATCATTGTGGACTATAGGAGTTCCAGAAGAACAGAACATGTTCCTGTATTCATACATGAGGAGGCTGTAATTTGTGTGGACAATATCAAGTTCTTGGGTATCCACAACACATCGGATCTGACCTGGTCTTTGAACACATCTCATCTGGTAAAGAAGGCCCAACAAAAACTCTTCTTCCTCAGGAAGATGAGACGTACTGGATTCTCCTCTCGGCTGCTCACAAACTTCTACAGATCCGCTACAGAAAGCATTCTCTGTCACAATATGACAGTGTGGTACGGCAGCTGCACAGCACAGGTCAGGAAGGACTTGGCACGAGTGGTGAGAACAGCACAGTGGATCATGGGAAGTCCTCTCCTAGACCTGGACTCTGTTTATGCTGGAAGGGTGCAGAAGTGGCCCAAATGTATAGCTGCAGATCTCACCCATCCGGGAAATGGACTGTTTGTACCACTACTTCAGAAAAGCGGTACAGAAACATAAAAACACGTACCAGCAGACTGAAAGACAGCTTTTTCCCCAGAGCTGTGAAGTTCATCTGCCCTTGCTGATACACATACACATACATCTACCCCCAACCTGCCCCACTATAGACATGCACACGCACTTTCCCTTATAATTAAACACACACACTCGTATTCCTCCCCTGCAGACACACGCACACAGATCACTGGTCTCTGCAGGTGTACTACCTCAGGAAAAGTCTGGACTTGATGATGTCTTATTGCTGCTGTCCTTTATATTTATTATATTTATTTTATTAATTATTATAGTGTATTGTGTATTTTAAGTATTCTGCTGGGGGCGGCACGGTGGCGCAGTGGGTAGCGCTGCTGCCTCGCAGTTGGGAGACCTGGGGACCCGGGTTCGCTTCCCGGGTCCTCCCTGCGTGGAGTTTGCATGTTCTCCCCGTGGCTGCGTGGGTTTCCTCCGGGCGCTCCGGTTTTCTCCCACAGTCCAAAGACATGCAGGTTAGGTGGATTGGCGATTCTAAATTGGCCCTAGTGCGTGCTTGGTGTGTGGGTGTGTTTGTGTGTGTTCTGCGGTGGGTTGGCACCCTGCCCAGGATTGGTTCCTGCCTTGTGCCCTGTGTTGGCTGGGTTTGGCTCCAGCAGACCCCAGTGACCCTGTGTTCGGATTCAGCGGGTTGGAAAATGGATGGATGGATGGAAGTATTCTGCCTTGAAGCCGAGTCCTACCAACAAAAATGTCATTATGTGTATGCATAATGACAATAAAGAATTCTATCTATCTATCCATTACAAAATAAACATTGTTTGGTTTGTAATTTTACTGTTTATACATTACTAGCTCTCCCATGTGGCTCTGCCCATGTAGTAGTGAAACACGACAAACTTAAAAAATCAATAATAAAAAAAAAAGTAATTCTGACCAAGCAGAAGGTAGGTACGCTCTAATGTCAAACATTGGCACTGTATCTGATTGTGTTCAGCTCTGATGGGAGAGCATCCCCTGCATGGGTAGAAAAGCATGTGTACGTGATATCTCTGGCAATCAACAGCTACGCTCCAACACATGGAGAAAGGTAGACCGACTTGAACAGAGGCTGGCATGTGAGTGAGGAGGGAACCCCCTCCCTTCAGCCCGCAGCCACTCTCTCCGATTCACGCAAATAAATCGATACCATGAGTAAACTATGATACTTAGCGTAATGAGATAAGTTGCAAAATCAATCGGAATATTCAAGCAAATTATAGAAAAAAAACTATCTAAATCCGTTAAGTAGTTCTCTCGTGAAAAGCGGACAGACATACAGGCAGACAGACAGTCTTTGGATTTTATAGATAGATAGATAGATAGATAGATAGATAGATAGATAGATAGATAGATAGATAGATAGATAGATAGATAGATAGATAGATAGATAGATAGATAGATAGATAGATAGATAGATATGGAAGCATACTATGCCTATACATAGATATCTATGGAAGCACACTAAGCCTATACTCAGTGAAGATAGCTATATAAAGTAGATTCCAAGCAAGTGAAGAAAGGCAGTTGCTGCAAAAACATTTAAAATAAAATTGAATTGCTGTGCTGGCTACATATAGCCACTGGGGGATACAGTACCTGCCATTTACTGCATAGTGGCTGGCTGCCCACTAGTGAATAGGCAGACTGTCTGCTTTGCTGAAATGTGAGATCCCAGTGACAGTTCACACATTATTTTTCATTTTGTTTGCATTCCAGGTTATAATAAAGATGATGGAATTAAGTTTTTTAGTCAACAACATTAGAGACATAGAATAATGAATAAAAACATTTGTTGTATTACTCACTAAATATAACATGGGTATAAGATGTGCTCCATGGGTCCTGTTTAATTGGTGACTTACTTGGTTTCAGGATTTACAGTTTGCAGGCGGATAAATATTCCAAGTGTGTTTTTCAGAGGAAAATGTGAACATCTTTCAGAAAAAATAGACTACTGCATATAATAAAACATTAATGTCTATGTGTGTGTGTGTGTGTGTTTGTGTGTCTGCTCCCTCTGAGCAGTCTGATCGGTCAGTTTCATTGTGGTTGCTCAGTCAAATGCAGACAGGAAACACCAGGAATGGCAGGTGAACACATATGAGGATACCAAGAAAAGTTCCCTTTAAACATCGGAAGTTTTCACAAAAATATAAATGAGAGAGGATGTACACAGGGTACAAATAAGGTAAGTTTATTTTTAGGTAACATGGCTAGTAAAAAATAAAAGTGCTTGACAATGCAAAACTGTGGGAATGTTCTTTGGGTTTAGAGTTGGATAGGAATGATTAATTTATTGATTACCTTTATTGTTCACAACTGGAAATTAATTTTGTTCCAGTCAACAAAAGTGAAAGGTCCAAACATAGTCAGCAAGACAATGTGATCTTTATGGGAAATCGATAGTGCAGCATCTGACTTAATATACAGTACAATCTAAAATAATGTAGAGAAAAAATTAAAATATACAAAATGCACAACAGTGAGAAAAGGTGTGTCTTTGCATAAGATTTCACATGCAGATGTTTCCACAAAGCACACATTACAGTATGTTTTTTATATAAGTGGCTAGCAGACTCGGACTGTCTTCCAAGCTAACTTTCTCTTTGTTTTGTACACGCTGACTGTCTTTCTACAAGAATCCTTGGCTACCAATTGCCAAGAATTAGGTACTAATACAGATCATTTTATAGCCTACACCTTTGGGTCTGAAGGCTATCTCACAAACTGGACACTTAAGCAACATCACATTGAGCACTGAGGACAAATGAGAAAATTTACACTTGATTTTAATTATTTATTTTTATATGGTGCATTTACTGTTTTATCTCTTTTTCGTGCTTCACCACTGATCCTCAAACCCAAACAAAGAAACATAGAAAATCTTCAGATTTTCTGAAGATACATTATGCTTATATATAACAATGCAACTGCCATATCTGCTGAATCAATGTAGGGCCTGTTGTTTTTATATTTGTGGAGTGGTCCTGAAGGTGTGCAAACTGAAACATATGTAGGCAGTATGCCAAAAGGTCATAATAGTGGGCCCCAAAATTGCTCTACTGTAGTGCAATGACAAGCAATGGTAACTAGAATCGAAAGTATCTTTTACTTTACATGTTGAACTAATGAGAAACATGGGATCAAGAAGACTCAAGATATGTGAGTGTCTTACTGTAATCATATCCCATTATACAGTACACCATGAATGAGACAGCCAGTGTTGTTTAAAGAAAGTTGATATCACATCATATCTGTGAGGATAAACTCCATATCTGTTTATACTCCATATCTAAATATAGTTATAAACACCTGAAATGACAGATTCTCATTTATTATTTATATAATTTAAAGTAAGTGATGCAGTGGTTAGTGCTGCTGCCACACAAGTCCAGCATCATGAGTCACTGGTTGTTGTCTGTTTAAAGTTTGCACATTCCCTAGTGTCTGCCCAAGTGTGTTTCCTATATCCACAAAGACAGGTAATTCACAGGTTAGGTTAATTTGCGATTCTAAACTGCCCCTATGTGTGAGATGGCCCTGCAATAGACTGGTACTCTGACCAGGGCTGTTTCCTGTATTGGACTGGCACAGCGCTGCTGAAATTGGCTTAATCCCCATTTTACTGTCGGCTGGGTTACGCAAATTTAAAGTCATTTTGCTTGCACAGGTCAGTAGATTATTAAGATATATCCTTTGTTAAGAGCATTTCCAGTGCTTTGTTTAGGATATAGCACAATTTTGTTTTTAATCTGCTGAGCAAACTTTTATTTTAGACCTCTTTTTCAGCGTATTGATTTTTATAATAATTGTTAATTTGTTTACTTTATTTAATTAGAAGAATTTGATGGAAGTTGCATGTGGCAAAAGTTATATTAATAATATAATATATTACTGGAAACCCAGTAAAGAGATTTCTAGACAAAAAAGAAGTATATTTGGTGTGGATCTGAAGAAGCAGAAGAACATACACCTTTTGTAAAAAATGTCTCAGCCTCTCCATGTGAGAGCCTGTTTTTTCTTGTGTTTTAAATCAATGACCTCTCTGTTCAGTTTATGTTCTAGCAGTCTTCAATCTTTTCAACCAGAAAGAGTGATGCATGGCTGTTCCAGTTTCACACTTTTTACTCTCTCAAGCTGACTAATTTGTTTTTCCACTTGCCTGTGCTGCAATTTTTATATTCCGCTTTGGTGCCAGTGCAGGTTTTCTTTCTCTTTATATGTATTTTGTTTTTTCAGTTTCAAGCCCTGCAGCACTATACTGTGTCTGACTTTTTATTGATCATGATTTTCATTTTTTATCTGTACTCGCTTCGCTCGCCAACCCCCGTATTTGGTTTTCCGGATACACACTTTTAAGATTGTTTTTTCTTTGAATTGTTGCTATTTCATTAGTTTCACTTTTATTTCAGAACTTCTGTAAAAACAATATTTGTAATCTTGCGAGTCCTAATATGCTGAATCTTTTTAATGAGGTCAGGATAGATTTCTCTGTTTGGAATTTCAGCATAGACAAAACGATCTACATCATCAGCATTTAATTATTTTTTTTTACAAAGTAACAAAGTAAGCAGAGTTCTGCATTGGACTCCTGTCTGTAAAGTCGTGCTATTTTCCTCTCACAGTTCCAAAAGTACATGGGTTTACCAAGGTGATACCCCAGCTTTTGTCTAGGTTTTTGTACAAGGGTTAGAAAGAACGTTTTTGACTCCTGGGGTAAATTTATGTTTTTAAATAAGCAGACAGATAAATATATATATATATATATATATATATATATATATTAACAAAGTAACCAATAAATACATGTGCGGTAAACTCCGTTTTTGAAATTCTCAAGATTCTTTATTTGTCACATGCATAGTTATACAGGACAACACGCAGTGAAATGCATCCTGATCCGCTTATCAAAAACTGTGCAAAGTTAGAAGAACATCAGTTAGATTAACAAAAAGTCATAGATCGAAAGATAACAGTATAGTAGAACATAATAAATAAGTAAAATTATATGAATAAAGTAGAATTAAGTGTTAAGGTGCAATAGTGTAGTAATTATTGTGCAAAACCAAAGTTAGACTGGTGCATAGTTAAATGAGGCAGTTTGTTTGTTTGCGCTACTGCGATCTTTACTTTTTTATATTTTCTGATTTTCCTACTTTCATATCCTTTAACTTTCTCTACATGTGTATAGCGCCAGCGTTTTTTTTTTTTGAGCCTTTCTAATTTCCCTGGTTTCATAATCTCTAACCTGCTCTGCATGTGTTTAGCGCCAACATTTGTAAACATCTCTATGACGTTCTACTTTGTCATTTTACTCACTGTCATTTATTTAAGAGCCGGATTGGACATGCTTTTTTTTTCAATTCCTCTTGTTCCGGGCTGATAATTACTTTCCTTATTTTCTGAATTTGCACCTCGATTATTCTTTTTTGCTCTTTTTTCTGTCCAACACATTTGAGTCTCTTTTCTCAGCGCTTTTCTTTCTTCTTCGTTTAATCGTCGATGTTTCATTTCTACCCTATTCATTTCATTTCTACCGTATTGACCTTATACACTTCATATGCACTGAGCCCTGGAGCTGTGTGTGCTGCATGACTGCCTTTACACTACTGATTTGTTTTTTTTTTATATTGCTTGTAAGTAGGGTGTGTCATGCAAGACTCTCGTTCTATGTTCCCGTGAGACGCACCGTGGCAGGTCTCTTTCGTCTCACGGGTCTTTAAATTATCTTCCGAGAAAAATCACGTATCGTAGACTATCAGGACAGGGGACAGGATTTCTTTTTATAATAGAGAGATATTTCTTATTCACTACCAATCCTATTTAAAAATGATTTCAGTTGCCATTCAGATTAAGTACTTTAAGCTTGTCTTTACAAACAGAGCCAACCTGCAGTTTAGCTCACATAATAGCCCTCTCTCATGCCCCAAAAACTGGTTGATAAAAGATTTGATACTACCCAAAGTAAAATGTAAGTGATTCTGATTTTACTTATTGATTAATACAGCTTGGGTGTGGAATATTGCCAGTTACCAGAAGGAAATTTCTTGACTACATATATGATGTAAGGATTTAGTCCTTGTCTATATCAAGTTATTACTCTTCTCAGCCTGATCTGCCCATCAAAGTATTTATCCAAAGCTTACCAATTGTGACTTCAGTTCATCATGTGATTCTGGAGCTGTAGCACAAATCAAACCATACTTTGGAACTGGAACTGGAAAAAATAGATCTAAAGAATATCTCAATTTTCACACATGTTCCAAATAGCCAACAATGAGAGTATGTTACGGTGTCTTTATTAACACAATGATTGCAAAGATTTTCTTTAGGTACTCAGGTTTTCTTCCCACATCCCAAAGATATGTGTGTGAGGTAAACTTGCAACCCTAAATTCTTCTAGTAATGGTGAGTGTCCACATGAGTGTAACCAGCAATACTAAACCAATCCTGGTACCCTGTCCTGATGGTGGCAGGATTGACTTTAAACTGCTAGACCCAAAATTGAATTACATTCAATAACAGATAAATGAAAGGTTTCCATATTATGTCCTTTTTACTCTTTTTCATACTTGTTTATATTTTATCATATCTGGCATGCTATGCGATGTGAGTCTGATAAAGAAAGCAAATTGAGCAGGAATGCAATGTCAGATACAAGCTTACTGATTTAACTTAAAAAAAATCTTACAGTGTAATGTTATATCTTATTGATTAACTTTACACAAACATCACACAAACAAGGTGGCCTGGCTGGTAATCAGATCCAGTGCTCAAGAACTGGAACTGAAGCAGCATAGCTAACCACAATACCATAATATCATTGAAAATGGGGAAAGCTACATTTACAATAATAGTAACAATAGGTTAAACAAAAATGATTTTTTTTTGGCTCATAATATGAAACAGACGTCAACAGTCACAAAATGCAAAAAGTAGACTTTGGTGATACTTATGAGTTACTACGTCTGCTAGTAAAATGCTTCATCTAAACTACTGAATATACTTATATCAATAAACAAGTACTACATCTGGTAACTTTCCAATGTGAAATGCCATTTTTTTCCTTAAAACTTTGAAATACCCAATACGAAGAATACTTGCTGTTATAACGTAGGAGGCAGAAGAAGAAAACAACAATCAGATGAACTCTGACAGAATAAAGCTTAAACTTCAGTTTATCAGCGAAACTATCGCAATCCTGCAGTGTGTTATTTATAATCAGCCTTTTATGATTCTATTTGAAAAGGACTGCTATAGACATTAAGTGTGGTCCTTAAACCCCTATAATATTCAACAGGACAAGTTTATTCTGTATCACATGAAAATACTATTTTAAATTTCTCTAATAACTGAGTACAAAGTCTACATTTACTAGTGACAAGGACATATTCTAGAAAATAACAGGCTTTGATTACATTTTGAAAATATTTTAAACTATGAAAGAATTTTATATTGTACAAGAAATGGGTGACATTACTTATTTAATTTACTGTTAACGAAAAGCATACTTAATGAGTAGGTTGTGTGTTCTTTTTATCAGGGTATCACATTAAATAACTTACACAGTGTGAGGGAACATGGCAGATGTAGTATTATAGTACATGTTGTACACATGCCGATAGGGAACATCCAGATGACAGTTCTAAGATAAGGACTCGCACACCAGTGTCTAGGGACGTGCAGTCACTAACAACCTTTTCTCTTTCACCCACAGCTGAAATGATGTCACTTCCAGTTCAGCCCGAAAGGTCCTGCCTCTTCCTCCATGTGTGCTATTTAAGATCAGTCACACAAATTGGCATTTATTGACAAACCTGATTCCAAAGAGCCTGGAGCTCAGAGAAATCCTGAGTAAAATTCCCAAGAGAGACACCATCAGATGAGCAACATCCCTGAATATGTTCTGTTATTTAAACTTTATTTTTGTTCAGTTTACATGTATTAAGCAGAATACTGGTTGGTCACCAACCCTTTACCATCTCCCTCTTGTTCTTTCTTGTATTACAGATCATCTACACAGTACAGGCTGCTTAAAGTGGTTGTAATTGCAGAATCAGATTTACAATTCCTTGTCCATCTTATTAGATATCTATATATATTTGGTATTTGCAAACTATATAAATCAAACATAGCTGACACTAGTGCCTCCACATTTTCAGAGACCAGGGTTGAAATCCAAACTCAGTCCCACTCTTCAGAGTTTGCATATTAAGCACTGCAAAGAAATGCTTGTTGCACTAAAACTGCTGTTGAAAACTGTCCCCGCATGTTTGAGTATATGTGTGCCTCATTATGCCCTGGAGTAGACTGCTATTTCCTCCAGAGTTAAGTTTTGCCTTGCACACAATGCTGCCAGGATAGGCTGTAGGTGCAAGCAACCAGTAATTTTATGATCACCATATGGTTGCTTTGTGTTGTTCTGATTCCAAGACAGGAATACAGGTTATCAATAACACATTAATAGGTATATGAACCATGCAGGAACTTTAAAAATGATAATGTTTTAATTCAGAGTAATGCATGTAGAATTGTATGTTCCCACAGCTTACATATAATGCTTTAAAACTTTTGAATAAAGGAAGAAAGGAATAAAAATAAAATGTATAACCACAATATATTTTTTATCAGAGCAAAGATGTTACATATTCTGTGTGGTGTAATATAATAAAATAATATTAATATGTGTCTTAATATTATGTTATTTTTCCGTGAGTTTGACATAGTACACTGGTTATTATTATTAGTTCAGGAAGGGTTTAATCTGTTATAGGATATTTATCAGTTGGGAGAGAAGCAGAAGTAAAAGAGGAACACCTATACACCTGATGTTCACTGATTTTATTTGCATTTTCATAAGAAATAAATGTGCTGAATGAACAACACAAAGGCTGTCACTTTCAGTTCAGTTATCAGCACCTTGTACTACTTTACAAAATGAACCTGCTTTTGAGTTTCCTACTTGGAAACAAACACTTGATAATAATTTTCTTATCATTTATACTACATGACTGAAGTGGCCAGACAGCAGAAAATGTGTAATTTTTTCTGCAAGTGCCATAAGTGCAGGTTTTCTAGTTTATTGGATGCTAGATGTACATATATGGCAAGTGTGTCATTAAATTTATATTGAACAAGGTTGTTCAGGCTCAAAAATGTAGAATCTGAGAAGGAAAAAATTATGAGAATTTGAATCAGTTTATAGCTGTCTTAAAAGACCTATCAACACTGAACGAGGATCAAGTTCTCTGTGAGCAGATAATGGGGTATGTTTTTATTATGCAGCAGATCATTAGAATACTTCTATCTTACTGTAGGTAAATGCTGTCTTTGCTTGTAAAAATTCAAAACAGCACTAACGATAAATAACTTTCTAGTGCCTCCGTTTCTGTCTATGCAGCTTATAAAAAATAAAATACACACAATAGAGAGAAGAAAAGCTCCATTAAAAGATAAAAAAGATAAAAGATCTTGTAATTGGGACAAAAAGAATGAGAAACAGCCATATGTGCACTAACCATCTTGCCAACAAGACCAGTGGCATAGTGTATGCCCCTATGGCCCTTGCAAGGCTAGGTGTGGCCTCTAGAGTCAAGGGGCCCCCTCAACAAACCTCCACAAATAACAGTCACAAAAACATATTTAGTTTTTGCAAAGAGAAGAACAACAGTTTGTGTATTTT
Source organism: Erpetoichthys calabaricus (assembly GCF_900747795.2). Taxonomy (NCBI): domain Eukaryota; kingdom Metazoa; phylum Chordata; class Cladistia; order Polypteriformes; family Polypteridae; genus Erpetoichthys; species Erpetoichthys calabaricus. The sequence continues at coordinate 278,511,766 of NC_041395.2, forward strand.
TAGGGTAAATAAAAGAGTGAAAAACTGGTGTGTCAAGTCGTGCAATAGCCAGGAGAACGCAAGAAAATCTGCATAAGTTAGCTTGTAGATATTAATAAGAAAAAGAAAATGGCTAAGCACAACTCAAATCAAACAACTGGTACAACATGACATTGCCAAACTACCAAAGACAATATCTATCATTAGAGCATCAGTGGAAGAGGAAACTGGCGAATTGCTGCCCATGTCATAAACGGAGTAGATAGCACAATCGAGCATTGCAGTATCAGTGTGCCAGGAAATGCTTCTTCTGCTTGTCCTCCTTGCTCATCTCTTGCCATTGTAGACAACCACAACCTTAATTATAACAATGTGCTGAACTACCTGACTGCCCAAGACTCTAGGCAGAAATAGTGATATGCAGAATTTGAAAAGAAATAACAAAAATAATGGCATTGGGGCCTGAAAGTATTTTATTTTTATATGTTAATGCCACAGGATTTAGTCTCTGAACTGCAACAAATTGGCCAGGCATAATTACTTTTTAAACATTTAGTTTCTCACTTCAGCAGAGGGGCAAACAAGTTTAACACCCAGGTAGTGTTTTTTCAGGGATTGACGGTAAAACAAAAGTGTTAAATGCAAGAGATGGTCAAGGCATTCTTAGGATCCAGTTGGTAAAGGTCTAGGTTTACTGTGTTCATTGTATTTTTTATACATTTTTAATGCAGTCATTTTTAGGATTTATAGTTATCATCCAGCCTGAAGTGCCCTAACTTGGCCTTTTATTCTGTTGTATTATTATTGTCATTTTGTTGTTTCTGACAGTTTTTTTTTCATAAATGCTGCCATGTTGTTGAAAGCGACTGTGCTGTTGTTATAAACATCGGGATTAATAAAGTATCTATCTATCTATCTATCTATCTATCTATCTATCTATCTATCTATCTATCTATCTATCTATCTATCTATCTATCTATCTATCTATCTATCTATCTATCTATCTATCTATCTATCTATCTATCTATCTATCTATCTATCTATCTATCTATCTATCTATCTATCTATCTATCTATCTATCTAAACTACCATGTATAATATAACCTTGCATTTTACAATTGAAAGATAAAGGTTTCATTCACGCTGCAGCTCAATTGCCATTTTTTTTTCACTCATATGTGACAAAGATCCGATATGTTAGAAAAGCACAATTCGAGAAAAGGCACACAATCAAAAACTTTTATGAAGTATCTACACTACTCTCGGAAAGTGTGTTTCGCATCCAAACTGTGCTTTTGCCACTTGCTTCAATGTGCAGAATACCAGTGTGGATAAACCAACAGCTCTGACCTTTCGTTACCTCATTCTTTTCGTTGCCATCATGAGCTGACAGATTTACGTGTGTCCTTTACAGAAATGATGTGAAGTATCTTTTTCACAAAATTATTTTATTCATTTTATGCATGTGTAGCACATTCAGGATAGACAGATTGGTATCAGTTGAAATTTTTTCTGAGCATTCAGAAAAAACAAAACAAAAAAAAACCATGCAAGGCAAAAATCAGAATAGACAGAATCTGGACAGAGTCACTTTTGGTTACAGTGTAAACATAGTCTTAAAAGACTTGTGCTTCTTCATATAAGAGCTATTTATGTCAACAGCAGTATCCAAAAAAATATTAAATCTTTGAAAATGCTAAATATGAGAACATTAAATATGGTTTTTCTTGTAAAAGTTATTTTTCAGTGAGGGGTCCCACCTCTGTTATTGTGGTGGAGGGAACAAATTTTTTGTTATGCCACTGAAAAGACGTCATGCCCAGCAAAGAATGCTACATGTAATAAATGAATGAATGTTACCCAATAAAAGACATGGTGTGTGAAATAATTATACCAGACATAATTATTTATAATGCATACTAATAATGAAGAAGCCTCAAAGGATAAAATGCAGTGTACAGTGCATGGCAAAGTAACAACAGTAACAACAGTTAATAGAAAAGTGACTTAACATAATGGCAAATGTAAAAAGTTGCAAGTGTGAAACTATATGTTCAGTAAGATGCTTAGCATTGACTTCTAGAATCCCAAATTAATTTGTAATGAATTTTTTAATTGTTTGATTACTAAAAGATTGGTGTACTGTATTCTCCTTTACATTCTGCCAGTCTATTTTGTTGTTTTAAGATACTTTGTGCTACTACTGTATATAATAAACTTAATGTTTTCTCACAATTTCTGTGTTAAACAGCATGAATGGAATTCAATTTAAGTCATAAGAGAAAATCTTCTTTCTTAGCTTGATGTGGATAATTGGGGCCTACCATGACAGCTCAGATACAAGGAAGGAATCAGCCCTGGATCTGATACTAGTCTTATTAGAATGGCACATTTTCACACATAGAGTAGGTCAGTTATGCATCACCAATTAACAGCATGTCTTTGGACCATTGGAAATAACAGTGCTGGGAAATAATCAGGGCCAGATTTATATGAAAAGAGGCCCTAGGCTATTCCACTTATGAGGCCCTTTCACCTTCCATTTTTAAGTTTGTAAATTACATGAGAGATAATAAAATTTTGCTAACAATTTGAATGTAGGCCCCTCTTGATCTTGAGGCCCTAGGCTGAAGCCTAGTTAGCCTATAGGAAAATCCGGCCCTGGAAAAAATGCATGTTATGTAAGGCAGCCAAGAGTAGTGCATAATAATAGAGTGATGCATATGTTCTGATTGGTTTTTATCTTGTTGCTGATGCTGCTATAACTGTGTGCTATAACCTTAGCTAGGAGTGGGCAGATGTCATCTATATTTGTCAATCCTCCACATCTTCCTCCCTCAATCCCCTCTCCCTCATTTTCTCTCTTTACACAGTCCTCCCCACCTTAGCCTTCATCTCCCCCTTGACCTTTTCCCTGTGACAGGCCTTTTTCAGACTCTTTCAGTTGCCATACCATCTCAATCTATGCCTTTCCCAAAACTGTCTACCATTCATTTATATTTTTTTCTATTGCAATGGGAATGTTTCAAAGAGAGATAGGTGTAATGTTGGCTTTTTTGCTGGGTTCTAGGAAAACTGATTCAGCAATTTGGACAAACAGACAGAAATTTAAATGCAGTACTGTTTTCCAGCATTCCAAATATGCATTCTCAAATCTAGGACATGGCAAGAGGTATTTGTCACATGATACAATCACATTCATGTACTGTACTTATATTCAGAAATGTCCTTCAAAATTAACGCTCAGTTAAACCAAAACTGCATACATCGATGTCATTGCTTTCAGAAAGCATAGCAAAAGCATTTTTACTGAAAACTAACCATACACAGAAGAAGAGGCACAATGATGTTCACTTTACAAGACAAGATACTTATTTAGGAAAATTAAAAATATATGTCCTGTATGTAAACAAACTGAGACTAAATTAAATTTAAGTTCTGCTATGTTTAATTAAATAATGACACTCTGCATGTTAATTATTCCCCACAAGGAACTTTCATTTACTTAAAAAAAGGAGAAATACGAGCTAATTAGAATTTATGCCTCCATAGCTATACAGTAGACCTCTCAAGAATAAACCATTCTGGGGTATATAAACTGAGCGAACACATCCTCTTGCAGGTTGCAATTATGTATAAATCCTTTTTAAAACCAGGATTTTAAAACCAAAAAGTCAGATTAATATTGTAATTGCTGTCTTTGCAAGTGCTAAAAGTATAAATTAGTCTACTTAAGTACAGTGAATTGTAAGACTACATTGTGGGCTAAAATTTCTTGAAGCTTGCTTTAAAATCCCTAAAAACTAGCTCCTTAGTAATGTAAGGCTTGCTGTTTGGAAAGCAACACTCTGTCTTTGTGGGTACCACTGTGTTGACACAGAAGTTAATATAGTCTGTGATGCAGTGACAAAGTCCCTCGATATTGTTCCCATGTGACTCATACATCATTTATCTACTCTGTCATTTGGAATCAATCATTCAGAGCCATTTCAGTCTCCAGGCTCAATTTCTTCATTATTCTGGAGGTAACAGGCTACCATATAATGACAGGCTTGTAGCTGGGAATAAGATGAATCAAGTTGAGGTCAGATTTGCCCAAAGGAGCCAGTGGATTACACTTAAAGGCATCTTTAACAATTGAATACAGCAGGTCCAGCTTGTTATTTTCCCAAATGGAGCTGGTCACAAACTGATGGAAATCTGTCATTGTTTGTTCTAAAGTCACATGGTTGAAGTCATCACATATAATAGCTGCAGGGTCAAAGTGGGCCATCATTAAAGTGTTTGTGACAAAATGAATCAATTCTATTGCTAAGTTCCCATTTGTGGAGAGAGGAATATAAACATTAATAAGAAGAATTCAATTTATCTCCCTGGGCAAATAACGTGTATGACTTCTGACAGCCAGGGTTTTAATTTCTGAATTACAAACTGTAGTTTTAACTGTAATATGCTCCCTTTCAAACCATTCTTCATTCACATAAATGACCATCCCACTCCTATCTTTATTCCACACAGCAGGGTCAGGTGTACCAGATTTAAGCCAGGTCTCCATAAAGCACAAAATGCCACTGTACTTGTATGCTCAATGGCTCGCTGAAACCACAGATGGTTCATCCATCTTATTTGATAGCGATCAAATATTTCCCATTACAATAGATGGCAGACCAATTCTAAAACCTTTTTGGCTTACTTTTATTCTTGCGCTGGCATGTCACCCTGTCCGTCTATGGACAAATAGCTCCTGCAGTAAAGTGTAACTGAGCTTCTCAGGCGCTCGTGACTGCAGTTCAAGTAGCGGATTATGTCAGTATTTAATACACCCAACTTTGGTTTTCTCAATGTATCTTACTGTTTCAGATGTTGCAGACATAAGGCAGCCTTCAGGTCCTCTTCGCAACTCCATCCAGGTTTGCAGCCCCTTTGAAGTGCGGTCATGACAAGCCAGTGCCTGGGTTTGTGTGCATTGCAGTTTGTCAGTAAATGGATTTAAAATCAATTTATCCGATTTCTAGTGGCTACTATCAGTGACAAGCCAGAAGCCAGATCAATTCTAATTTTTAACAAGACTAGTAAGTAGTATTAAGTTCAGAAAAAAAGAAAAACACTGAGAAATACAAAGCTTCTTTAAAAAGGCTGCTGCTTGCATAGTGCCCAGAAGTAAAAATTGTACAGTAAAATCACAAACTAGCCTACAGTAATTTCCATGTCTTTGGGAAGTGCAAAGATCCCTGGTGTAACCGGATGGAATTCCATAATAAAAGAAGGAGAATTTGCAAACTTCAAAGAAACTGGGCCAAGATTTAAACCTATTCCTGTGAGGCAGCAGCGCTATCCACTGTGCCACAATGCTGACCATTTTACTTGTACTGTAAAACAATGGCTTTACATTGTTGTAGGCCTTCCTTCTATTTGAATTGTACTTAAAAGGAGAGGTTGCCACCATCTGAAGTTAATTCAATTGAGACATTTTAATTCCCTTTCTAATCCATTTCAACAATTGCCCTACCATCCTATTAAGTCAATGCAAATCCCAGCACTATCTAAATTGCACCAAAAGAAGATAATCAATTACAAATGTATGTCAACAAATTAAATGACACTTCTTTGAATATCATAGCCCAAAGGCTTTAAATATTTCCACTTGACTATATCCAGCAAAACAGTATGAACCATAATATGAAGGCCGAATGCAACGAGAAACACCTGCTTCAGTTTCTAGCATGACAAAGGATAAAATGCAGAAAATGGTGTTACAGTACGTGTAAGTAATTCTTAAATCCTCAATGTTATTTAAAACCTAACTACAGCTAAAAGGTGATAGTGGGTAGAGCTCAAGTGCATTAAGCATTATCGTCTTACTGCTAGTTATTTCAGTTCTCCACTGTTGAATCCAAATGATTTGCAAAGGTACTTGGAAAAAGCATGGACCATAAATATAGATGAGAGACAAAACTCCCTGACCGTGTCTTTTTTGTTTTCTGTTATCTGTAAGCATTCATTGTTTTTAACACAGAAGAAGCACAGTATGTTCTGGAAAATGTACTTCTGAAAGAAATCATTCTGAAAGAGGCTTCTTTTAAAGTAAATACCATAGATGCTTTTTTAAAATATAATGGTCATCATTCTTGTGAAGTGTTTTACCATCATCAGAAAATTAATATGGAGTCTTTTTTTTCTTACATAGCTATTCCCATTTTTTATGTGGTGACACTATTTTTTTTATTAGATTTCTGAAGTAGAGGTAGGCATGATTTTTATCGATGGATGTCTTTCCTGACACCAGTACTCCCCATTTATGAAAATGACATTTTATAGGAAATATATTATTCAGCCAAATTATTATTTGGAAAAATTGAATGTATAGTATGTGGCACATACTAGTCAGAGGTGCTACAAGTCAATTCTGCTTCATAATTTTGTAATGCACTTAAGATTATAAAGAAAAAAACTGTAATAATTGTCATCAATTATAGTGATGTTCCATTTATTTTTCTCAATGATTTGAATAGTAATAACATTTAAAAATCAGTTAGTTTTTTATAAATATGTTAATTTTGTCTGCAACCCTGCACTGGGTCCAACACTACAGATAGAGGAAAAAAATTAACAGTGCCAATATAATCTGTTAAGCGGGTTAATCATGTGAGGATTAAATAATTTAGAAGCAGAGGTTACAATAATTATAATATTATGTGTCCTATACTTGTAAGTACTATATATTTCACCATAGGTTCAAATAACACTTTCTAGTGTTTGCATTTTGAAATGGTCATGACAATCTCCTGCTGTTACATTTGTAAGGCAAATGTAATAATTATGATAATGCAAAATTTATTACTTCGTTAATTTTGAGAACTGCAATGCAGATGTTTTTTGCAAGCTACCATTGCACTATTGTTACATTCTTTGGATATGTTACATATTCATTACCTAAATGCAGACTTTCTAGCATAGCTTTTAATATTCTTTCATAACAAAGCAAAATGCTAATGGGTTCCTCTCCATTAGTATGATGGTTGAGGAAATATGCTTGTCAAACAGGAGCCATTTTAAACGTGTGTCTTTAACAAATCCATTGTCAGTTGCCGTAATTGCTGCCTCACTCTTATGTGATAAAAGCATATTTGCAGAACCACTACTGAGTAGCATTCAAAATATATCTTTAATAAAAGTATTAGATGCTATTCATTCCTTTTTTCATTCCCCTTATCCCATTCAAGTTTGCTGTATAGTAATGGGTCTGAGTCATAAACTCACCCCAGATGGCATTCCAAAAAGCCTAACCACATTACAAAAATAAGTGAATCTAATATTACATAGGTTCAGATAATGTTCATATTTGTTAGACATATTTCAACAAATGAATGCTTATAGATTTCCTTCTTTGGCCAAAATCCCTCTTGGCCAATGGTACAACAGCCTGGCTTTCAGCTAAGCCTTTCCTTTTTCACAAGATGGTTTTATGTCATAGAAGGCAAACATATAAGACAAAGGGATGGAGGCTGGAATGGAGCTGGAGGGGGATCATAGAAAATGAAAGAGATCTATCAGGTTTATTAATTTAACATGGCTTAAGTTACGGTGACTTTATATCCTTCTTGAAAACACCTCTTAATAGTCAAATAAAAAAGAGCTATGTTAAAAATTTTCACAGTGCCAAATGACACAAGCAACTTAAAATTTACAGTTAAAGAAAATGTTTTGAGCTCAATGCCAGTTCACCTTCTCACATACTGCTGCCCTCTAAGCCGTTTTGCTTCTAATCAACTGTAATTCACTGCTAATGTAAAGTGCCCCTATAAATAAAATGCATTATTATTATTATTATTATTATTATAATTCAGCATTCATATTAAAGGAGAAGGCAGAGAAATAAATTGAGGTAAAATAGGGTGTTTTTTGAGTTTTGCATTTCACATAATATATACAGTACATGCTGAACAAATGTATAGTTCATGTACATTAAAATAGTTGAAAATGTTATTAAATGATAATTCATATATTGGACGGACTTTATAATAAAGGAAAATGGAAGGACAGGGGAAGAGAAAAGAGGGAGGCCAAAGCAGAGGTGGATGGAAAAAGTAAAAGATCTGAAGAAAAAGGGCTTCATTGGTGAGGAGGTGTAGGAACAAGCTGTTTAGAGAAGGTTGATCAAGCAAATTGACCCCACATAAAAGTGAGAAAAGATGAAGAGGAAGAAGAAAAGGAAGAATACACTTTTACAAATCATTTATTAAATACAGCAGATGTGTTTAGTACCTATTTTAAAGTTGAAAGTGTTCATTCAACATGTTTTCAAATGTTTATTAATGAAAGTAATGAAATTTGATAAAAGGTTTTATCAGAAATTTTTACTTATTGCCAGTATGCCTGTGTTTCGTACTTTGCTGCCTGCCCTTGACTATGGTATTCCTTTGAGGTAAATAAAATCTTTATCTTTGCATTTTTTTATTGCAATACTCTGCCTTTATTATGGCTCCTTTCCACTGTTGACCAAATGGTTTACACAAATAACAACATCTGTATCGCTCAGTTAATGATACTTCACTTGCTACTGAAATATTCTTGCACTAACGAAATCTTGCCATTTTTGAAAGGCATTTTCCTTGGTCTAGAACAGCAAATGAATGTCATTGCTTGGCAATTTAAAGTAACCAAGTGACTAAAGACAGATGTGAAAAAGAACTGAACACTTTAAAAGATGTAAACAACTAGACACAAGCCAAGAAACAGCATGTATATAGGGTTGGAGTGTTTCCTTGTCCTTAAGCTGTCTATTCTACTACTACAACTACTTTTTAAAACTTTTTTCACTTTGATTTTCTGATATTCCTAAAAAGAAGTTTGTTGCCAAGAGTACAGCAAACTTCTGGATGTTATGCAATAATTTGATTTCCTTTTCTAAACGTCTAGGTTTTTTCATCCGGTGTTAACATTGGGAAAAGAAGATGATAGTCTGATACAACATTCTCTAGGTCTTGTGGGCAATGCAAAACTCTGGAAGCTTATAATACTGAGAAGATAGTTCTTATTTCTGAAGACATGCATTTATAGGCGCTCAAATGTATAGGTCACGATTAGCACATCAGCTGGTCTATCCATATATAATGGAGTGTTAAATGGTTTTCATTTATATATTTTTAATAATAGCAACCTGTAATAATGTGAACAGCTATAATATCTATATATGCTGTCTTTTCATTATGCATCTTTAATGTTTTTTAATTCTTCTATTCACCAGGTATAAATGAGAGGTCACAACAAAGTTGATGACTTCTAACATTAAAAAATCAATTGAGTGAAACATCTGAATTGTATGAAAAATTAGTATAATCCTGTACTGTTTTTTAGAATCCTCTGATACTTTGTATGACTCCTATGCAGACCTGAAGTCGGTACTTATATCCACAGAACAGACTTTGGGCCAAAATACTGAATTAAGTAAAATATATCACCATACTTCATGCTAATTGTTCTTCTGCAGAAAGGTAAGAGTGTTTAATTAATGCTTAGTACCTGAACTGTGCAGACTGATACTTAGTGTGGAGCTTCCTAATGTAGACGTATACATTTTTTAATCTTCTTTTACATTTACATTTTACATTTATATCATTTAGCAGACGCTCTTATCCAGAGCGACTTACAACAGTGCTTTTATTTAACAAAAAGCATATGGATTTTTTTACTTCCTAATCCTTTTAAAATAGTACTTCAGCAACAGTTTTTTTGAATGTTGAGATCAATGCAAAGTACTGGAAGGGTGGTGACTGTCTCTACAGTCAGTATGAAAAGTGTAATGTATATTACAGAAATGAGAAGAAAGCTTTCATCAAAACTGGGGCACTATAAAATACAAAGAGACAATAATGTGTATGTAAACAATGGTGAGACATACATGTATATAAAACTCAAGGATAATTATCATTGCTAACACAGAAAGTGTAAATCTCACAGTATAGTTGCTAAATATGCAGATGGTATTTGATAAAAGTATTCCCATGCTCATTTTTTATGAACAGAGAGAAAAAGAAAATGTTTAATTGCTTAAGTTAACTTATTGGAAGGAAAATGGCAAATGAAAGTAAAAACTATGCTGTGCAAATACTGTACATATATTCTGAGAGTATGAGTGGCTGGTAAGAGTTTTACAGGTGTGAGAAAGTGGTCACGGGATAGAAAAAATGGGGCCAGCCTGCTCTCTCTGGATGGGCTCATGAACACTTGGCAAGAGGTCCATTCTGTTCTGCTCATGCTAAAGTGAATATGTTTTGAAATTACTGTGCAACTGAGAAGCTTCCTTAGAAATCCTACACTTTAAGGGTAACAGGAGTGTCAGGGTTGCAGAGACATCAGGAATCTGGAATCCCTGAAGTAAATGCAGGATTGCCATTAACTCTAGAAATGATTCTCAAGCTTGGCTCAAAATTACCTTGGGAAATGTTTTAAAGTTGCCACACAGTCAATAAAATGAGTCTGAAGTTGAGAAGAGAATTGGTAACACAGGCTCCAGTGTGAGGAAATAGAAAAGTCAGGTTCAAGAAAAAGAAGATAGAAGATACATGAGTTAAGAAGTATAGTTTTTCTGTATGGTAATCAAGCAGGCAAGACACTCCACCAAACAGAAAGTCCATAGGTAGTGTTTCATATGAAAGTTAATCAGTGCTACAGGTGAAATATACATATGTACACACATTCCCACACAACACTATACTGATACTGGTCAGGGCCTCCTTTTCCTTTCAGAAACAGCATCAATTCTTCATAGCATCAATTCCACAAGATGTTGAAAACATTGCTTCGAAATTCTATTCCATGTTGATATGGTTGCATCACACAGTTTCTGTAGATTTGTCAGCTGCAAATTCATGATGTGAATCTCTCTTTCTACCACATGCCAAAGGTGTTCTATTGTGTTCAGATTCAGTTTCTGTTGTATTCCTGCTGACTGGGAAGGTGACTGAACACCTTGTCATGCTCATGAAACCACATGCAGTGGTAGCGCTACTGCCTGTACTGTAAAGAGATTATGGGTTTGTGTCCCGGGTCATCCCTGTTTGGTAATGCTTTGAATAGTGAGAAAGGTGCTATACCGTATAAATGTAATGAATTATTATTTGAGATGACTTTTGTTTTGTGACATGGTGCATAACCATGCTGGTAATGGCCATTAGGAGATGGGAAAGTTATGGCCATGAAGGAATGCACATGGTCAGCAGCAATACTCAAATAGGTTAAAGCATTCAATCAATGATTGATTGATTAGTATTAACAGGACCAAATTAGATAAAGAAAATGGTCCCCAGAACATTACACCACCACAACCAGCCTGGATTGCTGACACAAGGCAGGTTGGGTGCTTGGATTCATACTGTCAGTGCCAAATCCTGACCCTATTATCTGTGTACCTCTGCAAAAATTGAGACCCATCAGAACAGGCTTCAACATTCCAGATTTGATGAGCCTGTGCTCAATGAAGCCACAGATTTCTGTTTTTGACTGACTGGAGTGGAGCCCAACATGGTTGTCGTCTTCTGTGGTAGCTTATCTTCCTCCAGGTCTAAAATATTTTGCATTCTGAGACGCTTTTCAGCTCATCACAGTTGTACAGAGCGGTTATCTGAGTACTATAGCCTGTCTGTCAGCTTGATCCAGTCTGGCCATTCTCCTCTGACATCTCTCATTAACAAAGAGTTTCTGTCCACAGAACTGCTGCTCACTGGATGTTTTTTGTTTTTCATACTATCCCAAGTAAACTCTAGAGACTGTTGTTGGTGAAAAAACCAGGTGATCACAAATTACAGAAATACTCCAAGTAGCTCATCTAGTACCAAAAATCATGCCATAGACGAAAACACTGAGAGGTCATTTTTTTCCATTCTTGTGTTTCATCTGAAAATTAACTGAAGCCTCAGACCTGTATCTGCATGATTTTATGCATTACGGTGCTGCCACTTGCTTGGCTCATTAGAGAATTTCACAGATAAGCAGTAGTTCCTAAAACTTTGCTTGTGAGTGTGCATATATGTAGACAGAGCAAAATATGCAAAAGTAACATCTGAAGTGTGTGTATGAAAACAATGGAAACATCAGTTTAAGGGGTGGTTTAGCACTATATCAGCTAATCCATAAAAATATTGTTACAACACACTAATACCTTATGAAAAGCAACGGGGAACTCTGGATGCCTCAAAGTGTGTTCTGCTTTCCTTCAGGAAATGACCAGAAGTGAATGGATGTGATGTGTCCTGCTAGGAAGGTCTTTAAAAGCAGAGAAGAGGGGGTGGGTAACAGAAACCATAGCATATCAGGACGTGCATCAGATCATGTGGGACCAGATAAAAGGGAATAGACTGGGATGACAATTGGCATGACTATTTCAACATGTCTGCTTAACTCCCAAAATTCTCCACTATTAGATACAAGTATTTAGATAGATTTAGATTAATCTGTTTGTGAGCAGCATGAACTGTATTAAATCTATTTTGTTCTTGGTAATTCACGACCTGTACTCTTTTCTCCATTGTTTTCACTAGCTAGTATTTATAGGTTTAAGGTGTGCTTTGTGTCTGGTACTCAAACGCTGATTGATACCTTTCTCAGTGGAGTTCTTGAAAGACCACACATTTGCAACTCAGGGATCTTCTAATCACAACTACCCTTTACTCATGCAGTCTTTAATTCTGAATTCCAAGGAACCAGCTTGGATGCTGGTTCATGTAAAATATGAGAAAAATGAGGTATATTTGGCACTGAACTTTTTTACAAATGTGTCCCCAATTTTGCAAAATTATTGAGCTGCCCCAATTTCTAATTAAGTAGGCGTATTAAGTATTGTTATTAAGGATAGTCCAGCATTTTGATACATAACTTTGATTTTGACAGAATGTTAGCATAGTGACTAACCAATAAAGTAGACTACTTTTAAATGTTTTTTCTATCCATTTATCAAGATGATTGTACTTTTTCGGCCATTACATATACAGTACCAGTCAAATATATGGACCTACCAGCTTGAGATTTTTTCCTTGTTTTTACTATTCTATATAATAATATTTAAAGCATCAAAATTATTAAATGACACATGGAATTATGCAGTTCCCCAAAAAATATAAAACAAATCAAAACTAAATTATATTTCACATTGTTCAATGAAATCACCATTTGGTTTGATGATCTGATTTTCACCTAGCCAAGTTCATGTTGTAACCCTGGGATGATTTTCCCTAGTCTTGAAGACGTTCCCACACAGGCTGAGCACTTGTGAGATGCTTTTTCTTCTCTGGCCCAATTTATTCCAAACAATTTCTTTTGGGTTTAGGTTGTGTGACTGTAGATGCTGCAGCACTCCATCACTTTCTTTCTTTGCCAAATAGTTCTTACACAGCCCAGAGGTGTATTTGGGTCATACTCCAGTTGAAAAACAAATGACGGCCAAACTAAATGCAAAACAGATGGGATGGTGTGTCACTGCAGAATGCTGTGGTAGCCATGTTCACTCAGTGTGCTGTCAATTCTAAATAAATTACCAAGAGTTTTTTTCTTTTGCTTGTACCAAGTTTTCTGCCAACTCTGAACAGTTGATGCTGAGATGTGTCTGCTGCGTGAACTCTGTTAAGCATTTAGTTAGGCTGTACTCTGAGGTTCAGGTAACTGGAAATTTCTGAGGCAAGGGATTCTAATAAATCTAGCTTTGCAGAAGAGGTAACTCTTTGTCTGCCTTTCCTGTAGTGGTCTACACAAGTACCAATTTCACCAAAGCGTTAGAAGGTTTTTACCAATGCATGTAAAGAAACTTTCAAAGTTTTTGAAATTTTCCAGTCTAACTTATCTGCATTTTTTAAATAATGATGGATTGTCATTTCTCCTTGCTGTTGAGATGTTTTTGCCATATCATGGACTTCTAGAACCAGAAATAATAGACTTCTATTAAATATGGACATTTACTGTATACCTACATTACCTTTGCAAAACACAACACAATATGTGAGAATTAACCTTTAATAAGGAATGAAATTCCACAAATTATCTTCTTAACATGTACTTAAAGTAACTAGAATGAAATGATCGTAGTTCAACATTTACCAACTCTAAATTTTACTTGTAAACAAATTGAGGACTAATTAAATTGTTTTTTTGAAAAAAAATAAATACACAGTTTATTTGTGTCTTACAAACAAATTTGAAGCATTAAAGCATAAGCTTTCAACATTTTGCATTCAACCTGATTTGTCCTAACTTTTTGACTGGTACTATATATTATTCTACTACAGTCTTACCCACACCAGGCCAGTAAATACTCACCAATTCCCCTAATGTTTACAACTCTGGGATGTTGAACAAAACTTCAGTACCTAAAGAAAATCTACACAGACATCAAAAGAATATGTAAACTTTTTTTGTGTGATATTCTCATTACACATGTCAGGATGTTTTAACATTTTCCCATAAATGAAAGAATGCATACATTCATTCCAGGTAAGTGTTTGCTATCCAGTAAAATGTACAAATGTTTCACTAAGGTGTGCAGCAAAGGCTGAGGGCTGTGTTACTCCAAGCTATTTACTTAGCTCTTGTATTAAACAAAGTCTTATCTGAAACATGAATAATATTATACAGTAGGTGGGAAATGGTGAGAAAGACAGTGACTCTGCATGACTACGTCTGGTGGTAATTGGCCTTAGTGACTTCCTGCTAAGCTTGGATGAACAATAGTTACTTTATTAGAGAAAGATTTAAAAAAAACCTTAAAAAGAAAATAAATGAATAGGAAATAGTTGAGGTAAACACAGACTGTCACTTGTGATCAGCTCTTATGATTGGTTCTCTCATATTAACATCAGTGTCTCTTAAGTATGCCCAACATGATATTTTGCATACTTATTCTGGCATTTTGTCAGCTTTGTTCACACATATGTAAACCTAAACACATTAAAACATTATACTTGGCCTTGACCCAGGAAATCTAGTTTGCCAAGGATCCTGAATCGCCTTTGTTCACACAAGCTTCCTGGAGTAACATACTTGTGTGTGAAACAATGCTGGTGAGATATTTGAACCCAGGGTCATGAAGTTCTGAGCCAAAAGGTAACTACTGAACCACTCTGACAACCCTGCTCATATACACAGTATATGATTTTATTTATTGTATTCAATCATAGTGTGACCTTCAAAATACAGTACCGTTACTATACTAATTTATTAAAAAAATAATACAGTAGTTTGAAAGGATAAGAAATGGGAAGTAGTATACTGTAAAGTGCATGATTGTATAAAGTATGCAAGTGTAAAGAGATTAAGGGACGCTGGATTAAGGAAGGAACAAAACAACAGTCAGGCTTTTATAGGACATGTTATTAGGTAAGTATCAGATACAAGAGCAACGAAGGGTGCATGAATAAAAGCAAGAATGGCTAGCATATAATATTTGGCTTTTATACCAGATAATTTCCTTTGGTAACAGTTGTCCATTTACAGTGTGGTATACTGATGATTTGCCATGACAATAACAAGAACAGTAGTTTGCTAAAAGCCTCTTTATGTTTAACATGTCCTGAGGAGATGATTATTTACATTATCACATCTCTGATAATGAGGCTAGTGTTGATTCTTTTCTTTTCTTCAGAAGGTTTTCACAACTTTAAAAGACCTTATTAAAAGATTTGTGAAAGAAATTGGAAACATACTATTTGAGGAGGAGTATGTCATTGGGTTGAACAGAGAATTAATGGGATTCATTGTAAATTTGATAAGATATATGAAATTTTCACTAGCCAAATCCTTCAACAAATAGGTCAATTTGTTAAGCTATTATAGTAAATCATCATAAAAAATCTTCTTTTAAAAAGGAGAAGAATGAATGGCTCTTACCTAAGGGTAACTACATAGCAAATTTAGTGTTTTGTACCTTTATAAATTAGGCCAATTTTTATTTCCAGGAAATGACCCAGTATATGGTTTACAGTCCATTAAATTCAGACAGAAACAGAATTGTCATCTCATCATAATAAGTGTGTGAAAATTGAGTAAATATCATAAAACATTAGCAACATAATATTTTCACACTGTCATATTCCTTTCCAGGGTTGCTAAAGTCCAGAACATATCCTAGTAGCATAGGGCACAAGGCAGCAGCTAAACTTGTACTGAGGCCAGTTTATCTCAAAGCTCACACGTATGCCCACCTCAATGCCAATTTAGAATCACCAATTAACCTAATACACACATTTCTGTACATGTTGGAGGGAAAGCAATATACATAATGAAAAACCCACATGGAGAAAGGGAATGCATATAAAATCCACCCAGGGATTCAAACCCAGGACACTGGATTTGCAAGGCATCACTTACCATCATGCTACCCATCAGAGATAACTTTGAATGGATTTCAGAAATAGCACAGAAAATCTCAAATTTCTGCAACTTTAAAAATTCTTTTAATTTTTTTTTTTCTTGGCCACACACTGTTTTCTGGATATTAGATTCCTTTCATGAAGCCACAGGGTCGATGATGACTTTTAATTTTGTCCATGATTGAGAACTCCTTCAGAGGTCCTACGGTTTTTGAAAATACCCAGGGGCACCAAGACTGCATTTCAAAACATCAATTACCAAAATTTAAAACCGCAGGAATTAAATTAAGAATAACTAGGAAAGGAAATCATGGAATAGCAGTTTTTGGAATGAAGGAATTATAGTAAGATCATTGTAAGCTTTTCAAAGCAGTCTGTGTTTTCAAAAAATGTTAATGTTGTAAACTTTTTACTTCCTGTTCATTTCTAATTCCATAATATTTAAACTGGGGTGTGAAATCAAAACTTTTTTATGTGTGCTGTATACCATATCAACCATAGCATTAAAAAATGGCAACTAATATTTTTAAAACATGCCCTAATTGTGTTAAAATGTAACATAAGGCTATAGCTCTAACAATGCTGGACTTGATTAAAGTGATTAGATAATGAATTGTTGGGAAAATACACAGATTAGTATAATAAAAGGTACCTGTTATTAATCAATAAACAATACAGATTGAACTATTATATGACAAATACATATGTATTTACATTTATAATAATTCTGAAACGCATTAATGTTTGCTCAGACATGGGGGTTAAAGTACTTCGACTCGCTTATTTGAATTCATTGATAATCTATCCATTTCACTGTATTTCAAGACGACTGCAAAACTGTTTAAAATCTGACAGTATTGTGCCTAATCTCTTCAGCTGCTGCTGTGCTTGTCATCAGTTAGCTTACATTGCACTAACCACATATCACCTTTCTACTGACTGTTACATGCAATTTCAGCAAATATGCACTGTAACATTTGCAAAAAGCATAAAAATGGAAAAAGAAGACATTTTATAAATGTTCACTTTATCTGGGTGATTGCATAGGAAAAAATGTTTTTTTTTACCTTACTTTCTCTTTTTGAATTGTTAGCAATACAATTTATTCTAGATGGAAAGCACATTTTGTATTCCATTAGCACTACTGTTCTGAAAACTGCAACAAACTGCTAAGTAGACTTACAAAGATGCAGACTGATTTTAGACAAAAACGCTACCGATTAAATCAATGTTGTCCTTTCTATGCTATATTTGTTTAATGGGCCAGTTCACATAACTAACACTGTAACTTTTTCACACCTGTGCTATATTTAAAACCTAAATACATATTACTGTCATCTTGGCTTTCTTACAGTAACAGCTTTTTAAAATGTGTTTTCATATAATGCAAAAGCACCCACTGCAACAGCCATATCTGTCTGCCTGTCTGGCTGCATGACACAACTTCCACATTTTGTTGAAATTTGGCACATAGACTATAAGATAATTTGCTATGACAGTTACATTTTTGTTGAGACATCTGGAATACAGTGCACTGTACACATTTTTAAAGTTTCAAAATCTCCCACTGAAAAGCATTAGTGAATTTGCCAACTCATCTATTTTAAAACAGAGAAAAATTCAGCTACAGCTATGAATTAATTTACTATTTCAATTTTAGTCTGAAAGTAGTTACTTCAGTTTAAATATTTTTTTTTCTTTCACTTGTTTGACAGCTGGCCCCGATGGCAAAGCAGTGATTCATCTGCAGTTTAACACACTGAAGCTGAAGCAAGCACACCTTGCAGCAGAACATGAGATGGAGGGTGGGGCTGGGTTTGGGGACAGGATGCAATTGGGGTTAACAGGTGTTACTGTATAAGAAAGGTGTGATTTATATATTCAAATCCTTTGTAATGATATTCTTTATTTATTCAATATGGTAGAAACATTATTATTTATTTGTTCATCACAGTACAAGGTAACTGCCCTCCTTTACTGCATGAATGCAAGGGGAGCTTTCATTATATGCTAACAGTCTGATTTCTGCCTCCACCCCATCCTGTGCTCATCTCTGCATTTAATGTGTTAAAAAAAATGGAACTACAGTTGGATTTGAAGGATCAGTAGCTAACAACTTGAAATGGCACATGAATGTTTTAATTTTTTTTGAGTTGGAATTCTAGGAAGGCAAATTCAGATAGATGATATTGTAAAATGATATTAAAAAACTTGCATTATGTACACTACTAATACACATAATTACATTCTATTATTACTAACATTTTTCAATATGGCACACTTACAAAATATGCAATAGACCAAATTGTACTAAACAACTTTTTGAATAAGTGATTAAAAACGCTAGTTCTTTGGTTCCTCTTACTTTATTATTGAAAAAAATTAGATATTTCAAAATATTAACAAGTTAATTACAATATAGTGTCATGGGGTCGAGCCTATGAAATATGATAAGTTTTACCATGTACCCTTTTCCCCTTTATCTTGGAAGATAAATACAATACAGTCAAATCCATATATATTAGGACAGTGACTCAGTTTCTATATATACGATATTTTGGGTAAACCCCTAAAATTAAAACTAAAAGTCTACATTTCAATCATTTAATGATTGCTTTATTTCAAATCCACTGTGATGGAGTAAAGAGTCTAAATTATGTAAACTGTATCACTGTCCAAATATTTATATACCTGACTGTATGTTAATTCCTCCATTGAGTTTTTGAGACAAAATCTTTTGCATGCTACTTTGAATTACCAAATTCAAAAGATTAACAAGAGAATTCTGAAACTATTCCAAGACTGAACATGGAATCAGTTTGAGTATGAATGGGTTATAGCAAAACCCTAAACTTACAGTTTATTTTTGTTGCCAGTCCTTGGGAACAATTCCTGTGATTTTTAATTTATCAATATACCTAATACAGTATATATCTAGTTTTATTCTAGTTTTATTTCTCCATTTTGCTATACCAAAAATGTATACCAAAACATTCTGAAACTTGAGTCATGGGACCTGGAGCTCTGAGCACTAGTCTGTGCCAGTCTGTCACAAAGACCCACTCACTAACACACCCACACTTTCATAGGGCCAATTAAGGACGAAACATGCAGATTCTACAAACAGTAATCTTTTAAGGAATTCAAACCCAGAATACTTAATCTTATTCAAAGAAACAAAAAAATGTGCATTTAAATTATTATTTAGTTTTGTTTAAAATTAATTTTCAGTTACACTTTAGACATCAGCATAATAAACATAAAACTTTTGACCTCATCATATGTACAATAACAGCAATTCAGTAGGTATTCTGCTTGTTTTTGAAGATATATATAATATTATATATATTACTTTTGGGCTTCTGGGTGCTGTGTTATGCAGAAGTCTACAGAAGCTCTTTCTCCTCATTCTTTTTTCCTTAGATTTCTTTTTTAATTAATGTTATTAATTAATAATGTTAAGATTTGGCCACTGGTTTGTTATTTGTTACTATAATTTTTTAAAAGGATTTTTTCATTTAATTTAAGATATGCTGCTGTCATTGCAGGCCCAAGTTTCAGCATGTCTCAACTGCCTTTTCTGATGAGCTGCAAACTTGAGAGATGTTACAGGGTGAGCTTAGTGGATTGAAGGGCACTTTACATCTACAACATCTTAATATGTAAGAGACTCTGGGGTGCACAAACTGGGATATATTAAATATTCCTGTAGTCAGCTGATAGCACTGCGATCACTACTGCCAACCAAGCTATCTCATACCTAATCAGTGGAGTAGCTCTTCTGAGGATGGAAAAGGTGAATATATGGATTGAGGATAAAAGTAAGATGGAAAGGATTCAAAACTGCTCAGCCTCCATATAACGAGTAATATTCAATTGCTTTTTAAATTGAAAGAACAGTCACATCTCATGGCGATTTGAAGTGAGTTCAAGTACTGTGGCATTTTTGTTACTGTAGCTAACTGGTTTAAACTTCCTATTTTAAATGCCATTGGTTTCATCTGATATGATCAGACGGAGTGTAAAAAACAGGAACGGGTCTGTAGACTTATGTGAATGAGATACATAAGATGCAAGCACATTACAAATAAAGTCGATTTGTGTCATCCACATCCACACTCACTCACACCACATCTGTTTAGAGTTACTTATCAACATAACCTGAATGCCTTTAACTTGTGTGAGTAAAGCACATGCATTTGGTAAAATTCCACATAGACAATGGGCAAATATGTAAACACCACACAGAAACCAACAATGAATCAATTGCTTTCTCCTGGAGATGTAAGGCACTATTCAAAACCTCTCATCAAACTGCATTGTTTAATCATCTAAATTAGAATGTCAAATATTATATTATTTATCCTCCTTTCTACAAACATTTTACATAAAGTGCTGGTAAGTGAAAAATCCACTATGAGCTCTGTAAAACTGTTTATGCTAAAATTGTAAATGTATTTTTTCTTATCTTTATCCTTGAAAGTCTTTATCCTTGAACATTTATATAATTCATGTGAAAATCTGGAGCTTGCAAAATATAACAGGCCTACTTGTAAACCAATACTGCTAGAAGGAATTAAGAATGTAAACTGGAAATATTCAAGTGCTTTATCATACAGTATTTAATTCTTTTACAAAGCACTTATTTTGGTGTAAACAATCAATGGCATCATTTTCTTATATGTTATATCTTGATTGTGATATGCAGTATACTGCATATTGCAGATTACTTTGCAGTATTATTATTCGTGTTTCCATTTAGTAAATGAGAGTTATACAGAAACAATCTGGGTGTGAAGTAAGTTTATGATTTAAACTGGACTATTTAAAGAAACTTAAAAAAACTGACAGATGAATAGGAAATACAATATATAATAATGAATGTATTAAGTATTAAGATACCATCCATGCTTGACTCCGGTGTTGGACCCCATGTTGGATGGATAGATGGATGAGTACATGGATGAATAGAATATATGCATCAATAATATGCATATATAAATCCTTGCAAACAAACGGTGATTAATGAACTTTAGTTGTCAACACACCATGAACAAATTCCAAGTGACCAAAGCCACGAAATAGGCATTGTATAACAAACGTAGATCCAGGTAAGAATAAACACAAAGATTAAGAAAAAGTACAAAATAAAGCTGAAAAGTACCAAACACCTATATCCTCAAACACTGTTCCCCTAAGTGACAGTGGGATAGCTTTTTCACAATACTGCTTTTTCTTACCTCCCATACTTCTTATTCAGATCTCTAGCCTCTCTTCGTGTCATCTGAACTCTTGCCAAAAACTCCCCTCACGACTCTCATCTCACTACATCACTTATCAAACAAGGACTTTTAAACTCCAGCCAGAGATCACTTACAAGTAAAATTCCCAACTAATTCTAGGGTCTGAAATTCCATCCTGGAACATTCCTTGTTAGAGCTCACGGTATGAAGCATAGGTGTTCTTACATCCAGCTTTCCCTCTAAGTGTTAGGCCACCCCCAGAATGCCTTGTCCACCATTAGGTTTTGTAGGGGTCCATAAAATATAGAGTACTTCTTCAGCCACCTATTGGACTGGTGAACTAAAGTGTACTCTGTCATATATTGCTACAACTGTTCTATGGGGATTCCCAGAATAAATATTTACTGGGTCTTTTCAAAACCTATGTATTTTACCACTTCCTGGCTGTTCTTTTTCAATGCTCTGAAAAAGTGATATTCATTATTCAAAGTAGACATTTTGTTAAGGTCAAGATCTTGCCAGATCCTGTTGCTCTACCATAGTGGCCCCTGCTGCCTACACTCCAGTACTTACCAAGTCACCTTCTACAAACCCAACAAATAATGAAACTTAGTTTCATCTATAATCGGGTGGACATAGTACTATGTGTGCCAAGGTGCATTATGCTTGCATGTTTTAACTTACTCGGTCCAATATATGGATGTATATAGCTTTTGCTATAATTAAAATAAAGTGCCTCAGTTCACGTGCCAGTGTGAATATGGCATATCAGAAGCAGGTTTGTAAGAATACTGATCCGTCTTGGAACAGGTCCTTAATGTTTCAGAAAAGATCAGGCATTTCCAGAAAAACAAAATATTTCAGTCAGAACTTCTCATGTAAGATGATGCTAAAAGATGTCTAGTGCTGCAAAAAAGAAAAATACAGTGTTTTCAACTTCTGAAAATAATTTTCTTGACAATGCACTATTGTGAAGCAGCTCAAAAGCAGTTGTTTCCCATTGTTGTCTGGGCATGAAATGAAAGGAGAAAAAACTTTGACAAATGAATAAGCTCGTTCAAAAATATGCCCACGTAATGACAGTATGCTTGTTTTCTCTTTATCCTGCTCTATTTTATTTTTAAAGTCACTTTCATTACAGCCAGTTTATTATAATGTACAAATTATTTTTGTTGAGAAAAACAGAATTCAGTGGGTAGGACAAAATTACTAAATGGATATTCTAAGCATACTGTATAGATATCCAAAGATTAGCCTCTGGAACTGAAAACCACATTAAACCAGCTGTTCAATGTTCATGCATGAATTAACTTTAATTATGTTAATTATTAATTCTAATAATAAAAATGAATCTGCACACAAGGCTGGGACTTTACAGCAACTTGCTCTCAGTGCAGCTGGGCCTCAAGCATTAAGCATCTGTGCATTTTCCATCAATGAATAAATGATTGAAGAATGTGAACCAAAAGCAGAAAATGCTACTTTCCCTGTTTATGTTTTTAATCATCTTACAGTATAACAGCAGCACACTCTTTAATCCAAGCTACAGCTAATGGTTTATTTACATAATAACAATTAGAAATGCAAAATGAAATTACTGTCATTACCACACTCTGTCCATTATAACTTTAGTTGGTATTTATTTTTTCTATTATTTCTGATCTTATTAAAAATTAAAGGTTTGATAAAAGTGGAACAGCTCTTTTTTGCTTGTTTTACACTACAACAAAAAAACTAACAACTTTCAGCTTATAATGTCACTGGGCATTGGAGATGCCCTTCAAATTTGAACCCTGTCATTTAAGTATGTGCTTTCAATTAATTTAAATCACTCCACATAGATTCCTGCTTACTAATCTCTGTGACATTTACTATGAACACAAATCAATCAATCTTAATTTCCCTGTGTGAACCTCACAGTGACAGCCTTTGCAAAACATTTGACACTTACAATAAACAATCACAACATAATTTTAATGAGGTTAATGCAAACAAAAGCCTACATTGTCAAATGATTGGGTCATTCAAGTAAAGCAGCTCATAGAAACATTTTAAAAATTTATAAAAATTACAAAGAGGTAAATTGCATCAAGGCCAGTGCAGTGGAACAGTAATTAGTCCTGCCTATTGCCATATATCTCGAGGAGATATTCATGTGTTTGGGAGGTAGGAGGAAAATTACAGAGTCTGAACATGCATAATCTGCACAGAAAGCAGGATCCTGGAGCTGTGAAGCAGCAGCACTGTGCCACCCTAATTTAAACAAGTTACATACTGTATAATTTCTTAATACATTAAGATTGTGAAATAAAGCTATCTATAGTAACACAGCTTGCCCATGAATTGAAAAACAGTTTGTACAATAATTATCAGGGATCTTTCAATCCATTACATACTAATTGAAGCTGAATGTTCAGTTTTGAAATGTGAATAACTCAACAATACCAAAATATAAAATTTGATCTGTTCAGTGTGAATTTAGAACAAACACACACACACACGTACATATACAGTATGGATATTGTAATGAAACAGGCATGTGGGAGATGGAGGAATGGATTTACAACTCTGTGGAAAGCTGGCGTTAGTTAGTCCTGAAAAGAGCCATTGGTTTCTTCACCAGATGAAATCCACCACTGCCTTACTTGGCCAATCCTCCTCAATTCAATGGCTCTATGCACTTCCAACTGCTTTGTCCCAATTCCATGCCTATATATACCACCTGTATCACCTCCCTCTGTTCACCCGGGATGTCAACCCATATATTACACTTTCTCCAAGCTCTATGAGATGACCCAAGGCCAGGGTTCACATTTGAGACTCACTGGTTGCCATGCACCCAGGCTCTTTAAGTGCTGTATCTGCATCACTCCTTTCATGCTGAAAGGAACTGCAATTATGGCCATCCTCTGTATGTGGCTACCTGAGAAGTGTGTCTTTGTCAGGTCTGCACCTAGAGGCACAACTATATTTATATACAGTACATTGGTATATATATACCAATGACTTTGGATGACTTTGTGAAAAGATTTGCTGGACAACATAGTAAATGTTTTTGTTTTAGAGTTGAATTTTCTGTAGTTGTAATTGTCATATGAAAAGGAAAACTGTTTTTGGGACAGGTCCTTTGCTGCTGATACTTTATATCTGAATAATTTCAAAAACAAAATGACACTTTATTTTACAAATGTACATCAACATTGTAGAACATATTTGCCTGTATTTTCTTTTTGGGTGAGAACTGTAAAATATGCTAATCAAACAGTAAACTGCTGATTGCTACACCGAGGCTGGCCTTATATTTGTAATTACTGATTTTATTTACCTCACAAGTACACCTACCTCAAACATGTATGCCATATATGTGCATCAGAAAGAATAATGTTTTTGTGTTGCAACCTTCTTAAAAATCTTCCTGCCACCCTCTTGCCATGTAAAATTCTCTAGATCTGTCACTGAGGAGAAAATATAAATAAAAGAAATCCCCTAAGCAGTATTAGTTTTGCCAAAATGCTAAGCAGATTAGAAACAGTTTGTGTCATTTACCATTTGCTTCTCTTTGTATCATATTTCAAAGCCAATAGTCATATCAAACATTTTTAAAGAACAAAAACATAAAAACATATAAAACTGTGTGATGCTTTGGGCCATTAGTATCGGTTCACTCCACATGTAAACTAAGCTGATTTAAGTACATTCTTATAATAACAGATATAGTGCACAGTATACTATAGTTAATAGTTGCTCAAAACAAAAAATCAATAAATCACACCTAACAAAAATAGGTAAACAATAAGAGATAAATGACTGCTTACATTATTCAATTAAAGTCATTATGTTAACAGAGTCAAAGGTAGCTACTTTACATGTAAAACAATGAGTGTATAAGTGTTTACAGAGAGGTCTGAAGTGATGTTAAACCTATTATGTGCTTTTCAGTAGTGGTCTTACTAGCTCATTCAAACAGATTTGACACAGTACTGTAGCGCAGGGGTACTCAAAGTTTTTGAATGCCGGTCCACATTCAGTTCGCCACCAACCATCGGGGTCCGCTATAGCTAGGTTTACCGTATAGGTCTGTAGGACTGTAGGTGTAGGTCTGTAGGAGGCTAGTAATAGATTCAACACAAATGATAAAATTTTTACAGAAGACCAAGACATGCACAAAACATGGAAAACAATTCAAAAAGTCACATGACTACTTGCAATTAACACACCAATTACAACAGTTAGTATGTAAATGATTGTCACTCAGTGTGAAGTGTGAAACTGTTGTTTCGATTTCATAATGGCAGCATAGTTCGGTGAGTAACCAGTCAGTGCAATTCTTATTGCATTCCTGAGGTTCTGGTCGGTAAATACACTTCGATGTTTCGTCTTGATAGTGTTCATAGTGGAGAACGCACACTCACAAGAATATGTTGAACCAAACATAGTGAGCACGGAAATCGCCAGTTTCTTTGCAGCAGGATACTGAGAATCTGGAACAAACTTTGACCAAAAAATTGTTATGCCGACTTCGTTCAATTTTGCTTTCAAAACGTGAGAAGCTTGCAAATCAGCTGCTTCCATTTGCAACAGTGACGGGTTTGAGTCCATTCACCGTCAGGCTGGACAATGAAAGGATCAGCAACAAACAAAAACACAGGCTTCAGTTTTCTGAAATCCTTAAAACGTTCATCAAACTCGACCTTCAAATGATGTAGAAATGTGGAAATCAACTGAAAACATGCCTGTTGATCAGCTGTCATGCAGCTCTTCAGGTTTGGGAAATGCAGAATCTTGCCACCTTCCAAGTCATTGATGAAAATGCTCAGTTTTGTTTCAAAGGCACAACATTTTTCTTGCAATTCGACAACGGTTTTGTCTGCACCCTGAAGTGACAAATTCAGTGTATTTATATGTCCCATAATATCAACAAGAAATGCCAGCAGTGCGACCTTGTCACTGTCTTGAATAAATGTTAAAAATTCTGCAGCTTCTTTGTATTCAAGGACTGCAGGAAGTCAGCTACATCTTCACGGAGATTCCAGAACCTTTCCAACACACGGCCCTTGCTTAACCATCTGACGTCATTGTGAAGCAGCAAATCTCCAAATTCTGCAGACATCTCTTCAAGAAAAGAACGAAACAGACGATGCTGCAGAGACGAATTACATCGTAAAAAATTCACTAATTTCACAAGAGTAGACATCACTTCCGCCAGTTCGTCACAAAGTTTTGAATAGGGGGCAGACTGATGAATGATGCAGTGATAAGCAACAAGGTTGGGCTGAAGTGCCTTCATACGAGTGACAAGTCCTCTATCTTTACCAGTCATTGCTGGTGCCCCGTCTGTTGTAAGGGAAACCATTTTTGTTACATCCAATCCAGCTGCGTGCATAAACTGCGATAATGCTGAAAACACGTCCTCACCGCGGGTCTGTTTTGCTAGCGGTAGTAATGTCAGAAAGTCTTCAACAAAATTATGGCCATCAAAAAATCTTGTGAACATACAGAGTTGAGACATGTCAGTTTTATCAGTGGATTCATCGCACGCGAGAGCAAACAATTTAGCCTGTTTAAGATCTGATATTAACTGACCACCGACCATATGTGAATTTCCCATTAGGATTAATAAAGTATCTATCTATCTATCTATCTATCTATCTATCTATCTATCTATCTATCTATCTATCTATCTATCTATCTATCTATCTATCTATCTATCTATCTATCTATCTATTGTCAGAAAGGTCATCTGCACGACGACTAGCAGTATTGTCTGATAATGGTATCTGCTGAATCAGTTCAACACACTTTTTGTCGCTAAACAGAACCGAAGAAGCAGACATCATGCATTCTTTAACAACCTCTGCATCAGTAAATGCTTTCTTATGTCTGCCAAGAACCCAAACGATGCGTAGCGAAGCTTCTGTAACATTTGATTGTGTGGTGGTCGCTTTCGTCATCAGCGATGAACTCGCTACCAACGACGACTTAAGGACGTCGATCTTATGCGAACGGAGCTCTGACTTTGGTGGATAGTTCGCATTGTAAAAAAGACCAAAAAAATGCCAGATGACCAAACGCAAATTTTATATGCCAAACAGTTTTCAAAAATGCCAGATTTCAGTTATTTGGCATAAAAAATACCAGTTGGCAACCCTACTACAGAGTAAATAATAAAACAACAATAATTTTGGTGCTTTTATATTCGGACTTTTGACTTACGCAGAAGACAGTCGCGGTCCGCCAAAAACGTCTTGGCGGTCCGGATTGTGGACCGCGGTCCGCCGTTTGAGTACCCCTACTGTAGCGTCTACACTGAACACTTTAGACATTTTTTTTTACCTGAGTTGCCTGAGTAAATGCTATAGTAGGTTAGGTGTTTTCACTCTCTATTCTGTCCTCACAAAATCTCCTGTTACAAATATAACCCAAGCTGTACGGCTTTATTCCATTGCAAATCTTCTTAGTTTTTATATCCATATTCAATAGTAAAGGTATGGAAAAATGTATAAATACTTGTAAAGGTTATAAAAGTTATGGTTCAATTTTATCATAATTTTTAAGTTTAACACATTAAGTAAATTGTTTCCTAAGGGCTTCCATTAGAAAGCAAAGATGGATTGATTAATTACAAGTTTTATATATTACTTCAAAAGTACATTAAAAATGAATACATTTAATCAAAAAATTAAATGTAATTTATGTTGTAAAGTATATTTTCAACAGTGCTACATAAAGCTGAGCCCAAGATACAGTGTGGCTACTGATTTAGTTTCAATTAGTTCTCAATTGGAGGTTAGTTTCTGCCCAGGATCATTATCACTTGTGTTGTTCACCACCTTAGTTTTCTGTTTCTTTCTCCAGTATATCAATTTCTGAAATGTACAGTGGTATGTGTATGTGTCATGTGTTTTGGAAATATAATAATATACTCTTTTTGACCAACTATGAAGACTCTACTTCCTTTTTCCTTTCCAAATATTTTGGGAAATAATCATAGTGAGAAGTCAAGCAAAATGACACCTATTATTGACTAACTAAAAAGATTACAATATGCAAGCTTTCGAGGCAACTCAGGCCCTTCTTCAGGCAAGAAGTAATCTTGGTGTCAAAAAGGTGTCACTTTGCTTGACTTCTCACTACATCCATAATGGCTAACACGGTACAACACCCTAATACTAGGGAATAATCATGTAATGGTAACAACACAACCACAGGGGCATGCACATTCAGGTTGTTTCACTTTAATACAGTAGATTGATAATAATAATAATAATTCATTACATTTATATAGATTTGTATAGCAGTGCTTTAACTTGCTTAATTTTCAACTCAAATAAAGATAAATAATCAAATATAGGATAAAAAAACTGAATTAAGCCAAGTACAAAAGCATAGTGGGATAAAATATAGAGAAAAAAAAGATCTTTAGTGATGCCATTTAATATTTAAAAAATCTTGTTAAATAGTTACTTAGGTTTATCAATAAAAATCTGATTTTATTACCCATAAACATTGGAAATGTGGATACTGGAGAACTGTTTCTCTCAAATGCTTATTAATTTGTCAATTTTTTCAAGCTTTGCAAATGGGTTGATGACCTGTTCATGTGTTGTTCCTCTCTTATGCCCAGTGATTGCTGGGGTAGGCTCCAGATACACGGTGGTTAGCAATATAGATGGATGGATGGATGGATGAATTTTTCATTTTATATGAATCTGCTAAAATAAATATGTATGCACTACAGATGTAAAGTTCATGTTAACATATTCTGCTCCAACACTTTACACAGTAATAAAACACTAATATGTCCACCTCCCTATCCATGTTCAATCCTGCTTATGTAGCCCAGGATTTCAGCCGGTGCATGTTCCTCCACCAGTACGTCACATGATATACTCATGCATTCTGAAACCATATTTAACACACAAAAATTTTAATTTACAAAAAAGTGTGTTATGGCGGCACGGTGGCACAGTGGGTAGCACTGCTGCCTCGCAGTTGGGAGACTTGGGGACCTGGGTTCGCTTCCCGGGTCCTCCCTGCGTGGAGTTTGCATGTTCTCCCCATGTCTGCGTGGGTTTCCTCCGGGCGCTCCGGTTTCCTCCCACAGTCCAAAGACATACAGGTTAGGTGGATTGGCAATTCTAAATTGGCCCTAGTGTGTGCCTGGTGTGTGGGTGTGTTTGTGTGTGTCCTGCGGTGGGTTGGCACCCTGCCCGGGATTGGTTTCTGCCTTGTGCCCTGTGTTGGCTGGGATTGGCTCCAGCAGACCCCCGTGACCCTGTGTTCGGATTCAGCGGGTTGGAAAATGGATGGATGGAAAAAGTGTGTTATTAAGTTATAAATTAATACAGTTTGCCAAATATTTTACTGTTATGGATAAAAGAGCATGTTGACTATATTGATCTAAACATCAGTAAGATAAAGACTGCCATATGTGTGTATAAAAAATAGTAAACCTGAAAAGTGATTTTTCACATTTGCCTATTTTTAACTACATTGTGGAAATGATCACTCCAGAAAATTTGAAATATTTTTAACTAAACATGGAGTGTGAATTAAGTGATGTGGTCACCCCTCTTCCTCTTTAAATCCTTATAAAAGATGGATAGTTTTGATGAGTAGAAATTAAGACAATAGAGAATGTATAGAGTACAAGAATAGATCATACAAATACAAATTGCCTATAGCAGGAAGTCAAGAAAAAAATATAGCGAATGCAAGTTAGAAAGTGATTTCACTTTGTGGGGCAAAAATCACTGTGATTTTGCACCATTTTGTTCTATTTCCCACTCCAGATCTGTTTAAAATCTATACAGCAAAATCAGAACAGAACAGTACAAAGTCGACGCTGTGCTAATCAAAACATCAGTATCACTATTAATATTTAATACCACTATTAAAAAGAGTCATGTTGTGATCATTATTAAAATAGTATGTGTATAATATCTAAAAACACAGAAACCCTGTTTTTTAAATTTTAATTTGTCAATTTAATATCATAAGCTATCTCGCTTGTATGATGTTAAAGGATCTATGGACAAAAATGATTTATTGATTACCTGACATACTTGAACACCACTTTCAAAAATGTAACTCATGTATTGTAATGTATTAAAAAAAGCATGGAGAACCAAAAGGAAATTAGGCACTGGCCTATTTTAAACTTTGGAAATAAAGAGTTGCACCCTTGTTAAAAGACAATGCTAATTGTTTCTGTTTTCCAGTTTCCTTTGATTGGCTACTCTATGAACCATGAAATCCCATCATTCTGGAACCAATTGGTTTTGTTTGATATGCAGACAAAAAATGGACACCAATCCTTTAAAGATCATAAGTATTATGGCTGCAGGTATCTTTTAATGCAGTTTTTCATATTCTCTGATGTAATGTTTTTAGAAGTACACATACTTTCTAAGGGGTGCTGTATATTTTATGGTCTCATTCCTTGGTAGAACATACTATAGTACTACACTACATTTTATAAAAGATGCTATGAACTTGTTCACTTAAAAAAAATTTAAATACACATAGAATATGTATACATATACTGTATGATACATATAAACATATACAAAATTGTATACATATATGTCTACATACACTTATATGCAGTTTTACACACACACACACATATATACAGTATGTATATATAATAAGACATTTAATGAGCAATTTGTGAAAAAATAAAAAATAACACTTGCCTTAAGTCCTCAAATATTTTGCAGTTCAAATGATATTTTAAATAACTGTTCAGTAAAATATCATATAATTACAACTGAATGGGCCAATATTCAAAACAAACGGATGTCCAATATTTTATATTACACTAAAAGTTAAATGTACAAATACCATGCACACTACGAGTGTTGAAGCGAAACACGCGCAGCTGGCTCCATGGTTCGCTTCGATGTTGTGTTTAAACTGGAAGAGAAATCATTTTGGTACAGAAAGCCAGAATTCCGCACTGGTTGTCTGCAGATGAAGCTCTCCAGCCGCAGTCCGAATGCGATGACTGTAACTGTGCATACATGGACTGCGAATCTTACAGCGAATACGAAATGTCGTATTGAACTGGAGTCACTATTGACAATGTCCGAGGTTTCATCTACTGTGTAAGATTCCGTATTTCACCCCCGGTGGCTCTACAGCTCTTTGTCTCCGAGAGATCCGCATGGGCGGAGGCTACAACACAGTACCAGGTTTCTCCTGTCCCTTGTTACGCCTGAATGGCTGGTTAGTAAAATACGTTTCCCAGTGTGAGTCCCCCAAACCCCGTAAAACTCCAGAGCAGGATTTTGAAATAATAATAAAGATATAGTAACAATGGTGTTAAAACAAAATTCCAGCAATAACACTAGCAAAATTGCAATTACACCAACTATTTTTGCTAAACGGCGAACCCTCTTCAAATCACAACATGCTGGTCACATAATCGCTGTGCAGAGTACTTTGTGTCGCACATATTTTTTATCTCATTCCAAATAGAAATATTAGAGTGCGGTCTAGCAGCCCGACGTCCTGACAAACCATTTATAAAATCACATAGCATATTACATTCTGGGCTTTAAATATACCGTGAACACTAAATATAAGATTAAAAATAATAAAAACAAAAAGCAGTGACATCCACATCGTACAAATAAGAAGGAATAACAGAAACAAACTTACTAGCGCTGCTTGCTGATGATGAGAGGTGAGGAGATGCGGCTCGGATGCTGCGCGCGACTGGTTGCCGAGGTGACGCGGTCTTTTGCACTGGCGCGCTTAGGACCCCCCCTTTCCCTCTCTCTCTCTCTCTCTCTCTCTCTCTCTCTCTCTCTCTCTCTCTCTCTCTCTCTGCTATGAATAAAGTGTACAGTGGCACAGGGATTCTGCTACATCCTTCCGCAAGCTGTTACCTTCGTGCACTGCCTGCTGCTTGCACTCAACAGGCCCATCTACATCCACCGGGACATAGTGGGGGGTGCCAATAAACCAGAGGTGCAGAGACAGCATGAGACTACACTCGCAGCAATTAGCCTCATCTTCACTACCAGAGCACATTGCAAAATCCATACTTTTTGAGAGTAAAATATTTCCAGTGGGAAGCTGTGATACAATTACTTGTGACTGCTGAGTGTTCTCAGAGATAGAAGACCAAATAGAACTTAAGTCACTTACACTGCCAGTACTTTCAATGTGCAAGTAGACCTTACTGCTATGTAAACATTCTGTTTCTGTCATTCCCATATGGACAGTTCCCATATGGAAAGTCTAGTAGGCAGGGACCTACTAAATCCAAGTGCTGGTTTGGTTAATTTATAATGCAGTTTTGGTTATTAATCTAAATATACATGTATATTTACAGTCAAGGTTTTGATTTCTAGAAAATGGTGCACAATTCAGCAAAAGGTATAAAAAAGAATTAATATTGGGAAGGACCAAATTATATATAGTTAGTGTGAGTCTGGCCAGTGGGGTTCAGCATTAATCTTTTAAACTCATTGAAGAAAGTGGTATTTCTGTTATATAAATGTAACACCAGGTCATGTCACTTACAGAACGTCTATGATGATTCTGCACTTATTGGGTGTATTGGTAAAGGGGATGAGACAGAGTATAGTAGTCAGGTGCAAAGAGAATTGTCTGCATCTTAACATCAACAAAACCAAGAAATTGGTGATTGCCTTTTGCCACACCAGAGAGCCTCTATATCCAGTTACTATTCAAGGAGTGAATGCAGAGGTGTATTCATACAACTACTTGGTGGTCCACATTAATGACAGGTTGGACTGATCTCAGAATACTGAGGAACTACAGTATAAGATGGGACAGAGCAGGCTCTGTTTTCTTCGGAGACTGTATTCCTTTAATGTGGAAAGTGACATCCTTCACATCTTCTATAACTCTGTGATGGCCAGGGTGAGTTTCTAAGCTATGGTGTGCTGGGCT
Source organism: Erpetoichthys calabaricus (assembly GCF_900747795.2). Lineage (NCBI taxonomy): Eukaryota > Metazoa > Chordata > Cladistia > Polypteriformes > Polypteridae > Erpetoichthys > Erpetoichthys calabaricus. The sequence goes on from NC_041395.2 coordinate 278,545,271, forward strand.
GGTAACATCACTTCAAGAGTGGCCCACTGAATCAACAAGCTAATTAAAAGGACAAGCTCAGTTATGGGATGTACTCTGGACCCTCTAGAAATAGTGCCAGGTTACTTTGTGCCCTAGGCCAAAGAAATGCAAGATGGATTAAGTATCAGCAGGGCCGGATTTTCCTATAGGCTAACTAGGCTTCAGCCTAGGGCCTCAAGATCAAGAGGGGCCTACATTCAAATTGTTAGCAAAATTTTATTATCTCTCATGTAATTTACAAACTTAAAAATGGAAGGTGAAAGGGCCTCATAAGTGGAATAGCCTAGGGCCTCTTTTCATATAAATCCGGCCCTGAGTGTCAGCTGTAAACTTGCCCATTGTGAGCAAGAGTGTGTGGTCTATATGTGTTTGCCCAGCAATTGAATACCATACCATTCAAAATTATTTCCTGTTTTTCACCTAATGCTTCCAGGATATAAACTTCCTAGAAATGGCATATTAGAGCTATTTCCATTAGGAAAAAACATGGAAATGGACATCAGCATTTCAGGATCTTGCATTCTGTCATTCTGTAAATGACATCAAAAAATGAAAATGCATTTTTCAGAAAGCTTGGTACAGGAATGTTGTCAGGGAAGATATGATTAATAGGACTTGAATTTAACAATGTAACAACAAATGATGTGGTTCTGTTGCTTTGGGAAATATTTTACTGGATTGGGGGGAATTCAGCGTAGGGTTTGTAAAGAATGATATAATTGTCATGGAATACATGAGTTATCTGAAAATGTGCACATACTAGATCTATTCAAAAAATAAATACTGTTTAAAGCCAATACTTAAAATAAAACTTCAAAAATTATATCATTGTCATATGATGTACTGAATGACAAAATAATTCCTTTATACAATATACTTTGTTATAATACACTATTAAACCAGGCCTGTCAGAAAAATCACTGTCAGGTTTGTGACATTTGCAGTTGTGTGGTTTATGCATATATTTGTTTATGAAGAAGACATTAGCTAGTTAGTAACACTTATAAAGAGCAATATTTAATAGTCAAAATTAATTTAAATTAATTTAAATTTCAAACGTCACCTACTTGATGTTTAATTTTCCAAACATTTCACACCTTTTTTTTTAGATTTGTCAAGACTTCAAGGCTAACGTTGTGAAATTTAAACTTGTCAATTTAAGATTATTAATTGAGAATTCCTAAAAAACAGCCTGTGTACTGTTGTTTTATGGTAAATCACAAATGTGAGACTTTGCTGTTACTAATGCCTGTGTATTAATGCAGAATTAGTCATTGACCTGGACTTGCATTCACTCTGCTACCATTCAAATAAGTTGTATGTGCTTTAGTCTAATTTTAGTTGATATGTTAATAAACCAACAAACTATTCAAAGTTAGTGTTTGCTGATTCATTTAAGGAAGTAAGTATGCGTGTCTTTGAGATTGTTCATTTCCCTTTTCTATGATTAGTGAGATTTGCCTTGTTCTTCAAATCATTAATGAATGTCTAGCCAATGTGGAAGATTCGAAACACTAACTTAATACAGTTTACTTTAGAATTATGTTAAGTCAAATATTTGGAAGGTTGGCACTCCATTACAGGTTGGATCCTGTGAAGTGCCCGCTCAGGATACCCAGTATAGGCACCAACTCCCAGCAATTCTGAACTGGACACATGTCAAAAAATGGATTGTTGGATGAACAGCTGTAGCCATGTTCATAACAACCCATAGATAAATGCAAAACTTTGTTCACTTTATTGCAGCTGTGTGTGTTGCTGTATTAAAAAGGAAATAGTCTTGCTACTCTTTTAACTCACTCAACTGACAGCTTAAAGCACAGCAGTATTTTCCCACTTTATTAAGAATTTTTAAAAAGTAGATGCAGGGCCGTCTTAACAGCATTATAGGCCTCCGGGCAAAGCAGTGTACTTGGACCCCTACCTACCCAACCACTCAGCAAGTCACAACATTTATAGATTAGCATGGGGCCCCTATGCTTGTGGGGCCCCGAGGCAACTGCCCAGCATGCCCATGCATTAAGACGGCCCTGAGTAGATGGGATACCTGCAATTCTATGCCAAAATTCAAATCATGGATTAAAATTAGATATATTAAGGTGACGTGGGATGTTAAAGGAATGTAGAGCTGTAAGTACTACTCAGTGACAAGATTTTAACCAAGCATATTCAACGAGTATTATTTGGCATGCAGAAAATGTAATCAATAATAAGTACATCACTTTAATTTATGCTTTAAATCACAGACAGACATAAGTGCCATATTTCCATGTTTCACTAATTGATTTGACTTGCAGTAAAATGCACTTATAAAAGCATTTAAACTTAAAGTGAGAATATCAGATATCATATGGCCTGCAGGACAAGGTCTCTTTTGACATATAAACATCCAAGAAGTAACTACTGTTGAAAACAAGATTACAACTGCATACCTAGAAAGTGGTTATGGTGAGAAGAAGAGACATTTTTTAAATTTTATTACTTTTTGGAAAAATGTTAGAAATCATAATTGAATAAGATAATAATTGGATCATTTAATGTATGCTATTGATTTTTTTAAAATTTCTCATCATGTGACATCTGTGTTCTGTCCTGTTGGAAAGTCATTATTTCCATTGTGGAGGGCCAGGACGCCCCTTCTACATATGTTCTGGAGGAGCAACCATGGGCGTCTCAGTACCTCCCCCAGGACGCTTGGTGGCAGCCTCCCTGGCTGACAATGGTGCCTCAGTTTTCCGCAGGGCTCCATGGGAGATGGAGTTCTCCACAGCCCTATTGGGATCTGGGGTGGCCGCCAGGGGGTGGTGCATGGGTCCCTGAGCCAGCCTGGACAACTATACAGCCCCGACTGGAATTGCAATCAGAAACAGGTGATCAAACACCTGGAGCACTTCCATCCATCCATCCATCCATTGTCTCCCGCTTATCCGAGGTCGGGTCGCGGGGGCAGCAGCTTGAGCAGAGATGCCCAGACTTCCCTCTCCCCGGCCACTTCTTCTAGCTCTTCCGGAAGAATCCCAAGGCGTTCCCAGGCCAGTCGAGAGACATAGTCCCTCTAGCGTGTCCTGGGTCTTCCCCGGGGCCTCCTCCCGGTTAGACGTGCCCGGAACACCTCACCAGGGAGGCGTCCAGGGAGCATCCTGATCAGATGCCCGAGCCGCCTCATCTGACTCCTCTCGATGCGGAGGAGCAGCGGCTGTACTCTGAGCCCCTCCCGGATGACTGAGCTTTTCACCCTATCTTTAAGGGAAAGCCCAGACACCCTGCGGAGGAAACTCATTTCAGCCGCTTGTATTCGCGATCTCGTTCTTTCGGTCACTACCCATAGCTCATGACCATAGGTGATTGTAGGAACATAGATCGACTGGTAAATTGAGAGCTTCGCCTTGTGGCTCAGCTCCTTTTTCACCACGACAGACCGATGCAGCGCCCGCATTACTGCGGATGCCGCACTGATCCGCCTGTCGATCTCACGCTCCATTCTTCCCTCACTCGTGAACAAGACCCCGAGATACTTGAACTCCTCCACTTGGGGCAGGATCTCGCTACCAACCCTGAGAGGGCACTCCACCCTTTTCCAGCTGAGGACCATGGTCTCGGATTTGGAGGTGCTGATTCTCATCCCAGCCGCTTCACACTCGGCTGCGAACCGATCCAGAGAGAGCTGAAGATCACGGCCTGATGAAGCAAACAGGACAACATCATCTGCAAAAAGCAGTGACCCAATCCTGAGCCCACCAAACCGGACCCCCTCAACGCCCTGGCTACGCCTAGAAATTCTGTCCATAAAAGTTATGAACAGAATCGGTGACAAAGGGCAGCCCTGGCGGAGTCCAACTCTCACTGGAAACGGGTTCGACTTACTGCCGGCAATGTGGACCATGCTCTGGCACCGATCGTACAGGGACTGAACAGCCCTTATCAGGGGGGCCGGTACCCCATACTCTCGGAGTACCCCCCACAGGATTCCCCGAGGGACACGGTCGAATGCCTTTTCCAAGTCCACAAAACACATGTAGACTGGTTGGGCAAACTCCCATGCTCCCTCCAGGACCCTGCTAAGGGTATAGAGCTGGTCCACTGTTCCGCGACCAGGACGAAAACCACACTGTTCCTCCTGAATCCGAGGCTCGACTATCCGACGGAACCTCCTCTCCAGGACCCCTGAATAGACTTTTCCAGGGAGGCTGAGGAGTGTGATCCCTCTGTAGTTGGAACACACCCTCCGATCCCCCTTCTTAAAGAGGGGGACCACCACCCCGGTCTGCCAATCCAGAGGCACTGTCCCTGATGTCCATGCGATGTTGCAGAGGCGTGTCAGCCAAGACAGTCCTACAACATCCAGAGCCTTGAGGAACTCCGGGCGTATCTCATCCACCCCCGGGGCCCTGCCACCAAGGAGTTTTTTGACCACCTCGGTGACCTCAGTCCCAGAGATGGGGGAGCCCACCTCTGAGTCCCCAGGCCCTGCTTCCTCATTGGAAGGCATGTTAATGGGATTGAGGAGGTCTTCGAAGTATTCCCCCCACCGACCCACAACGTCCCGAGTCGAGGTCAGCAGCGCACCATCCCCACCATATACAATGTTGACACTGCACTGCTTCCCCTTCCTGAGACACTGGATGGTGGACCAGAATCTCCTCGAAGCTGTCCGAAAGTCGTTCTCCATGGCCTCCCCAAACTCCTCCCATGCCCGGGTTTTTGCCTCAGCAACCACCAAAGCCGTCATTCCGCTTGGCCTGCTGGTACCTATCAGCTGCCTCCGGGGTCCCACAGGACAAAAGGGTCCTGTAGGACTCCTTCTTCAGCTTGACGGCATCCTTCACCGCCGGTGTCCACCAACGGGTTCGGGGATTGCCGCCACGACAGGCACCGACCACCTTACGGCCACAGCTCCGGTCAGCTGCCTCAACAATAGAGGCACTTCCATGTGGGCTATAAAAAGGACCAGCCACCACCACTCAGTGGCCAGAGTTGGAAGGAGAGGACGAAGTTAGACTGGAGGAATGGTGGTGCCAGGAGAAAAGGACTGTGTTGTGTGCTTATTTGGACTGTGTTGTGGCTGGGAGGTTCACAGGGAAGACATGCCCTCCAGCTGAAGAAAAATAACGTCTTTCTTGTGTTTTACACATGCCTTAGTGTGAATCTGTGTCGGGTCGGGCGCAATATAGCACCTTTTAGCCTCTGAACATTTTCCTTGAACCAAACTGGAGGGATAAAACCTGAGTTTCTTCCTACAGTATTGACACTCTTGTTTAATGAAGCTGATGTGGTACCCTTATGGCTGATTGTGTTTTAAAGTTAAAGTGGCATTAAAAGCTAAGGTAACTAGTTTTCTTGAACATTACAGTATTTTGTACTCTGTTGGCTGTTGTGAGATGTGCATGAGTATTTTTGAACTAGCATTAGGCTTGAGATACTGTATAAGAACCAATTTTGTGGGGAGTATGTGCCCTCTTCAAAATACAATTTTATTTTAGCATTCCACAAGGTATTTTAAAATTAATATAACTGTTTTAGAGGTGTTAATAGGACTTTAGTTGTCAAACTTGCAAGTCTGACCTTCATTCAAATCCTTTAGCTACAGAGCAGAAATCCTATTACAAATGCTCTTGACCTTCAGGCTGGTATAGCTTTCTGATTTGCTGCCCAGAACTTGGTGAATCCAAATGGACTGGCTCCAGCACCCAATTGCAATTATTATTTTAAGCCTTCTGCAGCTGTTTATTTGTAGCAGATCTTAGCCTAAGGGCTTATTTATTCAGTTACAGCTCTGTGCACAGCACATTTAAGAGTAACAATATATCAGTGAAAAAAGGATATCTAATTTTACCTAAAATTTAAAAAAATTGAATTCCCTTATGAGGAACTAAAACCTCCTCTGAATATAGCAGGTTTTATCAATGTTGCTTATATATAATTAAGCATATTGAACCTCTGCTAATCCCTGAATCACTCCAATATCTGTGAGTTGCTACCCAACAATGAATGCTTGCATCTTTTGTAGTCTGGGTGGGCAGGGAAGATTTATGGCATAGTTAGGAATTAATTCCAGGTACATGAAAGTACACGAATCATGATTCTGTCTATGATCGATCAGTTGAAACTGTCATAAAATATATTTTGAAATGGTGAAGGGGGTCAAACCCAAATTCCTCCCCAGTTACACCTCTATACTCGCATATACCCTTTCAGAGGTCTTGTGAAGTTTATGCCTCAGACCAGTTTTGGCAGCATGAGATGGACCTATACAGTATTAGGTAGGTGTGTTTTAATGCTGTTGCTAGCACCTTGGGTCTAGACTTGTGAAGGACTAGAAGGGGCAGGACTACCTGGAGAAGCAAGTCATAAAAGCAGCTTTGTGAGTGGCACAGATGATGGGCAAAGACACTCCACTTAGAAAGCACTTTAACCACATGTCCTTGCTGCTAAAGCCCATCAGCCTAAGTGCATGTCTGCCAGAGAGCCTGAGGTGCACACCTTGACCTTTGGTTAGCACACAGGGGTGGAGGAAAGTGTGACATATGGGTTGCCTATGATGCCAGGTGAGCAAGATGAGGCTGGTGACATTTATCCACAGGCACAGGGATGAAGCAGCTCAGGGCACGTGGAATATCAGACACATGAGAATAGTAAGGTTTCTTAGGGATGATTCTATACAACTCGATATGTGAGGGTGTGCTTTCGGTAAATTTTTTTTCCTCTTTTGACCATAGAAATGAGAACGTTTGGCAAGGAAACTGATGTCACTTCTGCTTCACACATTACACAACATCCAACAGAACTGGTAGCCAGCATTCAGACTTGGACCCGTGCCTGGGAGTTTCTCATCAGAAGCACTAAACACCAGCAACCTTTATTTTTAATTCATTAACATTGTTTTATTTATTTATTTGCTTTTTTTGGCTCAGCTAGCAATGCATTAAACTGCTGTAAGATGCTTTCAATCTTTTACTCTTCTTATATATAAACCAACGTCCACTTTATTAGGTACACCTGTTCAACTGTTATTGCAAATGTCTAATCAGCTAATCACATGGCAGCAACTCAATGCATTTAGACATGTAGACATTGTCAAGATGACCTGCTGAAGTTCAAACTGAGCATCATAATAGGCAATAAAGGTGATTTTAAGTGATTTTGAATGTGGCATGGTTGTTGGTACCCAAGCTGTTGATCTACTAGGATTTTCACACACAACAATCGCTAGGGTTTTCAGAGAATGGTCCAAAAAAGGGAAAATACCCTGTAAGGGGCAGTTCTTTGGGTGAAAATGCCTCGTTGATGCCAGAAGTCAGAGGAGAATAGCCAGACTGGTTTGAGCTTATAGAAAGGCAACAGTAAGTCATATAACCACTCATTACAACCAAAGTATGCAGAAGAGCATCTCTGAATGCAGACAATGTCGAACCTTGAAGCAGATGGACACCATACCGGATACCACTCCTGCCAGCTAAGAGCAAGCAGCTGAGGCTACAATTCACACAGGCTCTCCTAATTTGGACAACAGAAGATTGGAAAATCGTTACCTGGTCTGATGAGTCTCGATTTCTGCTGCGACATTCGGATGGTAGGGTCAGAATTTGGCATCAATAACATGAAAGCATGGATCAATCCTGCCTTGTATCAATGGTTTAGGCTGGTGGTGTAATGGTGTGGGGGATATTTTCTTGGCACATTTTGGGCCCCTTACTACCAATTGAACATGCCACAGCCTACCTGAGTATTGTTGCTGACAATGTCCAGCCCTTAATGACTGAGGGCTACTTCCAACAGGATAACACACCATGTCACAAAGCTCAGATCATCTCAAACTGGTTTCTTGAAGATGACAATCAGTTCACTGTACTCAGATGACCTCCACAGTCACCAGATCTCAATCCAAAAGAGCACCTTTGGGATCTGGTGGAATGGGAGATTTGCATCACGGATGTGCAACAAGTGTGTGATGCTATCATGTCAATATGGACTAAAATCCCTGAGGAATGTTTCCAGCACCTTGTTGAATCTATGCCAGTTCTGAAGGCAAAAGGGGGTTCAACCTGGTACTAGCAAGGTGTACTTTATAAAGTGGCTGGTGAGAAGCAGATCATAGATATGTGATATAGTACCTGCAAAAGAATACAAAGACTGCACAAGACATGTTTCACATTAATTGGGGATCATTGAACGAAGTTTCTGATGTTGCCCCATGGCAGCTGGTTCACTTAATTAACAGGGGGAAGATCAGAGTATTACATTCATTTGTCTGAATCGCAATCTGATTATTTGGATGGTTACCTACCAGGTAATGCACCCTGTTAAGTAAGCGAGCCAACTGGTGTGGCGTAATGTAAGAGGCTACGCCTCAGGCACTGACATCTGAGGTTCGATCCCCATAAGGGGAAGCAAAGAGGTGTACACCTGATAAGCCCCCATTAAGGGAAAACGTGTGTTGTGTACTCTTTTTATTGTTTGGCAGGTACTATATCACACACACACACACATATATGTGTATTTATAGATAGATAGATAGATAGATAGATAGATAGATAGATAGATAGATAGATAGATAGATAGATAGATAGATAGATAGATAGATAGATAGATAGATAGATAGATAGATAGATAGATAGATACTTTATTAATCCCAATGTATACATACACTATATCATTCTGCACTTTACAAATAATCTTTTTCTGGTTTGAATGAGGACAGGTTAAATGAAACTCTTAATGTCACACGGTGGGTTGGAGGCACACACTGAACCAGCAGTCTTGTGGTTTTGGGTCTTGCCTGTCTCGTTATATTTTACCTGAGTGTAGATGTAGGAGTGTGCCATATAATGAACTGTGCTCTGTTAAAGGGGGGTACCTGCTTGGACCCTGATGTTGCTGGGTTAGCGTTCACCTCTTTGACCCTGTATTTAAAAAATGGGTTTGAAAAACTAATAACTACTGTGACACAATAAGACACCAGACATAATAAAGGTTTTGGGCAACCATCTGTATAATATGTCCTGACTGCAAACAGGATGAATTCTCAAAGAGAGTTGTTTACAAGACTGAGTCCAAAACAGAACTGATTAAACAAAGGCAAGATGGCAGCTTTAAAGTCCCGTATAGGAAGTGATATCATCCTGGGGGCTGGGACCAGAAGTGACATCATCATAGGGTCAGAACCAGAAGTTATGTCTTCGGAACCAGAAGTGACGTCATCTAATGCGCCGGAACCGGATGTGACATTATCTATTATGCCGGAACCGGAAGTGACGTCATCGGGACCGGCAGTGAAGTCATCAAAGGCGCCGGAATTCGGCAGGATTTCCCAGGAATGGTATACAAAGAACTGAGAAAGACAGTCAGTGCACCCTACCGCCCCCTGGTCTGATGTGGTATTACAATTACTTGAGCCCTTTAGCTGCCTCCTACTTGCACGTGTGTGACACTGCGTTATAATTTTTGAATATGCTTAGTAGTGACAGCTTTCTAAAGATTGTTATTATTGTTTTTTTTGGAAAAATGTTCTAGTTCTGTTATAAAATAGCATAATAGTTTTGGTACTACTCACCCCTTTGGGTTTTAGGCCTACTTGTTCAACACTTCTGAGCCTCCTAACCCATCCACACCCTGCAGTGTAAGAATTACATGGACAGGAAAGGGAGGCATGTTATTAAAGAGGTGAACAGAATAAGCACGAAGTAAGTCAAGGTCAAGGGAATAAACTGAGATAAAGGAATTTAAGGAATCATCTGAGTTTATCCAGAGAGATCTTGTAGAAGTATATTGATTCTGAGGAAACAAAGCAGACTGAATTAAATGAGGACACTGGTGCTCTGTCTGTGGCTATTTCATGCCTGCAGCTGATGGTACTGATAGCTTCCATTTCTCAGCCATGATTTCTTTAATTGCCTGTACACTATATTACTACCTGGTTTTTAATTTGGCACATTTTGCAGTTTGAAAGAAAGAGAAACATATTAAATTTATGACACCCGGTATCAGATAAAAGTTCTTCTTCACTGAAAAAGATTTCCTCACTAATATAAATTACACTTAATGTTTTAGATGTTTTTATGGTGGAGTGTAAGATCAAATTAAGGGAGAACATTACATAAAGCATGGTGTCTAATTCAGGCATTTCTTTCGCAGGAAAAATATTTTTCATGAAGTATGTACAATCACGGAAAGAAAAAATGATCAGGATGTGATGGTTAGATTAGTTATGCTGAAGAAAGAGAGTTATGATGCTATACAATGAAAAACAGATATTACAGAAAACGATAGAAATAAATTGCAATAATGCAACGTTCTCCCAGTGTCTGTGATGGTTTTCCTCCCAGTATTCTGTTTTTCTCAGACATTCAAAAGACTTGCTGAGTATGTTAATGGTCTACTAAATTGTGTGTCTCAGGACTCCACAATGGGTTGATGTCCCATCTAGAGTTGCTTCCTGACTTGTGCCCAATGGTGCTGGAATAGGCAGACACTCACCCTCAACTGAATAAGTGGTAAGAGGCAGATTGTTATTTCTTATATTTGTTCTGATCCATTTATTTATTCATAATACTTTTGCTGTCACCTGAGGCCTATCTAAGTGTTAATCACTAATATATTTTATCAGGTACTTTGTAATCAGTTTTTATGTTAAAATCTGCAATTATTTGTCTTCTGGATATTTTGCATTTTTTCCTCATGGTTTTTGATTTTTGATTTTCAACAATAATTTTAACAGATTGTTTTCTTTCAGTTTTTGCCCATTTGTGCTTTGAAATGTTCGTGATGTAGAGTATATACTCCTTTCTGTGTTGAGCATATTTTGCCTTTCTTATTGTCAAAATCTATAGTTCCTTCTCTCCCTGAAACCTTGTCGAGGTTTAGACTTTGTGATTCAGATTTTTTCATGACAATTCCATTGTGTTCTTTTGGCCACATTTTTACTTTTGCCTTATATATAGTATGTCTTCTTCAACTACTTCCTATGATGGATGTACTGATATTTTGCCAATTGATCATGTCTCTGTGTTCTTCAACATTTTCTGCACTCAATTTTTCTCTGTAATGTTGTTGACTGCGGGATTCCACAAATATCACTTTTTAATATATCAAAATCTATGATGCCTTCCTTCTTTCATGCCACATAAGCCATTATTGTTCAAATAAAGACAAGAAGTGAATGTCCCAGAGGAGCAAGCTGGACAGCTGTTTATTTGTGATGGTCGTCATAGACATGTAAGAGTTTTTCATGAGGTTATATTTTCACAAGAGTAATAATAAATAATTCTCAGTCTTCTAGAAATTCTAATTATATAACCAGAAAAAACATCTGTCCATAAATTGAAGAAAGATTCTGTGGGCAAATGGTTAAGGGACAGTAAACCAAGAATCATAAAATCATAAGCAAAAATATACTAGAGTACTCTGTCTTTAACGGTAAAACAAAACAGAGTTATTACAAGAAAATTAAAAAATAACAATAAAAATGGACCAATAATTATGTACCAAGAGTAAAATATTATTTCCTTTATTTAGTGTACAGTTTGGGTTAAAAAGAATGGGAATCAGTCACCATTAAATAAAATAAATCCCATCTATGTCACAAATTGACATGTGTGCCACATCCTCTAGTTTATGAAAAGGCAACCCTAACCACCCATTGAGAGACAACACTATCAGACTGTGATTATGTGAGAAGACCAAAGAAAAATCAAACTAAATTAATTACCAAAAGTAGAAATGGTAGTAAGTACAGGCAAACCTAACAAAACATTGTAACAATAATGAGACTGAGGCCAGGAGCCAACTCTGGAAAGGGTGTGTAAAACATTTAACTCGCATAAATCTAAGTAAGGGATGTAAGGATGGCGGTGGAGGTGTTCATAATGAGATACAGGGATGCAATAAGGGATGTTAAGGAAAGTCAAGCTGTAACTCCTGATACGTTTCAAAGAAAGCAATTAGAAAAATAGTTTTTATCTATATGACAAAGATTTTGCTTTTGAAAAGTTAATAAGAATTTTTGTCAGATTTACTAGCCCAACCTTGATCTAAATCCTTTAACTAAAGAGTTTAAATCCTTATTGACCTTCAGGCTGGGATTGTTTTCACATTTCCTGCTGGGTACTTGGTGAATCCAAACCAAATGACTCCAGCACCCAATTGCCTTTTCATTTTGAATTTTCTGCAGCTCTGTATTTACAGCAGATTTTAGCCAGAATGATTATTTAGCTTAGTCCTCGCATGGTGCAACATACGCTGAATTTTATGCAACAGTTTTGAGCAAAACATAAAGAGCTTTCTTGATCCTAGAGTGGGATTACCGCCAGTGCATGTTGTGCTTTGCATATTGATATGTCATGGCTGCCTGCACCAGGCTGCAATCTGTTAGGAGCTCACATCAATACGGGGAGTGAAATGAATGCACTCATCTCACAGTAGCTTACCCAGGATTGCAGAAGCTGTAAATTCAACTGTTAGGCAACTGGAAAAAATCAGGACAGGCTGGATTTATATAACACTAAGCAAGGTGTCAGGCAGTGGTCAGTGTTCTTGTAAATTGTCCTCTTGAAAAAAATGCAAAGCAAAGATCTATTATGAATGATCTCACACATCATTAAAAAATTTAATGTGTTGTGACCGTTTATTGTGTACTGCCAAGGCTGTAAAGCAAAATGGCAAAAGTGCACAGGGTGGAACAGGGAAGACCGCATTAAAGACAGCATTAAACACATGTATGTTCTTAAGAACAGTCAGATGGACATGAAGGTGGTTAAAAAGAACTTGTTAATGTGTCTGGAATCCACTTTTGTAGGACACGCCTAGATCATACTGTTCTAGAATTTCCTTATAATAGCCACATTTTGAAATAATAATTTCTGTTGGATTGATTTTTGAATCTTTCTTTGAATTGTCATTGGAGATCATACCTGAACCGAACCCATTTGTTCCATTTCAATGTAACTATTTCAATCTAATAAAATAAATCGAGCAGATCTTTATTAGCTCTGCTCTTTTTCCTTATTGATTATGTATTCACTAAACAAAGAATCAATTTATCCATTATAAGAACCATAACTGGGTTGTAAGAAACCAGAACATGACCCAACACTGGGTTCAAGTCATTAAGCAGTAGTAGATAGGGTGTCAGTCACAGGTAGGGTTGCCAGACGTCCCTTATATACGGGACATGTCCCATATTTGATAATTTTGTCGCCTGTCCCGTACTGACCTTTCAGGGACACCCAAATGTCCCGTATTTAGTTCATTTTCAAATTTTGTAATAAAAATATATTTTTACTATCTTCTTACGGTACTTAGTTGTAACTTTATAAGTAATTATACTTTCTTTTCTCAGATTCTCTTGATGAAAATAACCCAAATGCAACGAGGAAATTAATTTTTGTTGCCTGTTTGCAACTTGTTTAGTTGCTATGGTTGGCTGAAGGCAGCGACACTGTTACCGTTTTGCTCTCCAGGCGTTCTGTTGTGCAGTTCTGTATCAGCATTGAAACATACAGTGTCAACAAAGTGTGTTGTTACTACTTTAACTGCCTGTATTAAATAATAATAATATTTCTCTGTTGTCTGTATTAAATAAATATTTTCAAATGATTTCACTTTTACAGAATTTTTTTTTAGCTTGTATTAAATAATTTTCAAATGATTTTACTTTGTGTTCCTCATAATCCATTAAAATCCTTGCTTTATGTTTTTAACTTATGTCTCTACTTTTATATAATATATTGGTCTGGGTGTGTAGGGGGCATGTATAAATTTATATATATAGTAATATAGAGAAAGATTTGAAGAGTGTGCCGTATTTCTAATTTTCTAATCTGGCAACCCTAATCACAGGGCACACTCACACTGGGCTGATTCACAGTTGTCAGCTAACCTAACCTTCACACCTGAACTCAAAGCATCAGGAGAAAGCACAGTGCTAATACTGAGAAGATGTGCCTGCAGTTCCAGGCTCAAGAGTCAAAATAAGTCCCTGGAAATGTACGGCTGCAATGTGGATACAAGCAAAAAAAAATAATGGGAAAAATTTATGAATCTTGTTAACTGCAGAAGAGTTCTTCATCTGTTGATGAGAATTCTTTATCTTTCTCCTTTATGAGGAATTAACATATACCAATACAAGGTACTTTACAGATTAGCCTACAATTTCAGACTGACTCTCTTAAGTGGGACACAATTTTTAAATATTTTTACTAGAACTTGAAAAAAAATTGCATTAATGAACACTCCGCACCATGGAAAAGAGAAATCGTTTGAAAATTAAGATGTACTGTGACTGAATAAAACCAATAACAAGACTGTAAAGCATTGCAGAGTCCATTTTAGAGAGTTTAGGGGAAAAGACATGTTCTATATTCCCCCCACCCCTCCCCCCGACCACTTTCTGTCACTGTCTTCCATTTAAAAATAAATATACTTGATCATTATTTCTTAGAGACCTTGAACACAACCAACAAGGAAATGTCACACACATTGCATTTGTACTGCAGATGAAAGGTTCATCCAGGAAACAGAATGTTCCTTCATCCATCTTATAATGAAAACATTCATTACTCAACTGAATATTAAAAAAGGAGACGGCTGGCTCTGTAATAGCAGCAGAGTGTGCTAATAACATTTTTAAATGGAATGAAACTGATGCAGTAGGGGAGGAAGGGAACTGCACAAGAAGAGAAAGTGTAAATGCTGGCAAAGTGTAGTAATTAAATCCTTCAGCAATTAAACAGCAAAAAAAGACAAAGACATGGAAATAAATCTGAAATATTTAAAAGATTTGGTAATTTATGTTGTTATCGTGTACTGACATCTATGATTTATGAAGCACCTTGATGTGGTGCTCACTATACATGTTGCTATAAGTGCTGATTAATTGATTAGAACACCAAGGTGTGAAGACTTTGGCTACTAAACTAATGCATATGTGTGGTCCTAAGTGTGGCCTTTGTGAAGAGCTGACAGCAGCAGATTTTGAAGTGATTTAGTTGGCTGTGACACTAGAAGTCATACACAATATTTTTCATATGAATTTCCGGATTTTTCAGAGAGTACTCTGCCTCTCTCCATCCACCTCTTCTGGGAACACAAATTTAAAAGAAAGTGACCAACAGTCCTGGGCAGTTCAACTGTGGCTTTTACATAGATAACACCTCTGTGTTTAAATACAGTTATATTCCTGTGATTGCAATATACTTTACCTTATGATATACAGTTGTCAGAATGACCTTCAACCTATCATCTTTATATATAATCTTCATTTGGATCTTGATCTTTGTTTGTCCGCGAATTCACTACCTTGTGTGGTGTTCCTGCTGTGTTCAGTAGAGGGCAGTAGAGATGGAGGAGGAGAGGAAGTGAGGGGGAGGATCGTTGGATGAGGTTGGAGTGTGGTGATTAAAGAGGATTGAACTAAAGGAGACTACGTGCTGTCTGTACTGGCTGAATACACACCTTGGTTGTTACTTTTGTTTACAAACACTGTCGTTAGCACTCTTTGTGTTTAGATCTGGCGTCGACACCGTGCTTTGTGTTTAGATCTGGCGTCGACACCTGCTTCGTTGTCGAGACTGTGGTTTTTTGTGTTTCTATCGATCGTCGTTGGCAGCACTTCGTCCAAATCGAATGTTCACCCACTTCTTGGAGTCGGCAGTTAGAGTATGTAAGTCAGGCACACTTCTGTGATTTTCCATCAGTCGGCGTTTGGAGTTCAAGAAAGAAGCATTGGTTCTTCCTTACTCTTTGGATTGCCACAAAGCAACCTGCAAAATTGGAGAAAAGTTGAGAAGAGATTGTGACAGGAAACGACAGCATCATGAAAACGAGACGGACTGTGAACGGAGAGAAGCAGAAATGCTCCTCCACCACCAAATAATTACTATTCAGACAGTGAGTCTGAGTAGGCCGTTCCTATCGAATCAATGTCCAAGGGTTTTGTTTTGTAATTTTGTTTCCCTTATAAAAAATCATAATGCTGTGCGACGAAGGGCCCAGTTCACGACTGGCAGCCGCGTTTAAACAGGGAGCCCTTCACAGACAACTTTAACACGCGCAACGTAGTTGGGCACACATGGCTAGTCCTATATAAAGTATACTGTACATTGTCACACAAGTACATTTGGGAGACAACTTCAGGGTTTGTCAACTGCTAATACCGCTCCATGTTGAGGGTTGGCGCTATCACCTAATTCCTCTCCTCTACTTTTAATTGCAGATCCAGCAATTGGTGATGTGCTGCTAAGTAATGTCACTTCCATTAACCACGCACCTGGATCATAACTGGAGCTGCCTCTATCATCGAGTTAGTCTAGCTTAGGACTCATGTCTGGAAAGACATTATTGTGTTTTTTTTTCAGTAAATCATTTTGTTTTTTTGTTTTCAATTATACAGGGATCACTGGAAGGTTATATATGATGAGGAGCATGTATGTGTTGGCAACCCTGCTTGAATGGGTTCCAATCCCTTACATGGCCACGAGGCTGTGGCATTGAGTGGGCTTAAAGCAGGGCAAGATGTTTCCTGCCCTAGCCAGAAGACTGATAAAGCTTGCCAATTTGCATGTGGGCATATTGGCTTCCAGGCAGGGATGGACTGAAGACCCTTACTTGGCCAGGAAGCTAGTAGGCTGGAAGGACAGGGGGAGACGGCCTTGCAAGGGTACTTACTCAGCCAACAAGCTAAGTGGCTGTCTACCTGGGAAATGCTACCTATGTGGATGCCTGCAAGGCATGCTGGGAACTGGAGTCTGATAGGGCAACCTTTTCGGGTTCCATGGGTGCTATGGGGGGTGCTGCAGGGACACATAATGCATATTTTCCAGAACTTTTGACTTGGAAGTTCTTCCAACAGGCTATGCCCTGGCACCGGAAGTACTCCTGGGTTTAACATAAAAGGACCCACTCACCCACATCCAGGCGAGTTGGAGTCAGGAGTGGATGATGGACAATGCTCGCCTGGGAGCAGTGAAGAAGAAAAAGAGAGTGAAAGAGAGAGAGAGAGAGAAAATAATTTGGATTGGATGGTTGTGTTAATTGAAGAAGCCTTTTGTAAGGTAATTTATAATAATAAACCTTGCATTTGCACCTGGGACTTGTGTCTGTGTGGTTGCATCTGGGTTTTGCGGTGCTGCAATGCTCCCTACTGGTCACCGTTAGCCCTAGAGTGGAGGAAGGCAATCGGGAGTATCACTCACAATAGTTCTACCATTTCAATCTGACCCTTCCATATTCAATATTCACTCCCCTAATTAAAGCCTCTAACTACAGATAGACCTGGTCATTCTGAACCTAGCCTTCAAGGAATTTGGTTTTCTGAAGAGCTCTATCAATTTTTGCAAGCATGGCAATATTGACATATTCCTTCTTGTCTATTTGAAAATTTCACCTTGGATAATAAACAGGATTAGTTGCTATTAATGCAACTCTTTATAGTGTCATTATTTTTATATTTATGTATATAAAACATGATCAGTCAGATACTTTTATGGGGACCAGTTTAAAGAGGACAATGGAAGATAGTGTTTCTATATGTACAGGAAGTTACGTCCGTATCCTCTCCACACTCAAGCTGATGAGTGCACCATCATACAGTATGTATATAATTATATTGTGACGGAAGGCCACAGAAATTTCCCAGCTAGGAGGCCAATATATGGCAAAGAAGGGCTGGGGGAGCAGATGTGCACAGGACACTGTCTCCCCGGAGTACTAGAGTGCATCCTCCTGGGTTTCTGTGGCTCCACAGAGGCTTGCAGGGCATGCTGGGAGTTGGAGTTCGCTACAGCCTGTTGGGTTCCGTGGTGGCCGCTGCAGAGCTCTACTTTGGGTTTCCATCACAACTGGGAGTACTTCCACATAACGCTGATGAGCCACCTGAAGTTCTCCCAGGTTTAGCATAAAGGGAGCTGCTTCACTTCACTCAGAGAGCCAGAGTTGAGAGGAAGAGAGATGAAGCTTGATAGTGAAGGAGGGGAGGAGTGGATGAAGAAAGAGAAAAAAAAGAAAGGAAAAGAAAAGAAAAGAAACTACTGTGTGCTTTTTATGGTTTTCTAATTTTCCTGAAGTGTATATCATTGATTTAAATCAGAAAAAGTAATGGACCCAAAACAAACACCGATGACCTTACTCCACACAGAGCGTTCTCCTCTTATCTATACACTTTGTCTCCTGCCAGTTAACCAATTTCAGATACAGTTTTTTAGGTTACCTCTGATCCATGCAACTTCTACTTTTAGAATTAATCTTTGGTGTGGGTCTTTTGAAAGTAAATTATGTTGTATGCTTTGCTTTTCTTAACGATTGCAGTCGCCTGCTCAAAAAATATGAAAGATTGCTTTGGCAAGATCTTCCTCCCATAAAGCCATACTGGCTGTAATTGTATATATATTTTTCTTATAGATGCTTTTTTGGTTGATTTCTTATTATAGTTTCATTAATTTTGCCTGGGATAGAAATAGGATTTATTGGTCTGTAATTTCCAGAATCCATGAAAATGCATGTCTTTGTCATATAGGTCTAAAATAGACTAACCCAAGAAAATTTACATGACATGAGGAGAACATGCTAACTGTATAGAGAAAGTGACTTACCTGGCAATTGAACCCAGTGCCTTACCAACAGCACTACTAACAACCATTGCTCCCAAATGTAAAAAAAATAAAACAGATTTTTGCAGATATATCCTTAGGATTTATGAAGATTAGATTTTGTGCATCAGGTAAAACTGCAACATTAAATAGTTGGGATTTAAATCATATACCAGGGAGGTTTTGAGAACGATCAGATAGAGATAATATTAAAAGTTTTCACGTTATAGACTAAGAGAGGATGAAAACAAAAATGAAGACAGCATATTATTTTCTACAGATTTCAATGTCATTCTGAAGCAGTTGTGAATATTATAAACCACTGGTCACAATGACACCTGCCATAAAATACAGGATGACCCATTTGAGAAGTGCACTAAAGAATGACACTGAACAGTACAATTGAACAAATGAAAGTGGTTAAGACTGCTTTTAAACTGCCAGCTGCAGACACTTGAGAAATAAGCCCCAGAGGCATGGGATTTATTTAATTCAAGTGGTGGGTGGAAAAAATACTGCCTTAAAGGAAGAAAAAAAGGCAAAATGCCACAAAGAGACATAGTATAAGTCAGAGTTCATCAAACACACAATGTCCATAGCTATAGCCACAGCGTTATACCCTATACAGTGGCCATGTTGTGCCCAAGTCATTCACAACAATTGTCGTTTAACATGCTAGACAGCTTGCCCTGCTTGTCTCAGTGACAGGCAGTGACTAACTATAAATCCCAAAGTTGCAGGTTCAATCCCGACATCTAATTCACTAAATGAATCCTAATGAGTCACCTCACCTGCCATTACTCCTACTGTACAATAAATAGTATCAGGGATTTAACTGTTGTGTATCATGCTATTGTGTGGTGTTTTCTATCCACAGGTACAGTAAAAATGATAGTTTGGTGCTATTTGTTTAAATATGTCCACTTACTTGAATGTCAAAGATTTGCATACCATAATGAACTATTCAAATGACTCAAGTTTTTGATGACAGAGGTGAACGTTGATGAAGTTAATTAGCAACTCTAAATTGGTCCTGGACGAATGAGCATTCCAGTCAATTCAGTTCATTCTTATTAGACTCAGTTCCACTTGTGAGCAGTGCATGCTATATTAGAATTTTAATTAAAAAGACAAACATAAACACAAAATATAATGCTGAAATATAAGCACAGGTACATCATGCAACATATTCAAAGATACACATAATACACACAAGGTTTTTGAGATCAATTTCTGTCTTAGGTCAACCACATTCTTAAAAGGATAATTCTGAAGGCAAATTGCAACAGTTTAATTTGGATAGAAGGCATCTGCAAATAGATCAATCATGTCTGAAAACACACCCGATCCACTGCAGTCCATCTAAGGAAAAAGAGGCGTGTAAGAGAGTATGCATGTGTTCAGTCTGCTTGCCCTGCCCAGGGTTGTTTCTGGCCTTGTGCCCAGTGCTGCTGAGATAGATGTCACCTGCCCACAACCCTGCCTGAAATAGATTAGATGGGTTTAATACCAACTGAATGAATTGAAAAACAATGAATATGAAAATGATGAAGTTCAAGCAGAGGCCCTGTTGTGTTTTAGTGGTAGCAGGATGCACCAAGCACTCTCCTCTTGTTCAGTACAGAATTTTTATCTATATATGAAAATGATAAGGAGTGTAATTTCAATGTTTAGTTTGCCTACTTATACTCAATCAGGGTTCAAGATACTATGTTATTTTAAAAACCTTTTTTTTCTAAAATCATGCAGAAAAGTATAAAAATTTGAATTAGGTTAACATCATTTAGTTAATTAATAAAATAAAAAACAGGACTCTTTTGATATCCACACTCCATCTATAGGTGAATGTGAAAATTACAAATATTTAAAAAACTTGACAGTTAAATAAGGGCAAGGTGCATACCAGGACAAAGTTAGCATGGAGGCTCTGGATTTTCATGTAGGGGAAGGGCAGATACATTATTACAATATACTGTATACAATGCCCACATTATTTTTGATTCACAACAAATATGCCTGAGGGGTGCATAAGCAACAGATTATTAAAAACAGAATGTAATGCGCAGAATTGCATTGCAACAAACCAAACACCAGCTGTGGTTTGGCATTGTGATAGTGAAGAGATGGTTATGGTGAGAAACTCTAGTTCCCACTAGTATTTTTATATTACAACATTAATTTATTTTTATTATTTTATTTAAATTTTTTCATAAAGTTTCAGTTTCCAGCGTAGTTGCCTGCTCTGATTCATCATTCTGTAGCTAAGTTGCTTGAAGTGTTTGGTTCAAATATATTCGGTAATAGGATATTTATTGTTGGATTTTTTTTTTTGTGTGTACTTGGGCGGCACGGTGGCACAGTGGTAGTGCTGCTACCTCACAGTAAAGAGACCCGGGTCTGCGTGGGTTTCCTTCGGGAGCTCTGGTTTCCTCCCACAGTCCAAAGACATGCAGGTTAGGTGCATTGATGATCCTAAATTGTCCCAAGTGTGTGCTTGGTATGTGGGTGTGTGTGCCTTGCAGTGGGCTGGCGCCCTGCCCGGGACTGGTTCCTGCCTTGCGCCCTGTGTTGGCTGGGATTGGCTCCAGCAGACCACCGTGACCCTGTGTTCGGTTTCAACAGGTTGGAAAATGGATAGATTGATTTTTGTACTTTTTTGCTATTCTTATATTTACTGATTTGTGTCTGTTTTGGTGCATTTGTATTGTTAAGACATGTGTAATGTTTTTGTATCAAAACAAAAACATTTCATTATACTCTACTCAAGTATATTTACAACAGATTGAACTAAACTGGACTCACTATAAATAGAAATAATAGAAATGAAATTTCAGCATGTGATGGGTAGCACCTCTGTGTACCACCCAAACCCCTATCAAACAAAACACAAAGGTATATTAAAAATCATTTATTACACCAAGTAAACCACAAGGGAGTGGTGGTCACAGGAAGAAGATTACAAAAACAATAATAAACAGAAAGCAAACCATATTTTCCCCACCATGTCTGACTAAAAAAGATTCTCATCTTTAACTGTTTAGTTATTATGTATCTGTCTAAATGAATGTATGTTATTGTTATGTTTGAGTTATTATGTGTCATATTTTGATGTATTTTCTATTATGTCTATTATTATATATTGTCCTTTTAAATGTGCTTATGTTCCTTGTTCTTTGTGAGTGGAGCCACAGGAGGTGAGGCCACCCTGAAGTCACAGCTGTTGGGTTTTCCATCTGGCTTTATATTCCAGCCAGAAAAAGGATTCAGAAGTCGAGCATTTGTTTTATTGTTGGAGTTTGCAAGTATTTTTACAGTTTGAATTTATTGGTTTTATGATTATTTTTTGTTTTGTGTTAATAATTCTGATTTCTAATTTTGTTTTGAGACTTTCTTTGTGTAGGATTGCCTTTTTGGCAGTTCCTGTGTGCTACTGCTTGCTCTTTTGAGCCTTTCTTTGTTTTTTGCAAATTTTTGCAAAATAAATCTTAAAATTATAAAGATTCTTTGTTTGCCGTATTAATTCAATCCGAGGGTTGACATTAACCCTTTCTCTTGTGGGGATTTTGCTGTTTTTTGTAAAACTCCCAAACTCCCCATTGTTGGGCCTGCTCTAGTTGAAACCAGCAGGTAGCATTTAGGGCTTAGCTGGTTTAAGATAAGGCTCATCCGGGGAATACCAGTGAGAATCCTGGACAGCTTTATGGGTCTTTTGCAGGCCATCCACTTCCTTTTGCCATGTTTGGAACTGTAAATCATTACAATAGTAGATTACTGTTCTGCCACAAAGAGAATTAAGATAGATTTTTATGAAAAGAAGAAGAGGAAACATTGTCAAAAGTCATGCAAAGTATGTTAACCAAAAATCAGAACCAATCTGTTTTCAATCCTAAAAGTAATTCCAAAAATCAATGTCATGACCAAAGCACAGGGACCAATAAATGCACTTGTAACAGTCAAGGTTTAAGTCCACAAACAAGGATACCAGGAAGTCTTTGAGCTGACCTATATGCCACCTAACCCATGACATCAAAAGTCTTGACCTCTGCTTGTCATGCATAGCAACATGGCTTGAAACAGTACACAAATTAAGCCTAAAATGGTGGATCCCATGAAAAACAAAATGGCTTCATGGAAAGCCAATACTGAATGTCTTTGAATAACGTTTTTGGTAAATCCTGTAATTAAAATAAGATTCAAAAACCTTTAAAACCCAATGTCAGACATGTTAGCATCAGGAGCATTTTATGGGTTTGTGCTGGACAAATACAAGAAAAAATTACTTTTCATCTATAAGTCTGTTCCATCTGTTTCCTTAAATTGAAGGAAGAGAAAAGCCCAGTGGACTACTGAGAACACATCTGTTACCCACTAAGCCCCACCTGTTCCTGTAGTGGAAATATTTAAACCAAACGACAACCCGAAGTTAGCATTCAGACTCCACCTGTCTTTGAAGAGATTGGAGCTCCGCCCTTCTGATAAACTTTCATTTTGAAATGGCAACCAATGATTGTTTTTGCTTGATTATCTCCTGATGACGCACAGGTATCCCTGCATTCCCTAAACCCAAAACACAATTAAAATGCAAGACTTTAGTGGCTCAAATACTACCTGCTCAACCTAATATAAAAGCATGAACTTATCTGTTCCATGTAGGAATCCTCTGTTGCCTTTTTAATGTTCTGAGGGAGTTCTTCTGTAATACAGCTGTTCACAGTCTTTCATGTATATTTGCTGTCCCACTTAAACAAGTATGACATCTACCCCACTGGCTGTTTAGCCAAACTGGCAGTTGGAAAGGGTCTCCTGGAAAGAGTGTGAGCTACTCTATTTGAAGTATGAACGTTTCTGGGTCCATTACTTGTCACCAACCTGTTCTTTCTTTGGCAACTTGGCAATCTATCCAAGGTAAAGTAATACCACCTTAGGTAGGGCTACTGATTGACAGTTTCAGGACCCTGGGTTTAAATCCTGGTTCCATCATTCTCAGTCTCCCAGTGTCTGTGTGAGCTTTAATTCATGTACTTTAGTTTTTCTTTCACATCACAAATATGTAGGTGTTAGGTTAATTATTAATTCTGAATAGGAATGGTGTGTGCGTATGAGTGAAACAATTTTGAACTGTCAGTTAACTTAACATCCATATGTTAAGGATGTGGGAATAAAGCCAGTGTCTGATTCGTTGGGCACTAATATTGTAATGTACTCTAAGATGAGCTGCAAGCACCTGATACTGCCAGAAAGCTTTCTATCGCCATACAACTCTTTCCCTATTTTTAGATATTTGGACTAAGCATATTATCACTGACTTTTATACTTCTGACTACTTTTCTTGAACAAATAGCACAGGGAAATGTTTCTTTCCTCGGATCATGATGCAGAATACAATCATTTTGTTTTAAAGAAAGGTTCAGAAGTAAGACAACACTACATTAGCAGTTTTAACTATTTTGAAATAATAGTCATGTCTACAGTACCAAACCTATTGGATGAGGTTGAGGAATGGAAAGAAGTTCAGAAGAATGTAAATTCTCCATTTGTTCTCTTTTTTACCTTTTTCCTTCCAAGAGAGGTTTTGCCAAATTTCATGCTCAAAGGATGTCTGAAACAATCCCAAAAAAGGCTTACATGTGGAAAATAGCAGACTTTCCTTACTCAGAGTTTATTAATCATCAAATACTCCAGTCTGATCTTGTTTGCATTTTACATTTTTCTTTTATATGTTCAAGAAAAATTTCCTTCAGTTAAATTGAATAGATTAATGTGGGTGTCCACCACAATTTCTCAAGATCTCATATCTTGCTTAGTAAAATGCTTTGGTGTTTAAATTTTCTTAAGTTTATAGAAACGTCAGTGAGGACCTCAATCCTTTTTCAACACAATAGGACCTGGCGGAAATAAACTCTGGACAAACTACAAGTCTCTCTTAAACCACAGTCACATGAAATTTACTGACACAAAGCCTGTACAGGATAATGAATGAATCCATCAGCATGTGTCAGGTGAACAACAAATTCTCTAGAGGACATCCATACGAATATGGGAAGAAAAAGCATCCTCTACATACAGTAGACTAGGGTAATTCACTCACAAATGCAGTCAATCCGTGAATAGGAAAGCAGTAATGCTACTTTTTATGCCATCATGTCACTGTACTAAAAATATTCAGTAAAATATTAACCAAGTTTCATCAAAGGACATATATCAGTGTTTTGGATAGATTGATACCAGCAAGCACTTACTGCCCATGCAATTCAATTACGTGTCATGGGAAATTAAATCCAAATCCATTAGCAACAAACTCAAGGTAGGAATCTCCAATTCATCACATGTAATACAGAAACACAACCAAACACTCGCTGAAATAAAACTGGTAATTGTTATTCTCATACAGTTAGACCTCTCAAAAACATTCTAGGGTGGAAACTTTAAAAGTAATTTGAAGTACAACTTCCCTGTTAAATCCATAAAATGGTAGGCGGTACATCTGGGTTATCAGGTGTTAAAGTCCCAGAAGTTATATTGCATATGAACTTTACTCTTATTTATAACACTTATGCCACAAGACAGCTACTTCACAATTAGTCCACCCTGCCGTCACTGGTGATTTAAATAATCTACAAAAGAACCATGAACAGGTAAGATTGTATTAGAAACATACTTTTCCATGAAATGTGATGATTTTTGATTGTTTACTTCTTGTTTAGTAGAGTTAAAAAATTCCTTTATGATAGAAGATTGTAGATTAGAAAATTGATTTTATTTGTTGCTAAAATACTGATTTGAATTATGGTGAATAATGAATGAACGAATGAATGATGATAAAATATATTCATATATACAAATCTGAAAGTCAGCCTTTTGCTTGTCAGTCTATGTAGTATATAAAAAAAATAAAATTAGTCTAAACAAAGATCACTTTGAGAGCTCTAAAGTCAGAAGATGTATGAAAGAGGCAATATCCTTGACAAACATTAAACTCCAATTGAGGTATTTAGGGTTCATTTTGGAGGGGGGAAGAAGAAAAAATCTCAGCCTAGTAACAAAATGTGAGCTTGGGGGATGTGAGCTCTACTTGTAAACAAAATCTGATCATTGTGAAATGCAGATAAGCCATACAATGAGTCAGTGAGTTCTTTGACCACACTCAGTCATGTGACTTGATTATGTAGTAGTGCAGGTAGAAAGGCACATCACTGGCATTCTGTCTTGTTTCTTACATTTCAATGTGTGCACTTGTTACTTCCATTCTACTCTGCTACACATCCCCCATTTCTTGGGAAGCTGCCATGTAAAAATATACTGAAATAGCTCTGAAATACCATTATGGTGTCTTCTGTATAAGAAGGCTGGACATCTGCCAGAGGAGCTTGTTACAGTAGACTGCTTCATGAAATGTGTGATCCCATAAAGTTGTTTTTCTTCTCACCTTCTGTCTCTGCATAATTCGTCTCAATATAAACCCTAAACATTTTGTCAACGTATTGCTTTTGAGTAGGCCGCTACTGTCATACAGTATCTGTACGTGGACAAGTTTATCGTGAAAGAAAAAAGCTCAAGTCAAGTCAGGATTATTGTCCAAAATCCTGACTGTAGGCACCTAAAAGTGTTCAGTTTTTTTTTTTCTTAATAAAATAAAAGAAGGTAATCTGAACATGAATAATAACGCACATTGTCTGACAGTTAAAAGAAAGGTATTAGTGAAACTGAGTCTTACAAGCATTCTACATTTTACTTCATATTTCCTCAGTCCACTCCATGCTTTCATGACAGCTTATTGATTTCTGGATGTCATTGCAATCATAACAAACTAAGCAGGCATTACCGTTATTAGCCTTTGATGGGATGTCATTTCATGTCATGGCAAAAAGAAAAACAAAGACTATCATTTATACTAAGAAAATATGAAAGTAAATCAACCTAACAGTATAATTATGAACTGCTAGGAGATTCTATAGTCCTTGGTGACACACACCAAATTCCAGTCAGAAATCAAATTTGGCTCAAGTGTAAGCAAGTACTTATGTGACATGCTGTGTTGCTACAATGCCTAAATAATCTATATTACTAAACAAAGGTTGTATATATGCACGGATACAGGACGCCGGATGCCAGACGCCAGATGCACCAAAGCGCACGCGCACTGCGACTCAACGCCTCAGAGTCAAACCCAGCAGCTTCCCAGACTCAGTAGGTAGTGCCCAAACAGCACAACACAACCTGTAATCTAAACTTCAGGTCACAATACAACCACCGCCCGAACGCGCAAACCACCGCATATAAAACCTTCGTTTACTAATGTTTACGAAGATTGTATATATACACGGATGCCAGACGCAACCCGTGCCAAAAGCGCACGTGCACTCGCACAGCACCCAAGAGTCAAACCCAGCGGCTTCCCAAAGTCAGTAAGTGGCGCCCAAACAACACAACACAACCTGTAAACTAAACTTGAGGTAAAGCGTGCACGCCAACAAGTTGCCATGGTGATATATTTAAACATAGACATAGAATAACTAGACGCCTCATGACTAGCAGAATCGTACGTCAACGTCGCCGCCATATTGTCAGTGGCACTGCTGTGGAGTGAAGTAATGAATAATACAGCATCAAGCACACGCTGCCTCAGCCATGCGGTCTATTGAACTGCTCTCATATGGCAAATGCTTCAGAGCCTTTACTTGCCTTTCAGAAACAATTTCATCCCAAGAACTCTAAACGCACTCAATCAGTCCATCAAGTGCTCCTTGTAGAACTGTTTGTACTTATAAGTACAATTACCTCACTGTAAACTGCACTACAGTTATAATATTGCATAACCTGAGCCACTGTATAAAGCGCGTATTTACATATGATGACAATATCATTTTTAAGATGAAATGCAGCAAAATATGTGTATTATATTATACAGATAAAACTTTAACTTTTAATAATAATTAAACATGTGAGGACACGGTGCTGCAGCGCTAGCAAGCCGCTGGCGCTCCGTTCATGGATTGTTCCTGCCTCACGCTGTATTCTTGCTGGTGCTGACATGACACTGGAAGGATAGATGGATAGAATAATTAAACACGTACACGAAGATATTTCAATGTTCCTTAAATTTTTGAAGAATCGGCATACTAAGCTTACAGATGGCTTAACGTCTATTACAGAGCTGATTGTATGGCGATAGGGTATTTGGAGAAAGAAAAGTAAGGACAGGAATTGGAGGTTAGTACATTTGAAAGAGACAGTACTGCTACAATAAAGTATTTCATCGAAGGTCATGCATGGCGCAGCAAGCATCTTGCGTGAGACATGAACAATCACTGTACCACCGTGTTCCCAAGTTTAATAACATGCTTTAACTCCTATCATCATAAAAATGATATCACATATACATGTCAGTATTTTAATTATTCAGAGAGCTGTAATATTACGAATGCAATGGATTCTGTGTCCTGTCGGAGGAAGAGAAAGCCCGGAAGCACGTAGTGCTTCACACACATAGAGCACATAGAAGATCAAATACAAAACAAAGCATTTAATGTGCTACTTTAGTTACGATGGGATTTAAGAAACTAGTAAATGAAACGATTTTAAGATGAAGTTTATGATGTTCTACTTTAATGACAAAATAAACTAAGTGATTAAAGTGGAAATTTTGAGATTAAAGTTGACATTTCGTGCTTTTTTCCCACTGTGTGCCTTTTTTTTCTCTGTACCCTAATAGGCTTTCATATGACACTCAGACGGTGGGCTACAACTCGCCTTTTCACGGCGACTTTGATATCTGACAACTTCTTTTTATTTCGGGCACTGTGCGACTTTGTGAACTTGAGCTTTGAGTTTCTTCAACACACTATTTATATTGATATTGATTTGCATATTTAAAGAAGCGTAATTCTGGGAAGAGTTGGGGTGGGGCAGCAGGTGCATGCACGTGCGTTACTTTTCACGCTGACCGGGATTTATGTAGCAGAAGAACGTGGAAGCTTTTGTTCACACAGATTTATGCATCTGGATTTTTTTGTGCGTAAGCACATTTCCGCTTTTGTGCTTACGTCATGTTACAGTGTGAATTCTACACATGGCGTTATGCATAAGGCCCCTGCTCTCCAGCTAACATGCTTCCATTTAACCCTGTGTACATGCATCATGAAGTATATGTGTTAATGCAATGTTCTGAAATAAATGAGAGAGAAGAGGACCAGAAAACATATGAATAAAGTTCTCAGAAAACAAAAAATATATATTTTTTGTCTTGGAAGAATGAAAGCACTAACAAGCCATATGATTAAATACCAAGTTTCGTTATCTGTTAGACCTAACTTCTAATGGTTGGAAGTAAAAGCTGCTCCCACTACGGACTCCAGGATTGCAACTGAGTATCCCTGATTTAGGGTGCCATCTTTAGAAGTCTGCCTGCTCCTTTCTTGTCTGTTCAAACTAATTTTGAATCTAAAAGCCACTGGCATCAGAAGTACCTTACAACCCTGGATTTCAATTTAGGTAATTGGCTGGAGAAAACCTACAGAAAAAAGGACAATGCACCACATGGGGAAGGTCATCAATGAAGTTCCTCTAGAATAAGTGCATAGACTATTAATTTTTGTAATTTACATTAGTAGCACAGATTCTTCTATAGTTAGTAAACTTGTAAAATTCTTAGATGACTAAAAAATTGGAGTGATATCAAATACTTAGGTGGCAATCTCCAAAACTGAGCAAACTCTTGAAAAATTCAGTATAATTATGACAAGTGCAGCATACTACATGCAGGAGGAGGAGGTTGGGAGCATGCGCTGATACAGTGGGTTGCAGCACAACGAACCACCCAGATTGAGACCCAAGTGCAATGGGTGACACCTCAGCACCACCATGGAATGGTGTAAGGTTTTGTTTTTATGGTGGCTGCTTGCAGGACTGGATGCAGATTAACGTCATACCTGGGACGAAGCAATTGCAGGTTCAGGACATTGCTCAAGGGCCCAAAGCAGTAGAGTCACTTCTGAGGTGCACCAGCTGGTCCTAATTTGGGATCCTGAGGTGATACATGCAGGCAAAAAGAATATTAATTGTAAAACAGGGACAACACTGAACTATACAGCAACTTCTGAAATGGATCTATATTGATGCAATATTCCCATTGCCTAGGCAATATGCAGAAGCAATTAATAAAAGACAAATAAAATGTTAGGTTTTATTGTAAAAACTGTTGAACATAAATCAAGAGACATTATTCTCAAAATATATTATGCCCTAGTGAGACCACATCTGGAGTACTGTGTGCAGTTCTGGTCCCCATGATAGAAGAAAGACAAAGCAGCACTTGAAGCTGTGCAGAAAAGAGCAACCAAGTATATTCCCTAACCAAAGGGTACCGTCTACTCAATAGACTAGGGGAATTAGGAGAAGGCTGCTTGCAGGACTTAATCCAGGGCATCATAATTCTCAAAAGCATCAATAAAGTTGATCCGGCAGAATTTTTTTAGTCAAATAATAAATTACACACTTGATGAAATTAAGGATAAATGTATTTAAGAAGCTATGAAGTACTTCTTTACACAAAGTCTTAGAAACAGACTTACTAGCCATTTAGTTGAATCAAAAACCTTGGCATCTTTTAAAAAGTATCTTGGTGAGATACTGAGACAACCTATCTTCCACCTAACTCAATGAGCTTGATGGGCTGAATAGTGTGCACATCTGCAACACTTTTTATTTTCCTATTTTTTTCAGTAGGCTATTCACTTAGATAATCTAAATGTTGTTTATCATGTCTTCTAAACACATTTTTTTACTGGAGAAACAGAACAATGATATCACCCCCAAAAATTGATTTGGTGTGTACAGTAGGTGATTACTTTAAATAGATATCAGTAGTGCCTAAACATCTCCTTTATGCAAGGCTTTTAAAAGCTGACACAAATGGTTTTCACCTCCTCTGTGTGAGCTCATTTATATCTATTACACTTACGACAGCTGCTAATATATTATTCACACAGAAGCCACTGAATAAATTTTTGGAATATTTTTGATTGTAAAATAAGCAACATATTTCTTAGTTTAATTACTTTAGCAGCTTATACAAAATTACAGAATATAAAGCAAAAAAGCAGTCTGGTGGTGTGTTTCTGATTCCAAATATACAGTATATGATATGTGAATGAATGCACTTTTACATGCTTTTCAGGTTCTTGGTCTTTGTGGCTGCTATAATTCTGATTAAGGACACAAATGGGAAGCCTTTCATCCCTTGGGTATGTAGAATGCTGATAACATAATTAAGAATTAGTAATTAAAGTTATAAAATGTCTAATGCCCAATTCCACAGGAATAGCTTCTGGCCCCTGGTGACCTTTTAAGAGGAATTTAAAACAAATAATGATACAATTTGTAAATTTTGTGCCCTAAGATATATGTAAATTAATGAAAATAATTCATTTTATTAGTTATAGATAACATTTTAAAGGATAATATGACTAGTGTAGGGCAGGATTGGGAGGTAGATGTCCTCTGGCTCCTGAATTTAAATCCTGGACTGGTGTTTCTTCACACCTTGCAGTGACTACCATGGCTGATTAGCAATGGCAATAAAAATGTCAATTCTGAATCATTGACACAGAACATTAGTTTTCATTCAGTGTGGTCTGGTAGCTAAGACCTTGTACCTGAAAACTCAAGATTGCCAATGACACACTGGATGGCCCTGAGCAAGTTGCTTCATCTGCCAGTGTACCAATTGTAAAACTTCAGATTGTGCTTACAGTACAAAATTAATATATAAAATAAAGGTTTTTTGTGTGAACATGGTTAAGTGTTTGTGCATACCTGCCTACTAGTTAGCCTCACTGCACACTGCTGCCCCATTTTGTGCTTTTTTGCTGTTCAGACAGGATTAGCCACAAATGTCCCACATTTAGAGTAAAATGATAAGAAAATAAGGAAATGTATTTAAAAGATGAGTTTTAAGTGTAGAAAGAGATTGGGTGGTTTCAAATAAAGCCAACATATAAGTATGCAGTACAGGAAAACATAGAAAACACACTGGTGTTTGGTGGTTACATTGGACAGTCAGATTTGAGCAAGAGAAAATGCAGAAAAAGGCATAGTGGTCTCTGTTAGAGAATATTGTGAATTCACCAGTGAGATTTTAATTTATATGACATGCAGCATAGTGAGCTCTGCATCAAAGATTAATTGAATTTCAAATAAACAGAAAATGAAGAAAGCTGTGAAACCCCCAAAACAGAAAGTTATGTGATATATTAAAATTTGGCTAACTTTCTGAAAGTTTGATTTACATATATGTAAATGAATATAAATACATTAGTCCAACGTATGAATTAAATGGATTCAAAAATGAAGGTTGGAGTTAAAACCCAATTTATAGACTTAACAGATTCATAAATGGATAGAAGGACAGGTGCAAAGAATAATCCAATTCATTGAATCATTATTACTGTTTTTTGCACAAAAGAACTTGTCTGCTTATGTGATAGCCACAAAAAAAGTTCTGGTTTTTGTTAACGAATAATACAACATGTGTGAATAACCATGAATCTTTTTTTTTTGTTGACTAGAAAAAACAATAAAGTCTCATCCATCAAAGATGTGCAGCTTTATTTAGAGCAAGAAGTGATGAAGTAAGTATTGAAATTTATATCTCATACATAGATTACTAAATTGTGGAGGCCACCAAGGCTATGGCTACATTTAGCCTATCATTTGTGAAATTGAATTTGCAGCAAAACTTAGAGTCCTGCTTTGCAGAAAGAATTGGGAAACTATGCAGTTTCATGACTGGTGACATTTGCTCCTTTGACACAAAAAGAAAGGTGTTTTATATATATATATATATATATATATATATGGCGGCACGGTGACGCAGTGGTAGCGCTGCTGCCTCGCAGTTAGGAGACCCGGGTTCGCTTCCCGGGTCCACCCTGCGTGGAGTTTGCATGTTCTCCCCGTGTCTGCGTGGGTTTCCTCCGGGTGCTCCGGTTTCCTCCCACAGTCCAAAGACATGCAGGTTAGGTGGATTGGTGATTCTAAATTGGCCCTAGTGTGTGCTTGGTGTGTGGGTGTGTTTGTGTGTGTCCTGTGGTGGGTTGGCACCCTGCCCAGGATTGGTTCCCTGCCTTGTGCCCTGTGTTGGCTGGGATTGGCTCCAGCGGACCCCCGTAACCCTGTGTTCGGATTCAGCGGGTTGGAAAATGGATGGATGGATGGATATATATATATATATATATAGTGACACTAGGGGTCGCTGTTGCCCCGTGTAACCCACAGACAACAGGTCCAGACACCAGGTAAAAGTAGCAGAAATAATTTTAATTTCTTCTTCCTGATATTGTGCCACAGTAGACACCACAATCACCACCATAAACCACTCAATAAACAATAATTCAGTAATAATAATACAATAAATCAATCCTCCACTCCCAGCAGCTCCATCACACTACCTCCCAACTCTGGCTCAGCTTGCTGGGTTTCCCATAGTCCTTTATATAGTCCGTGACCCGGAAGTGCTTCTGTCCTTCTGTCCATGTGATTCCATAGCACTTTCGGGTCAGATGAAAACTTTTATTTTTTCTTCAGCCCGGAATTACTTCGGTTATTCCATCCCTGTGACTTGGGAGTACTTCCGGGCTATTGGGAAAATAGAAATCCCTGTGTCTTCCTGCAGCGTCACCCGATGGCACCCACGGCACGCAGGAGGGCTGTGAAGTAGAACTCCATCTCCCACGATGCCCTGCGGGAATCCAGGGCACCGCCATGCTGCAGGGAGGACTCCATCTAGCAGTCTGGGGGTGCTGGCCGGGAAAAACTGCTGGCCATCTCTCACAATATATATATAAAAATATATATATATACACAGTCATATGAAAAAGTTTGGGAACTCCTTTTAATTCTTTGGATTTTTGTTTATCATTGACTTAGATTTCAAAGTAGCAACTTCCTTTTAATATATGACATGCCTTATGGAAACAGTAGTATTTCAGCAGTGACATTAAGTTTATTGGATTAACAGAAAATATGCAATATGCATCATAACAAAATTAGACAGGTGCATAAATTTGGGCACCCCAACAGAGATTTTACATCAATACTTAGTTGAGCCTCCTTTTGCAATTATAACAGCCTCTAGACGCCTCCTATAGCCTTTGATGAGTGTATAGATTCTGGATGGAGGTATTTTTGACCATTCTTCCATACAAAATCTCTCCAGTTCAGTTAAATTTGATGGCTGCCGAGCATGGACAGCCTGCTTCAAATCATCCCATAGATTTTCAATGATATTCAAGTCGGGGAACTGTGACGGCCATTCCAGAACATTGTACTTCTCCCTCTGCATGAATGCCTTTGTAGATTTCGAACTGTGTTTTGGTCATTGTCTTGTTGGAATATCCAACCCCTGCGTAACTTCAACTTTGTGACTGATGCTTGAACATTATCCTGAAGAATTTGTTGATATTGGGTTGAATTCATCTGACCCTCGACTTTAACAAGGGCCCCAGTCCCTGAACTAGCCACACAGCCCCACAGCATGATGGAACCTCCACCAAATTTGACAGTAGATAGCAGGTGTTTTTCTTGGAATGCGGTGTTCTTCTTCCGCCATGTAAAGCACTTTTTGTTATGAGCAAATAACTCAATTTTTGTCCAATCAGTCCAAACCACTTTGTTCAAAAATGAATCTGGCTTGTCTAAATGAGCATTTACATACAACAAGCGACTCTGTTTCTGGTGTGAGTGCAGAAAGGGCTTCTTTCTCATCACCCTGCCATACAGACGTTCTTTGTGCAAATTGCGCTGAATTGTAGAACGATGTACAGATATGGCATCTGCAGCAAGATGTTCTTGCAGGTCTTTGGAGGTGATCTGTGGGTTGTCTGTAACCATTCTCACAATCCTGCGCATATGCCGCTCCTGTATTTTTCTTGGACTGCCAGACCTGCTGGGTTTAACAGCAACTGTGCCTGTGGCCTACCATTTCCTAAATTACATTCCTTACAGTTGAAACTGACAGTTTAAACCTCTGAGATAGCTTTTTGTAGCCTTCCCCTAAACCATGATACTGAACAATCTTTGTTTTCAGATCTTTTGAGAGTTGCTTTGAGGATCCCATGCCATCATTCTTCAGAGGAGAATCAAAGGGAAGCACAACTTGCAATTGACCATCTTAAATACCTTTTCTCATGATTGGACACACCTGTCTATGAAGTTCAAGGCTTAACGAGCTAATCCAACCAATTTGGTGTTGCAAGTACAGTAATCAGTATTGAGCAGATACATGCATTCAAATCAGCAAAATTACAAGGGTACCCAAATTTTTGCACAGCCAGTTTTTCACATTTGATTTAATTTCATACAACTAGATACTGCTTCACTAAAAATCTTTGTTCAGAAAACACCCCAGTACTCAGATGTTCCTAGGAAATGAAAGACATACCACTGTTATCTTTTTTGTTGAAAGTAGAGTAAATTATTATGCAGGCTGAGAGGGGTTCCCATACTTTTTCATATGACTGTATATATATATATTGTAAAATGCATAGACCTTGACACCAAAAAGAGGTTTGGGGCAGCCACCTCTATACTAAGGCTGTAATAATACAGTTCCAAACAGAAACTGAGTAACAATGGAAGATGACTGGCTTTTAAAACAAGTAACTGGAAGCGACATCATCTGGAGCAGGAACTGGAACTAACGTTCTTGGAGCCAGAACTGCAAGAGATGTTCTTGGAACCACAAGTGACACCATTTGAATCAGGCAGAATTTCCCGTGTCTGGTCTACAAAGATAGAAGAGAAAGGTTTATTGCACCCTGCCACCCCCTGGCCTGGCGTGGAATTACCTTCTTTTGATCCTTGTAGCTGCCTCCCATGCCTCCCATAAATTTTTACTGCCATACTTTCATCTCATCTGAAACCCTGCAACAATGCCAGTGCAGGGACTACAATTCCTATCAGGCCTGAAGAAGTTTGCTGTGGCTGATGGAGCGATGCCTTCATTAACACGCACAAAGTTTAAATAGCAGGATCTCATCTACTAGGGGGCTCCGCCCCCTGCTCGCTTCGCTCGCCAACCCCTGGCGTTGGGACATGACAAAGAGTGAGATGTATGAATTAGATATAGAATAGTGTGCAGCTTTGGATGATGCGCATAGAAATAACAAATAAAGTATCAAGAAGCGGAAAGCAAATGTCTATGCGTTGGAATGTAGGTGTGTTGTTTTTATCAGGACGTAAATGTAGAAAAATATCTCTGTGAAATGGAGGCTCACCATCTTTACTTTGAAAGACAATTGCCACTTCATTAACCACGGGCAGATTGTATCGTCTTGGATCTTGTTCTTTGTCCTTTATCAAGACCAAAGCAATTGTAGTTGCCGCTATACCTTCTGCATTTGCTTTTGTATTTGCCTCCTTTTCAACTTCATGTAGCATTTTTATAGACTTAGCTAATGGGTGATTGTTTATGACATGAGTGACGTTTCTCATTATAAGCTCTGTGCATTGTTTGTTTTCAGGAAGGTTCATGCG
This sequence comes from Erpetoichthys calabaricus, assembly GCF_900747795.2. Lineage (NCBI taxonomy): Eukaryota > Metazoa > Chordata > Cladistia > Polypteriformes > Polypteridae > Erpetoichthys > Erpetoichthys calabaricus. The sequence continues at coordinate 278,581,402 of NC_041395.2, forward strand.
TTGATAGATTGCCTCATCTGGATCTAAGATGTAGATTTGTGCATATTTGCGTTGTTGATTTGTTTCAGGGTGCACTGTTCCAATGTGATGCAATATTTGTCCACATATGCGAAAGCAGTATGGGCCATTGCCTTTTGGTGGCCTGATATGTACTCCGGTAGATGCAAAAGCAAATGAACTATTGTAGGATCTAATGCAGTTCATAAAGTTTTTACTTTCAGGCACATCGTTAGTTAGAAGCTTCTTTAGATATTCAGGATATGAATGTAAAGGAGGCAGTCTAATCTGACCTTTTTGACAACAACGTGTAAATTCATTATTTGTATTGCCAGTTGTTTCTTCTGTGAAGTTAAGTGAATGACAATGATTGCAAATGACATTCAGTAATCCCAATGAATTTTCCTCAATAGTGGATTCCTTATTGAAGGCGTTTTCAGCCATTTTGCGTAAGCGTTTAACAGGTGTGTGGCGTTGATGTCCGCGACGGGCATGTTTCGCTTTTTGCGTTTGATTGCTTTTTTGTTGCATGTCCATTATTTGTGACGCGCTATTTTTTTCTTTTTTTTTATTCGCCTCCGCTTTGCGCAAAGTCCGTTTCAGTCTACGCCGTGCATTGTTTGTATCGAGCCTTGTCCGTTTTTGTATGTCGGTCATTTGAGCTTCGTGCTTTTCGCGTCTTGCTTTTTTTTTTTCTGTCAGTTCATTTGCGCGTTGTTCACGTCTCCGTTCATTTATTCTGTCTCTTCGCTCCCTTTTTTGTATGTCTGATACGCGAGCTCTTTCGGTTTGAAATCGTGCTTCTTTCGATGCAGCACTTTGACACGCGCGCTGAATGCGTCAACATTCATTGTGTCTGTCCATTTGGGCACGTCTCTGTAACGGTGTCACTTGTGCTTTGCGTTTTTTGATCCGAGACATTTTTTCTCCCGGTGTTTCAGAAGCGCGTTTTATGCGCCGCCGTCTATTTTCTTGTTTCTTTCGTGTTCGTGTGTTTGTTCCCGTTATCCTTTCCGAATCGTTTTGTACCCGTGACCGTGTATTCATGACTTGTTTCTTTCTTACCATGCGAAATATGGATAAGTAATAAGGAGGATCGCACTCACTGTTAATATGTATCCTTTTCTGCAGTTGAACGGTTAATAGTGCTTTATTGAAAGGACATCCACCTATGCTGACACCTATGCCGACACCTATGCTGCCTAGTGTGAAGGTGTCGACGTTCACTTTAGAATATGTGGCTTTGGGTGTCACTTCTTATGGATGTGTGGGGGGGATTGTTGTTGCGCGAGCGTCTTCTTTCTTTTGTGTTCCTCTGTCTTGTTTGAATCCCCCTCTTTGTGTGTGTCCCGTCCCTTGCTTGTAGGGTCTGTGGGGCGGTTTTGTGTTCTTTTTTTTTGTCTTCCATGGGCTTGTTGAATCCCCCTCTTGGTGTGTGTCCCGTCCCGTCCCGTCCCGTGCCTGTAGGGTGGGGGGGGGGGGGTGTGGTCGTGCCTTGCTGTTGGGCGCTCGTCTGTTCTTTTTTTTTTGGTGTGTTTAGTTTCGTGTGCAATGTGTTTCGTGCTTTGCCCGCGTTTGACTACTTTTTTATGTGCCTTTTCCTTTTTTCGGTGCTTGTTGCGCCTCATTTCTGTGACTCCTTTTTGTATGTGCTCACTCCTTTTTTCTGTGGTCTTGTCCGCCTCTCGCGGCCCCTCATCTGCCTTTGTCGCCCTCTTTTGTCCGCCTTTCTCCGACTCTCGTGGACTCTTTTTGCGCCTGCGCCTCTCGCGGACCCTCAACCGCCTCTCTCGCCCTCTTTTGTCCGCCTTTCTCCTCATCCGCCTCTCTCGCCCTCTTTTGTCCCATCCGCCTCTCTCGCCCTCTTTTGTCCGCCTTTCTCGGCTCCTCAGCCGACTCTCGCGGACTCTTTTTGCGCCTGCACAGTACGTCTTTTTGCAGCTACGGCCCATTGCCGGATGTGCCTGCGTCCATCATCCGGTTTAGCATTCTCGGTTAGTAATATGGATGACTGCAACTACAGTGTGTTTTTTCTCTGCCACTTTGAATAATACTTTCATTACATCACTGGATTACAGTTCTTGTCGAAGAGTATATTTTTTTGTCTCATGTATGGGTTATGTTTAGCCATGTATTTCTATAAGAGACCAATTTTCCATTTATTTTCATCTGAATATTTTTGTTGCCAGTCCAAAAGAAAGGAAATGTGTTACCAAACCCTTGAAGAATAACCAAAACAGCTCAGAAAAATGAAAAAAAAAAATCATTTTAGTGAGTTTAGCTATTGTGAAACTGTATGCCAAAGGAAACTGTTTCCCTCATCACTACCAATTCAATTTTGCCGAATTTGATGCCAGATTTTATATAACCTGTAGACTGAGATTCAGGCTGTCAGACAAGGACAGGGGGAATGCATTGCATGTTGGTCAAGCCTGCAAAAAGGAATGTTATTAAATTGTGTACACGTGACAATGAACTGGTTACTTTTTTTATCAAAGGAAACCCCTTTATTTTTGAATGCCAATGCTATTGTCCACCTGCATATGGATACTAAGTTTTGCAAGGTAAATCAGCAGTTGGTGTTAATGAATTTTGGGACGTATTGTGTTGTGTGTGTATGGATGATGAGGAAAATTAAACAAAAAAGTGGAAATAATGCAATGGAGCCAAGTCACACACAACCCACCAAACCTCTCTGGAACCACCATGCCTTCTTTCTGGAGGTTCTTTCCACATTCCATGTTCTCTTGTGTAATGTTAGTATCATAATAAACAAATATAAATTGACCTTTATTGTGAGGAAAAAATAGCACAACCATGGTGACAGATTCAGAGAATGTTAATGTTTCTCATGCTTAGGAACTGAGACTCCTCTTACTTCCTCTCAGCCACCTGTCATTTTATCAGCTATAGACTTTTGTCAGTTCAGTAGAGTGTTAATAAGAAAGAGGTTCCTTGACCTATTCTGATTTCTCCTTATTTGTGTCCTGCAAATCTGACCTGGAATTTAGGATCTAGGTTTTCTGCATTTCTAAGTATCTAATCTTTCTACAGCCTGTCAATCAGGGGATATTAACTAACTGTAAAAAATATAAATGTGTACACAAAGACAATGGCCTTTCAAAACTAATAACTTGTTATTTTTAAATGATATAAAACAAATATCATTTCCCAAACAAATTTGCGCATTGTTCTGTACTTCTCTACAAAATAACCATTCCAATCTATACATTTTTGTCACTATTACAGAATTCCAAAGATCCTCTTCTGGTGGAACACTGTTCCAGCCAAGCATAAACACCGGCACACTGCTACCCGGTCAATCGAACTTCTATGATTTTTGCAAGTTGATTATTCCTATTAGCTCAATGATTTTTTACTGTGCTCTTCACAGTAGGGGCAGATTGTAAGTGACCAATATGAGGGAAATTTGATAAAGTCTAAGTGCATGAATGTTTACAACTGCAATTTACTTCATCACAAAGAATTCACTCATTGCACAATTCCGAAATAAAATTCAATTATGAGACATCTTATTGCACTGAACTATAAATACATAAATAAGACTAGAGACATAAGCTTTCATGAAGGGATGAGGATATAAATGTAACTACTAGTTACTGGCATTTCAGCATTTCAAGGCATTTCATAGTAACTCCAAAATGTTATACTATTTTGGCATAAGCCCTGTGTGTACAGTATGTGTGTCTATCTATATATGGCCCTCAGAAGGACACAAGGGGACAAGGGCACTACAGTGCTCAATAAAGGAAAGAATATAATAGAAGAAATAGGAAACCATTGTTGCTAATGGTGCTATAAGTGCTGCCTAGGCATTTTTCAAAACATGCTTTTACCATTACAGGGTTTTAAGCCAGAGCCTTTCCTATCAGTAAAAGGAATAACTTGAAATTTACCCTGAATGAGATGTTAGTCTGCTGTAAAATACCCTCATGCACACACCCATAGTGGATAAATTTAGTTGTAAATTAACCTAACATGCACATATTTGGGATGCGGCAGGAAACTGCAGTATTTAAAGAATCATTTACTGTAAACCTCACTCATGAGTCACATCTTAGACAAGGCCAGAATAATATCTGTGGTCATATGTCATCTCTAAACTGCCATAACTGTCATCTCCACCTTGAGTACATCCCCCACTGTTCAAAATTTACACTAACACACAGACATCCAAAGAGACTTCCAGGCCGCCCTTCATTTTATACAGATATCATAACAGGCTCCCTTTTGTCAAGAAGCATGACATAAACACTTTTCCACCTTTTTCAGGGGTAAAAAACCTCCTGACAGTCTTACTGCTTATCAGTATGCTTACAAATGGACCCGACCAATTGCATGATTATAAGGGCATCCTCTTCTATTAAATATAGGATCAAAGTCCTTGTAATTTTCAATTTTAAAGTGTCTACTGCAGTTTCACAATATATTAAAAGGCTACTGACCTTCGGCCATGTGCCAGTCTCCAACATCCCTTCTTTGGCTTGCAAACTGTTTTCTCTCTGTTTTTGGTCTGCCTTTGTAGTTCCAAAATATTAACCCACTTCATGAATTCTCAGGTATATTTTTGCTGAATGTGTATGAAGCCGTTTATTTTTTAAACTGTATTTGGTCCAGTCCATAAAGTTCTATTTTATATAGAATCTTATATATAAATGTCTATGTCTATAAACTGCCTGTCTGGCCCGGAAGTGCGAGGCTACGGCATGAAGCTCAAAGAGCTGGCAAAGCAGCCCCAAGTTAACAAGTCAGAAGAAGAAAGAAGTATGAGGCTACAGCATTAAGCTGAAAGAAAGCGACTCCATCGCCAAAGTGAAACCGCCGAAGAAAGACAAACTCGCTTAGCTACTAATACACAAGCGAGGCGAGCACATTGGCAAAATGAAACATCAGTAGAGAGAGAAACTCGCTCAGCCACTGATAGACAAGCATGTCCGCAAAATGTAACTGCCAACTCTGCATTTCAATTTTTTTTCTGATGATTTCAATAGTTTCGAGGAGCCGGGCTTACACAGCTAGTCATTCATATTGAGGCAGGTACTGTGAGGCAGTAGTCAATAATACTGCCTGACATTTCCAGAACACTGGGTTCAAATTCTGGAAAGGTCCCTATGAAATAGCAGAATCTCCCAGTATTTTCTTCAGCTTTTTCTTGGTTTTCGCGTTTCCTCTAACATTCCAAAGAGGGTTTGTTTGGACACACTGGCAACTGATGTGTGATTGAGATAGTGAGTGTGCTTTGTGATCAATTCATGATGCTCTCAGCAATACTGCCAATATAGGCTCTAGTTCTCCATGTTCCAGTATTGGACCTGGAAGACTTGAAAAATTAAGAAATAAATAAATCTTCAATTCAGATTATTCACTTAAACATTTTCAAGAAAATTTTGAGAAATTGCACTTCAATGTGGGGAATATACTAGTAATTTAAAAAATGGTTACTTGTAATCAAATAAAGTTCTAATTTTAAATTTAATCTGAGAACCAAACTTTATATTATTAAAGTAATTTAAAAATTAACTGCCATTCTTTTAATGCTTCAAAGACTTACTAAAATATACAAAGCAACAGAATGAGACACAGAACGTGAGACACGTCTTTGATGGAACAGGAGCTCTCTGCATCTCCTGTGGGGCTTATTAATATCTCAACTCTGCTAACATCTGCAGCTGGCACAACAGGTTAACTAAACTCCAAGCCAACAGTCCATAGACAAGCTGAGCTCTCTTCTATACAGTTTACATTTTTGTGACCTCCATCTTTTAAGTCTTCTAGACACTTAACATTCAGCCTTATAAATGTACTGCATATGCTGCGCCAGCTTCTTAATTAATCAGTTTACTGCAAATTACACTAATGGCATATAAACATCTTAAAGTAAGGTGATTTGGAGAAACCTTGTTCTTATAAGGAATGCTCAGCTGTTCCAGAATTTATTCCGATACAGCTAACATATTACCATAGTTATTTTTGTTATGGTGTGACTTTATACGTACTTCACAACTAAAAGAAACTGAGATTGTGGCATATTCTTCATGAATTCATATGGTCTTTCTTCAAGTACTCTGAATTGATCACTGACATTAGTTCTGAGGTTTATTTCTGCTGGCCCATTGAAATGGAGAAAGCAGGATCAAAAAATAAATAAATGACAGAATGTATGGCCTAGTGCTTAAGACACCAGACCTCAACCACAGTCTTCTTGGTTTGAGAGCTTGATTCATTTATGCTGTTAGTACTCCCACTGTAGAAATATCAAAATGACTTTATTAATGTTTGCATAATTCATAAATTGCTTTGGATAAAATCATTAAATATATTTTAATACTAGCTGAGTTTACTTCAAAACTGTAGACAAATAAACAGAATTTGATTTTATTATGTTAAATAAATAAATAAATACTAGATTTTATATGGAAAATCAATATTATATTTACATAAATATTGCAGTTAAATTGAAATAACAAATATACTGTTACTTACGTAAAAGTTATATGTGAATAAAAGTCAGATATCAAGCGATTGGTTTTTTAGAAATAACATTTTTTCTTGTGTATTTCATGGAATGTACTGTATATACTGTAAGCAAAGGCCTGGCTGGAGCCACTCATGAGCAAACAACATAAAGATGCACAGAGAAACAATCTGATCTTAAATCTATGCCTGCAATTTTCAGTTCCAGACCTTGGGATTCGTTTACCGTCATAGCAAAGCAGGTACAGATAGGAAGTTATAGATGTTTAAAAGAAAACAAAAAATAATTGGGAATCGCAGGAATTCTTGGGATGAAAATAATTTAACATGCTCTGTCACCTGTCAATATTTCAGTCTGTATTATGTGGCTGTGAATAGCTACTATAACTTTCAGTGTTTCAAATGGTTGTTTTGCTATTCTTGGCTTTGAGAATCTCATGTCAGACACTTTCTTATTGGCATTGGCAGATCTTGTATTTAAATCATTCTCATTCTAGAAGCCATATTATTTGAAAAATAATATTAAAAGAGGAAATAGAAGTAGAAGAACACACTGACTATTCCACAGCACCAAGGTAATGTGTGAACTGCAGGTCTACCTTTAATTTATCTCTAAACTTTCAAGATAATCTGTGTACATACATCCTTAACTTGAGCCTGAAAGTGTAAAAAAATAATGTGTCACGTAGCAAGTTTTCTCATTTTTTGCCCTCAGGCCAACCCCCAGTAGACTGGGGGCAGGCAAAAGTAGCCTATACTGTTACAGGGACCAAGACGAATATACATACTGAATTTCATGTAAATCGGTTGAGCCCAAGGCTGTCTTAACGTATGGGCACTGGTCAGGGGCCCCAGGAGCATAGGGGCCCACGTTGTTTCTGATGCCTATGTATGTTTCTGTTTTGCTATCAAAACAGGGGCCCCAGCACACTACTTTCTCTGGGTGCTTATGAAGTGAGTGATGCCCACACAGACCTTCTTAACTTTATGTACTGTATACAGGTAGATTGGGCATATTTAATGTTTCATTCATACTTTATATAATTAGACCTATGATTCAGAGTCAAATATATGACAAAATAAATAAGAGTCATCTTAGTGTTTCAGTCATTGCCCTCAAATTTTTTTTCTCAGTTATTTAAATTGAAAGTGGAAATGTCAGAAGAAAAGGGACATTATTGTCAACAAAGTCTGTAACATTATCTGAGGTATTTTGCACAGTAACTTATAACATCTCATTTAATTGATTTACTGACATATTTTTGCACTGTTATATTTGTGGGATTTTCTCTTAACACTGTTTTTCTTTGGTTAAGATTCATAACTGCATGAAATTTCCTTTATTTTCTTATAAAAATTTTTAAGGCATTTTTGTGCAAGTCAGGTACAGATAAAAATAGATTACTGACAATCATTAAGATGTGATTTTAAAAACTAAGGTAGCTCATTCTCACCCACATACACATATATGATTTAGTGTAATCACCCATGGTGCTCTTTTCGATGGACTGGATCAAATCAAAACTTTCTAAGCTTAAATATACATATACATATACATATACTGTACAAATGTGACCACAAGGGAGATGATAGACAAGTTAGTCCAGACATCACAGCACCTTTACTTTTCATTTTGGTGAGTCTACTTTTATTTAAATGAATATAGTTGTGCTTCAGTCCTAAAATATCTAATGCATCTCTCTTTCAATTTAAGTTTTGCACTATTGTAGAATTTCTTTGTTCTCTCTCATCCATCCTTCCTTGGTATCTGCTTCTCTCTGATGACATACAGGCTATTTAGTGGCTGTGTGCTTTTGGGTAAGCTCTCCAAATGGTGTTAACCCATCACCTTTCCTTAATTTCCCTTTTAATGTCATTTTTGTTTCTGATCACACCTCTTGTTTACTGTTCCCTGAAGGAATACATTATTTTACCATTCATTTTATTTAGCCAACCTATTTCATTTGGCTATTTAGATGTCACAAAGTTCTTGTGTACCTTGTGCTTTATTTGGTTTATATACCACATTCCAGTTGTGATCATTTTAATTATTCAAAAGAAGTATAAATCTAAGGAAGATGTGTATAATTTAAGCGAGGTGAAGAACCAAAAGGGCAACACCTCAGGTCCATGCACAGTAATCTTAGAAATCACTCACCAAATGAATGGAAAAAGATGAATACATAATTGTCAATATAATCTAGAACCTTTTCTGAGGTATTTTGCACAGTGACTTGCAACATATCATTCAATTAATTTATTGACATATATATTTGCACTACTACATATATGGTCAAAACAAATAAAGAGTCAGAAGCAAAATTCAAAGCTCTCAAACAAACTAACTTTCTCGAGCTAAGCAGAAAGGTCTTGGACATATACCCTAGTCAGGGGTGGTGTCATAGTAATCAAAGCTATGATTATAACACAAACAGACCACTAAATAAAGATAAACTAATACAATCAAAACAAAAAAACATTCAAATGATATCATGTTTGAGCCACTTACTATACAGGCTGTTCATTTTCACTTTGTTAAGCCCTCACATGTGTTTTCCTGCTCTCTTGTTTCCATTTTTTTGACAGGAAAGCATATTTTCCTCAGCTCAACTGACTGTGTATATCTTGTCCACAGGCTGCCCATCTTACCTACACAATGTACACCCAAATAAATGTGGCTGTTGCCCTTTGCAGATCACTCCATTTTAAAAAGTCAAATCCATAATGTAGAGCTAACTGATAACAAAAGGAATCAACTTGGGGAGAAAGACCAAAAGATTCCAAATCCGGAGATGTTCTTCCTTCTATAATAATAAACATCATAGTTAGGCTAAGATGTCAACCAGCCTTCCAGGGCTGTGTCAGATCCAGAGGCACCTCTAGAAAAGTTGATTCTGAGTGGCCTTTACAGATACTTTTGATGAGGACAGGGAGCTGGCAGATGAGACTGGCATAAAAAACTGTTGGCAACCTTTCCTCTGTGGATCAGGTTGACATGAGCAAAAATTTTCAAATACATTACTGTGAGAACTACTTAATATCATGCAACATAACTACGTACCTCTTCATATCTCGTAATTTTTTGAATTACAGAAAACACTTTAACAAATATATTATTTTTATATTTTTTTATTGTAACATATTAAGGATATGTTTACATAACTATGCAAATAATGAATGAATGAATTAATTCCTTCATGAAGGTGAAGAGATATGGTGTATGTTGTTCATGGTTTAAAAAATGCATGGGTAACTTTATATAAATAGCGCATTGCATAAAATAAATTATTACTAATTAATTTAAAGTTGATTCAGGATTGTTAAAAGTTACAACTTTGCATGGGCATCTGTGTCCAAAAGCAGAACTGCCTGCCTCATCACATTCTGGACTTGCAAAATGGATTTCCAGTCAGAAACAAATTATTTTTGCTTTAATTTTTACAAATTATGTTTTCCATCCATCCATCCATCCATCCATTCATTCATTCATTTACTCGTTCATTATTTAAATTGTCTAACCAGAGTCTAACCAGACAGCCTCAAGTGCAAATGAGAAATCAAATACAGATACAAAGTTCTCATGAAAGACAACAATACTAGAAGAAAATGAAGAAAGTAAGCTGCACCACCAATGAAAAGTATGTTCAAAAACCCTAGGGACAGACAGCAGGGATTAAAAAAAATGTTAAGTCTTATAATGGTATATTTAATCCTATGCTGCCAAAAATGAAGTCAGTCACTGAGCACTTTAAGGATTGTCCACTGGCTGCATGTTTTTAAAATAGCTATTAAAAATAAAAAAATGATTGTGTTTAATGTGTTTGAGCTATCAACAGAGATTTTATCTGCTTTTTTATTTTCATTAATGGGCTGCAGTCCAGGACATCCCTGTTCTGGTTTGCATTTTTCGTTTTTTTTTTTTTTTTTTAACAAGAAAGGCAGCTATTGTTTTACAAAATGACTGGGAGATAAGATGTAAACTGAGAGACAGATGAGATTCCTATTGAGGAAATCAGCAAAACAATCATCAAAACCAAAACAAAATGCTATTCAAAGTCAAAAAGTCATAGCACAGAATTTGTTGACCATGAAAGCTCTCACAAAATAAATTCACACATTCTTTGTTTTTCCTTCACAAACTCAGATAAACAGGAAGCACTTGTTGTGACCTTTATCCCCACAACCTTGTGATGCCAGAGCATCTCCCTAGCAACACGACAACAACAACTCCACAAAATAGTAGTGTAATTTTTTGCAATAAGCAAAACAGCATTTTGGAAAGGATGATAAAATCAGTAAAATTTCAAACAACACCTTGCAAATGCGAACTAAGGTTAAATTCAGAATCCTTAAGTTAAAAAAACCTCAACTATGTATAAATATTTTCAGGAAACACCTGAACGAATGAATAAAAAATACAAATCATAACAATACCTCATTCTGCATTTTTATCATGTCATTTTGCGCATCCAGAGGATTCTGTTTTTTGTGAAATGCTGTGTTTTCTAAGTGTCACACTCATTTGAAAAGCTGCAGTTGAGTTTTTATCCACCTTATATATGCAGCTGTGCATGAGTCATATAAACTTCACTCTCTGCTGGTACACTTTTAATCAAAAAAGGAAAATATCAACAATAATAATGAAACAAATCCATTTAACCTATATTTGAATACATTTTAATATATACTTATGTTTAATATGAGATTTTTTTGGATAGCCTTATTTCTAAACAAATAGCAGTTGCGAGGAGTGGGCATAAGAAAAAGTAATTGGGTCACTTTAAACTCAACTATGAAAGAATTCACCTATGAGCTTTCCAGACATCCCAAGTTTGAATAATTGCTATCTAGATAACTGGACATCAAAAGATTTTAACCATAAATATCTTTGATTCTTAGCCATTCTGGGCAATCCAGGTGACTCAGCCATGGTAAAGGACAACATATATATTCATCATACTGTACCAAATGTAAAATGTAAATGACTGGTGAATTATTTGACAGTCAATCATGTATTCTGATGGCAGATCTAAGCACAATCAAATTTTTGTTCTAGACAGTTAACACTAACAAAATGAAACTCACATAAACTCATAGTTAGTAGGGCAGCCATTCTGGCAAAACCCTGATCTGTAGGCACATACAGTATATATTGTATTAGTCCTAGTCCAACTATTAGATGAGAACGTGAAGAAAGAAGGCATAAACATTGCTAGGCATTATTGAGATTTTCACAACATTAGATCAACATACTGTAAGTACTGAAGTTCTTTTACTTGTCTCCTTTTTGCTAATATGATTACCTTAATACTTGTAATTAGAAAATGTTATGCTGTTTATATTTCAGAGAAGATCATAAATTTAATACAGTACATAACACATAATAATACATAATAATACAATATTAAGGCATTTCTTAGATGAGTGATATGTGATTAATAACTGCTTTCTTCAAACTGCATAATGTTTTGAATGTGGATGTACTGAAACAAGGTACAAGAATTTAACACGGAAATAGTGCATCTATAAGTATCTATGCATACTCGACATATCATGAATTCATAAAATGGTGCCAGTTGACCTATACACTTTTCAAAGGGACAATGAAAAAGTCCAAGTGCCTCACAAACCTCAAAAGGTCTTCATGTGAAAGAGAGAAGTGTATTGGTGTGTCATATAATATGCGCTCTTAATATAGGTTCTTATTTGTGGAAACTTTTTTATCTCTCGCAACTTTTTGATTCTGTTTTGTGTCCATAAAATTGGTTTAGATATTGAGCATTTAACGTTAAATTTTGATCTATTAAATTTATGGACATTATGATTAAAGACATTGCTTCGGTTGTTGTAAATTTGCCTGATTAAGCAGAAGTACCAATTCACTTATAGAAGCAGCTGCTTCTTCAAGCGTGAGAAGCCCATCTTTGTTACAATTCTTGGATAGAAAAGGTATTCCCATAAAAAAAAAATATTGATTTTATGCAAGTAATTACATGAAAATAAATAGATTGAAACTTTATACTACCATAATGTCACAAAATAAACAGCATATTACTACACTTTTTTTAGCTTATGCATATATACTGTATATATATGCATACACAACTGTGTAAACTTTTCAAATATGAGACATGCAGAACATGTACTCAAAAACAAAAATCAAATCCTGACCTAAAATTTGTTTAACCATGTCAAGGAAGTGACTTTCATATAAAGTAATTAATATGGTCTAAACATTTAAAAAATTATTAGTCAACAGGTCGGTCCAGCAGAAATATAAAGCTAGTCCAAAGTAGTGCTCACTAATTGTTTCTACTTCGAATTATTAGGAGCAGATGGTAAAATATATTATACTTATAGACTGTATTGAGATTTCAGCATAATCACAATTTAACCCCTGTTGATTGTAACAAAAGGCGCTATATAGGCGCCTGACCTGGCACAGATGGACACGGAGGCACATATAAAATTAAAAAGACTTTTATTTTTCTTCAGCTGGAGGGCACATCTTCCCCATGTCCCCCAGCTACAACACAGTCCCAAAACACCAACACACAACACACTTTCTTCTCCTGCACCACCACTCCTCCCAGGCAACCTCGTCCTCCTCCACCCAACTCTGGCCGCTGAGTGGTGGTTGCTGGCCCCTTTTATTGGGCACCCGGAAGTGCTCCAGGTGTTTGATTGCCGACATCCGGCTGCACTTCCGGGTGTGGTGAAACTAGTGCCCAGAAGGGTCCAGCAGCTCCTGCTACAGCACCCCCTGGCGGTTCCTGTGGAACCCAACAGGGCTGCACAAAACTCCAACCCCCATGAAGCCCTGGGAGAGTCCGAGGCACTGCTGCAACCCAGGGAGGCTGCCATCTAACGTCCAGGGGGAGATGTTGTGTTTCCCATGCATGCTCCCCTGGTACATATGCTGTACGGGCGTCCTGGCCTGGCATGGGCCCCGGCCATCCATCACATGGTCTAAGAATATATGGTTTTACAGACAGCAATTACACATGTTTGCGTCATGATCTCTCTCTTTGCACTGAAACAATAAAGCAATTCCGTATTTGGTATTAAGCAGTAACCCAAGACTACTTACCACAAAAAATGAATTGAATTCTTTTGTTTCGAACTTTGAAATTACTGACTTAATTATGGGAATATATTATAAGTCAGGGAGGTATATTCTTTGAAAATTTTAAATTTTAGGATTATACTGACATACTGTAAAAGCTATAAAATGCCTCTAGCAAAAGAAAGTTTTATTTAAAAAAATGTATGCTTTTGATCTGATTTCTAAAGAAATAGTTTCCATATTTAAAAGCATTTTTAGCAGGTTACAGTTTCTTTGGTTGTCAGTCCATAACACAGACAAAAATAATGTTGACCAGTCAAATTTAAAAAAATGTTTAGCTGAGTAAGAAGGAAAAAATGGTAAAGTTTAGCTTATGCAGACATTAGCTAGGGATGGACAAGAAGGGGACTGAGGGAAAATGGCAAAAAAGAAGCAGCACAGCTTTCTGACCCACTACGAAGAAATACCTATATCCTCAGCATTACATACACTGTTTTTATTACTGAAGAATTCATTCAAAAGAGTCAAATGGGAGGAGGGACTGTAAAGTACAAATTACAAGAGCAAAGATCAACAAGGATCTGTTTTAAAAATATTACTTGATTTTGTGCTGTTTCTAAGGAATACTCCACTGTTAAGTCGTCACAATGCACCAAACACATGTATTTTCACTAAAACATTGCTAAATAAGCCACTTCAGGAAAACACTCTAGTTAACAATGTTGTTGTGTACAACTTGATGTGTGGATTATGTGATGCCAGTAATGAGAAAATTTTTTCATAGGCTGTTTGAAGTTGCCTGAAGTTGGTGACAATAGATGGTTACTACTGTATATCTAAAACTTTGTTACCTCTTTTCTGCATGAAAACATGACATTTTACTTTTATCTTGGTTATCACTACAAATTACTTGGGTAAGTTTCATATTTAAAATATACTTTTTCAGTAAAGAATTCCTTTAAATTTGCTTAAAACCTTTTTTTGTTAGCAGAGCAAGGCAGGAGTCAACCATAGATAGGATGGAAGTTGATCACAGCATAAGATCAAACACATACTCACACTCATTATTTCTGGATCAATTCAGGGCTGAAGATTAACCTGACATGCATATTGTATTCACAAAATACATCTATCATTTAAGTTATGTTTGGTAAAAAAAAAAAAGAAGTAATCCGTGTGGTGAAGGTAAATCCTAATACTTAGTGTCTTAACACTAGGGAAATCCAGAGAGATTGTGGTGGACTTCAAGCAGAAATGGAAAGCCTTCCTTAGTCCATTGATTGTAAATGTTGAACCTGTGGAGAGTGTATTTCAGTTTCAAACTCTTAGGGGTGAAAATGAAAGGAGACTTCTTTTGGGCCACCCATGCCTCAGATATCACCAAGAATGCAGAACAACGCTTCTTCGTCCTGAGAAGACGGAAAAGAATGTGTCTGCTCCAAGACCTTCTTTTGAACTCCTATCACTGCAGAGTGGAAAGTGTTTTGATGTACTGCATCACCTCATAGTATGCAATTCCCTATTGCATGAGGGAAAAACAGAAGTCCCTGAAATGGGTCAACTGGGCTGCACAAAGCATCATTATCACACAGTTGCTGGCAGTCAAGGACATTTACTTGTCCAAGTGTCAAAGAAAGTCCTCCAACATCACTGGAGAAATTTCCCATCCTGCACATCATTTCTTTAAACTGTTTCCTCTGGGTTATGATACAGGACTATCCATGAACACAGTACCAGACTGAAAAACAGCTTCTATCAGAGAGCTATTAAACTACTAATGCTGCACCAATATTTATGGAAATCTCTGGGAATACCATTGTAATATTGTTGTTTGCTGTCCTTCAGTGATACATTGACATAAAGTTTTCTTGTCTTATCTTACCTTAGATGAGATATGAATCAAACGCTATGTGCACACTACCACATTTTCATTTAAAAACAATCTCTGGATACACTGGAGTTTTTTACAAAAGTATCCCTGTCCATACTGAAACACCGGAAAATTCATATCATGTTGACCTTCACCTACATTGTGCATGTATGCATCAGCAGCAAACTCCATGAAGGGACTGGGTAGTGAAAAATTCAGAGACCCGTAAAAGTCATATTCCCATGTGCTTTGTGTGCTTTCACAACTATCAGAGCAAGCAAAATTCTGATAGAACATTCACAGCAAGGGAAAAACAAAAAAAATTCCTTAAGGAGACACATTGAATTACCCCATGTCACAATCATGTGCTGATTACAGTTGAAAGTACCAGTCTTCAGGATTAGTGATGGTCATTTTGTCATTAAATAATAACATAGCAAATGCTAAAGTGGCACTTAAAAAAATGCGTTTACCTCTATGTTCAATCGAGAGAGGTTGGATTATCAGCAGTTATTAGCAATTGGAGTGCATCTTGTACCAAACATTAGTAAAACAAACTCAACTGAGAAAATACACAAATGAATGTGTGCATGTGTCTATATTGCTGCTTTATTCCATTGTGCTTTCGTGTCTGTCTCTGTTCTGTAATTTTGTGAGCTCGGCTGCATTGCCTTGTTATTACTTTTGATATGACATGTGCTTTTCCTTACTGAACAGATTAGGTTTAAGTAATAAACGCTGACTAGAGGCTGTCAACTAAGTTATTTACAATATGATTTTCATAGGACTCTGAATTTTTTCACTATAAAAGTAACGCTGCCAGCCATGGGATTTACATAAATAATTTGCCTTTCAGAATTCAAACTGTACGGAGCGTATTTTAGATCCACACAGGTAAACAGCATAACAAGGGCCATGGAAAGCAACTCTTCTATGCCTGCTATGCTGGAAAATGTTTTCTTCTGTGAAGGGTTACCTATCAGTGCATGAGATGTTGAAAGGCACAGAATTCAATTAGGGAAGGGTCATGAAGTAAGTATGAACCATGATTAGAGCCTTGTTTTCTGAAAACTCTGTTTTTGCTTGTCCATACCGCAATGCTGATGATGTGTTTAAGAAAGTATCCGGCTTTGGACAGCCTTTTTAAAAATCTTCATTTTCAGAGGTCTAAAACAATGGGGTTGTGTGGACAAAAAATGCAAAAATGGATAAATGAATGCTTTTTTAAAATAAAAATGTAGTAGTGTGGACAGGGCTAAAATAGAGAAAGCAGGCAATGGTCAAGCGATAGGCATTTATGTAAATTATGAAAAGGGTCAAAGCAAAACTCAAATTTGCAAAGCAGATAAAGCTGGAATAATTTTTAAAAACTAGAAATGAAGTGAAAGGTCTATCTTTTTTTATATCATAGTGCAGGTAAGTTCATAAATCAGCCCTATTATTTTATAAGACATCATAACAAGCTATCACATGTGCAGCATCCCTAAGCAATGACAATAGCAATCATAATAACCAGTACAAAATCCGAAAGAATGAGAATTGGTTTCGTCCGTTTATAGGAGATGGACGTCTGAAGCAGAGCTCCGCTAGCAGCGGCTTTATTTTCCCACGTATTTCATATTATTTAGAGGTATCCTGTATTTAACCCGACCAAGGAACTTCCACTACAATATGCAAGCATGAGTAACAAGAAGAAAAGTCAGAAAGAACCGGAAAAGAAACTTAAAGCTGCATCGAAGTCCGGTCAGACTTCCGGCCTGAGTGCAAGTGTAAGGTATGGCATCACGGAGACTGACCTGGAACAGGCAGAAGAGTGCGCAGAATTCCTGGGGCCCCGCTCCATTGTATCGTCTCCAGTCGAGAGTGAAAATGGGAGCGAAGGCGCAAGTGATACAGGTCGCGAGGGATCGCCGATTTCTGAGGATCATTCGAGACTAGAAAGGGCTCTGCAGGACGTGCTCTCATCTACTCATCGCGAGCCTGTAACAGGAGCTGCATTTTCACTTGCAGAGCACGAAAGCAGAAGCGAACTGTCCGAACTGAAAGAGATGATCGCTACACAGATAGCTACACAGAAAGAGATGAACACTACACTGGCCACTGCCATGGTTACGGCCATGAATGAGCTTAAGAAAGATAACACAAATGATCTTAAGAAGGTGGCCACTGAGCTCAAGAAGGATAACAAAGATAAGGAAACGCGTCTATTTGAACGTTTCGACGTGAACTTTAAAGGCATGTTGGAGAAATTAGTGGAACACATTGAAGAAACTAACTCCAAACTGAAAAGGCTTGATGATCATATTAATGACGTTTCAGATCAGCTGGAAGACGTTAAGCAGGGACTCACGGCTCGAGTGGAAACAGCTGAACAAATGGCATCTAATGCCGATGAAAAAGCCACAGCTGCGAACTCGGAATACAAAAAACTTGGAGACAGACTTGCAGCCCTGGAGGATGGGTGCAGAAGAAATAATATAAGAATTGAGGGTATACCTGAGAAACGAGAAAGCTCAAGCCCAGTGAA
Source organism: Erpetoichthys calabaricus (assembly GCF_900747795.2). Lineage (NCBI taxonomy): Eukaryota > Metazoa > Chordata > Cladistia > Polypteriformes > Polypteridae > Erpetoichthys > Erpetoichthys calabaricus. The sequence goes on from NC_041395.2 coordinate 278,599,357, forward strand.
ATTTGCAGTAGAATTACTGTCTAAAATAATTGGAGATGACTTTAAACTCGACAATGAGATAGCCACGGCTTATCGCACAAAGATACCAAGCGCCTTTAAATCTAGGTCTTTTATTGTCCGCTTCGAACGACTAAGATGTAAGCTTGATGTGATGGCACTTCTCAGACACAAGCAAGAGATTATATTCGAAAATAATCTTATTCGTATTTTTCCCGACTTCTCACCATCAACAGCTGCAAAACGCAGATCCTACAACGACATTAAAAGGATGCTACGGGAAGCCGATATCAAATACAGCCTCTTGTATCCTGCCAAACTGAAAGTGGAAGTTCAAGATGGACATTATATTTTCTTCAGCAAAGAAGAAGCTGAAAAAAAATTAAAGAAGCTGTTTCCGACACTTTTTTGAAAGTTAATTAAAATTAAAGAGCCGTATTCTATCAAGGCACGGGAAAGACCTATGATCTGATCGCTGGATCCATGTTTAAAGAGACTGGTATTATAATTATACATCTCTTATTTTCTTTTTTTTTTTTTTTTTGTTTTTTTTTTTTTTGTTTTTATCTGGACTTTATATGTTATATGTTTACGTTTTAATCAGAGTTATAGAGTTATAGACGTGAGTGTGAAAATGTGGAAGTGATTAAAGTAGGATTCGTTTTATTTATTTATTTTTTTATTTCTTTCTTTCTTTTTTTTTTTTAATTTATTTATTTATTTTTTTTATTTTACTATACCTTAAAGTAGACTGTTTAACTTCATACCCTTGGTTTAATGCTTGTTCTACTATTTATACAATTACCATTATACTATTACAGTATGAATTACCAGGTTTATCCTAGACTAGTTTTTAAAATCACTCCCAGGGTTGTTTTTTTTTTTTTTTTTTTTAATCTTAATATCTTAACTTAAAAGCGCTGAAGATTATTTCAAGCTTAAATATTGTTAATGAGAACATTTTCGGCAGATAGTATTAAGGATTTAACTGTAAAAGATATCTCTGTTTTAATTCTGTAACGCCGCTGCAGGGTGGGGTTTGTTTTGTTTTGGACGTGCTCTGTCTCTTCGTATGTCAGAGGACTGGAACATCGCGAAGTGGGGTCTAGCCTCATGTGGGGAGGAAAAATGGGGGGGTGGGGGGATAAAGGGGGAAGAGAAGGAGAGCAGGTTATATCTAATCTATTCTTATAATCCTTATAATTATAAATATCAATGCAGCAACAGGCTAACATGCAACAACTCCTGGGGAATCTTGAAACTAAGATTAAAACTGCCATATTACCAATTAAAACTATAAAATGACATTAAAAACTCAGAATCAATGTCTCCATGATGGGACAGTTAACTTTGTGAGCTGGAATGTTAAAGGCGTGAATCATGAATTAAAGAGAAAGAAAGTATGCTCTCACCTAACAGGCTTAAACGCTAAAATAGTATTTTTACAGGAGACCCACTTACTAACCAAGGATCAGTTCAGATTACAAAAAGACTGGACTGGCCAAATGTTCCATTCTAGCTTTATAAAGAAAACTAGAGGGGTGGGAATTCTTATACATAGAACAGTTCCATTTGTAGCATCAGAGGTAGTGTCGGACCCTGAAGGGAGATATGTGATGGTCATGGGCAACTTATATAACAGTAAAATGATTTTGATAAATGTTTATGCACCCAATGTTGATGATAAGTAATTCATGCAAAATCTATTTGCATCCATTCCCAATGTGAACACTCATAAAATTATAATGGCTGGGGACTTTAATTGTGTTTTAAATCCACTCTTAGATAGGACTCCTGTGACAGGGGGGGACGACATCTAATACTGCAAAGATAATTACACAGTTTTTAAATGATCACAACTTATCAGACCCCTGGAGGTTTCTTAACCCAAACTCAAGAACATATTCGTTCTACTCACCAGTGCATTATAGCTACTCAAGAATTGATTATTTTTTTATAGATAATAATTTCCTGCCTACAATTAAATCATGCAAATATGACACAATTGTTATCTCTGACCATGCCCCTCTAGTCTTGGAGCTAAAATCAATAAGCCCCTCGTACTCACCTCGCAGATGGCGTCTTAACCCTCTTTTATTGGCAGACGAGAACTGCACAGAATTTATATCCAAACAAATCAGCTTCTTCCTAGAGACAAACACGTCTACAGAGGTTTCTGCAGGAACACTCTGGGAAACTCTAAAGGCCTTCTTAAGAGGCCAGATTATTTCATATCTTTCCCATAGAAATAAATTAGAAACCAAGAAAGTGTCAGAGCTAAAAAATGAAATTACTAGAATAGATGAAGAACAAGCCAGGCGTCCAAGTGAAGCTCTTCACAGGAAAAGGCAGGCCCTGCATACAGAACTTAACATCTTAACAACTAAAGAAACTGAACAACTTATTTATAAGTCTAGACAGCATTACTATGAACACGGAGAAAAAGCTAATAAGCTTTTAGCTCAACAAATTCATAAACAAGAAGTTCACAATGCAATACCAGTAATCATCAACAAGAATGGAGAAGAAATCATCGACCATAATAAAATAATGCACACATTTAGAGATTACTATAAGTCTTTATATTCCACTGAGCCCAAAGAAGACAACACGCAATCTAATGCATTTCTGGATAATTCACAAATACCACAAATAGATGCTTTAAGTGCTGAGGAACTAGATAAACCTCTAACGCTAACAGAATTACTAGACGCTATAAAGTCACTACAAAGCGGGAAATCATCAGGCCCTGATGGTTACCCCGTAGAGTTTTTATAAGAAATTCTCCACTCAGCTAGCTCCACTCTTATTGGTAACATTTACAGAAGCTAAAGACCACCAAATACTACCTCAAACATTTCGACAAGCATTAATCACCGTCTTTCCTAAACAAAATAAGGACTTGTTACAATGTGCATCATATAGACCAATTTCACTCCTGAATAATGATGTTAAGATACTCTCAAAAATCCTAGCTAGAAGGATGGAGAAAGTGCTGCCCTCGGTAATATCACAAGATCAAACTGGATTTATTAAAGGCCGACATCTATCTTCAAATCTCCGACGCTTGTTTAATGTTATATATTCACCAGCAAAATCAAACACCCCAGAGATATTACTATCATTAGACGCAGAAAAGGCATTTGACATGATCGAATGGAATTACCTTTTCACTGCATTGGAGAAATTTGGGTTTGGCCCGAATATTTGTGCTTGGATTAAACTACTGTATACCAGTCCAGAAGCTTCAGTTTGTATTAATAAAATTTGCTCATACTACTTTAAACTAGAACGTGGTACCAGACAAGGATGTCCCTTGTCGCCACTGTTGTTTGCAATCGCTATTGAACCACTGGCGGTTCACTGCCGAAATTCTCATCAGATAAAGGGGATTGTCAGAGAAGGCCTGGAACAGAAAATTTCTCTATATGCAGATGATATGGTCTTATATATATCGGACCCAGAAAACACTGTCCCTGCTGTTTTAACAGCACTAACAGAATTTCAAAAGATATCTGGTCTTAGAATTAATCTGAATAAAAGTATACTCTTTCCAGTGAACTCACAAGCATATAATATTAAATTAGACACCCTACCTTTTACCATAGCAGATCAGTTTAAATACCTAGGGGTAAATATCACAAGTAAACATAAAGCTCTTTATCAACAAAATTTTGGCGTCTGTATGGAAAAAATTAAGCAAGACTTGCATAGATGGTCAACCCTTCATCTCACTCTAGCCGGAAGAATTAACATTGTTAAGATGAATATCCTTCCTAAACTTCTCTTTTTATTTCAAAATATTTCAATATATATCAATAAATCGTTTTTTAAACAGTTAGATTCAATAATAACCTCATTCATTTGGAACTCAAAACACCCATGTATCCGAAGAGCGACCCTACAAAGACCTCAGGCAGAAGGTGGCATGGCTTTACCTAATTTTCAGTTTTATTACTGGGCAGCAAACATACAAGCCATAAAAACCTGGACACAAATAAATGCACATACACAGGCTTGGTCTGCAATAGAAGTAAAATCCTGTAGTACTTCTTTATATTCCCTGCTCTGCTCTCCAATAAATGAAAGTTATCGCAAATATACTAATAACCCAATTGTGCTTTACTCACTCAGAATATGGAACCAAATTAGGAAGCATTTTAAGATGGAAAATCTTTTATCAGTGGCACCTCTGCAAGGGAACCACCTCTTTCAACCTTCGCAAGTATATCCAGTTTTTAATACCTGGAAAAGTTTTGGGATTAAAATGCTCAGAGATCTTTATATAGACAACATATTTACATCTTTTGAACAATTATGTTCAAAATTTAACCTCCCAGCTACACATTTCTTTTACTATCTTCAAATTAGAAATTTTGTTAAACAGAAATTGCCCGATTTCCCCCACCTTGCACCCTCCACAATGCTGGAAAAAATACTGTTCGATTCCGAGGAAACAAACACTATTTCCGCAATATATAAAATCTTATTAGAGTCCCTACCTTTCAAAGATCCAAGAGGACATTGGGAAGAAGATCTCTTAATCAATATATCAGAAAAGGAGTGGAAGGTAGCAAAGCAGAGAATTCACTCGAGTTCTATATGCGCAAAGCATAGACTTATTCAACTAAAAATTATATATCGAGCTCATCTGTCTCGCTTAAAACTGTCCAAAATGTTTCCAGGCCAGAATCCAACCTGCGAGCGCTGCAACCAAGCTCCTGCCTCACTGGGTCACATGTTCTGGGCCTGCACCAAACTAACATCATTTTGGACAAAAATTTTTAAGTGCTTCTCAGACAGCCTTAGTATCACAATCCCTCCTAACCCACTAACAGCTGTGTTTGGTGTCCTTCCAGATGGACTTGAATTGGAGAAGGACAAACAAACGGTGATTGCATTATCTACACTCTTGGCATGCAGACTTATTTTGTTAAATTGGAAGAATCCTAATTCTCCTCTTATAAGTCAGTGGGAAACTGATGTTTTATATTATTTGAAATTGGAAAAAATCAAATTTTCAGTTAGAGGATCTGTACAAAATTTTTTCAAAACTTGGCAGGATTTAATCAATATTATTTTAGAATAAGAGAATTAACTATTATTGCATTTAACTCCCTTCTCCATCTCTTATTTATATAGATATTTACTTCTCCCCTTCTTTTGTCTAATGTTGCCTTATTAAAAAGCTTAAAGAAATTTTCCTTTAGCTAAGCTCTCCTTCTCAGGGGTGGGGTTTGATTTGTTTTCAAATTTGTTGGGTTATAAATTGATCTGTTTGTATGAAATGATTACAATGAAAATTAATAAAATAAAAATATTAAAAAAAAAAAAAAAAATCCGAAAGAATGAGATGTAAGAATTTTTGACCAAAAGAAAAATGAATGTAATAATCAAAACAAAATCAATATCTTCCAAACAAAAAAGACAAAAATAATACCAAAACAATACTACTGATGTTCAGAATATGACAAATGTCTTTGGGATGCGGGAAATTACCAGAGCACCCAGACATGATTAACAGCCACTGGCTGGCTGTTCTGGGAATCAAATCGAAGTGCCTAGGGCTGTGACTTAGCAATGATAACCACTGTAGTATCAGGAGTTAACAACAAAATTTAGTGAACCCTTTTGCTTAAATTAGGAACCTCACTATTACTGCCCAGCAATTGTTTCAGTTAATTTCTTAAATAGATGAAGCCATTGAGAATCCCGTGTAGAAATCTAGAAGAAGTTTTGCTATAATAACAACAACTTCTGCCAGAATATAAATTCTATGAATGCAATCTGTATTTTTTACTTTTGTTTTATATTTTCATAGATTACATGGATTTAATGCAAAAACCCCTCTAGAGTCAATTGAAATCGAACCACCAGAAGAAACAGACAGAAACAGCATTGACTCTGACCTGAGAAACTGGGGCCCTTCTAAAATATCAAAACCAAGAAAGTATCAGGCTGCCGAAATGGACAGAGATGGTATTTTTCATAATTTTCCCAACGAACAGCAAGAGGAAGAACTGCAAATTACTGAAGAATTCATCATCACTAAAAACAGAAACCAAATGAGAGATACCAAGGCAGAGGAAGACCAAGACCAGATATATCACTCCTTTCCCAATAGCCCTAAAGCAATTCAAGTGATCTCTGCCATCATCTCTGAGCAGTCTGAACGCTTGATTCCACAGCAATTTGAAAGACTGTTTGCCAAGGCAATGATGGAACCAGAGGAGGACCAGGATTATTTGTACCACTCATCCATTGACGATGCCAAAATGAATCCTCCTTCCCGGATGGTAGAACCCCAGTATGAAATTATGGAGGGCCCAGAGGAAGACAGGGATCATATTTACCATCAGTTCTAAAATGACTTGATAGTTATTATTTTCTTAGAACAAAAAAAAATAACTTAGCATATGAAAAAGTCATTATTTCCCAGGTTTTCACCCAATGGGTACACAATAATATTTCCCCACAGACATACACATTTCAAGAATTTTAATTTCGTTTTTGCTGAATGATTTCTTTAATTATATTTTTAAAAAAATGTATAGAAAAAATACTGATCTTATTTTCAAATGTATGTTGCATTTTGCAACCTGAAATGAAGAATTACTTCTTGTGGAAACATACTATAGCTATATAACAAAAAATTTACTGTCCACAATTGCAGGAGAAAAAGAAAAATTATAAATAATGAAATTAATATTATAATAGGAAATCCAAAAACCCTGGTTTGATAAATGTTGTTATATTATACATGGATATGACTAAAGAGATGGCTTATAATCAAATTTTGCATTAATAAAGTATTCAAACTGATTACAAAAGAAACTACAGTAAGTGAATTTGTATGGCTTCCACACATTAGTGGACAGATGTATTGAAGGCAATTTATCATTAAATAACTCAATTTCATAGAATAGAAGCATGAACCTTCACTAGTGTCATTCGTTGGCAGACCATATTCTTGCTACTAGTATTCTGCAAATTATACAATTAAAGACAAGATTTTGTAATGTTCACTTTATCAAAAAAGTGAAAATTATATATGTTATAACCAGCCATCAATTTTTAAAACCCACTTAATATATCTATAATGTAAGCACAGCTATTGGGATAAAAAGCCCTCTTATTAATGACCAAGTACTCGATCAGTTCTATAAATTGCACAATTTGAACAGTTTACTGTTTAATTGGGTACACTGATTGAAGCTGTTCTTGCTAGTTCAGAGCTAAATCAGCTCTAGAATAAATAAAATAATAAAAAAGTGAGATTGGTTTCAGGACATTGTCATTAAATATATATTTGTTTATATGTTCTTGGTTGTCTGTTCTATTGGTAGATAGTAACAGGAAGCAGAGATTCATCTTTGCAAGTACTGCTCAACAGTTTCCACATGTAAAGCCTTTATTAATCTGAGATGTCCTGGATTGGACACTTGTTTAATGTGAGTATTTATATTTGAAACTGCATCTTCACTGGTTTTAGAATGGCACATACAGTTAACAAACATACACCTTATAATGTTTTTTAAATGCATATTTATTCTTGAAAGAAGATTTTTTTTTAAACTTGCAGCCATTAGAATTCCTTTGCCTCTTTATCACTTCTGGTCTTCAACAGCAATCACACCTTTCCTTATAATCAGGCTGCCGTACAGCGACATCTCTCTAAAAATAAAAAAGTGCAATGTTAAAAAATAAACAAAACAACTTGTCAAGAGCTTTTAATAGGAGTATCTGAAAACAGAAGGTCATATAAAAGAGTAAGTAAAAACTACCTGAATTTTATTTTATTAAAAAGAACACATCAGCAATACAGAACTCAGGCAGCAGGCTGGTGCAGAAGATGAGTCCCAAACCTGTAGACTTTGTTCATTCTCACCATGTCTGTGTGGGTTTTTTTTTTTTGCAACTTTCCCAAAAATGTGTGAATGTGTGTGTGGAGAGTGTAGGTGACTGGGCCCTGCTATGGATTGTTGCCTATCCAAGGCTATTTCCTCCCTTGCACTAATCTGCTACTAAGATAGCCTACAACCCCCCACAGCACTGAAATTGATTATGCAGGGCTGAAAATGCTACCTATATTATGCAAAACAGAGCATGCATGCGCATCAAGTAGAAAGACATTCTTAATAAATAAAACTGCTGTTTTTCAAGACATCAACACATTTTAGCAGTATTCATGGCAGGAAGCATATCCTCTTTGCTGTCTCTGGTGAATTTCTACATTTCTTTAATCATTCACCCTATTGAAAAGCTGAACCGAGAACAGGTATTCTTCTTTCTAATTGTAGTAAGTGACACAGTATAGTTATTCCATTAATGGAGAAAACATTTCAATGTATACGATATAATGTATTTTGTGGTTATCCTGTTACCTACTGTATACTTACCTTTCCCATACAACTGACTCATGAACCAGCAACAACATCATATATGCAGAGACTGATACTGGAAGCCAACATGCAGGGGTGAGTACATTTCATAGGGAGCATAGGGAAGAGTGAAGATTTAATTGGGTTTGAATGTGACTTTGGCAGTGTAGTATCAGCATGTGTGTACTCTACGCATGACCATCATGAAAGCAGCTGGTCCAGATGACATCTGTGGGTGCATGCTTCACTGATGTGCTAATCAGCTGACTAGGGTTTTTATTGCAATCCTTAATCGACCCTGGCTCAGTCCATGGCCCCAACATATTTTTAAAAATCTATTATGGTCCAGATACCAAAGAATAACAAACCCCTCTGCCTGAATAACTATTGCTCTAACATCTTTAGACACGAAGGTGTTTGAAAGGTTGAGGTAAAAACTCTATTTGCTCCTCCATCTTCATCACCATCAACCAGCTGCAGTTTGCCTTCTGCCCTAATAGGTCAACTGAAGATACAGTCTCCCACATTGTACACAGCACCTTCACCCATGTGGACAGCATCAACGGGAACTGTGTAATATTATTTATCAGAGATTATACTTTAACTCAGCTTTCAGTGCAAGAGTTCCCCACAGACTGTTCACCAAACTCGTTTGGGGCTGAAAACACATCTCTGTGAGTGGGTGTTAAATTTTCTTACAGGCAGATCCCAGGAGTCCCTCAAGGATGTGTTCTGTGCCTCCTGATGCATTCTCTTTACACCTATGAGTGGCACGGCCACACATAACTCCAACTTCATTGTTACTGTACATTTGCTGATGAAACAATAGTGTTTGGTTTCATCTCCAACAGTGATGAGATGGCCTATGTGGATGAGGTGGAGAACATGGTGTAACTGTGGTAGGTAAATAGACTTCAAATGAATGTCAACAAAACTAAGGATGAGGTTGTGGATTTAAGCGGCAAGCAGCATCAGTCCTTCTCACCAGCCAACATTAAAAGGGCTACAGTGGAAAGGGTGAGTGCCTTCGAGTTCATATCTCTGAGGACCTTGCATGGACTTAATAAATACAAGCGCAGGTCAAATAGGCAAGGCAGTACCATCTGAGACAACTGGGGAATTTTAGAGTGTCCCAAGTGATTCTAAAAACTTTCCACATAGGCACTTTAGAAACTATCCTAACAATGAAAATCACTTCCTAGTTTGGCAACTTCTCTGCCCAAGGCTGAAAAGTCCTGCAAAGGGTGGTGCAAGCAGCAAAGGGCACCATAAGAACTGCTTTTCCTCTCTCTGCAGCTTGCTTACATCAACCAAAATCATCTAGGACTCATTCCAGTAACTGACTGATCAACCTGCTGAAATCGGGCAAAGGCAAAAACAGAGAGGCTCAGGGAGCACTTCTATCATCATGCAATAAAGCTTCTCAACCAGGGACTCACATCTTTTGAGCATTACCTACAGAGTGGTTTCATTTGATCACACTCCTGCCACATATTTGTCATTGTTTAATTGATTTTTAGAATATAGAGATAAAATATTCAATACTCTATTTAATGATTTGTGCCCTACAAAATTTGTTTTTCTCCACACTTGTAATTTTCTGTAATGAAATGTCTGTTTTAGGTAAAGTACTCTTTGGTTTTGTTGTTATTTTCTTGAGAAATTACTAAGAGAGATGTTATAGGGAGCTAGGACTATACTGATGGCAATTGGTGATTGTGAGGAGGACCTATCCCTCAAAGTGGTAACTGTCACTACACAGCACACACTCAACCACACACTTATAATCACATCATGCAATTACAGTACCCAATCAATCCATCAGCATAAATCTGGACTGTGGCAAAAAGGCTACATGACCAGTGGAAGACAACACGGAATACAGAAAACAGGTAATCCAGCAGCAGCAACGGATCTGCCATTAGGGCATTCCAAGTACATGCCCAGAGGCCATGACGGCAAGGGGCCTTTTCACCAAGACGCTCAATGAAATGATGGAGTATCTTGGAGTCAAAATGGGGGGCCCCCACCTCCCCTAGGTGCAATGAAGTGATCAAGTCTTGCACCAAAATCAAAAGTGAGAAATATCATGCTGCATTGAACAACACAATGTTTATGTGCTTCATTGTAAAAAGTATGATCAGCTCTCTGTTAAGTCACCCAGGGGCCTGTACCAGTCTTCATCTGGCCAAAATAGAGCTCAAACTCTATGTTCTCTTTGGCAGGGCAAAGGTATTCTAAGAAAAAAAAACACTGTTCAAAGTGTATTACATACTATTAAAAAATAAGTTACAAATACTGCCAACATGGAAATTCTGTAATTATGTAGTGTAACAGTCAGCTTACCCAGTGGCTACAACAGCAGCTGCTTTTTTTGCTCGCTCGTAAAATGCAGACCTTTTTATATAATCCATATTTCCCTAAAAAATGAAGAGAAAACATTTTTGACATTGTTATAAACATCTAGCTATGTGATTTTTCTTTTAAAGATATATTTTAGCTACTCAAAAAGTTCACATTACAGTGTTACTCATCTACCCATTTATTAATTGTTTGAACTGACCATGAAGAGGGTCATAGGGAGCCAAAACCTTTTTCAGGAACAAGAACAAGAAATGAACATCAGCAACTGGCCTTGGAAAATCAGTCACATGGTGCACGCATGTATACACACTAGACCAATATGGAATCGTTAGAATTGCCAATTTAATTTGATATGCAAGTCATTGGGAGGAGCAAACATAATTAATAAATTGTCACGCTTGGGTCACAGAGTTGCACAGAAACACACAGGAGATTGTAGAGACAGGAACTTTATTCAAATACTTCAAACAAACGTAAATCTCTTTCAGGAGTAATTTGAACTCCATGTGTAGTCGGAGGGGACCGTTCCGTCCCTCAATTAAAGAACAGAAAATCTTCCTCTTAATTGGGGTGCACCTTGGGAGCGGGACCCCCAACAAGAGCAGAGGATGTCTGGGGGAGAAGGGAGACAAGGCAGTAAGATAAAAGGACAGCTGCTGTACAGGCTTTTAAATGTTCAAAGCACTGCGCAAGATGCAGATTACGTGACACAGCAACAGCAACAAGCCAGCAGCTAATGGAGCAAAGAGGAGGTAAAAAACTGTATTTGTTCCCATTGTATCACCATTTAAAAGGGGGTTTTGGAGGAGCGACCGTGTATTCTAGGGGTGCATTCAGCCCCCCTCTTCACAAATAATATGGGTGTTATAAACAGAAAGATCTGAATTTTTTTGAATAGAAAAATTCTAATGCGATTTATTTACATTTTGTAATTAAATGTTACATACATTCATCATCACGGTTTTCTCTTTTTAGTGTTACCATTGCAATGATACAGAGTTATTTCCAGATCCACATGTGTATGCAATGAAGCTTTTGATGACACGTCAGCCATCTGTATAACAGAGAGATACCTTGAAAGAAGGCTGTCTAAACTTACACTTACTTATTCATAGCCAAAACAATATCTATTTACTCTTCTATTTTTAAGGAAGTTACTGGTTTTAATCTTTCATACAATTTTTCTAACTAAGTTTGGATTGACCATTTAATCATACTTATTCTGTCATTCTAATGAACCCACTCTAGAATTCTCTTAATGTCTTTTTTCCTTTACAAGTAATCTCTACCACTTACAGCTTAAAACCATGTTGACTGTCTTGCTTGTGTAGAAAGAACAAAACTGTCATAACAATAAGAACCAGTAATTTAAGGATGTTTTACAGACTTAATTTGTGACAATTAAGTTTTGTATTTAAACAAGCACTGCTATATATGATTAAGCTGTATTTTACTCTGTCATTGTTACAGTGTTATGATTTTTGTGTTTACTTGCCCATCACATGTGGTTTTGTTACGTATGTTTTTTAACTTGTTTTTAATTTTTACAGCTAGGTTTTAGTGACGTCATTGCAGCACTATTTTATGTTGCCACTTTGTTCTTTTTCAAGTGGTCATGTGGTTATTAGTGACAATGTCATGTCACCACCATATAACAATTAGTGGCACCACCATTAAAGATAGCATAGCACAATCACAGACATCCAAATTTAGTATTTTTGTTATTACAAAAAGATTTTTGAGTGCAGTTAGATCAGTGTCAGTATTTGCTTCTCATTTTATTTCTACAAATTTTGGCTTAGGGTTTTGTTTTTTTAAATTGGTATTGCCTGCCGTTTTTGGTATTCAGAACCCAAGCCTGCATAACAGCCATTCTGTTTCTTTTGGCCTTTGGCCTCTTTTTCATTTCTTGGTTCTCCTTTAAATATTTTCCTGGCTTTTGTCATCGAAAAATAGAATAAATAACATAGTGGTGGGCTAAATGAATAATGCTGGCACCTCACAGATTTAGCATTTTAGGTTTGAATTCTCCACCTGGTTGATGTTGTGGTGAGCTTGTAGGTTCTCCCCATGTCAGATTGGTTTTCCTGCAGGTTCTCTAGATCTCCTCATATATGTCCAAAGACACGCTGGTTAGATTAACTAGCAGTTCCAAACTGGCCCCATGTGAGCATGACTGTGTATGTGAGTAGGCCCTACGATGGACTGGAAATCTGCCCCAAGGCTGCTTCTTGTTTTGCGTCAAGTGCTGCTTGGATAGGCTACAGTCTTACATTACTGTGACCTGCACAAAGCTAGTTTAAGCAGCGAAGTGGAGAGAATGAAAATCACTATTGATGGCCTGAAAAAAGGAGCTTATTTCAAAAGCCGCTCTACAGTGCTTATAAGGACAGATTTGAATGCATATCTCCCTGTTTCATTCAGTAAGCTAGTCAATAAACTACAAATTAATTGTGAAAGAAATAAAAAAGACCAAGATAAAGTAAAAAAAGACGTAAAGAGAACAAACCAGAGCCCATAAAAGTGCTCAGGAACAAGAAGCAAAATGGATGCAATACACAAGCCTAGAAGGAAAAAAAGACCTCAAAATTTCAGAGTGTTGAATATAAAAAACGGCATGGCAAATTCACAAAAAACTCTGCATGATGAATTCCAATTAATTCACACCCTTTATAGGTCATAAGTGATCACAATGCCATCACAAGATGACACAAATGGCTTTGCTCCCTGTGCTTGTGCTTAAAAAAAATCATTGTTGCCTTCCTGGATCCCAAAATATAAGGAAAACAACACAAATAAAAAGCAAACTAAAAAAATGGAAAAACATATTTGTATGTATGCAGTGATTCAAAGGTGGGAATTGAATTGTTTAAAGGCCACTCCTGCAATACACCAAGTTGTCTGCTTAATGGCCTGCATTGGTCATCACACCTGAAAGTATCTGAGAATACCTGAAACAATTTTAATATTCATATTTATCAAGTCAAAAGAATTCAGAATACAGCCTGCTCTTAATAACTAACCTTGAAGGTAATTGTAATTTTAAATGAAAAATACATCTTCTCATTTATTAAACTGATTTTTATTTAGTCAAATTGAAAACCTATCCAATCAGAAAACTGCAACTTTGACCAGAGATCCAAACAGTTTAATGGAATATAAAAATGTAATTATACTAGATGCCATTAAATGGACTGGTGATCTGTACGTGCTCATTCCTCATTTTTTCTAAATATTCTGGAAAGATTGCTGGTCATTACTGTATATATCTTGTGGTAATTAAGAGCTCACCTGTCCTGACACAAACAGGCAGAGACACCAGTTCCATTCAACCAAAGGTTTTTAATTTAGGGAAAAGAATCCAGAGCAGTCTCCAAGAATTGATACCCACAGTTACAAATGCTATAATAACACTGTCCCTTTCTTCCAGAGCCTTGTAGCCCCCTTCTTTCTCCACACCTCATAGGTGAGCTTCATCCACCGCCTCCCAATTCAGGCTCTCTTCTGTGAGGTAGTTGGCTCCTTTTAAGCTGCACCCGGGAGAACTCCATGTGGCTCGTTAGGGAGGTCTGGAATTACTCCCAGGTGTGGCAGAAGCCCAAAATAGGGCTCTGCAGCTCCCCCTGGAACCCCAACAGGACTGAACCGACCAATACCAAGTCACATATAGCCCTGTGGGACTCAGAGGGGCCGTTACACCCCAGGGGGACTGCCAAATAGCAGTTTTGGGGAGATGGCGCCTTTTATAAGTCATCTCCCCCTGTCCTTCCGTTATGGAGGTGACCCTGTCTGGTAATGGCACCGGCCGCCTTCCGCCACAATTTACAATGAAGTAATAGTACTTCCATCATGCATGCTAGTTACAAACTTGCTATTTTATTCAAGCTTTCACATAGCAGGATGTGCCAAATCATTAGCATATTTACTTCTGTGCTGTTTCTGTTAAGAAACTGGAAAAAGACAACAGTCTTCTTGCACAATGATTTTTGTTATAAAGTAGTCATTGGAACTAAATAAAAATGCATATGTAATAGAAAATACTGTAAGTCTACAATTTCACTGTCTCAGATGTAAATGTGCTGATTGGATTCTTTGCATTAATCATTTAATAGTTCTCAATCCTGAGTAATGAGTACAAGTGTCACCAGATTTATATGTTTTAATATTTTTCATCCCCTCGGCAATTTCAGTGATGCATTTAAACACATTTCAGTCACGTACTGTATATTGAGGGCTCAAATATGCAACAACTGCTAGAGGGGAAAGTGTAAAATGATCAGGATATCTTTCCTTAACATAACAAAATATTCCCAAATCTCTTGCCTCAGTTCAGGGTTGTGAAGGGCCAGAATCTATCCTACAGCGTTGGACACGTGATAGGATCCAAATCTGGAAAGGGGCCACTCAGATGCACCCCCCACCCACACTTACATAAAGCCAGTTTAAAAGCACTAATTAATGTAATATGTTGATTTTGGGGTGTGGTAGGAAAACTCATGCAGACACAGGGGAACACACAATCCCACACATTGAGCAAACTCTGTATCTATGAAGTAGCAGCACAAACCAATGTGCCACTATGTCACCTGACATATTTTCAGGAAACAGGAGTAATTGAAGATGGACTGAGATTTTTAAAGATACAGACCTCACAGATATCTTTTGCGCAGAAGGGGAATTTACATGTTTTCCAAGAAAGACAAATTCATGACAAGCTTTTCTCAAATATTGCTAAAGTTACTTCAAACCCAATTGTATATGAAAACCTATTGGGCCTGTATCACTGAAAGAGTAAATGCTTGACTACGCTCAGCAATGGACAGGTGCCACATCTGGGACTGGTTCCAGACTTGTAAATAACTCTGCCAGATTAGGCTCCAAAATTGAATCTAGTGAATTGATAAATGAAAACTACTGTGAGCCCTAAAAATATGGCTAATAATTACATGAGTGATTGTGTAAATTACTCAAGATATGGCAGTGCAAAGAAAGAGCTACTGCATATATTTTGTTAATGTTGTCAAGATCCCCTTTCAATCAGCTCCAAACTAAATGCAGCAACCATACAACACTTGAGGTTGTTCGAGTACTGAGACTCCTGTGCTTCCAGGCATAGATACAGTACATGCTTCTAAAGGGCCATTTTGAAACCCCATAAGCTCTGTTTACTACTAATGACATTATAATTCATGCCTTTGTCCTATGGTGATTGTCTGTTTCACATTATAATTATAATTTTTTAATATAATATAATAGATTATTGCTTGTTTTATTGCTTTCAAGATAGTGCTCACAATTAAATGGTGGTATATAAAGTAAGTGTGAATTCATTCAGATGAATTGATTAAAATAATTTGATTGCACTGAAATGGTGGATTACTAAAAAGGTATGTTTTATGAAGAAAATAAGTGCATATCAATGGTCATTTCTATTATTTTACATAGAAAAGCAATGCTTACAATAGCTTAAAAACATACATCTAATCCAGCTCTCTTCAGTAAATTCTCATATTTATACCACACGGGTATAGAAAGTTGTCTTCTTTGGTCAGCTTCATCCAAATTCATCACAGCAGCCTGAAGTGAAAGATTTGAAAGTTGTATTTATGACACATTGTATCAGCACAGGCATTAGTTCATATATCTTTAGTCATTTCCTATCAGACACAAGGAAATAGTCCTTACCACTCCTTAAAATCTTCCCACAGACATCATGAATCTGTCTAAAAACAATGACATTTATCCAATTAACTCATCAATGGGCCCATTTTTAAGATATCCTTCTCAGTAAACCACTTTTCAAAATGCCTCTAGTAATTATTATATTTCAGCATAAAGCAAAATATCACGTTTTGATATGATGGGCCTTAGTGGCAGGCCTCTGCACTTAGAATAAATCACTTAGAATGATAAATAAAGCGTAAAGAGAGAGGTGAAGAGTAAAAAAAACAAGAAAAAAAACTTCTGTGAGGCTTACTTTACTGGTCTTCAAACAGCTCCAACTTGATACACTGCAAATTATAGTCAAAAGCATTTTTGCTTTAGATCTAGCTCTGTTTTTTGAGTATTCCCCATAAGATCACTGCATGTGACAACTCCTTCAGCCTTGTGGAGTAGTTAAAGGCCCGATTTCCTATATATACCTTTGTTTATTACTTCAAAGGACCATATGGTGGAGTAGAACAACTGTCCTCTACTCCATAAGAGTAGCATGGTCTCACCTCTTTGTCAGTCAGGAGGATTTGTATTTCCCTGCCAACCTTTCACAGCCTTACTTACCACCCTCAAGCCACAAGCCACAAGTTACCAGCTCACAAGTGTCTCCATATATACAGGTGTCAGCCCATTGACTGCTCAATAAGCAAGCATCAAGGATTTGAACGGAATACGTCTAAAGTCTATGTAGTGATTTGAAAAGAGGAGTGACACATGCCAGCCTCGATTAGTTGAGCACCAGAAGTGCCACGGCACTTTGAATCATCTGCAGGGGCTGGGTCACACATGACGGTACTCCTGCCAGCAGAGAACTGCACTAGTCAACATAACAGATCCAAACACCCAGGTTTTAAGCAAGGCAGAAGGAGAGTGCTGCATCATGCTTATGAAACCATCCTTCTTTGTAAAATTAAGTAAAATTAAAATGTTTTTAAATTGAGTTACTTTTTTTGAATAGTACCACATTACTCAAAATTAAAAGAAAACAAAAAGATTTACTTTGTAAATGCTAGAGCAGTGTTTCATCAGGGAATGGCAAACATTTTCTGATTTTAATTCTCTCCACAGAGAAATGTAGTAGGTCAAAATGACATTTGTGTCATTAGGCAGTTCATTTACAGTAAAATTGTGTTTAAGGATTAACTCTATGCCTGCAGATCTGACAGCAACAATAAAAAGAAGTAGCAATTTCACATTACAATGAAAATTAAAAAAAAACTGTATGTCTTTAAAGTTATAGCATTCCAGAAATTTGAAAAGCCATAATAACAATCTCATGCACTCGTTTTCTGCTGTCCATGCGCAAGTAAAAATGTGGAGGCATGGAAGCACCACTAAATTGTTAAGGAACAAATCAATAATAAAACACATCTGAAAGCAGGCAATATTTTTAATTGAGAACATTTTAAGAAGTTACCCACATTTGTCTACAGACTGAAGATGAAATGCCGGACTGAAGATGAAATGTTTAATGCCATCATGATTGTCACCTTCATCATTTGCTTTATGCTTATCCTGGTGAGAACTGCAGAAACAACAAACTGTCCTGGGGCGACACAGTCATTCTATTCCCAGCAACTTACTGCAGATGTTCCAAGGGGACACTCAGATGCTTCCAAGCCAATTGAGAGATAATTTCTCCAGCGTGTTCTGGTTTTACCCAAAAGCCTTCACCCAGTGAACTGTGCCTGGGGCACCTCCTCAACTGTCTCCTTGCAAACTGAAGAAGCAGATGTTCTACACTGAGGTCCTCCCTTATGGCCAAGCTTCTCCTACCCTATTCTAGTTACCCTTCTAATTTTCATGAAATTGTAGCTTAATTCATTTTGTTTCTAGCCAGGGGTTCATGGCAATAAGGATGGGGATGTAAACTGACCAATAAATTGACAGTTATTTGTCTTAGTGCCTCCTTCACCATTATGGTCAGGTTCAACAGTCTTGTAGCTTGTAATTCTACAACTGACCAGCAGCATGCAAGTATATCTAATACTACAGTATATACTGTACATATTGTAGTCCATAAAATCAGATTCACATAGGAAATTAATACACTATGTTGCAATGCCATTTTGGTTTTCTTGTGGATATCACACGGCAAGGGTTGCCAGGGTGATGGGTCCCAGAATCCTCCAGATTGTGGTACATGTGAGTTCATTGACACATCAATGTAAATACCAGGGTGGCCTTTATGCTGTATCGGAAATTGGATAAACTTTTGAAAAATACTTGCAATCATGTTTTAATGCTTTTCTGGTTTAAGGTGTATTTTTTCTGAACTCTCAACTTTGATTCTTGTTTCACCATTGTTCTAACAAAAGATTGGTTTGATTCCTGGTTTTTGATTCTTGAAGGTCTCTGATTTTCAGCTTTCTCCTGGTCCTTTACATCAAAAAAACCCTAAATGTCTTCTAGACAGAGCAGTATGGTTGGTAACGATTGTAACAAGGAAATACCATAGCATTTTCAAACCCCACTTAATCCTGAACAGGGTTGTGGGGTGTGTAGAGTGCAAGGCAGGGACAATCCCTGGACAGTGCACCAGTCCATAACAGGTTGAACACACGCACAGACACACATACTAGGGCTAAATTAGCACAGCTAATCCACCTAACCTGCATATCTTTGGACTGTGTGAGGAAACTAAAGCACTTGGAGGAAACCCATGCAGACACAGAGAAAATGCAAACTGCACGCAAGGAGGACTTGGGATGTGAAACTTTAACTCTTTACTATGAAGCAGCAGTGCTACCACTGTGCCACTATGTAAGTAGGAAATTTACAATAAATTTGTAAAAGTCAGAGATCCTAACAGCAAAATGAAATTGTAAAATCTTGGTGTTGAAAGAACAGGTATCTATGTAGAAAATGTTTTTTTGTTTATTGTTTGTTGGACTCACCCTGACCAGCAAGCACTTTTCTCATTGTAGTTAGTGCTGCTACTGAATATGGAATGGTGCATTTCAAATCATGCAACATGCAGAGTCTGAAAGAGCGTTCCATATTATTGTGGCTTGAACTTTTCCAGCTCTAAGCCATTTGATTCTAAACATGAGGCACTGACGTTTTAATTTACACAGTTCATAGCCAATCTATTTTCCTGAGCAATGAGTGGTTGCAAAGCTTTCAGTTTACTTAGCTTTTAAATCTATATGGCTGTATTTTGTCTGATGAAGATGATGATAAAGAGTAACACAATGATCTGATGCCAGTGAAGACAGACCAGGGACCAACATTGTATTGTTTGATTAATTGTTTTTATGACATGAAAGATGCGTGGACTAACTTATTTCACTAGTCATTAGCTAAAGAGATGGATAAGTAAGGCAATGTTTATGTTAGAAAGTATATGAATATGTAGGAAATAAAAGCCAAAAATAGACCTGTATACAACAAAACATGTCTATAATTGTTTCATGAGCATTAATTAGAAAGTAACATATATCTGTAATAATTTAAAACTGAAAACATTTTTATTATCGGGAATATTATTCAACAGTACTTACTGCATTAGTGACATATGTATCAATTGGAAACAACTTTAAAATGGCCTCCAAGAGCTGTGGACCACCTAACCCCGAAATAGAAAGAAACCACAGTGTAATTTCTGCAGTGTAACATTCATGACCATTAGATGAGAAAGAGAGTCAAATCAGCTTTAAAATGCTGATTAAGATATTCAGTTTAAGCATTATTTCACTTTCTAATACTCTTTTAAAAATACAACACACATACAGTAAAACCAGTGGTGGGCTGGCACCATGCCCAGGGTTTGTTTCCTGCCTTGCGCCCTGTGTTGGTTGGGATTGGCTCCAGCAGACCCCCCGTGACCCTGTAGTTAGGATATAGCGGGTTGGATAATGGATGGATGGATACAGTAAAACACTGTTATGTTCCCTTTATTATTAACAGTTTAAACTAAGTAGAGAATTGTTGAAATGTTTTAACTTAATTAAATGTAGTGCTGTTCATATATGATCTCATTATGCTTCTTTGTTTGTGCAATAAAGTCAAGCTGACTCCTTTCTCATTCTACATGAACAGTCTGTATTGCTTTTCCTCTAATAATAGTAAGCACATGAGGAACTTTAACCTGCCATCTTTCTTTTGGTACATAGTGCAGCTGCTGCTAATTCACTGCAAGCAAAGAGGCGAATTGTAAGCATTTATGTAGTAATTGGCCATTCCTTTCATGTTTATACAAATTATGAAGCAATATGGAGCTAAATGATTATTCTGCAGAAAAACCACAAATTTGCAGGTTTTTCCTTATGGTCTAAGCAAAGGGTTTATAATGTAAGTGTGTAAAGAGTAATTCAGTAAAATATCCATGTCTGTAAGTCAAAGAATACTTTATTTGCTAAACAGGAAGAATCCGTTTTTCTTTCATACTATGATTTGGAAAGAAGAATGCACCTTTTAACTATGCAATTTTCACGTACTCACTACATCACGCCTACTGTTTTCTTAAAATCTTGAGTTTTTATTCCACTCAGGCTTATACATCTTCTTCTATCCAGAAGTGACAATGTGCCAGTGTTCATAATGTGACATTCCTGACTGCAGAAACGTCACTGTCCTCCACACCAGAAGGAAACAGCATTAGCTTCTGACACAACATTTGTCACACATAGTCTATTTTTCACAGAGCTCACAAATTGACCTCCATTACATGGAAAATAGGATATGTAAAAATGAATGTTTCACTCTCACTTCTGAATTGCTTGTGATGAAGTAAAAACTCAGACAGGTGTATTTTGTGGAATATGCGTGGTGTACCCAGTATCACTACTGCATGTTCAAGTCATTTACTTCAATTATCCTTCACTCGATGATGGGGCAGGAGACCCACTGTGACCTGTTTTATCATTTTCAGCCAAGGATGAAAATAAGCTGGAAATTTTATAAGTCCTTATTGTGAAACATAATAAAGGTTGTAAGAATACCTATATGTGAAATGACAGCAAAAGTCAAAATAGCAACAAAATACTGCTGCACTTCAATTTTTTAAAGGAGAAAAAACTGACATCTAGCAAGCTGCAAAAATGGCCAGTATAAGAGACATAGTTTTTAAAGTAACATAAAAGTGACATAGTTCTTGCTAAAAACATTTTTTGATCAATAATTAAAAAAAGATCTCTTCAAAAACAACAGCATGACATGGAGTCTGTACATCACAAGACATACTCACTCATGAATATACATTCACCTTTGGAGGAACCTCACAAAATATGTAAAGATCACTCAAAATAGTTTAAGATTCTTTGCCCATTAAGAATGCCAGCAGTACTAGAGAAAGTTCAGGGAAGGGCGACTAGAGACATGACCTAGGAGGAGAGATTGAAAGATTTCTCTGCAATCTTTTGTGCATATCTCAAGCATCATATGTGAAATGCTGAAAATAAAATGAACTATTCTAGAATCTGCATATTAGATATGATGAACGTGTAATCTTGATATTGTTCACTTGGTAAAGTCTTCTGCTCAGAGTCTTTTATTTTAATATTTCCATGTAAAGTCCAACCTTCCTTTCAACCTGTCTCTTGAAGTTGTTCAGGGATTCAAGTCAATATTTTTCAGTTCATTTGTAACCACTGAACAGATTCTCAGAGAGTCACTACTCTGGCACACCAGTACTTCAAAAGGTGACATGAAAACCCATTCATTAAACCAAAGCATGGTAAGATCTCACCCTTGTTATGATTTACTTGCGTTATAAATTTTTCCTGTCTTTAGTTTTCTTCTTTTATGTTCTTTACTCCTGGTTTTGTGAGTTTTGTTTTATGTAGAATTAGTTTCTGTCCATCTTAATTTTATTCAAATAACAGTTAAGTATGTTGATTTTGTTTTATGTCTTTTCCCTGGACATCACCACCATCCTGAGACTTTGTTGCCTAGACCAGACATTGGATTGCTAGGCAGCTTATGCCCAAAGTCGATGCTTGAAATACACCAGAATAACAGATTAATCTCTATCTGAGCTTGCAGAATTTAAATAACAACAGCAGCAATTCTCTGCCTCTACTTAAGACTAAATAAAAAATCTATCATGTGCACATGTAAGTACTGGTGTTATTTAGATTTCCTGGTTCCTGACTCTGGATTTCTGTTTCTTGTTTTGATTCTTGCCTTATGATTTTGATTAGATGTAAGACAAGCTTGACTCTTAGATTTGGCTATTTGGCTTGTTTAATATTTTCTCTCCTGATCATTTTCTTTTATTCTGTTTGTCTTTTTTAATGGAAGGCACAACACTGAGTTACACTTCATCTCCTTGTTGCCACAATATAATTACTGTAGTTTGTCAGTTGTAGCAACATGAGAACCTCATCTTGTGTGGATTTCTTTGTGTTACTACAGGAATACAAACTTCACTGGTGTTTGAGGAATGAGAAGTGTGAAATATTAGTATATAACTGTAAATTGTTAATTGGTGGAGTATAAGCTTTAAATTCAACTATCAATAGTAAAGAAACCAATACAAGAGAAAAAACTCTTGTTAAGTACTTTGCAAAAATCATAACTAAAGTTTCTTAATTGTTGAAACCAACATATACAGAAGCTCATCTAGGACAGAACTGATTTAATATTGTATTTCACTTACCATCTGCTCTTATTTCAGTTGGACCAAATCGGCAAATTGAAGAAACTGGAAAGTTTACATCAGCAAGAACTAGAGACAAAAGGAAGGCCAAATTAATGTTCAGCCTAGCATCATTTCACATATAAATTAGAATGATTAATCCATACATGATATTAGCTGCAGCATGCATTGAACAGCCCAAGAAAGACCAACTCTGCTCCTGCCTTCCGACAGTCATGGTTGTGAAAAATCAAAGGACAAGCTCATTCTTTTTGATATTTAGACTCAGATTTAATTTAGATGTCTTGGCAAGTAGAAAACAATAACCTTGTTCAACATTACAAATTAGGAAATTCCCCAGTTAGCTATCTCAAGAATTTACTGGGATTTGCTTCTTCAAAAATAACATTGTGTGACTTCATAACTTCCTTGGCCAATAGCATTCATCAAGTGTTATCCTAGGTAAGGGTGTAGGATTAGGTGTGCTAAAAGTCCTACTTAACACTTTTTAGTTTGGCAAACAGTACAGGAACATTGGCACTGTGGAGGCCATTTGAGTACAGAGAACTTATTGTCATGTTCAACAAACCAGTTTGAAATGATTTGAACTTTTTGACATGGCGCATTATCTTACTGGAAGTAGCCATCAGAAGATGGGTACACTGTGGTCATATAGGGACAGACATGATCAGCAACAATACTCAGGTAGGCTATTGCATTTAAACAATGCTAAAGGGTACTAAGGGGCCCAAAGTGTGCCATTACACCACCACCACCAGCTTGAACTGTTGGTACAAGGCAAAATGGATCCATGCTTTCATATTGTTGACACCAAATTCTGACCCTACCATCTGAATGTTGCAGCAGAAAAAGTCTCATCAGACCAGGCAACATTTTGGTGAGCCTGTGATAAATGTAGCCTTGGTTGCCTGTTCTTAGCTGACAGGATTGGCACCCTGTGAGGTCTACGGCTGTTGTAATCCATCTGCTTCAAGATTCAATGTGTTGTGCATTTAGAGATGCTCTTCTGCACACCTTGGCTGTAATGAATGGTTATTTGGGTTACTGTTTCCTTTCTATCAGCTCAAACCAGTCTGGAATATTCACCCAGACAACTGCCACTACTGTATATTTTCCCTTTATCAGACCATTCTCTGTAAACCTTAGTGATGTTTGTGCATGAAAATGCCAGCAGATCAGCAGTTTCTGAAATACTCAAGCCAGCCCGTCTGGCACCAACATCCATGCCACGTTCAAAGTCACTTGAAACACCTTTTTCCGCATTCTCATGCTCAGTTTGAACTTCAGAAAGGTTGTCTAGACAATGTCTACATGGCTAAATGCATAGAGTTGCTGTTTTGTGATTGACTGATAAGATATTTGTGTTAACAACCAGTAGAACAGGTGTATCTAATAAAGTTGCCAGTGATTGTGTGTATATACATTGTAGCAGATATGCCCTTGATCCACCTCTCGGACCCTCAGGTACCACTCCAAACATGAAGTAAAAGCACAAGACTATTTATTTTGTTATAACCCAGTGCACCAAGCACCCTCCACTCCACACTATTCATAAACAATAAATCACCAATACAATTCTCTCCTCCTCGCCCAGACACTTCGCCCTCCTACCTCCCAGCTCAGCTCAATGTACTGGGCTTCCCAGAGTCCTTTTATACACCCTGACCCAGAGGTGTTCCTGTCCAACAGTCCACAGTTCCTTATTCCTTCCGGGTCAGGGTAAACAGTCCTTTTCTTCAACCCGGGAGCACATCGTTTCTTCCTGTCACGTGACCATGACGTACTCCCGGGTTATAGGGCACATAAGAGCCCACGAGCCCTCCTACAGCGATGCCTGGTGGCCACCAAGGTATCCAGCAGGGCTGTGTGTAGAAACTACAAAGTCCATGAGGCCATGAGAGCTCCTCCTGGCGGCCTGGGGGTGAGGGCCGGAGTAAAATGCCGGCAATCCACCACAACATATACAGTGTTCCGATGTTGTTTTAAATGTGCTATATAAATAAAGTTGACATTGACATTGATATATACATCTCCTTTTTCATCAGCAGACCAGAGAATCAAAGAGTTGAGGATAACTGAAGACTGAAGCCCACTTTCACCCAAACACTTCCCCTTTTGGGGTAGAACACATATAGTTGGCACCATTTCCTGAAACAACCAGTCTGATGGATGGACTTCTGTCTGAAAAGACAGATTTATTTTATTTTTTTGCTAATTTCAATATGTGTAAATGTTTTCCAGAATATATTTAAACAATGCTAACAAATATACTGTATGACACATGAGCTTGGGGTATGTTACATCCAAAAAGGATGGTAACACAATTTCCATTTTTCCTTGAGTGGAGGTTGTCTCACCAAAGGATAATTGACATCACTTCCTGCCTCTCAACTACAACTCCATCTCTTCTGCCTTCCTCCATTTCCAATACTGGTGCCACTGGAAGAACTCTGTCTTTTGTGACCAGACCTCCAACTAGAGCAGAGCTTTTTAAGAAGAACGTCTAAAAAATACCCAAACAAAGAGACACCATGTCACTAGTGGCTACATCATCTATACTTTTTCATTTTTTTTTTCTACAGTGGACAATAAACAGAGTTATCAGTGGTACTCCAATCCTGTATTTGTTTCTGTTCTTTTTTACATTATAAAATTTCCTGCATGCTATATACTTTTTTTGTGTGTGCAAGTCTCATTTTGGTATTGAACCACTGTCCCAAGGAGACATGCAGATAAGAATACAATTGTATTGTAAACAAACCTAAATTGAACAAAGACACATCACATCAAAGACACGTCAAACATCACTATGCATGGGGAGTAGAAAAAGGGACAAATACTGCATAAAGTAGGAAGGTCCCAAGAGCACGTTATTGCCTTATTCTGTAATAAAAAAGTACAGGCTCAGTTTCAACCTTATGCCTCCACAAGCTTCACTGTTGTGTCAAGTCCTGCAAGAGTGTGGCAATCTATTTGCTGGTAGATAATGCTGTCTGTGAAACAGACGGCATATGGCTGCATCTGCTGGGATCTTGGACTTAACAAAACACCCCTTGGCCAATTTGGCTAGCTTCCTCATTTCAAAATCTCTCCAATTTTCACGCACTTTCCTATTGCTAACCTTAGAAAAGACTTACAACTTGCATTATACAAACAAGTTAGATTTAAATTTTTTATCATCTGAATCACTTGTGGTTTCTTAACTTGAGTTAACATCAGCACTTTGCATACCCTGATGTTTTACCCAGTACTTTTTGCTTTGTTCACACATATACCAACCTTCACCAGAGATAATACAATCAGTTCACTTTTAAAATTGCTAGGATTGACTTTCCCAAGATTCTTGAGTCAGCTTTGATATTGCATGCCCTCCACCCTGCAAGTTACCAATACATTCAAGTGTGCATGTGTATGTTATAAAATGGAATCTCATACACAACAACAAGGGAAATTAGGCCTACCAAACATATCATAAAGACAGACCAGGACCTTAACTTGCCAGCCCAGAAGAGGCAGTCCAGCTTACTCCCAACTACCACCAGAAGGCTTTGGCCTGACTAGGCCCCAAAAAGGGAAAACTGGAGAAAAGTTAAAAAAATAAACTTAATATTCTAAAATGCCTCACAAGAGAGGCAAATCAAGCAAAAACTCCTGCTTGTGATCTGAAAGGCAACAAGAATAAGTTATAAATGAATACCCCTTACTTATATTAAATAAAAAGAAATAACAAGAAAAGCTGAAAAGAGCAAAAAAAAGTTGTTGTCTAAAAAGACCATCCTAAAGCAGACAAATCCCAAAATACTAATACAGAAAACAGTAAAAAAAAAAAAAAAGCAAAGGTAATACTCACAAGATAACTCCAAATAAACTTCAGTGAAAAGCTGCCTGATCTTCTTTATTATGGGCTTAAAGGAATACTCAATCCATTATATTTTTTATGCTATTTACCCCATGTGGTTTGTAGTGATGGCCAAAAAAATCTTTAATTGCATGTTTTCTTGCAGAAAGGAAATAACAAAGTTTAAGTCTTGGGGAACCACACACAAAGCTCATAGAATGGAATCACATTCAAAAAGACAGTACATAATTATAACCATAACAGAAAATACATACAAATGTAAAAAAATAGTAATTCAAAAGCTTAGAAAGTTTTTTTTCTTTGTTTTCTTGTAAAACAGTTTGAGCTATATTCTTTGTATGAAAACATGCTATAGAAATACAAATGTTGTTGTTGTCAAGATGGAGAAGCATTGGGTGACTGAGTGGAACTCTGTGCAGCCAGAAATGACTTCAGGATGTGTGATTGGCATTGTGAGCCCAAAGACCAAACAGGCCAAATTTAGTGGTCATATTGCAGCTATTCTTGTTGAAACGCCTTAGGCAGACAGTGAATTTAACACAACCCCAATTTATTTATAAAGTATATATAATATAACCTAAAAGAAAATACTAATATGAAAGACGGCCATCCCATGGTATCTCTGGGTGTAATCATGCACATGCCATTTTCTGTTCAGGAAAGATCAACTCATGAAGCTTCATTTTGAAAAAATAAACAAAAAAAATCACCTAGAAAAATTATAGTCAAAGCAGAATTGAGGTTAGCACTGCAATAATCTTATTGATCCAACAATGTTTCTAGCCTTACGAGGATTTTACTGTTTAATGTATCAGCTAACATCTAGTAAAATATACATTTATTGTTTAAGCTGCTATCTTGATTTTGATATATTTCATTTATAAATATTATACCCCAGTAAAATGATAAAAATTTCAGTCTCAGATAATTCTATATCAACAATATGCAAATGTTAAAGTTTCAAATAAGTGAATCCATGGGAGTATTGGTTAAATTAAAAAGTCAATAGATTTAAATTGCTCATTGTCATTCTGAATCACAAATTTAGTAAGTGGGTTAATTGATTCTGCTTGATTTTATGTCAATATTATCATTTCAATGTATTATTATCCAAGCACTCCATAAAATTTGCTGAACATGCTTTTCATTACAGGGTCATGGGTCACCAGAACAAATCCCAGCAGCACCATACTTCATTCAAACCATTGTATTCATTCACACATATATTCATTTTCTGAAAACACTAATTGCAATGAATGGGCAGGAAGGCTACTTTCTTTCCTGAGAGTGGAAGGCAGGAACCAACCCCAAACATGATGCCAATGTATTTTATCTGTCATACATTTATCTGTCTATTGTCAAACACCATCAATCCCTTAAGCATCAGGTACAAGGTAGATATCAACCCTACACAGGGTACCACTTCATCATAGCACATAATTAAACGTAGGAGAAACAATTACCATAGCAAACATGAAATATAATGAAACTTTAAGCATCAGGAGAAAAATATAAACACGGGGAGAATGTGGACACATCTGGAGTAAACCCCTGTCTCCCACAGAGCTTTAAATTTAAACTGTGCATATCAATGAACTATCAAAAATCCTTTTACTGTAGTTGCTATCTAAATGAAAATTCTTGCAACAGGCTTTAAAAGTTGAGGAATTCAACAGAATTGTATAAATAGAATCTGAAAAGCTGATTACAACATTTAGATTATAAAGTATTTTTATTAAAGCCATACTACACACTATATATCAAATGCTTCTTAAAGTATACAGTATATCAATGCAAACTTCATAATTCAAAAATTACAATGAGAATTACAATGAAATTACAATGAGAACGTCACTATGATTTTAAGTATAAATTGAATGTGTGTTACACTCTGAAAGTGAACCCTTGAAAAGAAAAAGAAAAAAATTCCAAGAAAAATATTTGAGGTTTAAAAATATAGAGTACTTTTCTTAATTATTTAGTGCATCACAGTGCTTAGCTGACCTTTCCTGACTTACTGTGTTTAATCAACCTAATCAAGTAGTGATACATACTGTAAATACGTTTATACATCATTGGACTAAAATTTAATTTCTGGAAATATAACAATGATTTTTATGTTTTATTTTAGCCAGGTTCTCAAGGAGACAACTACTATGATGAAATTATTCTACCAGACTAAGAGAAGCACCATTGCTTCTTTATACTGAAAATGTGATGAGTTAAGAGTAAACATTGCACAATATATGTTAGCATGTACATTGTCCTTTAAATCTTGGGTCATGTTTAAATAATTTTTTCACACAATATTTTGAAGAAAAAGTAAGAAATAGATAAATAAATGACTGTTATTCATACAATACATACATAAAGATGACTGAAATATATATACATAATGCAAAGCTGACTGACTGACTGACTGACTGACTGACTGACTGACTGACTCACTCACTCACTCACTCACTCACTCACTCACTCACTCACTCACTCACTCACTCACTCATCAACAAAAACTCTTCTTGTTTAGGTAAAAGCTGAAATTTGACAGGATAGTACATCTAGGGCAGTAGGTATCCACTAAGAAAGGACATTTTGATATATCAGTATTTAACAGTGAAAACTTCTGTACTCAGTGGGTGGCACTGCTGCCTCGCAGTTAGGAGACCTGGGTTTGCTTCCCGGGTCCTCCCTGTGTGGAGTTTGCATGTTCTCCAAGTGTCTGTGTGGGTTTCCTCTGGGTGCTCCAGTTTCCTCCCACAGTCCAAAGACATGCAGGTTAGGTACATTGCTGATTCTAAATTGTCCCTAGTGTGTGCTTGGTGAGTGGGTGTGTGTGCCTGTGCGTGTGCGCACCCTGCGGTGGGCTGGCACCCTGCCTGGGGTTTGTTTCCTGCCTTGTGCCCTGTGTTGGCTGGGATTGGCTCCAGCAGACCCCCGTGACCCTGTAGTTAGGATATAGAGGGTTGGGTAATGGATGAACTTCTGTACTATAGAAAAAATAAAAATCCCAAAATCTCAAACATACCTTGACAGATTTGATTGAAATGTAGTGACATATCTGAAAACAGAAAGGTACCCCATATGTGGTTTTCATTTGTTGGTATTTA
Organism: Erpetoichthys calabaricus; assembly: GCF_900747795.2. Classification (NCBI taxonomy): domain Eukaryota; kingdom Metazoa; phylum Chordata; class Cladistia; order Polypteriformes; family Polypteridae; genus Erpetoichthys; species Erpetoichthys calabaricus. The sequence goes on from NC_041395.2 coordinate 278,629,381, forward strand.
TCGGTGGAATGTCTCATTTGCTAGAGCATTATTAATGCACCATATCCCTCATTTCGCCCCAGAACTGACAGCGATCACACAGAGAAATGTGTTGTGTCAATCTATTTAAATGAAGGCTGTCTGCAGAAGTGAAGTGAAAGGGGCAAAGTTCAGGGAAGCTTAAATAAGACGCATTTAGTAGGCACTATAAAGCTCTAGTGCATGCCAGGTGCTGTGGCAGTGAACATAGTCAATTTTGCACAGCTGATTCAGTAAGAAAGGAATTTAATATATATTTACCCACCTTTCATCTTATCTGCAACCCTGTGGAAAATGCCAACGTGGGGACTATAATTCCCATTAGCCAGTGTACTGCTCCAGACAATTTCATCAGCACTCACAAAGTTTAAATAAGAGCACTGATAAAAGTAACATGTCATCAAATGTAGCAACTGCACTTTGGAATAACAATTTTAATGTCTTGTTGGATTACAGTGTTTACCTTGGAGTATATCTGTTTGTCCCGTTTATTTTGATCCAAACCCTAAACCCTTTACTAAAAATTGTGTTGCCAAAACCAGTGTATGCAGTTTTACCAAACTCTTAAACATCTTTCTTTCTAAACCTACATGCCCCCAAAAAACTTTAAGTAAGTTTCACTATTGCAAACTTGCACTTGAAATATAATGAAATCAAAGGAAATTCAGCTGTTTTGATAATTACATTTTGTAATGTTACATATTGTGATGTGTGCTTTGCATTTTTGGAAAAGACAACACTGTTGTTCACATGCTGACCATCATTAAGTTTCCAATTCCAAAATACCAATTAAGGATCAGAGCATTTTGAAGTTAAATAAGTAAATAAATAAATAAAAGAAAAAAAAAACACAAAAAACAAAGAAAATAACCAATGCAGCCAAGTCACGATTGAACAGAATGAAGCTCAATTTTTTTCTATATCTGATGCTGCTTTTCGGAATATGAGAAGAAGAGAACAAGGTAGTGATTCTGACTGAGTAAAAGTCATAACTTCTGCTTTTTTGTTGGTTGACATTCATTTACACATACTATATACTGAGGCAGTACTAATATTAGGCATTGGTGCTAATAGAGATTTGATATTTTTAGCAGTTTCCAGCTTTAATAAATCAACTTTAAATCACTGTTGCAACATTACTGAATGCTCCAATTTAGATACGTCCTTTAATACATGATTCTACTGCAATCTCTTACATACCAAGACCGCCAAGGACTGTATGTAGCATGTTCAACAGTAAGCTGCTACAAAGAACTAATAATATAAACCCCAGTAAAAAAAAAAAAAAAAAAACATACATTAACATAGAACATTTTCTGGGCAAAGCGAAGTAGCACAGTTAGTTTCCATAAAATACATAAAAATCACATCAGTGTTAATGTAGATGTGATATGATTCTATAAAAGTGACATGGAAATTGATGACTTTGTAAATGTTCTGAATATGTTGTGAGAACATTTACTTTCTTTCTGTACTGTCCAATTCTATATTTATATGTTCATTGTGATGTCATCCTGCAAAGCCTAATTAAAATGGTGGTTCACATCACCCACACTTGTTTGGATTTCAAAATAGATAAATAAAACTATGACCTTTATTAGCCTTTTTTAGTAAAATGACTTCTGGTTTGTTAGGGCTGCCTGGTATACATTTTTGACTTAAAATTTTGGAACGCATTTTTGTTTGCTTTTTTGCCATTGTCAGTTTCTTAGGCTTTTGACTCGTGTTCACTTGATTTCCCCTTAAAGGCTCTTCAGTGCCTATTATTTAATTATTATATCATTTCTCACTTGAGGCACCATTTCCCACTTTGGTTACAACAGTAAACACCATAACATTATTAAAATTTTTGGAAAAATAACAAAGAAAGGCAAAAATGACCTGCAAATCTCCCAATTTCTAATTTCATAATAAATGAACATGTATGATCAAACAGGAAGTTGCTCACATACTGTCAGCACTTGAACATTTAAAGACATTAAAAACAACAACTTACACAAAATGCATAAACAATACAGAAACTAGCATAATACAACTAACCTTTTGGGAAATCGAGAATACAGGATGAATGTTTTTTCAGGGCCATGCACTGTAACTGAAGTACCCTCTTTTTCTATTTCTGAATTTTGTTTATTTTTTATTTATGTATTTATTTGTTTTTACATTTTTTCCAAAGTAATATTTGGCTCTTAATACCATATACTGTATAAACTTTAGTTACACTAAAATGGAGGATCACTAATGTCTGAAATAAGACAGACAAAAACAATATGAGCTAAGCTTGTTATTTTGTTTAGTCATATTTTACAGTCTTTATCTATAATTTATATATGCATCTTGATTGCTTTATTTCAAATCCATTGTGGTGGTGTTCAGAGTCAAAATTATGAAAATTGTGTTACTGTCCAAATAGACCTGACTGCATATCAGCATTTTTAACAAAAAAGGAAGATGTTAGAGTATGTCTACTTCTTACCATGGTGATAAACAATAACTCAATGCCAAGTCAGAGAGGTCTACGTATGTTGTATGGTATGACCAGTATATGTCTAACATACTGAAATTAAACAATTTCTGATTAAAGAGTGTTTGGTATTATCAAAAGTAAGTGGATAATTCCAAAGGAACCATGTTGGCTTTGCATTTGCTGAATCTGTTTAATTTCAATGCAGCAAAATATTTCCTACAATGCTTAATACATGCCAAGATTAACAAGTTTTTAGTGCCACATGTCTGCAATAATGCATATTTTATGTGATGCTTGTACTTTCAGTATTGTGTATCTTGCATTTTAAGCTATCGACACCTGAATGATTTCTGACTGAAGCAACTATGGGCAAAGATCCTGTATACCAGATCAGTCAAAAGAGATACACACTACCCAGCTTCATAAAATTTAGTGATCATTAGATTAATGTCTCATATTTACAAAATACTAATTTGATGGAAAGAGGTTCATTTCAGACATTTTGGAACTTTTTCCATCAGCAAGGAACACTGTTTGTGGGTTTTGTGTAGTTTAAAAAAATATCACACAGAAATACTTTTTATTTGCTTTGTAAAAATATTGTTTGTGAAGGGGCTTGGTGGTAATCATTACTGTTTAACAGCATTTACCCCTAAGTCTGATATGAACACGAGGCAGAAGGTTAGGCATATATTCAGCTGGCACCTTATTTGCTCCTGGCTACATATTTGGATGTAGCCAGGTACTCACACAGCTTTCTGCAAACCAGTTACTTATTCTATGTTAACAAAAAGGCAAAATATTCTATAATATGTATATAAATTACCATCATTACAAAATGGTCTATAATTTGAAGAATTAAATGCTCCACATTTTGCACCTGCAAAGGTGAGTTACATCATAATTGGGTCACCTTAATTTTCACTTTTGTTACAAGATTGATGCCTTTGTTAAAATGCAGTGCTGTTTTTCCTAGCCCAATGTGGTTATCTGGGTCAGACTGACAAAGTATTCACACTCCAGTATCTAATGGATGGGATTTACTGTGATGTTCAATGGGTAATGTAATGGGTAAAATCAAGTTTAGGCAATTTTAATTTTAACAGTTTCTTGACAAGACATCCATCCATCCATTTTCCAACCCGCTGAATCCGAACACAGGGTCACGGGGGTCTGCTGGAGCCAATCCCAGCCAACACAGGGCACAAGGCAGGGAACCAATCCTGGGCAGGGTGCCAACCCACCGCAGGACACACACAAACACACCCACACACCAAGCACACACTAGGGCCAATTTAGAATCGCCAATCCACCTAACCTGCATGTCTTTGGACTGTGGGAGGAAACCAGAGCGCCCGGAGGAAACCCACGCAGACACGGGGAGAACATGCAAACTCCACGCAGGGCGGACCTGGGAAGCGAACCCAGGTCCCCAGATCTCCCAACTGCGAGGTAGCAGCGCTACCCACTGCGCCACCGTGCCGCCCTGACAAGACATACTTCTTTTTTAAATTAAAGCTGAGTTTTTCCCTGGTTTAACATGGGGTGCATGGGTCAAATTTACTGGAACACTTGGCACATGACTGTGTGAATTAACATGCAATGGACATACTTTTAGGGACTTTACATTATCACTGACAACCACCATGGCTGCAATTTCAGTGACATTACTGGGCACACTTCTGTCCTGAATATGTTCTCTTTGTAAATAATACTCATTTTAGAATAATGCTTATAAATCCTTGCTTCCCTGATAAGTAACTAAATTTACGTCTCAAAGAACATAGCAGATGCCTATGTAAAATTGTACAATCCTAAATAATAATAATTCTTTGCATTTATATAGCACTTTTCTCACTACTCAAAGCGCTCAGCAATTGCTGGTTAAGGGCCTTGCTGAAGGGCCCAACAGAGCAGAGTCGCTTTTGGTATTTACGGGATTCAAACAGGCAACCTTCCGATAGCCAGTGCATATCCCTAGCCTCAGAGACACCACTCCATCCTATTTTAATATATATTTTAAAATATTTTAAACTCAACAGTTAAAGATTCTAAGCTGTAGATGTGGCAGCATTTAACAAACTTGATTGGAGGAATTTGGCTTTAATTAGCTTCTTAATTAATATAAACTTCTTTTTTCACATAAAGTTTCTGCATGTTAAAACATATGGTGATTCAGGCAAGTAACCTACCAATAGTTTACCAAAACTGATGAAGACTAGTCAATTGTGTCTTTTTTTTAAAATAAAAATATACAACTGAAAAAGCATGTACTAATGTTTTTACGTCACAGTACATACCATCTATTAGTATAACATGTTTAATATGACATATACACCTGCGTGTTATCTCAACGTTAAGTTAACAAAGAAATCTGTCTTGCAACAAAACCACGAATATTAAGGTGGTCCAATATGATGTGACTCACTCGTGGAATATTAATTTTTTCAAATAATGGATCGGTTTGTAATGATAATAATTAATACACATTTTGTAATATATTTGCTTTGTTGTGAATGTTGAATAAGTAACTGGTTTGCAAAACCTTTCCGAGTAAGTAGCTGGCTGCAAGTGAATAGACACGAATAAGGTGCCTGCCGAATACGCACCTACCTTCAGATTCATGTTCATTTCAGAGTTAAGGGCAAATGCTATTAAACAGTAAAAATTACATCCACGCTATTTCATAAATTTATTTTTATGAGAAAAGAAAATGCTGAAATCCTCTTCACGCTCTTGAAATGACTACCTGCCTTGAGTTCCTTTTTCATGCCCCTCCCTCCCATTGCCACTGAAGATCACGTGAACAACCAAAATAGTTGGCACGGACCGGTACAGCCTCCGCATAAAGACTCACAAGTAATCGATATAATGCATACATAAATCCAACAGATTGCATTATTTGCATACGCGAGCATACGGTAAATAGGAATTGTGGGTAAAAATTCCTATTTAAAGATAATCGTTTTTTTCTCAATTTCACTGAATGTAATGATATGTAATATTACGGTAATGTCTTAATACACACACACACACACACACACACACACACATACATATATATATATATATATATATATATATATATATATATATATATATATATATATTGTGACGTACTGTAATTAATGTTTTCTGTTTACTCTGTTTAGGGAAGGCTTCGTGTTTTTTTATAACTACATAGAAAGATAGAAGGTGCATGCGCAGGGGGAAGGTGGAGACAGGAAGGAGGGGGTGTGGTGGGGGTGTGTGTAGGACCCTAAAAAAAAAAAAGAAAGGAGCGGAAGGTTTTTTATGGCTGTTCTGTCCAGTCTTGTTTAATAAACTCAGCATTTTTGGAGCACCACGTTTTCCAGCACTTGTTTTGTGTCTCACCCTCCCTAGTCGCTACAATATATATATATATATACATATATATATATATATGTAGAATGTCACCATCATCAGAAGGCACACATTTAAATGGAAATTTAAATAAATAACTATAGTAATTAATACACGGTTATAGCAATATTTAAAGAGTATTTTTCTTAACTTTCTTTAGAATAATGTTAAAAGCAATAAATAAAAACTACTACAGGTCAATACCTACTAATTTTCTGAAATGACACCCCTCAATAGCAGAGAGTGAGTGTGGTAAATAGCCGTTGCTATAACTCGACGTTCTCAAATCGTGAATTTGAGGTCCTAAATACTTCGACGTTCCCACTCCTGTCTCCAAGTCTCAATGTTCAGGTCTGGCAACGATGATTCCTCTCAAAGCAAAGAGGGTGGCGGGGCGCCATTTACAATTTTGCGTAGAGCAGCAAAAATCCTAGAACCGGCTCTGCATAGATGTAAAGTAATATTATATTAGTGGCTGTAGGTCTGCACATAGCTCTCTAATCTCCTTGGGATTGTCTCCCCATGAAGTGCTGACCTCTGTACTACACAGTAAGTTCAGCCAGTGCTTGGTTGGATGGGTAAACTGAATACGCATGGATTGAGTGGGTACTGTACATACTACTCCTCTGCGAAGGTCTTTAAGTTGAGCAATGACAAAGCAGTCCAGTGATAGCAATGAATTACAGTAGATTCTTTGTACAAATACGGATCATCCAATGAACCTTCTGATAGGCCTCAAGCTAAAAGATTTTGCTTCCCCCAGATGCAGCGCCCTGCTGATCACTGTAACCTAACGCTGCCTTAGCTTATACACTGGGAAGCATGTCTACACCACGCAGTACTTAGCAGTTGTTTTAATTTACAGTCAAAACATCTCAACCGATACTGTTGTCAAGCCGCCCACACTGCATTAACAAATTCGGTTGTGCTGAACATACATGCATCATCGGAGTTTTACACTATAAATGTAGTGCTTTTATTAAAAAAACTAAATGTTAATGAAACTAACGGTCGATTAGCTTTACCACAGTTGGTGATCAGTGTGCTGCCTTACTCAGCTCGTCTCCGTGACCCATCTTCGCCAAAGTATACAATTCTGGGGAAATAATGGCAGGAATACCCTTTAGAACAACCATCTTCCAAATTGTTTTCTCTAAAATGGCCCAGTATAGGAAACTGCGCCTTCTTCCTGATTAGCTGCTAACTTTCCTCTTGATGATGATGATGCACCATGGAGCGTCCTGCCCCACATTTCAGCCTATCAAGAAGTCTTACAAATGCATACATGAATATATCCGAATTAAATTAACCAAATCCCCGTTTACCAGCATTTACTTTCGGTTTTAGTTTCCCGAGTATCAACATACAAATGACAGATATCAATATTTGTTAATCTAATAATTTATTTAAAGGCTTAAGGAAGCAAATTATTTGAATCTTCATTTATTTCCAGAGCTTATGCAATTCAGCTACCTATATTAATATTAATTTAAAGGTACGATATTTTAAAATGTTGCATGTGGATCTTCGTACACTAATCAGATTCACTGACAATTTGGCAGAACCCCACATCTGCAGCAGAGGTAGGAACAAACTTTAGTAGTTGTGAACTGTGCTCCATGAAATAAAAGTTCAGTTCTTTAGATATGGGAGTGTGCCAAGTTTGGCAGTGAATTTGACAGATTGGGTACAATTTAAACTGAAAGTTAAAAAATGAACCTGTCCTGTTACAAAACTGAAAATTAAGGAGGCCCCAAGCTATTTAAGCCTTTAAAGTTTCAATCAAATATCATTTTTAGTCCAATGTATTAGATATGTGGGTGTGCCAGGTTTGCCAGTGAGTATACTGGGCTGAGCAAACTGAACTAAAGTGTTATAAATTAATCTTTTTTATAACGAAACTGCGAAAAGTAAAGTGTCCATGCACAATTTAACCCTTTAGAGTGCTCATTACTTTCCATAGTCCAGTGCTGTTGAGTTTACCAAAGAACCTGACCATTTCACAAGACTCAATTGCAAATTAGCACAGAAATTGTTCTTCTTGCACCTGAGACACATAAAGCAACCCTTAGCAATTTAATCCTTTTAGTGTGCCTATTAAACATCATAATTTGCTTTGTGCTGAAGACATGAAGGTGTGCCAAACCTGACAATGAATTTACTTAGTGTTCCAGTATTGGACCTGGCAAAATTTCCATCTAATAAAATTCACTGGCAGCCATGGCACACACCCACATCTGAAGCAGAGGATGGAAAGAGCAATCATGCTTTAAGTGATATTGTAAAGAGTGTGACAGACGGCCCGGGACTTTGCCTGGCCGGGACACCCTTTTGAGGAGAAGACTGGGGGAATGGACATATCACCAGCAGTACCGCCCCGGGACACAAGAGGGCAGCCCAATTGGTTTAGGCCACGGGACTGGAGCTTAGAAGCTCAACCCTGCGTGGGCCCGTGGCCACCACCACGGGGTGCTTGGACAGTTCCAGAAGTGCTGCCAGAAGAGAAACCGTATTCCCATGCAGCACTTCCGCCACACCCGGAAGTGCTGCCAGAACTTGATCGAGGAGCACCTGGAGCACTTATGGATGCGGTGTAAAAGAGGCTGCCTCACTCCAGCAAGCAAGCCAGAGTCGGGAGGAAGAAGGCAGAGCTTGTGGGAGAGGAGTAGAGGCGGTCGGAGAAAAGAATAAAGGACAGAGCTTTATTGGGGTTTGTGCATTGTGCTGTGCCAAAGAACAATAAACGTGTGTGTTCTGAACATTGTTGGTCTGTGTGTCTGTCTGTAGCTGGAGTAATCTTCTACAAGAGATAATTCATGTTGGAACACTTTTATCCTGACAGGCACACCAGTGTTGAATTGCTTGTGAATTTTTCTCATCCCAATGCAGATATGTCAGTCAAATTTATTGTCAAGGCGTCAGTGAATTTGATAAGTGTACTGGGACCGGCTGGGTAAAACACACATGCAACCAAAATGTGGAATATTTCTTTTTAAAATTATTGATCAGTTTTAATGATGCAAATCAATGTATAATTATTAAAGAACTGGATTGTCCTGTTAACATAAAATACATAGGTATCGTTGCAAAACCAGTTCAACTAGGAGTCCTGATAATCGAGATCCCATTGGTATGCCTTCTTTCTGCTTGTAGCATTTTCCATTAAAATAGAAGTGAGTGTCCTTTGTGGTCAGCTTCATTCTTGTCGTTATGGTGCGGTTGTTATTTAGTTTTTAAAGTAAAGTCTCTGTGGCCAGTGTGACAGATTAAGGACTCCGTGACCCCTTGAACCCTCAGACTAGACGTCAGACACCAGATAAAAGTCTAAATAATAGTTTATTATTAATAATAATAATAATAAATGTGCACAAAGCACCCTCCACTCCACAATACTCAAATAATAATAATAATTCCAATAAACAATAACCAATCCTCCACTCCCAGATGCGTTGCCACCCTTCCACCCAGCTCAGCTCAACGTCTGGGATTTCCCATCGTCCTTTTATATTCCCTGACCCGGAAGTGTTTCCCATCTTACTTCCGGGTCAGATAAAAAGTCCTTCTTTTCAACCCGGAAACACGACGTTCCCTCTGGTCATATGATTATGACGTGCTTCCGGGTTATAGGGCACGTATAAGTCCTTGAGCCTCCCTGCAGCGTCCTCTAGTGGGCCCCACGGTGTCCAGCAGGGTTGGGAATAAAAACTCCATTGGCCATAATTCCCTGCTGGTCTTCGGGGCACTTCCATGCTACAGGGAGGGCTCCATCTAGCGGCCTGGGGGTATTGGCCGGGGTAAATGGCCGGCCATCCCTCACACCAGATAAATTGGAATTATAGTATATAGCAACATAACATCAAGCGAGATCATGATTTCATCATCAGCGATGGATACACGGACAGACCTCAGCAAACAATTGACTCTAACCTAATTTCACGTCCTACTTGGCACACCCTTCCCTATCACACAGTGGTATATTGGAAAGTAATAATAATAATAATAATAATTTTTTGCATTTATATAGCGCTTTTCTCACTACTCAAAGCGCTTAGCAATTGCAGGTTAAGGGCCTTGCTTAAGGGCCCAACAGAGCAGAGTCCATATTGGCATTTACGGGATTCGAACCGGCAACCTTCCGATTGCCAGTGCAGATCCCTAGCCTCAGAGCCACCACTCCGCCAGTACAGCGTACATCCTCTCCAAATCAGGCATCAAAACATCCCATAAATCTGCTAACACTCTGTGGACTATTCTTTTATATGCCAAAAGCAAGAAATCTGCATCAGAGACACAGAATGCAGTACAGAGTATACCATGCAGTGCATGCCCAGCTGTATGTGTAGGAGAAACATCTAAAATGGTCGCAACACGCAATAACATCACAATGGACCCAGGACCTTTGATATACACATACAAGTTTGAACAGGCACATGCTTAACTGGGACATGGTGCAAGTAAAATTCAAGGCTAATACTAAAAGTGCCAGAGGTGGCTGAATCGCGGCTATAAAATGAAAACGCTATTAACAAACATTTGGACATGAACCTAGCTTTGCAGGCTTAAAAAGAAGGACATCTAAATAATAAAAAGACTTTATGACCAGCATACTCCCAACCACACTTTATTGATCCACCCCTTTGCACCACCACCTGTCATTTGCTATATATTGCCTTTGATTCCTGTATAATCAAATCCTCTAATCATTTTCCTCCAATGATGACACCTGGGAGGTTGTCGAAAGCTTAGGAATTGAAAACTTTTTTAAGATACGTGATTAATTTTCTCCCTTTTCGGATTACTAGCTACAAATATGCAAACCACATTACAGACCTTTACATCCACAAATACAATATTACAAGATATGTTTACATATTGTGGAACGAGCCCCGGACACAGACAGGTAGACATGTTTAAGCACCACCACACGTTTATTTACAACTATATTTACAGGAATAAGTGCACACAAACCCACAGACTCCCCCTAAGTCCAGGCCTCTCTCACTCTGCCTCACTCTCTTCAGGCCTCCTCCTTGCCTCTCCTCAAGACCTAGTCTTGCTCCTCTCCCAACTCCAGCCATCGAATGGAGGGAGGTGGCCCCTTTTATAGCCACCCAGATGTGCTCCAGGTGCCTCCCGACAATCTTCCGCCGGCACTCCCCAGTGTGGTGGAAGTGCCGACTGCATACCCGGAAGCACTCCGGGTGTCGCCAATCCTCTTCCCCCCAGCACTTCCGGGTGTGGCGGAAGTGCTGAGGTCCAGGGCTCTGTAGGCATCGGGGCGCCCCCTGGTGGTGACCATTGGCCCCTACAGGGCTGAGCTTCAAAGCTCTCTACCCGTGGTCCCCAAAGCAACCAGGGCGATCGCCCCCTCGTGGTCTGGCGGAGGCACAAGCCCTCCTCCGGTCCTCCTGGGCGTCCTGGCTGGGTACCACCCCAGCTGCATGCCACAATATATACATACATATATATATAGATAGTATGACAAGATATGTTTGAAAAAAGCACATTCTTTTGCCTCACACCACACAAACCCCAGAAACATCATCTGGAAGTAAATCTTTTTGCCTACTTGCCATCCAGCAAATGATATCATAGCATTCAATGTTGCACCTATTAACTCACAAACAGTTTTTCTCCCTGGCCATTAAACTCTTAACTATCATACAATCCCTACCTTGATCTCTGCCAATAACGCCATTATAATGGCACATGTATTACTACACATTTTGTACTGCAGATTCAGTATTACTGGTTATCTGTAATTCAAGTTCTTGTATCATTCATTACTTACTTTAAGGAAATGGTGGTTGAGATTTTGAGGTGACAAGATTGAAATTTTTGAAATTATGAAAGGAATTAATGCAGTGGACAAAAGCTGTTACTTTGAAATGAGTTCAAGAAGAACAAGGGTGAATTTTGCACAAATGCTAGATTGTTTTCCCTCATATAAAGAACCATAGACACATGGAATAAATTCCGGAGTAGTATGGTGGAGAGTACGACTTGCAAACATTTTCTAATGCTCTGGTTGAATACATGTTGAAAAAGAATGAATGAAAGAACTGAATAGATATTGTTTATTTGAAGTATTCAAAGAGTTAAATAAAAGAACTGATAATGTCAAGTGAATGAGGTGACATCCCTACTCCTGAAATTGGAAATATTCTGAAAGTGCAGCTGTACTTGCTGACAAAGCAGCATATTTATTGCTTGGTTCCAAAAATGGAAGTTCAGCTCTTTTTTTTCCCTAGGATAGCATATAACTTCAAGTAAGTACACTGGATAAAAATAATGTGTGACTAGCAAGGCAAAAATTGAAAAGGGTGCCATTCTGTTGCCATCGTGATATGCCCTGGCTTTCTTATAATACATGATAGCATAAGTAGATAGAGAAAAGAGCGGAGTGAATTACAACACTGCTGTTTCTTGATCATTGATATGATGTAATATTGTATTACTAGCATTATATTGCCTTTTAATATTTGCATATTGTATAATTAGGCAGGTATTATTGACCAGAAAATTAACAAGAACAAACTACTTACTGAATTAAACTAAATTCCTTACTAAATACTGAACAGAAAATTCAGAACATTCAATGATTAAAACAAATGTATATGGTAAATTCAGCCTTTCACATCAACACTGACATTTATTATATGGTAAGGAAAAAGGAATTTAATGCACCCACTAATAATGCACATGGTTGTGTTCAGCTGGATGTCAATGTAAGTAACAAGGTGACTATTCAGCCTTACTGGTGTTCCGCGTTCTGCTGCACTAAAAACAAGAACAATTTCTGAGTAGCAGAATGTTGAGCCAGACACATCCAACGTAGCACTGCATAGCTTTTCTATTATGTTGTTCAATGAATGAATTTTAGCAGCATTGTTGTTTAAATGCTTTTATAAGACAAAGTCCAATCAAATATAAGTTCTCAACTAGCCATGTTGTTGTTTAGGTGAAAACATGGACAGTCAGTTTTGCTAATGCCTGGAATCAACTTCCATTTGCAGATCTGGTTCTAAACTTTCATCTGTGGTATTTTCAGGTTTGCATCTGGCTGCAGTTGTTAAATCATCTACACAAACATTTTTAGATGTTGTTGCTGTTAAGTCAGCTGTATATAAATTAAAAAGGACTGGGGTGAGTACTGAGCATTGATAGAGCCCATTCTTTAACTTCTTTGTTTACTTGTTCATCGTTTTGCCTATATTAACTTGAAAACTTTGGTCATTGATCATATTATTTAGAACATGAGCCAGTTTTTATACTGAAACATTAAAAATCACATTACAACAAAAGAAAAAGGAAAAATACCTTGTTTTTTCTGATATTTGATTTTTGGTCATGTGATTTGAAATTTTGGTGATCATTTTTTTATGATCTTATTTGGCAAATGAACCTTGACCTGTCCCAGACAGTTCTTTTTGGTTTTTTCCATAGTACTTTTCATTTTTTAGTCATCTAATACTAGTGCATTTTTTAGAGCATGTACTTCATCTTGTAGTACTAATAACTGTTAAGGATACATAGAGACACCCATTAGTTACTGTGAGATGGCCAGGGGCCTCATGTATAAATGGTGTGTAGGTACAAAAATGTTGCGTACACCTGTTTCCATACTCACATCGCAATGTATAAAAACTAAACACATTTTCACGCCAGCTCAATCCCTTGCGTACGCAAGTTCTCCACTCGGTTTTGCAAACTGTCAGCACCCAGTGTCAAAGCAGTACTACTGTTCCAGTGTGGTTTCACTTTCTTTTTTAGAGCCACATCCCTGACGCGACTTTATCATATACACTGAAATTAACCACATATCGTTTATTATTCTAAGGCATCTGATTGTAATTAACCTGTAACAATATAATAGTCCACGGAATGACCAAACTATTTCAAATACTACAGCTGCTTTAGTGTTGTTACTCTCACTGTACTACTCAGAGTATTTATCTCACTGTATCTGAGTGTGGAATCACAGCTCTACAGCAGCAGATCAGAAAGAGAATTATCAGTATACAGCATCAAGCACACGCTACCTCAGCCATGTGCACAGTCTGTTTGAACTGCTCTCATACAGCAAATGCTTCAAAGCCTTTCCTGTAGGGACCTTGCAGTTCAGAAACAGTTTCATCCCAAGAACTATAAACACACTCAATCAGTCCAGCAAGTGCTCCTGGTAGAACTGTTTGTACTCACTGTAAACTTGTGATACAGTTATAATATTACACAACCTGAGACACTTTATAAAGCAGTATTTACATATGATGACAATATCATTTTTAAAATGAAATGCAGCAAAATATGTTTTTTACATTATACAGATAAAGTTTTAACATCATTATATGTTAAAATACAGTGGGAAAAATAGTGGTGCACTAAGAGTAATAATGCTAAAGCAGCTATTATATTTGGAATAGTTTGGCCATTCCGTATATTGTTATGGGTTAATTACAATCAGATGCCTTAAGCTAATAAAGGTTGTGTACGTCTGGGATTGAGTTGGCACAACATTTTTGTGTGTACACACCGTTTATACATGAGGCCCCTGGTGTCAGTTGATGTACTACTTTAACTCCTTTTGCTTATTTGCTGAAGATACCTATTCATTTATTCTTTATCATAAGGGTGAAATTTCCTGTGCCAAATATGGTCTATAAATGAAGGTTTAAGGGTCTACAGGGCCAAATATAGTGAGAATTCTCAAAAAGATTGATGTCTTGCATAACTAGATATTAAGAAGTGTCGAACAGTATACCAAAGTGATTTCAAAGCATTAATAAGCAATTAATTAATAAACAATTAATTAGCATAATAAGTAATACCCTTAACCTGTCGCAGCACAAGTTAGTAAAGAAAAGCTCATATTTCTTGTAAAACAGCAGCATCTGCACCATTCACATGGCAGTTAAGTTTGCTCTTCTATTAACCTTAGGCTGTTATTATGTTGCTTCTTGCCATTTGCTCTTTCCCTGTTAACATTTCAACTGCTAAAAAGCAATTCTGGTTTATATTTATTTAGATGGAAGATCCGCAGACTCATTTGTTTCTCTAGAAAGCGAAGGAGCTTCAGAAAGTTTTATACCAATGTGCAGGGCTTACCAACACTGAAACAATAGATTATTGTTCATTTTATTTCTTATAGGTAGCTTGCTATGCTTAGAAAGACTGTTCACTTAACCACACTAGAATGGAGATTGTGTGACTGGGGCAGGCTCGCCATTTTTATAATCTCCCCTGTAGCTGGCACTGAAGCTATTCTTAAAAATGTTTCATACCAGTTCATACTGCTGCTGACTCAGCTCTGATGTTACCATCAGGCTGATGCAATTTGTCAGTGCCATTATAGTACGTTTTATTCCTTAAAAACAGTACATATAGCCAAAGTATGGAGCCAGTAAAGCGTCATGAGCAAAAAAAAAATATCTTATTTCTTCATTAAATAAGTGCGGGATTATACTGCTGAATGTATAGAAGACAACACAGGTGAGAGAGAAATTGATGCTCAGAGCTGAAAGGCATAGTCGGGATCCCAAACTATGGGAGAAACAAAGAAAAAAAAAACCAGCAAAAATACACTGTGAAGGCCAACTTAAAAAGGAAGCAAAACTAAAGGTGAGAGTAAATCTTTGTTTTATAGATACTAATTCAGAGGAGAAAACACATAGAAATATACAGCTTATTATTTTAAAGCTTTTTGGACCATTTAACACCAATAATCAACAAGCCTGAAACCTTTAATTTTTGCCATCATGTTCCCTAGGAGGATTTAACCCACAATGGTAAACAGGTAACTTGTTTAAATTGATGACTCTAGTTTAGTATAGGGCTCCAGACTGTAAGTATCCATAGGAATCAAAAATCAAATCTTTTTGATTTCTCCTAAACAACAACGAGATCGGAAAGGAATAACATGGAGACATGTTCTTTTGTCTCATGACTCTCAGATTTTTCTCTTCATGTAAAAGTTACCCCAGACATCTCACAAGTAACTCCTCTTGAGTTTCAGCAGAGATCTTAGCAAAGTCACACAAGAAGCTCAGATTTTCCAAGTAATTTCTTGACATTTTTTGCAATTTGAAAGTATTTGCCTCGTATGTGCAGTAATATATGGTAAAATGTATACACAGCTGTTTGTGGTAATAAAATACGTTACTATGATTACAAAACTCTAGTCCTTGTTTCTGAATAATACTATTAGTTGGTCTAATGTATATTGCTGTGCTCCAGTTAGATAATAGTCATTCTGGAAAAAAGGCAAGCAATATGACATTAGACTTCACGCCCCAAAATTAAGTGTTTAAATCCCACTGCTGACACCATGTAACGATGAGCAAGTCATTTCATCTGCTTGTGCTACAATAAGAAAAACAAAACAAATGTAACCAATTGTATCTCAGATGTAAATCACCTTAGATAAAGGTATCTATCCAATAATAAGAAAAAAGATTAAGTTGTGAAAGAGATTAAAACAAGACCAGTAAGAGATCTCATAAAATATAAGATGCCTTTCAAAGCAAATTCTCAATTTTCACTCCTTTTACCTCAGTTGCATCTCATATCTCCTTTTTCTCTAAAGCTATTTCTCTGAAGGAATTTTAGGAGAAGCTTCTGTGACAGAGTTGATTCCTAAATGAAACCTAAATGAGAATCTCTTTTAAGTCTCATGAGCCATAACAGATCAACCTTTAAGCAGTAACATTTTCCTCTGGGTAAGAAGTTTTGCATTTCAGTGTTTTTACCTAGTTTAATTAAGTGTATGATTATTCTCATTAATGGATTGTATGCATGTACATTACTTTTTTTTTTTTTTTACAAATTCTCAACGATAGCAAAATAAACAGCAAATCTGTTTGGCAAGGTAAACAGAAATAAATATTTAATATATTGATTTAATTTTGTTATGAACAAAAGAAAAATCAGGAGCGCCTTTTATTCAAACACTGGCCTTAATGTGGAATAAAGGACGCTACATACAGTATATACTGTATAATACTGTACTGTCTTCATATCTTCAGTTCAAAAGGTCAATCCCATGAGGCTTTAGTTTTGTGTTTTTGATGTGCACTGATTAAAAGCCAGAAGTCTGCATGACCATCATCATCAAGTCCTTCCATGAGAACCCTAAATACAAAGAGGACTGTTTCATTTATGTTAGGTAGAATGCCCAGAGGGGACTGGGCGGTCTCGTGGTCTGGAACCCCTGAAGATTTTATTTTTTTCTCTCCAGCCGTCTGGAGTTTTTTTTTGTTTTTCTGTCCACCCTGGCCATCGGATCTTACGCTTATTCTATGTTAATTAATGTTGTTTTATTTTAATTCTTACTTTGTCTTTTATTTTTCTTTTCTTCATCATGTAAAGCACTTTGAGCTACATTATTTGTATGAAAATGTGCTATATAAATAAATATTGCTGTTGTTGATTATTCTGGAAGTAATTATTTAACAATATTTTAGCAAAATAGGGTGTGTTTTGCACATTTTGAGCATATGGCTCAATAACAGATATGTGGATTATGTGACGTGAGTAACATGAGATTTTTTTTTCTTTTTTTCATGAATATTATTCACTTTGTCATTATACAACATTGATCACTTATGCTTCTACTGTAAGTTATTTACTTTTTCTCCCCATGAGGCTAAATTTGTTTCTCAGTCACCACTACAAAGTACATGGGGTAAATAACATATAAAAAACAATATCATTTTTATGTGGAGTATTCCTTCAGTGTATAAGAGGCAATTACAGAACCTATTCCAACACTTTCCACTATTCACAAAGATGTAATGCCCTCCACTCCAATTCACAAAATAATGCTTATAACCATGGGCCACTAACTTGCAGAGGATGCCCTCCTTTCTTGGTGTGTTCAATGAAGTCAGCTATCGATGGTTTACCATAATCAGTTAATGCTGGACTGACATCAGACGTGAGCATCCCAAACTGCAATGGATACTCATCAGATCCTTGAAAACAAACCTCATTTCTCCCTGTCCTTGTAGTAGCCACATGAATAAAAACACTATCTGTACAATTATTTTAATAGCACAATCCAGAACCAAAGTGTGTCTTGTTGTGAGGTCTATTGCCTTTTATATAAGGCCATTTAAAGTATTTGTCATAAAATGTTTGACCTTGACATAATCCTTCAAAGGGATCTCACACTATGTTTTTTTGTGCAATCTCATACCACACATAATTGGTTAAATTACATCAGTGCAAGTGTAAGATATTCTGGGACATTTATTACAGTCTGCTCTGTGCCCTTCACCATTTATTAGCTCCCTGGAGTAGTAGCTAAATGATGTTTTAGTTCATGTGGCAGCTGTATGATTCACATGCAATAATGTGTATCTATCTATACTTCCCACTCGGGATGTTCCACCAGATACCAATGATCCCATGCAAAGTTCCACTGAGAACTAACAAACATTCCTTAGCTCTGATTTGGGAATAATTTTTACTCAAGAGGCAACTGTTCTATAAAATATTTGTTCAGCTAAATTGCCCACTGTTTCCAAATTTTTTGTCACTCTTCTTCTTCTTCTTCATCTTTTCCAACATCTATGTAAGATTGATGTGTTGCACATACATATTAACTGTACACATTTTACTCTTGACAAGTCTAGATGGACTTCTTTCTCTTCTTGTATTTCCGTAGATCTTATATTTTGTCGTGTTCAGTTTTCACTTTGAACGCATGAAGAAGCCCATCTCCCATTAATTGCTTAATCATTTATTGAATCTGGTGCAAAGGCAACTTCATCTAATTAAACTAAGCATCACTGAAACATTAGCCTCCAACACTAGAGATCTGTCACAATAGTACTCGAGTAAGTTAAGAAGTTATACTTTCAATGGGCTTCCATTACTTAGAGAGGATGTATTGACAGCTCTTGAACTGAAACACTGTTAAATAATTAGAATGTAAGAAATAAAGGCAACGGGGGGTCATCTGGGTCATACAGCTTTGTCCAGGAATGACCACTCAAGTCCCAGACCACTGAGTACTAGGTACTAGTAATCTGTTCAGAAAACATAAAAAATTAATGAATTCCTGAGAGCCCATGACCAGTATAACCTCTCTTCCAGGTTTAAGAGGAATCACATATATTTTTTTTTTAACAGGTTTATTTCATACAGTATACCTGCTGTGAATTCCTCAGTCATACATTACAATACAATAAATAAGCCATCTTCAAAACTCTTACAAAGCTGTACTTCTGTACTAATGTAATAATTATTCCCCTTTTTCTACAAGTCAAGTCAAGTCAAGTTGGGGAGCATGCACTGGTACAGTGCATTGCCGCACCCACTACATGTCAAAACAGCTCGGGATCCCATTTGGCAGCCCCTCAGGCAGACACGCGGTCCAGTCCTACCCTCTGAAAATGACCCTCTATCTGCCACAGCCAGGTGTTACATGGGCAACCCCTTAGCCTGGTCCAGCCACTTGGGTCCCCAACAATGAGGATCTTATGAGCTGGATCACCCTCAGAGAAAAGTGCCGTAACTGACGCTCCCTCACAATGCAGGTAATGTGCCTCATTCGGGACTCCATGAGCAACACAAAGTCAAACCAATGGTACCCAAGGATTTTCTAGAGAGACACAGTACCAAAGGAGTCCAGTCTTCATCTCAGGTCTCTGGATAGCTAACATGTATCACAACCATATATTAAAACAGGAAGCACCAGGAATCTAAAGACTTGGACCTTCGTCCTTTTGCATAGATATTGGGAGTGCCACACACCCCTTTCCAGTGACCTCATGACCCCCAGTGTTCTCCCAATCCATCTACTGACTTCACAGGAAGAGTAACCAGAGACATGAATGTCACTGACAAGGTAAGTAAACCTCTCAACCTCCCTTTTCCTACAGTATAAATACAGTAAATCAAGCATAAGAGGTTTCTAAACTCATGGTTGAGTAATTCTCAGCACTCACCTTTAAATTCTCATTTTACTCTCCCTTAAATGTGTACAACAGGCTCCCTCACAGCATTCAAATCTTGAAATCATGATACAAATCTCCCGTTCGACCACATCCCAAAGGTGCTCTATTGGATTTAGATCTGGTGACTGTGGAGGCTATTTGAGTACTGTGAACTAATTGTCATGTTCAAGAAACCAGTTTCAGATGATTTGAGCATTATAACATGGTTGGAAGTAGCCAACAGAAGATGGGTACACTGCAGTCATGAAGGGATGGACATGGTCAGCAACAATACTCAGGTGAGCTGTGGCATTTAAACGATGCTCAGTTGGCACTAAGGGGCACAAAATGTGCAAAAATATTATCCACTATACCATTACATCAACACCAGCAGCCTGAACTGTTGATACAAGGCAGGATAGATCCATGTTTTCATGTTGTTGACACCAAATTCTGACCCTACCATCAGAATGCTACAGCAGAAGTCAAGACTCATCAGACCAGACAACATTTTTCAATTTTCTATTGTCCAATTTTGGTGATCCCATGCGAATTGTAGCCTCAGTTGCTTGTTCTTAGCTGACAGGAGTGATCTACTGCTGCTGTAGCCCATCTGCTTCAAGGTTCAACATGTTGTGCATTCAGCGATGCTCTTCTGCATACCTCAGTTGTAAGAAGTGGTTATTTTAGTTATTATTGCCTTCTTATATTCTCAAACAAATCTGGCTATTCTCCTCTGACCCTTGGCATCAAACAGGCACTTTTGCCCATAGAACTGCTGTTCACTAAATATTTTCCCTTTTTGGACCATTCTCTGTAAACCCTAGAGATGGTTGTGCCTGAAAATCCTAGTAGATCAACTGTTTCTGAAATATTCAGACCAGGCCGTCTGGCACCAACAACCATGCCACATTCAAAGTCACTTAAATCACCTTTCTTCCCCATTCTGATGCTCGGTTTGAACTACAGCAGGTCATCTTGACAATGTCTACATGCCTAAATGCATTGAGTTCTTGCCATGAGATGGGCTGATTAGATGCTTGTGTTAATAAGAAGTTGAACAGGTGTATTTAATAAAGTGACCGGTGAGTGTACATAACACATGCTGTCTTAGGAAGGTAAACAGAATTATTAAAGACCTTACCCATCCTTCACATTCATTTTTCTCACTCATTCCTTCTAGAGCATCTTTCCTATTCACACCAGGAATAGTTTCAACAGGTCATAATGTTACCTAGCAACTAGTCATAAGAAATACCGCATGTGTCCTTGTGTGTGAGTATATTAACATATAGTGGCCTGTAGGGGACACTCCAGCTCACCAACATGACACAAGCAGATACAGACACAACACACAGGCTTTTATTTCTTATGGGAAACTCTTCCCATTCATTTCTGACACATTAAGCACAGTATAAAGCACCAATATAGCACACAACAATGCTTTTTCTTCTTCCTCTTCTCTCTGTCTCTGTCTCTCCTTCTGCCTCCACTCTTCCTCCAGCAAGCTTCATCCCTGTTCCTCCTGACTTCCTCCTGAGCACTGTTCCCTGTTCCTCCTGAGCACTGGAAGGCAGCTCCTTTTAAGTAATCCCTGGAAGTATTTCCGGTGTCCCGTATGCTTCACCTAGGAGCATCCTCAGGTAAAGCTGGCGCCCCACGAAGTTGGGCTCCCCAGTCCCTATAGCACCACCTGGTGGCACCCACAGCACCTAACAGGGCTGAGTCAAAGAACTCCAATGCCCATAGTGCCCTGTGGAAACCGTGGTGCTGCCACAAACCAGGGGGCCTGTCATCTATGTTTGTTATTCAGGTTCTTTTGATTCAGAGCAGCAGCTGCAGCTCTACTTCTAGGCTGTTATCCTGGCACTATTGCTGTTTGGTCTGAGGTCAAATGCTCTTTATTTGATTTTCCATCACCTGCTTTTGATTAGTAATTATCTGGGGATCTGCCCTGGTCACTGTAATTAAATTATTTGGATCAAGACTTTTAGTGATAATTACAGTATGCTTTGTTCATTTGCTCTCGGACTATTCAGAACTCTGAGTTTGATAGAATTTTATTTGTCTCCAGTGGGAAATTTGGCTTATTACGGAACCACTTTAAAAAGATGGATGTATAGGTATTTACATAGACTGTAGTCTAAACATATGGCAGAATGACTAAAAAGTCACAGTCACAGTGAGGTATTGTGCAGGTGTATTGCTATTGGTAATCACTTTACCCCAGTGTAGTGGGGGTGCCCAATGCGTCGATCGCAATCGACTGGTAGATCGCAAAGGTAGTGCAGGTAGATCGTGTTACATTCAAAAAAATTTTTTTTTAAACGTTAGTCTATATATCCTCCCTATGGCATTTACCACTTGATTGACATACAGGACGGCCAGTCTTTTCTTTTTTTTTTTTTCTTCTAACACACTGGTCATCCCGCACGCATGATCAAATGCGTGAGCTACTGCAAAACTCTGGCTGTAATCTAGTTAGCCTTCCAATTTATATCAACTAAAGAAGGGATTTAAAAAAAAATTTATTTGGAGAGGGTATGGGCTGGATGTGGAATTGGAAGAGGATTTCTTTTCTCACAATGTCACAATCAAAGTGCGTTTGTCTGATCTGTCAATCTATCATTGCTATTCCAAACAAGGAAAATGTGGAAAGGCACTTTCGAACTGTTCATAAAAACTACGAAACTGACTTCCTTCCGAAAAGCGATCTGAGAAAGAGAAAGGAGAGGGAACTAAAATCGCAGTTAATCGGACAGCCGTCATTTTTCACTCAGCTGAATTCAAAAGCAAAGGCAGACACACCGAAGCTTTGTTCCGGGTGAGTCACTCGATCATTAAGCATAAAAAGTCCTTCCAAGATGGAGAGATGATAAAAAGAGGCCTTCGTTGAGACAGATGGCTAGGGAGAAATTCCTGCTGAGATTTCAAGACCCCTGGCCGGAGAAAAAGTAGTTTCTCCTTGTCATTAAACATACAGAATACAAGCAACTTAAAAACAATCAATGGCTGCTAGACTTGGCATTTTTTTTCGATCTGACCAACATGTTGAATGAGCTTAATTTACAGCTGCAAGGAAAAGAGAACTCCATGGTCAATATGATTAGCTCAGTTAATGCTTTACAATGAAAAATGCAACATCTGTACTCAAAGCTGCAGCACCTTGATTTGGGGAACATCCAAAGCCTCGCGTCAGAGCTGGAGACACAATGGAAGGCATGTACACAACTTGACAGCATACGCTACACAGAGCAGATTGAAAATTGCCTGTCAGACTCTGACAGACGGTTTCAAGACTCAGCTTTACTTGAGCCAATCACTACATTTAAGTGCTATCCATTTAGGGAAGATGTTGAGGGTGATTCACCTGCATCAAAAATTGCAACACTGTTTCACCTAAAACTCCTCTACAGTGGAGGATGAGATTTTGACACTACAGGATGACATTCAGCTGAAGTCTGGGGCTCTTGGACAGCTTTGGAACTTACTCACAGAGGAAAAGTACCCAAACATGAGGAAATGTGCTACCTCCTTGACTGCATTATTCGGCTCTACTTATTTATGCGAGTCAGCCTTTTCCCACATGAAGATTATTAAATCCAAATACTGTAGTGACCATAAATGTATTGAATTTTTATTGTGCCATAAAGATTATTCAGTTAAGCAAGGTACGGCAACATATATTTTATGTATAAAGTATACTCAGTATATATATATATATCATTTTTAATGTAGGTAGATCATTTCGACCTGGTCATTTTAAAAGTAGCTCACAAACTGAAAAATTGTGGGCATCCCTGGTATACAGGAACCCCCCGTGGCATTTCTTGACACACTTCTTTACAAGAACAAGAAAATACGAACACATAACTCCAGTTCTGAAATCCTTACACTGGCTCCCGGTTAAGTTTAGGGCAGATTTCAAAATCCTTCTTTTAACATATAAAGCATTAAATGGTCGAGGTCCGGCTTACTTGTCTGAACTTATCATGACTTACAAACCTGAGCGCACATTAAGATCTCAAGATGCCGGTCTGCTTATGATTCCAAAGATTAATAAGATAACAGTGGGAGGTCGAGCTTTTAGTTACAGGGCCCCTAAACTGTGGAATGGTCTGCCTGCTACTATAAGCTCTCTCTCTCTCTCTCTCTCTCTCTCTCTCTCTATATATATATATATATATACAGTATATATATATATATATATATATATATATATATATATATATATATATATATATATATATATATATATATATATATATATATATCTATATGCTCCACTGACAGATTGAGGAGATCGTTCCTCCCCCAAACTATGCGACTGTTTAATTCCATCCGGGGGGGTAAACGTTAACATTTAACATTATACATAGTTATTGTCTGTTTTTCACCTGCATTATTATCATTCTTTAATATTATTTATTGTATCAGTATGCTGCTGCTGAAGAATGTGAATTTCCCATTGGGATTAATAAAGTATCTATCTATCTATCTATCTATCTATCTATCTATCTATCTATCTATCTATCTATCTATCTATCTATCTATCTATCTATCTATCTATCTATCCATCTATCTATAAGAGATGCCCTTTCGGTCTCAGCTTTTAAATCCCGGCTGAAGACTCACTACTTCAGTTTAGCATATCCTGTCTAGAGCTGCTGATTAACTGTACAGACTGCATCTCTGTTGTTAGTCATTAGCACTTAAACATAAGTAACATGACAGTTATAATTGTATACGAACCCTCACTTATTCTGTTTTTCTTCTTGGTACTCAAATGTGGCACTAGGTGCCACAGTCCACCTGCCAAGTTGTTTTGCCTGCCTCAGGAAAAGTCATCCCAGATGGAGGATCGCAGGAATCGTGGGAAAGAGGGGTCCTTTCATCAGATTGGCTGGCCCAGCACAGTTTCAGCCGTGGAATGGCCAAATGGGGGAGGCAGCTTGAAGGATGAGGTCTCCAGGACTCTACACAAATCCAAATCTTATTATGGGATATATCATCTACTGTTAAATTCTACTTTGTACTTCTAAAATTTATATTTTTTATTTCTTACTATATTGAGGAATTGTTCTGTTCTGTGTACTGCATTGTATTGTACTGACCCCCTTCTTTTGACACCCACTGCACGCCCAACCTACCTGGAAAGGGGTCTCTCTTTGAACTGCCTTTCCCAAGGTTTCTTCCATTTTTTCCCTACTAGGTTTTTTTTGGGAGTTTTTCCTTGTCTTCTTAGAGAGTCAAGGCTGGGGGGCTGTCAAGAGGCAGGGCCTGTTAAAGCCCATTGCGGCACTTCCTGTGTGATTTTGGGCTATACAAAAATAAACTGTACTGTACTTCTGCTGACTAATTCGTTGGCTGAAAATCCTCAGTATTAGTGTGTCAGAGAGAGGACATGCAGCAGTGCTCTTAATAGCACTAAGTTTTGTTTTCATTCTCACCTTTCCTACTACCTCCATTGGCTCCAGAGTGTGTCCCATAACTGAACCTGCCCTTTTAATTCGGTTGTTGATTTGGTGGGCCTCTGGTGAAGTGATGTTATCAATTCCAGCAGACCATAGAGTAGAAAATTGCCCTGGCCATCATAGAGTTGTAGTAGATGTGAAGGATGTTTCACATTCCCACTTCAGTGCATTCATGTGGGTTTCTTGTCGGACTATTCAGAGAAAAACAAGGTCACTGTTTATTTGTTACTTTTTCTGCAAAAAAGCAATAAAAGATAAACAACATTTTTTATTGGAAATAAAGAGCAAAATAAAAGTATTAAATGTATATCTCTTCACTCCAAATGTAATTCAAACAAAAATTGCATTTGTTTTTGAACAGGTTATTTGTTTCATTTTAAACAATTGACTAAAGTGAAAGATCAGTGCTACATCACAACTCAGGCAATCCATGTAGATGGGCTTTTGTCCAATTTGTTGCTCCAAATTTGTAGTGTGTTCACATGGAATTTCTGACTCGGAAATTTGTCTGAGAGCACATGAATGCAGCCTTAGACCTATAGCACTAGTCCTTTCCCAGGTGGGCCTCATTCTCAGCAGTAATGGGGAAATCATATTGGAGATAGGGTCTTTTAAATATAAAGTAGAGCAAAACATAGATGCGTTGCTCTTGCTCTCAGAGTGTTATTTAGTACTGGTTGTTTTGGGTGTTGTGGAATCCAATACATCTGTGAAGAGGCCCCTTTTTAAATACTTGCATCCACAAGTGCATTGTTTCTACCCAAAGTTTATAACTAATACTGTATGTGAGGACAGAGATGTAGATTGATTGCTATATTGTCTCCACCACCATCTGATGCAATACTATATTTGTACTTTCAAAAATGTTAAATGGTTTGTTTGCCATTCCATCACAGGGCACACTCATTCACAGAGCCACTCTCGGTCACACCACACAAAGTCACCAATCAATCCGACACATAAAACTTTGACTAATAAGGGAAATGGGACTACCCAGAGAAAAACCCCTGCAGACATGGGGAGAGCAGACAAACTCTGTGCAAACAGAAACCATGACAAAAGTTGAAGTAGAGGCAAACATGAAGACCCTCTGAACAATACTTCTTTCTTTAACTGTCAAAGGACTTGAGATATTCTGATATAGGGCTCTTTGATTTTTTTATAACTATAAATAAAGGTAAAAGGCTTACAGGAGTTCGGCTGAGATGCCATTAACCATAAGACTTCTGATATTACTATAAAGCAATATGGTCAGAAACTACACTCTTAAAAATAAAGATGCCACAGTGGTTCTTCTGAGCAATGCCATTAGGGAACCATTTTTGGTTCCCAAAAGACATGTCCACATGAGCCGTCCACAAAGAACTGTTATTTATTTAGATCTGTCACAGGCTCTATACAGTAAATAACCATGACTAGATGATAACAAATCTGTGAAATATCAGTGAGTAAAGATTTTAAAAAGACTCTTGCTGCATACAATAATACGGTTTAAGTGAAGCTTTTCTTAAATTGTTTGTGTCCTGCAAGGTAGCCTACCAGACATTAAAGATTTCAGGATTTTTTCTACATATTAGAATGTTTTTCAAAGCACAAAGAACATGTTTCATATGCAAAGAACCCTTCTAAGAATGAAATGGTTCTTTGTCAAGCAATAGCTCTATGATGAACCAGACAACTCAGTAAAGAACGCTAACATGCAATTAAAGAACTGTTATTTTTAAGAGTGTACAAGCCATGCCTTTGAGATAGAAAGAAGTGATTGCCATTCAGTCAATGACAGACAGAAATATTTGTCAACCAAAAACAGTTTTATATATGAATGCACTGGTTTTTAAAACATCTTTAGACTAGCTCAAACACTGCTGCTTAAATTATTTTTACCTAATCTTGTTAAATAACTACACCCAGTTTAACTGGATGGGTGGAATTAGTTGACATGCTGGTCAGACAGGAGCATTAGTTAAATATATGAGGTCGGTAATGCTGAGCTAGAGTAGAGCTGCAGACCCAAAACTGGCAAAGGTTTAGGTTTTTACAATACTGTTATTGTCTCAGCAGTGGGCACAAACAATTTCGCAGGTACATGAAATGTTGGGTTGTAATGTAATAATTGTTAAATATCGGTGAATGAGCACTCTGCTTAGACTGCATAATATGCTAAAAGAGACTGTGTACAGTTCTGGCCACCATACTAAAAAATATACAGTATCAGCACTAGAAGCAGTGCAGATGCATTCAATCAAGTACACCCTATGAATAAAAAGCATGCCCACCTTTGATGAGCTAGGGGAAATAAATGTCTTTAACTCTGAGCAGAGAGATCTGTGTGGGGACCAAATTCAGAGCTTCAAAATTCTCAAACGCATTGATAAAATTAATCCAGCAATATTCACTCAGTTCAACAGTTAAATACACAACTACACATTTAAAATGGAAGCAAAAGGCTTATGGGAGTTTGGAATAAACTATGGAGTGGATGGAGTGGAGTGGAAGCCTTGAAAACTTTTAAAAAGTGTCAGGATGATATATTAATCAAATGAGCTTGATGGCCTGAATGGACTCCTCTTTACTGTCAATTCTTTTATTTTCTGATGGTCTTAATGAGGAAAAACAGTGTAAGTCAAAAATCATCATCACTGTATTTGTATAGCATTTCTTCTCACAACCTAACTACAGTAATCCCTCCTCCATCACGGGGGTTGCGTTCCAGAGCCACCCGCGAAATAAGAAAATCCGCGAAGTAGAAACCATATGTTTATATGGTTATTTTTATATTGTCATGCTTGGGTCACAGATTTGCGCAGAAACACAGGAGGTTGTAGAGAGACAGGAATGTTATTCAAACACTGCAAACAAACATTTGTCTCTTTTTCAAAAGTTTAAACTGTGCTCCATGACAAGACAGAGATGACAGTTCAGTCTCACAATTAAAAGAATGCAAACATATCTTCCTCTTCAAAGGAGCAAACAAATCAATAGGGCTGTTTGGCTTTTTAAGTATGCGAAGCACCGCGGCACAAAGCTGTTGAAGGTGGCAGCTCACACCCCCTCCGTCAGGAGCAGACAGAGAGAGAGACAGATAAAAAAATCAATACGTGCCCTTCGTGCTTTTAAGTATGCGAAGCTCCGTGCAGCATGTCCTTCACGAAGCAGCTGCACAGAAGATAGCCAACGTGAAGATAATCTTTCAGCATTTTTAGACGAGCGTCCTTATCGTCTAGGTGTGCGAACAGCCCCCCTGCTCAATCCCCCTACGTCAGGATCAGAAAAAGTCAGCGCAAGAGAGAGAGAGAGAGAGAGAGAGAAAAGTAAGCTGGGTAGCTTCTCAGCCATCTGCCAATAGCGTCCCTTGTATGAAATCAACTGGGCAAACCAACTGAGGAAGCATGTACCAGAAATTAAAAGACCCATTGTCCGCAGAAATCCGCGAACCAGCAAAAAATCCGCGATATATATTTAAATATGCTTACATATAAAATCCGCGATAGAGTGAAGCCGCGAAAGGCAAAGCGCGATATAGCGAGGGATCACTGTAATCAATAATGGCCATTCAATAATTTGTAAAAAATCAAATAATATATATTTACCACACTGCCAAAGTGGCAGTCAAACTATTAATTGTATTATTTGTGCTAAATAACCTATGTGATTAATCGGAATTAAATCTTGATACTGATGAGCGTAATTAGGAAATTTCGATTTGCACCGAATCTCAAGAAATTGACATTAAAATTAGTTTCACTGGATCACTAAAAAGAGTTTTTATAAAGTAAGGTATATTAAATACTAAAAGATTCTTCCATGTTTACCTGTGTTTTTACGACAACTGTGTAATTAAGTTAATCCACATGTACACTAGTAAAACCAATCCATTTTTGTGGAGATGCGGTGCATTTTGTACAAAATGTCACATGCAACATGTTTTCTGGAACATGACAGAGCAAAATCCACTCTAGTTTACATTTGTATGTTTTCTTTATAGGAATACTCACCTTGACCCTTTACGAAGTAATCATCTTTCTTATTTTGCAGCTTGGCATGCCTCATGTGGTGTGTTGCCCCAACTTTCATGTCTGACTCTGCATGATGCATCTTTGGGATTGCAGTCGCCTAGATTTTTATCTGAATTGGCAAAGTAGGCATCACCTCAACAGAACAAACACATCACACACCAAGATGTCTGCATGTGAATGAAAATGATTTTGGTGATTTTTTTTCCCTCTACTAGAGATCTTTATATAAATATTACATGACAGGAAGACACATCAGGAATTAACCCATCAAAACACTTCCAAACAGGAACTAATCACTTTACTTATTGTGTCAATTAAATGAAATTTGTTATGTCATTTTTTATTTAAATAAAACACTGAGTTTCACTATGAATTACATTTTGCAAATAATTGTTTTGCACATCACTAGATTATAAACTTAGTTCCAATAAACCATTATCTATGAGAACATGCTTATAAAACACTTTAAAATAATATTAAAGAGTTCAACTTTACATTATACAATATTTTTCACTTTCCATGAAACTATATTAGGGGTATCTGGGACTTAGTATTTACCCCATTTAAAAGAACTGCGGCTGAGGTTCACAGCTTATAGTAGAAACAGAACCAGAATGGGAAAGGTGTCTTAATCCTTCCATCCAACCATCATAAAACGTTCTTAATCCAATTTAAAGTCATGGTGATGGGAGCAAGGCAGGAGCATTTTTATGACTTATGTTAATGAATGTTTCTTCTAGAAACTTAGGATTTCTTTCACAGACCACAGAAATGTTTTTAGGTTAAGTGGCAGCTGTAAACTGAGCTGGCATAGATGCGTGCCTTGCAGCAGACTGGCATTCTTCTAGGGCTGCATCTTGCCTTATGCTGGCTGTTCTGCTGAAACAGAAAATAATGAAGGTGCTAACTTCAATGCATCTATTGTTCTGAATAATTCTGAAAAAGCAGGATACTTTAAAGATTACAAATAATACATTTTGTTAGGGGGACTAGATGAAAATACAAATCAATAGAATGAAATAGATCTTTATGAACTGAAGCCAGACACACTGTTGTCATCATTGCTAGCTATTGTCAAGGATATCAGTGTGGCTGGTAATTCAATAAGGTTGTTTTTTTTATCAAGTGGTGTTTTACAATGTGAAATTCAATTGAAATGATTTGCATAATCTTTTTCATTTAAAAAGTCAAAAAGAAAAGAAGCCAAATACACACCTACAAATGCAACAACAGAGGTGGCCATCTTTACGAACCAGCTCTGTCTGCCCATAGCACAAGATCAGAATAAATGAGAGTATGGGAATCAATGGCATCAATCAATGGCATCAATGGCACAATATTATAAAGTTGTTTACATGTTCTTTTTTCACATTATGATTCTATGGTGTCTACAATATGAAAATTAGACAATTATTCTATTGTAGTCTTTCAGTAGGAGGACATATTAGAAAATGTGGTTTGTTCCAAGTGAATATAGTTTAAACCCTGTCACATTCTCCCTTAGCTGCAGGTACTCTGGTTTTCCTCCTACATGTACACACAAAGACTTGCATGTTAGATTAGCTGTCCTGTTCACTGCACCCTGCAATGCACTGGTAACCCACTGAGGCTCTTACCTGGCACTCAGTCTTACCAAAACCATCCTTAACACTCAGACAGGATAAACGATTACATATAATGGAAGGACCAGCATCTAAAGTACTTCAAGACTATACCTGGAAATGTAATATCTAAGATAACTTGTATTAATGTGACCTTTCATGACAAATTAACACTAAGCATACTGTATTTGGTTTCTTGCTAAACATATATATGCAGAAATATATCAAACTATAAATGTAAAGCAGATCTTCAGATGCACTACTGTAAATGTTTCAAACACAAATAAACTGGACAAGTATAACAGGACCATACAATTCCTAGCTCAGCATTTTTCATTTTAGAATTTTGGGTTGCTCATGGAGCAACTGGTCAAAGGCAAGAGAAAATAGTCTGTACTGGGACATACATACAAACTACAGTATATCAATGTAGAGATGCTGAAGATCAGTTTTTGCAAAGTCAGGTCATGCTGTCTTTCAGTGCAGCATGAATGCCCTTAGTACAAGCCCAAAAGTAACAAAGTAAATTTAAGCATTAAAGGAATTTCTCCTGCATATAACTTATAAAAGCGCACTGTCAAATACATAGGAGGATTCTGATCAGCACAGAATTCTTGAAGATTACCATCAAAA
Source organism: Erpetoichthys calabaricus (assembly GCF_900747795.2). NCBI lineage: Eukaryota > Metazoa > Chordata > Cladistia > Polypteriformes > Polypteridae > Erpetoichthys > Erpetoichthys calabaricus. Next base: position 278,660,911 of record NC_041395.2, read on the forward strand.
ATGTTTCAAGCACAAATAAACTACAGTGACAGGACCATCCATTTTTAAATCCTTTTTCACTTATAAAAACCAAAGAAACGACAGATGGAAGGATGAAAAAAATTAGTAGTATGCCAGTCTCTTTACCTGTTACTATCATACATTTCATTAAATTTGCTTTTTTTTCAGGATGGCTCAGTGGTTAGCTCTGCACCATGTTTGTGCCCTGCAAAAAAAGGTTGGCACCATTAGCAGAGGTACTTTTCTGCCTTTTGTCCAGTCCTGCCAGGATGAGCTCTGGTCACCAATTATTTAAAAGAGTTAGAAAATGTTATACTTCTGTTTACTTACCATTTGTAGGCATTTACAGAAACATATAGCAGTTTGCTTAAATATATCAAAAGAATGGGTTATTACATTTCAATTAAGACGTTAATACAATTTTCATTGAAAGTAACTACATTAAAAAAGGAAATTTTTACAACCAATACCTTGCATTAGAAATAATAAAAAACACAGATTCACCTGCATGTCAGAAATGCATTTTACTATTCATGGAAATTAAACAGATCCATTTTCTGTTTTTCTGAATGTGATTTTCAAGTGCAGAGTGGCTGGGTAATTAAAGAAAAAAGAATTTCAGAAAATACAGATGTGAAATGGAAAGCATCCATCCAGTCATTTACTTAAAATGCCTAATGGAATAATGTTTAGAATACATAATTAACACTAAAAAGTAAATAAAAAAATAAATTAAAATTAAATAAAATTAAAAAGTAAATAATTTAAGCTGAAAGGATAAAACTGTGAATTTTCCACTATTCATAATTCATAATAATAATAATACATTTTATTTATATAGCGCCTTTCCCATGCTCAAGGCGCTTCACAGTCTTCGAAAAAAACAGCAAGGTATATGTAACATTGGATACAAATGTTTTCCTGAACAGAACAATGAAACAGATAACAAAGCATTAAATAGAATAAAGGACAATAAACCAGAGTAAAATACTAAATTCAATACTAAAAGAAAAACCTAACAAATAACCTAATTTGTGATATAACAGACACATAAATTATCCTGAGCACCTGGACAGAGAGTTAAACTGAAAGAAAGGGCAGAATGTTAAGTTAAGTTAAAAGCCTTCCTAAATAGATGAGTTTTAAGTTGTTTTTAAAAGGGTTAGGTGAGTCTGAATAATGTCCAGAAAGACACCACATGAAAGATTTTTTCAAGGAAAGTTATTGCATTTCATGGAAGAGCATTCACAATTTAAAATACTGATACAGACACTGATTCCGTAGATTTTTATTGTCCTTCTATTGAACGTAATTGTTAAATGAAAGGATAGGAAGTTTGGAATTCTTGCAAGAATTTTTATAAAAGGTGTTTATACCGCCCTCATTTGGCAAAAGTTGGTAATAGCAGGTGATCGCTTCATAACAAATCTCCACTGAGGTCCAAATCACATTATAAAGTATGTAGAGAATGACAGGCTTGCCTCCACTTCTTAAATAATATCCATGTGCAGAAAAAGTAGATTAGTTAGGATGTGATGTCTTAATGTACACTGGGTGGAAAACAAAAGGTGTATTGGAGAAATGGAATAAAATGTTAACAGTGGGCAGGCAGGCAGCTCCCTGAGGAAGTGCTACAGTAAACGTATATGGGGAAAAAAAAACAAAACAAAATTATTAAAAAAAATGAGCAATACAAATGAAAATCAATTAATTCTTAATTCCTCTTGGTCCTATTCATTGCTACATAAATTTTAAAGCCTATTCTACCATTACTGGGTGCCAGGCAGGAGCAAACCCTGGATAAAACATCAGTGCAACATTACATGGTGGTGATGAAAGTCCAACAACAAATTGTTCACTTTATATAAAAAATATATATCTCCAGATGTATAGAACAATATATTGTATTATTCATTTTGAACGGTCAAAATAGTTTAAAAGTAACACTTGGAAGTGTTTGTAAATTAAAAGCATTCCGTCACTGGGTAACATTCATTTCATCCTTGCTTTTTGCAGACAGGTTGTTTGGCTGTTGTAAGTCTGCAATGGACAGGTGTCCTTGTCCAGGCCCATTCCTAAGTTGCACCAGATGCTGACAAGGTTAGCTTCAGTCTCTGTGACTTCAAGTTGTTAAAAAGATCTGCAGATGTTAGACTTGGGTTATGCTTTCTTTTTTGCTGTAAACGTAAACATCAAGAAAGATTTTTGTTTAACATATAATGATTTGTGACTCAACCACAAGGAGTACACATGGCAATTCAAACCATTTGATTATCACAAACATTTTTATTGATTTTTTAATTTAATAAAATAAGACTATCAATTACTATTGTTTTTTTTTTTAGGTATACACCTTAAGTGGATGTCACATTATGGAACTTCTAGCCATGGGGTATGCCAGACTTGCCAACTGCATTTGCTGACCATGTTACTTTGAAATGACTGAAAATCATTGGGCATGTCACATTTAGCGCTTGCGTGCTGACTTTTCAGCACATTTGTACTCGCCCCTTCTCCTGACGGCCAATAACGTGCTGCCTGACAGTGTCAGTGTATCATGATCAGGGCTGAATTTTAGGGCCTTTTTCTCTATTAGAGAGAATTTTGCGTAAAACATCATTAGGGTCGCATCCAGTGTTTCTAGGTGTATGGTCTCCAAGTTTGTGACCTCAGCACGACGGGATAAAAGGTCAGTATTTGCACCAGGCTTTATCTGATCTGCGGATAAATGCTTTAAACTTTAAAACAAACTCTGTCTTTGTTACTGATATTTTTGTTTTGCCTATTTTTGACTTCTTGCCTGATTGCTGACTGCGTCTCTTGCCTCTCATCAGGATTTTAGTCACTTTGTTTACATTTTGTTTTGTTTTACCTTTTGCACGCATCTCCTGGTTTGACTCAAATAACTAGCTACGTGTTTCTTGCCAAGGCAGGACACAGTGCTGTTCGAAGGGTTGACAGGTGCAATGAGTTCAGCCACAGTCTCTAACCTTTTTTATTTTACACTTTTTTAATTATGTTGTTACATAAACCATGAGACATTGGACAGATGAGCTTCTACATTTTGTGTAAGGTCCAAAATACCAGAGTTCCTTATTCCACATTGCTGCCTTATATGCATTGTACTTCCTGCTGAGCATTTGTTGGTTGTCAGCTCTCATGTACACAAAGCCTACGACTATAGTGAAAATCAAACCAGTTTGACTTTATCGGAGCAAGTCACAGACTAGTTGGAGCGAGTCACTAGGCATGTCACATTACACAACTGAGTTCAAGGGAGCACGTCACATGCATTGTTATTCTGGATGAGCATTCATTGGATATCAGCTGCCATGCACATAGAGCCCGCACCTATGCAAGTCATGGACTAGTTGGAGTGAATCGCTGGGCACGTCACATTACATGACTGGCTTCATTGGAGTGTGCCACAGGCTGCTTCTGACTCATTGAGGTTCTGTAAATATGGTCTACAACTGAAAATCGTTGGAAAAGTCATAGAATGTGACATGGCCTTTGCCTAATGAGCACCACTGCAAAAAAATTAAAGAATTTACAATACAAGCTAAATCAACACACGTAATAAATAGCCTGGCAGTGTGACCAAGCTGCTGGATTACCCGCTTCAGAATTACTTTGCTTTCTTCAACAAATCCATTACCTACCCATCCATCCATCCATTATCCAACCCGCTATATCCTACGGGTCACGGGGGTCTGCTGGAGCCAATCCCAGCCAACACAGGGCGCAAGGCAGGAAACAAACCCCGGGCAGGGCACACACCCACACACAAAGTACACACTAGGGACAATTTCGGATCGCCAATGCACCTAACCTGCATGTCTTTGGACTGTGGGAGGAAACCGGAGCACCCGGAGGAAACCCACGCAGACACAGGGAGAACATGCAAACTCCACGTATGGAGGGCCCGGGAAGTGAATCCAAGTCTCCTTACTGCGAGCCAGCAGCTCTACCACTGTGCTTACCTACCCATTAATTTTTAAAAGTATTTGTAAGTAAAGTGCTTTGGGAGCTATAGCGTAATTGCTTGCACCTATTATTTGCAAATGAAGTTCAAATAGATTAGGATAAATTAAAACTATGGACTAAACCTGCAACCAACAAATGATTGACTGGTGGACTGAATTTATTCAAAGTCAGTGTTTTAGCAGTAGCATTTTGATCTACTCGCAGCTGGCTAATTCTCCGTGAAGTAAGATTTTTGAAAAATGCTGCAATACATCCAAAAAAAAGATCGAAGACTTCATAATCCATGATGAAGCATTGGGATCAGATTGAAGTTTTCAGTGCAGCCACACTGAGATTCAGATTTCAGGCTTCTGTCCAAGCTGTTCATAAAGGATAATGGAATTATTGTTGTTGGCAGGATCTCAGATTCATACAGGATTACCTGAAGTGCCCATGTTAGTGCTTACTGCATTTAAAAAAACATTAACAAATACCAATAAAACTAAGCAAAATGTCATAGCTAATACGTCTTTAGCCAAATTAAAATACACCATAAAACAGATTATTTAAAATGTGTTGCTGCCTCTAACTTCCATGCCAGTAATACAGATAGCTTGTGCCTGTCCTCTAAGTGCACTGCTGGCCATTGGCAAGCCTAAGCTGCAAAATTTGCCAAACCACTAAATCGTGGAAAAGGGAAGATTGCTCTGCAGTTGTTCTGGCTGTTGCAGGGCACATGTCCAAGTCTGGCTGGTTATTCACACTAATGCAATGTTCCATTTTTTTTTATTGACATGCAGTCCTTTCTCAGGATCCAAAACTGGTCATTCTACTCTTCATACACACAATAATACTTGGCTCAGTTCTACATAATACAGCCTAATTTTAGCAGAGATAAGAATGAAGGATAACCACGTGGCTTATTGCTGACCTTAAACACTTAGTTATGATAGCAAGAAGTATGGCAAATAAAGTAAAAATGGAAAATGTGAGGCAGTGTAAACTGTAAGTTGCAAAAAGAATCGATCTTGACTGATTTACCCAGAGTAATACTGAAATAATGGAGTACCAATTTAATAATAAAAGATACCCAGAGTGTAGTGTGAGCAGAGGAAACCATTTGGGACACACAGTGAGCCTTTATTGATGACCACCATGAATTTCAAGAGCCTGCTGATGGTGGTGAACAGCTGAGGTATCCAATGTCACAGCCACAAATGTCTGTTTAGTATATGCCCTACTTCTGGGCATGCTGCTGGTCTGGTTTTCTACGCTGAATTCTTCAAGTAACCTCACAGGAGATCATCAAATGGAGTTGAATTAAGAAAAATACAAAATACAAACAGTTCCACTAACAATTCAAAATCATTTCTTTCTTTTGACCATCACCTTGTATTTTACCTTGAATAATGATTAAAGTATAGCATTTTTTGCTGCATCTAATATCATTTGGTAAAATCTCTCTCTGCAGTGTGGCAAGCAATTAGGCTGTAGATCCACTGTGATGTATCAGTAGATGTTAATTATAAAATAGGAATTCATTTACACAGAAACTGCACATTTGATATGAATTAATTCAAGCCATTACTAGTATTCTTAAGTATAGGATCAGCAGGCTATTGTGTATTTCACAAGACCATCAAGAGTTCTCTTCTTAGTTCTTACCTGGAAAAATGATTGTAGCTCTGCATACTAACTATCCATCCATCTTGCAAATATTTTATCCTTAATAGAGTCATGGGAAACCTGGAGCTTATCCCACCAAGCGTAGGGCAAGACAGAAACAATCCATGGACAGGGCACCAGCCATCGCAGGGTGAACACAAACATGTACACACACACACATACATACAAACATACATACACAAGGGACAATTTAGCATCACCAGTCCACCTAAACTGCATTTCTTTGGACTGTTGGAGGAAACCTAAACACCTGGAGAACACCCATGCAGGAAGGACATAGGATGTGAACCCAGGCCATTGCACCACAATGTCGCCCTATAGCAAATTTAGGGTTACACAATATTGGGAGATGTGAGATGAAGTAAAACAGTGGGAAAATCTTGTCTCCACTCTCAATTTTCTGCTAGGAAAAATGAACATGTTATTTCTCCTGAATGGCCTCTTTTGCATCTGGATAAACTTGCACTTATACTCCTTTCTGTCCAGTGTAGCACCAAGCCTTCTGCAGCAGTCTTTTTCTCTTTCGCTAGCATGTTAATGCTTCTTACAAAACTCATGTCTCACATTCTCAAAAGCTTATCACACCATTTTAATATTTAGATATTTTTCAAACCTTTTTTCTGACGTATTCTATTTGTAAAGGTCTCTCAGCAATGGTAGTATTATAAAACAAACACCATGCAATACTGAATACAAGCTCTCAATAGTACTTTACAAAGTATCTAACTTGAGTGCAATGTATTGCAGTGTATGAGACTCCAGCTTTCGTGAGGGATTTGAACTCCAGACCTCTCCTTCCTCTAGTTGTGTTGAAAGAACATTCTTACAGCTCAAGTGGTTATTCAGTCTCTGTCCTGTGAGTGCTTTCTTCACTTGAGCCTTGCTACCTCACAATGGCTGCACAACTTCATGACACACCTATCACACGTCACTAGTCAAATTTACTAAACATTGCCGCTACAGTATTTGAGATAAGAACAGCATCACTACTACTACCTTGGACTAACTGACTCTTATTTAACCTTGAGATTACATCTGGAGCAGTAGGACATTTGAGCTATCACACCATCTTGGTTTGGTCTAATTTGGTGGGTGATTACTCAGCCCCACTTCATGTAACTGTAGCTTTACTCAGTTTAGATTGTGTCAGAGTGGGTTTAACGTGACTCAATCTGTTTTCAAGTTTGTCTTTCAAGGTAAGCGCTATAATATAGACCTTTAGAAGAGTGTAGTGAACTAGACTAGATACGACTGAAAACTGGACAAACAGGAGTGGATATCTACCGTACCGTGTTGAAATACAGGGAACAGTAGAAGAGCAGACAAGAGAGATGAAGAGAGAACAGCACCTGATCAGCCCCCACAGATGTTGTTATTTATTTATTTGGCTGCTGGCTTAAATCATTTTCTGCCTTAACAGTTTGGATTTGTTGAATGTGTACTTGGTTTTGAGATTTGTGCACTGCTTCATAACTGTTAATTACTTCAATATGCTTTGATGTAGAATCAGCCTGCTTCACATAAGCAAACTTTTAACTTGCACTTTTCTGGCATGAAAACATGAAGTGCTAATTGATTTCAATTACTGGGCAACAAAGATAATCTCTGAAAAATGTTTAGATGTCATCTCTCTTATGCATATTGTTTTGAAAAATATAATTTTACTTTTCTATTCAGATGTAAAACAGAACTCATATTTTTTCATGTTAAAGGCTGTATAATATATGCTTTCTTTTTAATAGACTGTTTCATCCCATGATTCTGTACAGTGCAACAAACAAAAAGGCATCTGTAGAATTGTAGAATAAGAGTAATATAGTGAAGATGATACTATTACAGAGCATCATTATGGCACAGTGGTTAGCAGTGCTGCATCAGAGCTCTACAAACTGGATTCAAATTGCTGCCAAGTCCCTGCCTGTTTGGAGTTTGTACATTCTCCCCATATGCATGTGGGTTTCCTGGTACTTTCATTTCTGCCCCATCACAAAATTGTGCTAGGGTGCCCTTTTTGTAGACTACTGTCAAGTCTCCACTTGGTTCCTTATATAATTCAACAAGCTAGTTTCTAATTAGCCTACTTAATTAAAAGGTTTATAAATTAGAACAGATGATTACATGCTATTGCTATTTTAATTCTTGTCAACTGGCAAAACACTTTATTGGCAAGAAATTAATTATGATATTTGTAGAGACTGTTATTCAAAAACAACCAATGAAACTCTCTTGATATTATGCTCAAAGAACAACGAAATATTAAATGTAAAGCCTACAAATTGTTAAAATTCTAAAGACTGCAGAAATTATAATTTATTTGTTACCAGTAACAGGGCACAGCACGATAACATGCAGTGAATACACTTTACTTGAGCATTCATGGTTTTCATCCTCTTTCTCTGTACGTTTAGCATTCATTTGCTCAGAGGTTGATGTGATTGCTGCTTCCTGAGCAGCTCTGCTTTTCTCCACCCTAGCAGCCTGCTTCTTCTCTTCTTTCGTTGGCATCTTTTCGTTTTAAAACTGATTAAGTCAGTGTTTGTGTTGCAATTACTTAGTATGTTTTCCTTAATGTTTCACTTGGCACTTAAGTCTTCAATCTGCTTCAAGAATGATTTAAGATATGAAGAGGCAGGGAAAATGATGGCGAAGGTGGTAGGGAATGAGAACGGCACCCGTACACAGCATGGCAGCCCTGCTGGCCGCTGCCGAGAGTTGCTTCTATAATAAAATAAAATAAAAAATAAAAGAAACAATAACCTTGGAGGTCAATCATTACCTCGAAAGCGGATAGTAGACATCACATAGTATGTGTGTACCAAATTTCAGGTCAATTAGTGAAACGGTTTGCGAGCGACAGGTGATTTAAAATCCTGGACAGACAAACGAACAGCCACAGTATGTATTATATATAAAGATGTGCATACTGTATATGCTTAAAACTGCTGCTGTAATTTGTTCTCATGAAATCCTTATGGGCTGGTGCTGATGGTGTTTCCCAGCCTGATGCAGGCCTGACTTGGATGGATTTGTGAATGTAATGTTATAAAACTGTTCTTGATTATGGCTGTTAATCTCACTGTACTCTGCACATGTCATAATAATGATCCTATAAACCTGGAATCGCTACATGTGTATTTAGATAGATAGATAGATAGATAGATAGATAGATAGATAGATAGATAGATAGATAGATAGATAGATAGATAGATAGATAGATAGAGTTGACAAGTAGTGAAGTGGACAAGCAGCTAACCTCAAGATGGTCTCTTCTTCCTGCCTCTAACTTACTGTGTGTCCCAGAGAGAGTCACCTAACCTGCCTGAGCCCCAAAATGTGTGCATACAGTGTATGTAAACAGTTATTATCCATATACATTTTCAAGCGCTTAAGGATAAATAAAGAGATAATAATTATTAATACCTGCGGTGGGTTGGCACCCTGCCCGGGATTGGTTCCCTGCCTTGTGCCCTGTGTTGGCTGGGATTGGCTCCAGCAGACCCCCGTGACCCTGTGTTCGGATTCAGCGGGTTGGGAAATGGATGGATGGATAATTATTAATACATACAAATATGAAAAATTAAAGGACTTTACGCTGCATGGAATTTGTTCAAGATTTAGGTGATTTAACACGGAAAGTGGATCAAGAATATCAAATAAAAAATTTATGGCAAAATATTGCACTAAATTTAACAAAATCCAAGAATTACAATTAAAAATGCTATACTTGCTTCAATAGCAAAGCAAATGGTCATAAAAGATGTAGTTTGATATTATTATTTACAGAAAAACATTTAGTAACATATTTTGTAAAAAGAAATTATCTTTTTATGTAAGCATCTCTGATGGCCTTTGCGTCTGTTGTCTTTAATTCTGAAGATAGCTACACAAATATCTTCACCTGAAAGTAAATATTCGCATCGCGTGATCAGATTAAGCGAAATGACTTGAAATTACAAGGTGAGGAAATAAAAATGACCTGGGTGATGATTGATAAACCGTTAGATTAATACACACACAATAGTGGAAATGCCCATGATGACGAAAAAAAAGTCTTAACAATTTCATGTGTAGCGACGTGCTAATTCAAAAGCGCTATCAAAGAATTTGGTATTGACATCAAAATAGTACTCCTAGAAGTGCTGTTTTTGAACTGTAACAGAAGTATTAAACTGAGCATGTATATGTATCCAGATTTTAATGCACGGCGCACGATAAATTAAAGGTTTACAGATCGGCCATTATCAGATTAGTTTGAAGGAGTAATGCACATCGGAAAAGTATTTACTTATATCAGTATTCACTGCTCGAGACGAGCATAGCACAACCGCAGTGCTGAAATATGTAAAATAATAATCCCGAACAGTGAGAGTTTCCCTCGCGCCATTCTCACGAGTTTTCCACCGAGCTCTCTCATCGGCTTCTCGACGGCTTGCAAGGTTGGTGAAAAGTCAAACTTCACACCGGTGAAACGAAGCCACGCCCCCAAAACCCTCCCTTTAATAGGCGTGGCGGTGTAAAGTTTGGATGAAAGTAATGGAAGATATCGAGGGCATTTGAAATATAATAAATATAGAAAAAAAACTAATAAATGAAAAATAAACATGAAATCTAAATTGTTGGCTTTTGCAACAGTTTTTTTATTGTATAAATAAATGACGGTGCCAGAGAAGAAAGATGTTGCAAAGGTATCTGTACATGAAATGTACAATGCTGGTGCTAGAGAGAGAAGTCAAAAAAGCCCCGATATACCTTGATGTGTGGCGAAGGAATTAAAGCAATATAAAAGACGGCAGCAGGGGTTAAAAACGAATTGGTAGACCGATTAGTTTGGCATCAGGCAAAAATAAAAAAAGTCAGAATACAGCATCTTTTCGCAAACAGTAGGACTCATTTGACTGACGCAAAGCTCTAATACTTCTTGTGTAGCCCCTGGCCACCACCCAACAACGTTGCATATTATAAGCTTGCTGTCATAGATGATTTGCACATTCAAGGAAGGAAATCCTTTCTACAAACATAAATTCGAGCCTAGTCGGTGGGAGATTTCATCTTAATAGGTGTGCCGTCAATAAAACTAATGTATTTGGAAACCTACAACCTTCCTTGACTTCTGCAGCGCCGTATATACTTTTGTAGAAAGTTGGAATCGTTACATTCTGGTTAGAGGGACATAAAACAGCCTTCAGTCCTGCTTACTACGCCACCAAAGGCTCTTTTTTCCTTTCCCTTCTCCTTTATTCTTCCGCACACCTTATTCAGCCAATCACCATATTAAAAACTCCAATGTTAAGGTAATCTAAGTGCAAACTCAAAAAACAACTGATAGTTTGTAATAACTGAAAAATTATTAAAATGAACAATTTATCTATAAAATATAACTCTGCACTATGGTGCAATTTCTGGCAGGGCAGTGTAAATTATAATTGAAGTGCTTACTGAGAAGTCCTTATTCACCTTCCCTAATACTGCAGAAGGAACTGCTGGCATGTTGGAGACTTGTACTTCTGAGGTCGGGGCGCACTGCGAACTTCTTTGCCCTTTACAGGTATGTTGAGATGTAAACATCCTTTTTTTTTTAAGAATACGCTTTATTATCTTATCCTTACTTATTTTCAGTACTTCTTAAAACTGCAATTTTTGGAGTGCCGGCTCAAGGAGAACCGTATAGATTCCTGTAACAGCAACAACATTTATTTATATAGCACATTATCATACAAATAATGTTGCTCAAAGTGTACCCGAAAGCTTCTCACCACCAAGGTACACCGATTCTCACGTACTGACCCCGTGTGTCACCCTTTTCGAGAAAGCCAGGGAGATTCTCGCAAGTCATCTCATCCGATAAACCGGCCCTTAATTTGACATTTAAGGTATAAACCCAAACGTTCATTAAGATTCAGTAAATTCTGATTCCAGTCTCCTCGTAAATGCAACCAATTAAATCGAGGGCTCCGGTGTTCCAAGTGTCTCCGCGTTATTTATTTATTTATTTTTTTAAGCCAACAGAATCAAACGCGCGATGGACTTGTGTGCGCAGGCGTGACCCGACGCCCCACTTCTCTTGTGGGCTGCAACAGTAGGATGAGCTACTTTTACGCGGTTTGCTCTCTCTTCAAGTTTTATTTTGGTGGCGCTGTTTCGACAGTAGCACATTTGATTACCATGTTCATGTTGTAAATCTCAAAGAGTACTGACCGGTTTTAATTCTCTTGACAACTTCCACAGACACTGCTTTTTAGCTTTTTTAGGCTTTACTTTAGACTAAAATGTGTCGAAGTAGTAACAAGAAACAGCACCAATGAAAACACTTTCGAGACATTTTTTTTCTCAGTGTGGAATTTTATTTATTTATGTACATTCTCGCGCCTACAGCCTTTCTATAATTCAAACACTTCAAATGTCAGTGTGTCAAATGGCTCTCCTCGGGGAAGGTCTGAGACAAAAGGCGATCGCTGCCTTTCCTGGTCAGAGTGTTGCTATTAGCAGTTGAAGCGCGATCGTCAAGAAAGAAAACACAATTATAATTAAGTACAGGGTCAAAAGTTTTTATATGTAGCGCCTTTGTTCTAAAAAGCCGCTTTCAATAAATTGATATTACCTTTACTGTACAGTTCAGTGACTGGCAAACCAATTCCTAAAAATACTGTTTGTCAAACATCATAGCAGTATTAAAGTGAACAAATAATTGCCGATTTCTTGTTTTCCCTAATTACTAATATAGAATGATATACTATGAACATCTTCGTGAAATATGGCAGTAAAACTAAAATGGGTGTACAATTTTATCCAGATTTAAAAAATGTTTTCCCTCAGAATCGAGCCATATGGACCCCCGCTTACGGATGAAGGCCGGGGGCTCGGAGTTCGGAGACGCGCTGGGCGCAGGTAACCAGCGGAGTGGCCAAAGTCCAAAAACGCGTCAAGACAACTCGCATCAATCCGCGTTTATTATGGAACTCGTCTCACGGAGAGCACAGTTAGCTAAGAACCCGAAGTAGTTTATTACGTATTTTAAACGAAAATCCTCATTTTATCAATCATTGGAAATATAAGAGTTCTAAAAGTTACATCGCTGTAATAATTTGTATTAAACGTGTAATTAGGCATCAATGTTGCTGTACAGCATATTCGTATTAAACTGCTACATTTTAGTGGCTGTATTGTATCACCGTCCAAATTCAGTGTTTGAGGCTATTTTTCGTTGAATAAAAATGGTATAATTCGGTTACTAATCCTACTCAAAACATTTCAGACTGTTTTCCTAAAATATAATGGCTCACGGTTCTTCCGAGTAATCCAGCACTATTTCTCATGTTGTCTCGATGTCTACAAGATCAAATATTTAGTACGCTTCTTAAAGTAATTTATTTCTGCCCCCCAACGTATATTGCGCGAAAAGGCGTCCGCAGGTTTCCATTAAACCAAAAGACGACGCCAGTAATTAGTTTCACATGTTTCGTATTGCTGAAATGACAGTTCGTTTTGCAGATATCGTATACATTTTCGTTCCAAATTAGGCCGGTGTCTTGTTCCCTGCAAATGTCGCTCAAATAACTTGCAGGGGTAGGATCAGAGGGAACTGTTTTCTACAGACTCCAAGACATTTAAAACGTCTCTTCTTGTTTTGTTGGATTAATTTGTCCCCAATAATACTAAATTAGATTAGTCTGTTTCATGTCTTGCATGCGATGCAGCTATTATCCACGATCCATGGAGTAATGACTTATATCTGCAATTAAATCTCTAGTATTTTGTGATGAATTCAGACAAACGTTGCAGACAGATTTCGTTGACTTATCCAGCTGTGATCTTCTTATATAAAATATTGAATGTTTCATTAGCTGATAGGGCCCAAAATGCTATCTAGTTAGTAAGTGTCATATTGCCAGCAACAACCTTGTATTTTCAGACGTGTTTTTATTTTCATATGAAAGGAACATAAACGAGAACCAAAAGGTGCCCTTTGTGTGTAATCATACCTTCTGGGAACTGAAGGATAGCGAAGACATTAATTGCATGCGATGAGTTATTTATATATGTCCGTGTAAGGTCGCTGCACTCTCAAAAAATAACGCTTCTAAAATGGCACTTTACTGGGTTGTGTGGTTCCACTCAGGACCATTTCATTCTGGGAAGGGTAACTTGCATATGAAATGGATTATTTGGGCTTTGAAAAGGTTCCTGTTATGTGGACAAATACAAAGTGGGCTACCTGGCAGAAAACTGGAAGATAAAGGAACTCTGAATTTAGCCTATATGATTCTATACAAATCCTTTCTAAATCATGCGAATCCATTGGTATTTCACAAATATTTTATCAACAATGGTTATTTATGGAAGCTATTTGTGGATCTGAATAAATAAAGGTGGGAACCTTTGTGTGGATTGTTCTTTTGTGAACCAAAAAATGGAATTGCTTTGAAGAACCACTTTGGCAAATTTATTTTTTAAAGTGTACGATGAAATGGAACCCAGTGCTGGGATAGGCATCCCTGGACCCACGCGACCTTCAATTAGAGTAAGCGTTCGAGAACTTTAACTTTAGCTAAGTGACAATTACTCTTCATACGCAGTAACATTAATAAAATAGCCTGTATTTTAAAACACAACGTAAATAAACCGATTTATGTATACTAATCCCAGAGAACCTGTGATGTAAAAAGTGGTATCAAACATGCTTGGATTAATAAATGAGTTATTATATGTATTTCACATAAATAAATTACTAGAAACACAGCATTCTCAAAGAGTTAATATTATTATTGTGATATTTGAGGAGTTAATTTACCTTTGCAGAAAAAAGCAGACATATATTGACAATCGAAAGTAAATCAACAAAAATGAAATCAGTGATGTGCGTGTATTATACTCAGCCTTCCAATTCTGTAGTGATTTGTGCATTAAACTGTTTATGTATAGTTCAAAAATATGATAGAAAGGTAAATAAAAATCACGCTAGATAAGGAACATTGCTAATTCTGTTAAAACCTTATAAGACAGGGTCAAATGTTACCGGAAACGTGCATGCTTAATTTCTTCTCGCTGAGGATTCATTTAACAATACAAATCTTAGAGATGTGACATTCACATCTGCATTGCTGTGACACTTTCCAGTTATGAAAAGAGCATTTCAAGATCCAATTCGTAATCACTTCGCTAAATAGTGTTTTATAGCGCCCTACCCCAGTATCCAGGCTCCCAACACTTCAAAGAGTTAATAAGTGTCGGCTGCGCTTCTTCTCAGCGGTGTACGTTGATTGGTAATTTAGGTAGACGTCGCTTTCTCAAAGTATAGAGCGGCATCTTTAAAGCCGCTCGCCGTTTAATGCCTCTGCTTGAAAATTATTTCAACAATTATCCGCCCAATTTGTTATTAAAAGTACCCTTTCTCCTATACCACGGGATCCTTCTGTCGGGAAGAAGGTTCAGAGCGCATGAAGGCTTAGTTTTGTTTTTTGATTTTTTTTTCTTCTTCATTATTTCTTTGAAGTCAATAATTGATAAAGAGAGGTTAAATTCTTGGTTATCAATCAATAGCGTGTTTTTCAAAACTTTGTCTGGCAGATGTGACATTTTCGTTTTGCAATCACACGCCTGACTTGCTCGACTGAAAAGACGGACAAAGGAAAATTGATTCACACTTTACTTTGATTTTAGCGAATGACGCGCTGGGTTTAGTTTCTTATTCCAATCAAGATTTCCGTTCAGTTGCCATTTGTCTGTTGGTATGAAATTCAGATTTAACAATGAAGCATAAAATTAAAAAAGAGGGAAGAAAATGTCGATATGTGCAAGAAAATCATCGCGTGCGCTTCGGCGCTTTAGTCCCCACCTGTTAAGTGAGGTATAAACGGCGGCCGCTCCAATTTAATATCCCGTTAGTTAAGAGCTACCCGCTTTAGTGGCGCAGGTAAAAAGTGCGCATGTAACCCCAGGAACTGGCATATTGTCAAGCAAAACGCGAATCCGGACGGCTAGGTTGTGTTTCAGTGAAAAAAGGGCGTTCAAGCACAATTCCATGTCTTAATTTTTCATTTGAAACTCAGCAATAGCTCTAAAGAAAAAAAAAAGTCAAGAGGTTCCTGATATATCCAACAACATTAAAACCTGTGGGACTTCTTTTTATTCAGCAAGCGCTGGATCTGCATGAAAAAGGTTCAGGAAACCAAATCGAGTTACATAAATAAAGCTTGCGCTTTAGCCATAGAATAATACCCGAAAACGTGCAGCTGCTGCTAATGCAAACGGACTTTTTCTCTTCTTGATGAGGTTGTAATTTAGAGGAAATTTTTCTTTTGCTGTATTCAATTGAAGTGTGGAGGCGCTGCAGCTGCAGAATATGAAGAAATGCAAAAAAGTGAGAGGGAAAGATGGGGGCGAAAAGAGGAGAGGGCCGGCGGAGCCAAGTCCTGTCTCATCGGCTGAAAGCTCTATTCTTTTTCGGGGACCCATGCTGATCTCCCTTTGGTTCTGCTTTTTTTAAATGAGTTTATCGTGCTATGAAGGACGGCCTCTGCCAAAATGTAACGTTTTGCCTCCTTTGTCCCCCTTGAACGCTTCAATTTGGGTCTACATTTATTATTTTGACCTTTAGTTAGCAGGGGAGAGACTTCAAAGTGGAACCTTTGGGGTTTTCCCTTTAAGAGAAACCTTTGTGTGAGAGAAGGATTTTTTTTTCCTCTTCTTTAAGAAGTTTTGTTCCAGGAGCTGAGAAGAAAGCGAACTCTGGGGGAATATTGAATGAAAATAAAAATCAATTAGTCTATGGGTTTGTGAAGATAGGCTGAAGCAGTGTGACAAAAAACATTGAGATCACAGAAGAAAAAAAAAACTGTCTTTAGAGTTTTAGGGGGAAAAAGGGTTTTTTTCCCCCTTCTCCTCCCATAATTAAATCTGTTATGGTACACTTAAAAAGTGAAAATTTCAGCTTCCAAAGAAACAAACCTTTTTTGTGAAAACAGCAGGTATTGTTAATCTGACTTTTGGATTCTTCAGGCGCGGCATAATTTGTAGCTTTGCTCTTCGTTTGTGTGAATTGCACTAAATAACACTATTTATATTGGAGCTCGAAATATAAAATCGAGTTTAGTACTAGAAATTCTGGTAGTGAACAAGAAAAACTCACATATTATATCTGCATATTATACGCCGTTTTTTTATGATCATATTCAATGCGCTAGTTAACTTGAATGTGTACCAACAGCCAATGGTAAACGGTAGATGATCAGCGACACCAAAAACAACATTTATAGTGTGTTTATTTAAATGTGAAATACTCACTAGCGGGGGTTTGGACTTCTACTGAGCAATCATCACAATACGTTAACAAAAGTTGACATTTAGCTCTGAGGGAGTCCGCTGCGTTCAGTCAAAAATGCTTACAATCGCCAATAAATTTATAAGATCGTTTAAAAATAATCTCCCGAAACTTACTCTGTATTAAAATATGGAAGACAATAACCAATATCATTTTCTCTCCACGAGTTTAATTGCGGCTAATACATGTAAAGCGCTTGTGCGGGTTAGATGTTGTGCTTTTGTGTCTGCTGTGCAAGGTTACTTTGTTGTTGTGAAGTTAATTGCTAGGAAAGCCGTGTCTGAACAAAACCTCGCGAGTAAATGAAAAACGACCCCCGACGGTTCGCTTGCCGTACCCCCTATGGACTCTTGTTGCAATTATACGTAATAATATTTGGATTCGTGTGTCGGATGATGAACCGATAGCGGCCATGTATCCTTTCACCCTAAAGTGAACCCGAGTTCAAATCTGAGCGGCGCCTCAAAGATCCCCACTCACTCTGTGAGAAGCCGACTTACAAAGAACAAGCACCACCTTCAGGACGGGAGCGAGTTTCAAACGCTTCGATGAAGACACTCTCGACACCATCGCTGTAGATTAGGACTGCGGACACATTTGACGAGTCTTGTGGATAAACTTTATTTTTAAAAATCGGTCCATTTCAGTTCTATGTGTGATTTATACATGAGAGAAGTAAACAAAGCTGGGAGAGCACCTCTATCAAGATTTTAAAGTCATATTTTTAAATGTGATAAGATCTGAAATAAAACAGCATTAGAATAAAACAGCGTGTATATCAATCATGAAATTTAAAACAGACGATAGAAGTTTAATCAACTAAAAAGAACGACCCATAGACTACAAAACGCCACTGGCAATAAACGCATTTTTGTCAGAACATCTTTATGCAGAGTTATTATATGGATATTTATTCCTGCAAACACGTGTGGAATAACTGGTTTATAAACGTGTACTGTCCATATTCAGTATAACATATAAAATAACTGACTCATTAAAGCAATATGCTGCAAATCTTTAATATAGAAAAATGGGTGGCATTTTTGTCTCACCGTTCAAGAGAGTTCCTGAATGCCTATGTTATGTTAATAGGAAACTTTAAATTGCTGTGTGCCTCACTGAGCCCTGCGAGGGGCTGGCATCCCGGCCAGAGTTCGTTCGAACTTCTGCTGCGAGGGGCTTCTGCATCACGCGACCCCTACATGGAATTAAGCGGATTCCGTTTAAAATGGTGCCGTGACACAATAAACTGTTATTAGTAAGCTAGAAAAGAAAGCGGTTTGGTGTTTAAGAAAATCGTGCACAATAAAAAAAAAAAAAAAACGGAATGTGAATGCATTTAGAATGCGTTGATATAATTATTATGACTGTATGGAGAAGAGAAACAACTAGCCTACATTCTTTAAAATATTGTTTCTATAATGGAATTTAATGGCGCTTTATTGGGCTGTGTGGTTCCTCATAGAACTATTGCTTGATAAGCACCATTCCATTTTGAGTTCTTTGAATATGATGATGATTCTTTGTGCTTTGATAAACTTTCTAATTAAAAAAAAATCTGAAATCTTTAATGTATGATAGACTACTTAGCAGGGCACCAACAGTTACAAAAACCCGGACTTAGCCAGTGGTAAAGTATGCAGCGGGAGTCTTTAAAATCAGAAATCCATTGGCATTTCACACATCTGTTGCCATCTTACTCATAACTGTATGTAGTATGTTATGGATCTAAGTAATAAGGACTCTTTCTGCAACCTTCTTGTGGATGGGCCGTTTTGCAACCAAAATAGTTCTCTTGTGGCATCTTTATTTATAAGAGTGTATACGTCTGAAATTAAAGCGAACATAAATAGGAATTAATTTATATAATGCTAAAAATGCCATCGCTATAAATGATTTTTATACGTGCTTTATACTGTACATCTGACCAGGATATCGACATCCATTTCAGGCTCGAACTTTCAAATCGTGCAATGCAATTATTAATCTGATTTGATTTACGGCAGTTTTAAAGAGTCTCAAACTGCAGTCTGTCAATGAACTTGAAATAAGCTGAGCTATTCGGATTTCTTTTAATGATTGGTGATTTCGCAGTTTTACAGAGATTTAGTGATACCAGTCCCTTTGTGTATTTAATTATTTGTTTATTTGTTTGTTCTTGAAGAGTATCTATAAGACGAACACAGTTGACGCGAAGTCGGTAACTTGCCTGTCCATCGAATAAAATAGCACAAGCAGTTCAGACTTCCACTTCATTCATTTCTACAAAAGAAATACCTATGCGTGCCGAGTTTTATTTTCATTAAAAGTGATATTGTCTAATGCACGTTCTTACTGTAAAGGTATGGACAATAGTGATCTCGTGCGATTGTTCTTTTGTACTGATTACAGTACTGAGACCCTCTCGATCTGCAGTCTGGCTGGACACTTCACCATTTTTACACCTGAAGAACACTCGTAATAATGACGCCATAAATGTATATAATATTAAAGTGCAGATGTGTTGTTTCTATGAGTATCAGTAATCTTAACAACCGAGATGTGAAGAAGCCATATGTAAATTATCTTAAAGAAATAAACAAACAAATCAAAAGCTAGTCTAATTTAACAGATGAGAATACAGCGTCCGTTATCACCAGAAGCTCCCAATATTATTCGGGTTTACCAATACGAATGGAATTAAGTTTGTCCCGATCAAACAGAAGGGCATTGCGTTCACATTCAAAATGATTTTTCATGTTCCGGTTTCTGGGATAAAAAGTTAAGAAACGCTTCTCATATTTATTTATTTACACAACTTGATCACTCCAAAAGGACAACCTTGTTCATCTGTTCATTTTCTCTGTAACATCGCCATCTAGTGACCGAAATAGTCATGCGGACTTGGGAGAACACGCGCCGCAACGTTTATTTCAAAGACAATTTATGGTAGGATTCAATATATTCGAGGAACTAAATACATTATTAAAAATGCATTGAGTATGTCAAAACATACACTCTTAAAAATAATGGTTCTAACAAGGCACTTAACTATGGCACTTAACAATGCTTTTGCTTGACAAAGAACCTCTTCATTCCGGGGCGCGTTTTTAGCACATGGAGTTGGTTCTTTGAGCTTTGAAAAGGTTCCCAATATGTGAAAAAATTAGAAATTTCTAATGTGTAGTATATAGGCTACCTAGCAGGAAAACCTGAACCTAGCCTGCGTTATTATATGCCTGGACTCACTGGGATATCACAAACCTGTTATCACTTGTTTATGGCGCTATATAAATAAAATGTATTATTATTATTATTATTATTATTATTATTATTATTATTATTATTATTATATACAGCATGGAGCTTCTTAAGGATGTAAATACATTGAACCTTCCTGGGCGGGTCTTTTGAGAACCCAAAAGGTTTCCTCTACGACATCGCTCTGAGGAACTTAAAAAATGCAGCTAAAACATTGAATGTTTACCTAGTCATGGAGAATACAAAATCTGTTATGATTCTGATGCTATTATTATTATTAAAAATTACGCGATTTACAGATTTAAAAATTTGAACATCAATACAGTTAATCCATCCATTATCCAACGGGGGTCTGCTGGAGCCAATCGCAGCCAACACACGAACAAACCCCGGCCCACACACACCAAGCACAATTTCAGATCGCCAATGCACCTAACCTGCATGTCTTTGGACTGTGGGAGGAAACCCACGCAGACCCGGGGAGAACATGCAAACTCCACGCAGGGAGGACCCGGGTCTCTCTTACTGCGAGGCAGCAGCGCTACCACTGCGCCACCGTGCTGCTCAATACAGTTAATTATTTTCTGAAATAAGGACATTTACATTTGTCACAAAAAATATCTATATCTTTTTATAATGTCAGCATATCAGTATTAATAAACGTTAACAGAAATACTACATGTATTAACATTTAAAACAGTACATATGCCTTTTTCTGTTTTATTATTTCAATATTGCATTACACAACATCACGTTTAATATTGTATTGCACTTTACTGCACATTAATCTATCCAATTTGGCGTTAGAATATTCTAAAACGATACATTGCTATTTCTCTCAGATTGAAGAACATCATCATTTAGATTACCACCACAGCACTAGTGACATGGCAGTGTAGTGGATAGTACTGCCACCTCACAGATCCAGCATCCTAGATTTGAACCCTGCAGCTGAAGGTTTCCTGTGTGGAATTTGTATGTTAGCCCCCAGCCTCTAGGGGTTTTACTCTCATATCCCCAAAGATGTTCAGGTTAGGTTAGTTGGCAATTCCAAATTCTCCCAGTGTGTGTGTGTGTGTGTGCCATCCCTATACACTCCTCGCAATAGGCTGGAGCTCACCATTGGGTTCACAGCTGCTAGGACAGACTCTGGCCCCCATGTTTCCTTGTTGCCATAAGCCTAATAAAAATGAATACGTCCAGAATTTCTAGGCTACGTTTGGCCATTTAAGCGTGCTAACTTTATCTATTCACCCACTTTTGAACCCATAGCAGTGTGTAAAATACCCCAGTGGTGGCTGCAGCTCAAGTTAGTTAAGAGTAAGGAAGGCAGGTGGTGGTTATTTTCAAGGTAAAGAAGTGTTCCCTGAAATGTGAAGACCAACAGTTTCAGGGTACCAAGTAATCAATGTCACTTTCTGCTGTCCCTTGTCACATTCTTAAGAATCACTGAGACAAAGGAAAGGACAAATGGCTCCTTGGGGTTTCTAAATTGATTCAATTCCTATGAAAGATCCCAAACTCTTTCTCATACCCTCCTTATCTCATCCCAGGATGTGCTCCTCTTGCCTGCTGGATGGGTTACTTTGATCAGAGCAGCCTGTGAAGAGCTTGCAGACTGCTGCCTTCCCACCTTGTGTGAGAACAGAAGTCTGATGGCTGCTTCAACGTTCTTTCACAAATCCAATAATTTGTGATTTATAACATCATAATGTATTTCCAATGGCTGCTCACAATTTTGATTTTTAGGCTTTTGTGGATCCAGTGTCCCCTTCATTTCACACCTTGGTCTCACCTTGCTCTTTACTGTACAAAAATGAGGGTACGACTTCATACCTGTAATTTATACATGGAAGCATAAATAGACATATTATTGAAATTTAATTGCTGCTCTGGTACTCATTTTTTTGTAAAAGTCAATTCTGACTCCCATTTTTTTATTTCCCTGTCTACTTTAAAAGTGGTACAGTAGATTTTTTTTGTATGCTTCAGGATTGCCGCCATTTTGCATACTTATTGGCAGGACGCAGTCATTCTCAAAACTTGGTTGCTGTGCAATGGCTGACCATGCACTTTGACCTCCAAAAATCATGCAAAAAGACACTAGTACATACATCTGTGTAAAATGTGAACCCGCTTACTTTTCCAAGACAACTTTGTGAAAGAAGATGATTAAAATATAATGTACGGTACAAGGCAGAATCAGTTCTGTGCTATATAATCAAGCAATTTCAATTTGTAACAAATTAAAATGACAACACCGGCTGACAGGATATTACTACATAATCGGCCTGTTTTACACCAGTTCTGAGAAAATGGACATCATAAAGTGGTCACAGCTCACAAATCCTCACAGTAGTGACACTAATGCACAGTAAGCCATACTAAGGTAGACAATAAAACAGATTACAGATTTGTTAAACCGTTAAAGCTTACAAAAGTGGAACTGACTGACAAGTCACAAATCATATTACCTCTAATATCACTAGCACCTTAAGAAACTCGCTTGCGTGCCTCCTGTTACGCAAAAGTCTCAACAATGTTTTGACACATCAGGTTGTCCAACACGCTCGTTTTCGATTGCGTGTGCAGCCAAGCCATTAAGTCTGTCTTGCCAAGTGGTGCTTCTGAGGTAATTTTTAATGGGTTTTAACTTGGAGAACGATCGTTCACTCGCAGCAACAGTCACTGGTATGGGCATAATTTGTGCCAATAACATGTAAGCCGTGCAAACGTCATTGAAAGTAGACAACGGTGCAGAGCGATCTATCAGCAACAGTTCAGCTACTTCGAAAACAGTCGACTTGGTTGACAGGAAGGACTGAGAACATGCACGAAACGACAACAATTGAGCGCAAAACGGCGGTGAAATGTCGGTACTATAGCTTTCAACGAGAAGATCGGCAGCAGCATACAATTCGTCGTCAGCCATCTAGGTCAGAGTAGATGGTAACAAGACATTGAACGTTGAAGCCACAGCATCGAGACTGTGAAACCGCTGTTTTAGTTAAGTTAATATTATTTTTTTTAATCTAAACTCGTAGGCCCTTGTGCATGGCACAATCTGCACAATCCATTGCTACGCCAGTGTGTGGTAGTTAAAAAGCAAGACACACCATTACTAAAGCAAAGCAGAAAAGACTGTTGGTCACTAACGTCCTGGAAGTAGAAGGAAACTACTGAAGTGTCCATTAATGAAGACGTACCCATCAAAGTAAGTAAGGGAATTTAACCACGACAAATATGCATTTTTAAGAGATGATTAATGTCATCGTCCATTGTTATATAAGAATATATTTTGAAAATGAATAGTGTTGTACCTTTATATCTTTACTTTCTTAATTTAGTTGACACTCTAACATGAAAATAGAATGGAACTGTTTGAATTTGCACAGAATTCAAAGTTTTTTTTTTCCAGATATCTGAATTAAACATGTTGCCGTTTTGATCGTTTAATTTTATCTCGCCAAGTGTGTCTACAGTTTAATAATTCATTACATTTATATAGCGCTTTTCTCAGTACTCAAAGCGCTATCCACACAGGGGGGAACTGGGAAGCGAACCCACAATCTTCCACAGTCTCCTTACTGCAAAGCAGCAGCACTACCACTGCGCCTCCTGTGAGGACGAGTTTGAGGGTTATTATTATTGGCAGCATCATCGTTGTTATTGTGTTATTGTTGGACTGTGTAGGTCCTCAGACGTTAAGACCGAACATCGCTATTTACTAATTATTTTATTATTTTAAAATAAACAAAACAATATAATCGGATATCCGCTTTGAGTCCGAGTGTTCGTAGGTCTGAATTGTTTAAGAAAATGTCGCGTCGCCCAGGGCCGTTTCTGGGCAACAGATTGTGCTGTGCAGAGTGCAGGCAGTGCTTGCGCTGCTTAGGCGCACAACATGAACATTTCTTTGTGCTTCGGTCCGGTCCGGACAAATTTTTCTAAACAATATAAAGATGAGAATTGTTACATTGGGCTGCAGTAATGCGCCCTGAACACTAGAGGGCAGCATAGGCGCTTGCCTAGACCGCCTTTGCCCAGAAACAGCCCTGAATGTCCGGATATGGTCCAGAACTTGCGTGCCCGAGCTAGATGGATATATCTCAATACGTTAATTTAACTAGCAAACTGCAAAGCTTTTAAATTTCCTTCGAGTTTGCTTCTAATCAGAAATATGCATATGAATACATATAAAATATAGAAGTAATTAAATCATCAAATTCAAGTTGGCTCTTCCTTTCCATGCATGTTCAATGCACGACAGTCTTTACCAGATTCACACGGTTTTAGAAGATAATACTGCCATCTTCTGGACAATATAAAAATTTACATCTAGGAATTATCAGTTAATAATAAAACACTCGATGTAAATGATTAAATATCATACCATAATATAAAAAAAAAATAGCATCAACTCCGCCTTCAGTCCAAACATATTTTGTGCCATTCTGAAATGCGTCTTAAATGCAAAGCGTGAAACACTTCGTTTTTATATTGTAGCTTTAAAACTATTACTATAGGTAAAATATGGCGAAAGATATAAATTTTGTCTTGGGTAATGCAACAAGAAAATGTTTAACTGGAATAGAAAAAATTGATTCAAATCAAACGTTTTCTTTATTTAGTTAAACTGCGCAGACTGGAACGAAATATTGAATTAGTGGAGTAACTCATATTTGTGTTTTTAAATGTTTTACTGTTGAAATCAACGGTTTTATTAACACTTTGATTATACTTTTTAAATTACTCTACCTGGAGTAAGACAACAAGGCGATCGCCGCAGGCAGCACTTTGGTCAGGGGGGCATTTTCATAGAGAAGGATTTTTTACATTACAAAATAATAATACAAAAAATTACAGTTTTGGTCATGTAAGGGTAACAAAACATACTAAGTTTCTAATGTATAAACAGATTTTTTAAAAACCTTTTTTTTAGTTACTATTATCTCCGAACTTTAATTCGCACTGCGTCGCCGCGCTGGATTCGTCCAAGCATCTAAACGGCAAATGCGAATTTCGAAGCTACAGTGAGTAACGGATATTGGCATTCATTTTCCTGCTTTTTCACTTATCGTTTGTTTGCATATTGATTATCAGTCAGTCAGTCATTTTCCATCCCACTATATCCTAACACAAGGTCACGGGGGTCTGCTGGAGCCAATCCCTGCCAGCACAGGGCGCAAGGCAGGAACAAATCCCCGGGCAGGGCGCCAGCCCACCGCAGTATATTGATTATCATTTTGTTAATTTCTGGAATGCTGTTAAGGTGTCAGTCATATGTATAATGTCTGATAAAGGTCTCGTAAGTTTGCAGTGTGTGTGTTTAGAAAGAGCAAACGTGGTTGCAGTAGTTCTTGAAAGTGTCAGTTCATTTAGAGAAGTATGCATGGTAAGTGGAACAACCGAGTTGGAATTAGCTTTCAGTTTCACAATTGCAAAACTCAATAAAAAGAATAGCTAACTGATCACACTGACTTACCCGTAATTTTTTCAATATTTTACCTTTTGATTCTTGTAAGTCTAAGCATTATTATCTGTTGAAGGTCCCTGACAGGAGCTGAAAGCTCAGGAATAAAAACTACTTCATGATACGTGATTCATTTCCTCTCTTTGTGGATCTCCAGCTTCATATATATATATATATATATATATATATATATATATATATATATATATATATATATATATATATATATATATATGGGGACAAGAGAAGCAGCGAAGAATTTACACATCTATATTGTTTTAATACATATTTTGTGATTTTCAATTTTAAAAGAATACTTCACCCAAAATATTTCTTTATAAGTGGCAGTCTGTAATGCGGGGCGCTGGGTCGACCACCGCCCCCAAATATTTTAAAACTCTACTTAAATTAATTAGGTAATGCAAAATAATTATGAAATAATTGTATTTATTTGCACAAGGAGCCTGGTGTCAGCACATGTCAGCATTCATTAAAATTTGGTTCTGACTTGTATTTGTTCAATTTCTGTATAAATATCTACTGTATATGTAAATACCTACTTGTTCATCTCCTCAGGACACAGGTGAATCACCCACTAGATCGCCTGCAGTTTGCCTGTCGACAGAAGGTGGGTGCAGATGATGCCATTCTCTACCTTCTCCACCAGACACGGTCGTATCTGGACAAAGGCTGTAGTGCTATGAGGATCATGTTCTTTGACTTTTCCTGTGCCTTCAACACCATCCAGCCCCTTCTATGAGGGACAAGCTGTCCAGGATGGGTGTGAACTCGCACCTGGTGAAGTGGATTACAGATGACCTCACTGGTAGACCTCAGTTTGTCAGACTGGGGACTTGCACATCACAGACTGTAATCAGTAGCACAGGAGCTCCACAGGGGACTCTTCTTTCCTCTTTACCCTACACACATCAGACTTTAGCTACAACTCAGGGAAAGGCACATGCAGAAGTTCTCAGATGACACTGGTATTATAGGGTGTGTCAGGAGGTGTACAGGTGTCTGGTGAATGACCTTGTGGGATGGTGTTAGTCAAACCAACTGCTGTTGAACACTTCCAAAACCAATGTGATGGTCATGGACTACCGTAGGTCTAGAGCTCAGGGTTAATGTCAAGTGAGTTAAGACCTATAAATACCTTGGCGTGCAGTTGGATGAAAGGCTGGATTGGTTAGAGAACGCAATGGCTCTATTTAGGTTGGGCCAAAGCCGGCTCTGTTTTCAGAGGAGGCTGGGTTCCTTTAACATATGCAAGAAACTCCTGCAGATGTTATATCAGTCCATGGTTGCCTGTACTCTACTATGCTGTGGTGTGCTGGGGGGTGGGTTGTAGCTTGAAGAAGAGAGATGCTGAGTGTACTAACAGGATGATCAGGCAAGCAGGATCTGTGGTTGGAATGGAAATGGACTCTGTGGTGACAGTGGCAGAGAGGAGGACACTATGCAAGCGACTAGAGTCAGTGGCAGAGAGGAGGACACTATGCAAGCGACTATCTATTATGGACAATGAGCATCACCCACCATACACCATCAGGCATTCACCTAGGGTGCAGATCATAAGGTGTTGGGGGGTTTGGAGGACCCAGATGCATGGGTTAGCTACCAGCAGTCAGTTGGCACCTTAATAAACTTGGCCTATGGTACAAAATAACCTAGCAGCAGGACTGTACATGACTGTAATTAGGCAGAAGTGTTGGTTTAGTGGTGGGCTGCTATCACAGAACTGTAATACGGACAGATACAAGAGATCTTTTGTCTCTAGAGCTCTTAGACTCTTCAACTCTCTACAAGAGGGATGGCGGTTGGTTGAGCTTTGCACGTGATACTCCTTTTCTGTTCATAAGCTGTGTTAGTTATGCACTATATACATCTGCATTCTCATTGGTCATTACCATATAACCCTTTTTTTTGTTCATTATTATCCTATCAGCATAAACTATGTCACTTAATTTTATTTTACTTTGACATTAAGTCACCTAAGTATCTGTCACTTTGGTAGTAAAATTATTTGGACAATTCTCATTGCACTGGCATTATTGTATGTGCCATCTAGTCTACTGTGTTTGCATTATTTGTAGAGTATTTGTTATTTGTATAGTTAGTGTAATTAAATGATTGTATTTAACTTGGTATAATTAATTCTTAGCTATTGTTACTTTATTGATTGCAAGGGAAATTCAAGTATCTATCTGTTTATTTCCTGAGTGAAGGGCACCTGCCAAAAGAAAGTGTATGTAAGTCACTGATCTTTTGGCAAGTAGGTGACGCGAGGCTGCCCTTTCATTGGTAGCTTTCAGATTTATCCAGGGACGAAGCTCTCTCCACACCCTGGACACTTCCACATTTATTGGCAGCGAATTCGTATTGTTTTAGGTTTTTTTAATTTAATGTGATTGGACAATCATCGACACACTGTTTCATGTTCATGTCAATGATTCACAGTTTACACAGTGCCATTAACATAACTACAGCTGAGGGAGTGCAATTTTAGGGATTCAACTTCAAGTGGAACTTCAGAAATCAAAGAAAATGTAGTTATTTCTTTAATTAAACACCCCTTCACAAATCGGTCAGTTGAAGAAAAGAAAAAAAAAAAAAGAAGACGAAGGAGCTTGGAGTGGACCAACCAGACTTAAGAATTCAACCGCAGACAAGTGGGCGAGGATGAGCTTACACACAGACTTTTAACCACTTGTTATGACAAACAGAGCTGGCTAACTTGATGATGCCTTTTTTTTACAATAATTTCCCTGTTCATGGTTTCAAAGTGTCAATACTGTTAGCATTGTAGACAACGATGGGGATATGGGACCTAAAAAATATTTCTGAAAAATTCAAGCAACATGAAAGTAGCTGCAGTTATCTAGACCAGTGTGTTTCAAGCAGTGTGCCGCGGCACAGTGGTGCACCGAGGAAATAATAAGTGTAGGGCACTTGGGTCTGAATCTGAGAGGGAAAACCTCCTCGGGTGGCCAGGACCTGTCTGAGGTGGACAGGACCACCTGGAGAAGTTGGCCTAAAAGCAACTTGTGATCAACATATTACAGACTTAGCACTTAGAGCACTTTGGATGTGTCTCCTGGCTGCTAGAGCCTATCTGCCCTGGGTGTGTGGTCACCAGCGAACCTCACAGGACTGGTGGATAGTGGGCATACGAGTTTCCTCTGAGGTTCAGAGGGCAGGCAAATTGACAACGCAGCTAGGAAATGCCAGCAAAGTGCTCACTACGTGCCATGTCTGTGAACGCTGATCTCAGACCTCTTTTTGTTACCGGCTTCTCCGGTGGTCCTGCCCCTTTGAGCGGTTGAGCACATCTACAAGATAATAGTGTGTTTGTGGTTGGTAAGACAGTGGTGTGTCTTGGGATGTTTATGGTTACAAAAAGTGTGCCACCAAAGAAAAAAGGTTGGGAAACACTGACAATGGCCTGAGGCTAAATTTTTTCATCATGCTTAGTGAAATGACTCAATCAGAAAGTAATTGAGAAATTTTCAGGCCTAAAGGAAAGGAGGGGAAAATTTATGTTCAAGGAAATATAGGTGTCCGTGAAGGCAGAATAAGATTTAGGTTAGACTTGTCTTGTGGGTGTAGTACAAGACAAGTTGGGGGGGGCGAGTAATGTTCTAAGATGTGGGGGTCTGTGGATCTTATTTGCCTAGGACTGGGCAGACTGGCAGCAAGTGCAGAATATAATTAGGGTGGGGATGACTCTGTGGGTGTGGTAAATGCTAAACTGGGATGCAAGATTTGAGAAAAATCAGAGGACGAGTGATTGTATGATATGGTTTTATGGAATAGAATGGAAATGACCAAGGACTGGGCACTCTTATTACCAGAGTCAGAATAAGATTTGGATTGGATTTATGCTATGGATTTGTTATAGGACAGACGGAAGTGCACATTATTTGAAGATTACAGAGGTGGTGGTGAGGACATTATGGTGTGAGTTTTAACAGAATGGGGAACTGAGCAAGTTGTCAGAGGATTGGGCAATTTAGAGACATGTAGTATAAAATTTGGGTGGCAGGTGCCTTTGAGTAGTTTCAGAAACATTTCATAGGTGCCAAATTGAGACCTGTGACATATCCAACCCACCACTGTTTATCAGTTTGTCTGAGAAGGCAGTAATCTACAGCAGGTTAGCAGCAGACGGTGCGTGGTATTCCAGCATTAGACACTCAAGGGAGATGGCAGCCAGGTGATGTAATGTAAAGTCTTTCCAAAAATGGCACCAGTCAAACAAGACATGTGGACAAGATCTATGAAGGGGCAGATTCTAGATATACTTACCTTTGCGACAAATGAAGCATTTCATCATCAAAGTTATTTAGTATTACTTACTACATTTCTATGTTCAGTTAACAAAGCATTTAAAGAGTTGGCTGAAATGTAAAGCTTCAATAAACACAAGGGTTTCACTGCAACACATAGAAAAGTGCAACTCTTTTGTTTATATGCTACTTATTAACTTAACTAAACTATGCTTTGCTTTTACCATAGTTGTTCTATTTATTGAGGAGCGACCTCAACAGCCTTGATAAACGCCGTGAATATGACAGCAGTCATCAGACTCACACTTGGTACGCATTTATTATTTCAATCACTCTACATAAACGACAAAGTTTGGAAATTATAAAAGCAACATGGTATTTATTAATGTAGAACAATACCAAACAGAAGAAAATAAAATAGATGGCTAAGTCTGGATATCACTCTTACTGAAAATCAGAAATGTCAAGGAGTGGATGTTCTGGTGGCTTTTGATTTAGGGATCTGCATTTTTCATCCATGTCTTTTGATCTCCCGTATTGCCCTTCTGTCACTGTTTTTCCTCCTCTTCTCCCTTTTTATTCATCTGACAAGCTACAGTATATTCAAGTTGAAATGCACACATGGGGTTTCAGGACATGTGACATTACACACGTTTGATTGGCTAACTTGTCCCAATTACGAATGACTCTGATCAAAGTATTTGATCATTTAAGTACCTTCCTCCATACTCCCTCCTTCCCCATGCTATAAACTGATTCGGTAAGTCAGGGTCCTACGGCATCCATTTGGTCACAGGGTTATAAATTAATTAAACCAGGTTCTGTGGTATGTACTTATTTCCCATTCCTAGGTAATAAAGTGATTGAAAAGGAAACCGACTGGAACAAATGCATAAATTATTAGTACAATATTAGAGGATGCTTGCAATGCCACAGAGTCCTGTAAATTCAGTTCATCCTGGATCGTTTGAGCAAAATAATTAAATCTTCATATAAACAGCAGTTGAAAAAGTAAAAGATTGTAAATACCAGAACAGCTTTTTTTTCAGGAACATAATCCAATGTAAGATTACCTTTATATCATATTAATATATATTTGCTATAATTAAACAGTTTAACAAATTAATCAACACTGCTAGTTGCTTACTCTTTTGAAAGTTATTATGTTCCCATTACAGCTATAGGGTGAATTTTTCCAGAAAAACTCAGTATTTGTGCAGGATTTTTTCTTTTTTATTGGGTCAAATTGTATAAACACTCTATACTTAATAATTCTAAAGCTTGTATATCATTCAAATCAGCTAATTGCATGCATTGGTAATTCACACTGTCTGCACTATGTTTTCTGCCAGTATCGTGCTTTAGTTCTCATAGCTGCACAAGAAATGTTTGAAATGGAAGTGTGTTATAAAAATTGCACAAACATTTTTAAAAGTTTGGTTCTAGACTTTAAATGCACTCTCCTGATAATTATCAACGAGCTCCTCCAGGACTACAAGTTTTTTTTGAAGGACTCAAGTGCTGGCTCCCAAATGACAGTTGCAGGATTTTGTACGTGATATTGCTCTCACTAACACTTGGGCACACTGAGGCATTCGCCACTCAGTGATCTGCCTGTGCCAGTGAGCGCTGACTGCAGCACTTGACCAAGTTGACTTGCTGCTGCCTCATCAGACAGCCTCGGATTGGATGCTGACAGAGCATGTAAGTTTAAAAGGAGTTGTGGAGGAAAAGTGAGAGTTGTCATCCCACAATATCTTCTGTTTCATTCGAATCTGCCTTGTTTCACCATTTCTCATCTGGAATAAATGTTTTTTTTTTCTTACTTACTTTGTTGGATTCCCTGAAAAAAAACATAGGATGTAACATGTCTCATCTGGGCATCTAAAATTACTTCCACTCCAGCATCTCTTCCAAAACCAACTTTATTGCTATTGAAAACTGTAGAACTGAACTGGTTTTCCTAAGGAGTATCATTTTGTAAACATTGCTAGGACTATATCTGAATCAGACTCATCCATTTGTCTTTTATTATATTAAATATTTACAGACATACATAATCTGTCAATAGCATGGGAGGTGCAGTGGAGTGTAGTTGTCATATATGTTGCTAATTACCGTCTGCCTATAGTCTGGTTCATGCCATATGGCATTACGTGGAGTTGATCAAGCATTTATCATACAATCACAAAGATGACTTTGAGGATTTTATCTCTACTCACCACCATGGCACAATTTTCAAGATCAGCATGTTGTTCAACATTGATAGACTTATTCATAAAAATTCTGTTTTCCACCGACTGTTAATCAGCAAAATTACACTGAATTACTGAGGCGTCTACGGGAGAAGTGGTGCACCTTGGCACTATGACAATGCATCTGCACTCACTGCACTGCCACTTAAGAGTTTTTGAACAAAAACAATGTTGTTGTTCCTTTGCACCCCCCAGATTCGCTAGATGTTGCTACCTGTGATTTCTTTTTGTTCCAACTAAAGCCGAGATTAAAGGAAAGGTTTGCTACTGTGGAAAAAATCACGGTAACAAAAGAAGAGTACAGGAAATGTTTCCAGGAATGGGAGAAGCACTGGAACAAATGTATTGCATCTGATAAGAGTATTTTAAAGGTGACTAAAAATTTTTTTTTTTTTTTTTTTTTTAAAGATTCTGGGAATTTGTTTACTTTTCTAATACACAATCTTGTTTATTCAGTTGATTTGCCATTTATTTGTGTCTCTGGGGGACAATATGCACAAGCTAGGGGTGTTCCTGGATAAAAACTAAAAAGTAAATAAATCCCAGCAATATGTTGTGAGAATCTAGACTGGATGGACCAGGATTTTGTCATTGCTACATGAGTTCAGCAGCACTCCAATTGTCACTTTTTCTGATAGTTCAAAAACTTTTCTTGACAGAATCGGAGTCAGCAATAATACACAAATACCTTCTGCAGAGTGCTTTAGAAGACAGCAATGGCCAGTATTTAATCTCATGCTGTTAGGAAAATGAATGTCTGAAATGCAGGAGTTTCAGTTTGTCCTGCAGTCTTTGCTGCCATCTAGTAATTTTACTTAGCAGGTGTTGCTATTCAAAGAAACGTGTAAAACATCTGTAATCAGTTAATTTTCATTATCTTTGGCTTGCTGCAGTAGATGATAAACTGTTCTTGCATAAAACTGCAGTAAATTGAATCAGGAATCTAAGGTTAAAAAGTAACTTTTCAAGGTACTAGATATTTGTTAAAAAATGTGTTCTTACTCAAGCGGTACTTTTCTATTGTATCTTTCTGTCTGAGCTCAAGACACAACCTCTCAAAAAGCACTGAAATGAAAAAGTTACAATGACAGCTTTATTATTTACAATACAAATTATACAGTGTATATGGATTTGCAGCTCATTGCAGTTATCTTTAAATGGACCAGAATTTGCTTTCTTTAACATCATGTTTTACAAATTTTTCTAAGAATTTATTTGAAGTGGCTGTTAAAGATCCCTTCATTCTACAAAAAAGTGAAAGCTGGCAGTGTAACATTCTGAATGCAAACTATTTAGATAGTGTTTGATTAATTTAATTATCCTTGAAATTGGCTTTTCTCTTTTCTACAAATGCTGTCATCCCCTCTTTTCGATCATCCTAGAGAGGGAAAAAAGCAAAAGAAACAAAAATGTATTCCCCAAAAGACAAATACTGTGAATATATATATAAATAAAAACACACTTACTGTTGCAAATGTTGCATGGAATATTCTCTTTTCAAATCTACTTCCTTCTGTTAGTGTCAGCTCAAAAGCTGCAATATAAATGAATTTATTTTAAAGAATATGGTTAAT
Organism: Erpetoichthys calabaricus; assembly: GCF_900747795.2. Lineage (NCBI taxonomy): Eukaryota > Metazoa > Chordata > Cladistia > Polypteriformes > Polypteridae > Erpetoichthys > Erpetoichthys calabaricus. The sequence goes on from NC_041395.2 coordinate 278,694,711, forward strand.
GACTCACACACAGTGTTAGGTTTACAGACTATACAAATCTCATAAATTACACATAAACCTATGGTATCAATGAATTGCAAATATTAGATAAAATGAAATGTAACCTACAAAAAGTTTCATTTTGATTTCTTTTTGTTTTTCCTAACTAAACAATACTGCTGACTAATGTAAAGTATTTCTATTTACATCATTTGATCATAAGTGAATTCCATAAAGTATCAAAATTTTAGGAATCAACATTTTGGACTGTTTGTAATACAGTAATCATCTCACTAATTCTAATATCTTTATGTGATTGGTATTCATAAATTTCTACTGTGGCTGCTTCAGGTGTTACATATAGACCACTCATTACACAAAACAAATACTGTTTTATTCTGTAATATAGTTGCTAATCCAATTTTAAGAATACTTTGTACAGGTTCCTTTCATCATGAAGGAGGTTGGTCAATATGGCATAGGCTCTATGGAAACTTAATTTTTGTACAGTAGTTCAAACTGATACAATGTTTTCATAAAATGGGAAAGTATGGCTGACATAAACCTAGAATGAGCATTAATTGGCAGGCATTGTGGCTGAGTGGCTAAATCCTTGAAACTTAGTACATAAGCTTGAGGGTTCAAACTTTGCCTCATAATCAGTCTGTGACCTTGATTTTGTCACTTAACCAGCTTGTTTATTATCTGAATGCAAAACAAAGTTACTGTATCTGTTAAGAGGTTTTCTTTAATCATAAAGTAGCTAATCAAATATAGGCCAGTAGATACAAAATTAGAAACAAAATTATATATACATTATGGCATAGTGGCTAAGTCTTGAACTTCAATCCCTGAGGTCTATTTGTAAAAACAAAAAGGAAACATAACCAGTTGCATATCAAATGTTGTAAGTTGCCTTGAATTTACTATTTATAATGTTAATTTACTAAAAGTGCTTTTTTATACTTTTTTTTTTTACCGTTTTGTTATTTTGTTAATTATTCTAAATAACAAAATCATAGTAAAAAGAAGAAAGCACTTTCAGTAGCTATAATTAGTAAGTGGCATCTTTCTATTTCTTTTAACACAGAGAAATAATGTTTTCAAGACCTGACACAATTATCTTTCCAATCTGATGGATCAATACAGTCAGCACCGTCTGGCAAATTTTCAATGAATTCATATACAAATTTAGAATTCAGAAGCAGTTCACATTCTAATTAGCCAAATTAACAAACAGATATTTCAAGGGATGCCTTTGGTTAAAACTTTAGTTACAGCACTAAATAGGTTATCCACAAATGTAGCTCTGCAATAAAGATAATCTGTTCTAATATCCCCAAGAGCACAATGCAGAATGCTCACTTTGTTAACAGAAACATGCCTAATGCTATTATAAAATGCAGTAAAACATGCATTTTAAAGGATTTATATTGGTTTTGCAACACTGTAAAAATTCTGCTTTCACCAAAAACACATTTGTGCAGGTCAAACTGTTGTGTAAATACAAGACGTTGTTATAATTGCACTAACCAGCATTGACTGCTTCCTTTGCCATTGCACATACAAGTTTAGAGTTGTTTGCAATTTTCTCGCCACATCTGAGTGCTTCTTCTACCAACTGTTCCACAGGAAAGATTTTACTTACAAGGCCTGGGATAGACCAAAAAACAAAACAAAAAACACAAAAGTGGTGACTATAAAAACCCAGGAAATAACTATCATTACTGTCACTTATCTGTCAATATTCAAACACAAAAGAAGAGGACCACACACTTGAAAGGCTAGCATTTTGTTGCAGTCTTCTTTCATTTTATTATTCTAGTGATGTTTTTAAGCTGTAATGTCAATAAAAAATAGGATTAACCTTTGCTTAAGGCTACATCCACAGTACTACATTTTCATTTAAAAACACTGATAATTAGTATTTTGGACTTTTATCTACAGTACCTCGCCATTTTTAATGGTCAAAAAGTGAGACTTCTGTAAATACTTCCAAGAGCCATATACTATATCTCTGAAAAAATTTCAGGATGGATGGGTGAAAATGGAATTTTGAAAATGCAGACTCAGGTCCTTCTCCTGGTTGGATCCAGGTCATTACAATATATCAATATACAGTGCATCCGGAAAGTATTCACAGTGCATCACTTTTTCCACATTTTGTTATGCTACAGCCTTATTCCAAAATGGATTAAATTAATTTTTTCCTCAGAATTCTACATTCAACACCCCATAATGACAATGTGAAAAAAGTTTGAGGTTTTTGCACATTTATTAAAAATAAAAAAATTGAGAAAGCACATGTACATAAGTATTCACAGCCTTTGCCATAAAGCTCAAAATTGAGCTCAGGTGCATTCTGTTTCCCCTGATCATCCTTGAGATGTTTCTGCAGCTTAACAGGAGTCCACCTGTGGTAAATTCAGTTGATTGGACATGATTTGGAAAGGCACACACCTGTCTAGATAAGGTCCCACAGTTGACAGTTCATGTCAGAGCACAAACCAAGCATGAAGTCAAAAGGAATTTTCTGTAGACCTCCGAGACAGAATTGTCTCGATGCACATATCTGGGGAAGGTTACAGAAAAATTTCTGCTGCTTTGAAGGTCCCAATGAACACAGTGTCCTCCATCATCCGTAAGTGGAAGAAGGACTCTTCCTAGAGCTGGCCGGCCATCTAAACTGAGTGATCGGGGGAGAAGGGCCTTAGTCAGGGAGGTGACCAAGAACCCAATGGTCACTCTGTCAGAGCTCCAGAGGTCCTCTGTGGATAGAGGAGAACCTTCCAGAAGGACAACCATCTCTGCAGCAATCCACCAATCAGGCCTGTATGGTAGAGTGGCCAGACGGAAGCCAGTCCTTAGTAAAAGGCACATGGCAGCCTGCCTGGAGTTTGCCAAAAGGCACCTGAAGGACTCTCAGACCATGAGAAAGAAAATTCTCTGGTCTGATGAGACAAAGATTGAACTCTTTGGTGTGAATGCCAGGCGTCACGTTTGGAGGAAACCAGGCACCGCTCATCACCAGGCCAATACTATCCCTACAGTGAAGCATGGTGGTGGCAGCATCATGCTGTGGGGATGTTTTTCAGCGACAGGGACTGGGAGACTAGTCAGGATAAAGGGAAAGATGACTGCAGCAATGTACAGAGACATCCTGGATGAAAACCTGCTCCAGAGACGCTCTTGACCTCAGACTGAGGCGATGGTTCCTCTTTCAGCAGGACAACAACCTTAAGTACACAGCCAAGATATCAAAGGAGTGGCTTCAGGACAACTCTGTGAATGTCCTTCAGTGGCCCAGCCAGAACCCAGACTTGAATCCGATTGAACATCTCTGGAGAGATCTTAAAATGGCTGTGCACCAACGCTACCCATCCAACCTGATGGAGCTTGAGAGGTGCTGCAAAGAGGAATGGGCAAAACTGGCCAAGGATAGGTGTGCCAAGCTTGTGGCATCGTATTCAAAAAGACTTGAGACTGTAATTGCTGTCAAAGGTACATCGACAAAGTATTGAGCAAAGGCTGTGAATACTTATGTACATGGGATTTCTCAGTTTTTTTATTTTTAATAAATTTGCAAAAACCTCAAGTAAACGGTTTTCACGTTGTCATTATGGGGTGTTGTGTGTAGACTTCTAAGAAAAAAAATGAATTTAATCCATTTTGGAATAAGGCTGTAACATAACAAAATGTGGAAAAAGTGATGCGCTGTGAATACTTTCCGGATGCACTGTATCATATACTGGTCACCCTACTTGGAAGAAAACCATATTCCAACATAGCAGACATAAAGGAGTTGCTTTTCATGGCACTTATTGCATTGCTTACCTGTATGAATCTAAACTGCATTTTCTTCAGTACAAATGTTGCATACAGGCACAAAAGACAATTTATCTATTGCTACAGTTATAATAATTAATAATTTTTTGCATTTATATAGCGCTTTTCTCACTACTCAAAGCGCTTAGCAATTGCAGGTTAAGGGCCTTGCTTAAGGGCCCAACAGAGCAGAGTCCCTTTTGGCATTTACGGGATTCGAACCGGCAACCTTCTGATTGCCAGTGCAGATCCCTAGCCTCAGAGCCACCACTCCGCCTTTTGCGATTAATCCCATGGCTGGTGACGTAACTTTCCCTTCAAGGAGGACACTTCCTCTTCCTGTTTCTACCAATGCTCACATGACCAGTGTGGACAAACAGCAACGTCATAGGTTTTCAGTAGTTTTAGTGTAGGAGGAACAATGTTTTGTTTGTTTTTTTTTATTATATACAAGACCTTTTTTGTTTAAAAAGCACCATTTTTGTATGAAAACATACTGTAGTACTGTGGATGTAGCCTGAGCCTTGGCAGAAAAATAAAACAAGCACTTTATTATACTAGCAATTTTTTCACATTTTACACTATTTGACCTTTCCTTCTTGTTGGGCCACAACCACTCATTACTTAATGTACCCATTACTTAAGTAACAGATATCCATTACATAATGTATTAATGAAGAAGAAAAAAAAAAGCTTTTCACTTGTTAATGGCCTCATATATTCTACAAGTAGAAATAGGGATGTGAATAAAAAACATTTAAAATGTTTAAGCCAATCTGAGGTTGAAAACCGCTTTGTAAAATAAAAAAAAAAAAACATTTAGTACTTCAGCCCCTCTACCCTCCTACCTTTACCCTAATAGCATTGTGCTTTACAGAGAAAACTACACTTCAACATGCTTCCTTGTCAAACTGCAAGTCACTTGATTGTATAAATCACATTTGCACAACTGAATCAAATCAAGTGTAATAATAAAGTGACCTCTCACAGACTAGATAAAATGGTTCTGGAGCACATCCACAATGGTCTTAATCATTTTGTGTTCCTCAATGATGTGCACAATTGGAATTTAATAATGCAATAAGTGCATTATTAAAGTGTTCCCTTTGTTTGTACTGGAGCAATGATATAGTCGTGGCTTTCTGTCTGTAAGTATCCTGAAACCCATGACTGCTTTATGAGTCCTTCCTTACATGGTAGTGTGGTATAGCGGGTCCACAGCTCACGACAAAAAGGCCACTTTTTAAATAAATAATCGCTGCCTTCGCAGCTTAGAGAGGGGGCGTGGTACTGTGGCGGATCAGTTCCCGGGGAATTCATGATGCAGGCGATCCTCGCTTAACACTAGAATTACCAGAGTCTACGAAAAAACTCGTAGATCCGGCCCACCTTAAATCGCTTCTTAAATCCGTTCACACCTCTCCGCCAGCATCTTTTGTCCTCTAAATGTGCTGATAAAAGACAAGCTGCCAGCAGCCGGCTATTCCATTCCCCCTCCGACTTAGAACGTGAACGCACTTTTCCCAGCTCATGTCTTGATTGATTGTCTGGGAGTGAAGTGGAGTTTTAGAATGGAAATAATAGATCGTTATTTGGAACACACGCATTTCATGTGTGTACCGTTTCTACAGTAATCTGTGTAAACACATTGTTAAAGCAGAAACTTTTTCATATTTTAGTAATAAATGTTACAAAATATAGGCAGAAACTATAGAATGTGTAAAGCCCGAGTTCCAAAGATCAAATAAACACTTTCACAAAAGCTTCAAGGATAATGCAACAGTTTCCGTGGCGTAGCGCGCTAAGATTCGCCTTTCAGAGTGAGTAGCTTTGCTGTTCCTCACAGACATGAGTTCAATTCCCCGCTAGGGACAAAGTGTTACTTCTTTTTTTCTTTTTAATCTCAAACGGACATAAAATTTATAAATTGGTATGCACTGTCAGTTAATGAGATCGTTATATTTTCATATGGGATGCTCCTTTTAAAATATTTTTTTTTACAATTGAGACTGCAATTAACATGAACAACTGTCCTTATAACTTATTTTTTCAAGATCCATAACACACAGACAGACAGAGCACTGCGTAATAGAGAGACAAGTACAGACACAAACCAAGTGTAATCAAGAGTCCCGGTTCGATCCCCACTCACTCCTATATTTGCCGTTTTCAGTAGTAAGCTGGTCTTTTTGTTAATATTATACAGTACACACATGCAATTGGTTTGTGTCTGTACTTGTGCTGTTACTTAGAGAGTCAGATGGGGGAAGGGGTGATGTTAGAGCGCATGAGCTTATTCAGTGCTGCAGGAACAACGCACATGTACTGAAAGAAAAAAAAGATCAACATGTTGCCTTCCCTGTTTGTTTGTATATCTCTGCCTGTCTGTCTCTCTACTACGCAGTGCTCTGTCTGTCTGTGTGTTATGGATCTTGAAAAAATAAGTTATAAGGACAGTTATTCATGTTAATTGCAGTCTCAATTGTAAAAAAAATATTTTAAAAGGAGCATCCCACATGAAAATATAATGATCTCATTAATTGACAGTGCATACCAATTAATAAATTTTATGTCCGTTTGAGGTTAAAAAGAAGTAACACTTTGTCCCCAGTGGGGAATTGAACTCATGTCTGTGAAGCACAGCAAAGCTACTCACTCTGAAAGGCGAATCTTAGCGCGATACGCCACAGAAACTGTTGTATTATCCTTGAAGCTTTTGTGAAAGTGTTTATTTGATCTTTGGAACTCGGGCTTTATACATTCTATAGTTTCTGCCTACATGTTGTAACATTTATTACTAAAATATGAAAAACTTTCTATTTTAACAATGCGTTTACACAGATTACTGTAGAAACGGTACACACATGAAATGCATGTGTTCCAAATAACGATCTATTATTTTGTTCCAAATAACGATCTATTATTTCCATTCTAAAACTCCACTTCACTACAAGATAATCAATCAAGGCATGAGCTGGGAAAAGTGCGTTCACGTTCTAAGTCGGAGGGGGGATGGAATAGCCAGCTGCTGGCAGCTTGTCTTTTATCAGCACATTTAGAGGACAAAAGACACTGGCGGAGAAGTGTGAACGGATTTAAGACGCGATTTAAGGTGGGCCGGATCTACGTGTTTTTTCACAGACTCTGGTAATTCTAGTGTTAATGTGCACAGGTGAGGAGTCGTCTGCATCCGTAATTGTTCCCGGGAGCTGCCGATTACCACAGCTGATCCACAATCTCATAATAAATAGAAGCACGAGGCGGCTAGGAGGAAAAGAAGAAAAAAACAGATGGAAGTTGCAGGAGAGGAAGGCGGCTGGAAGCAGGTAGAGGAAAGCTGGTGCAGGAGAGAAGGAGAGAGAGCAAGCACAGGCTCGCGCTGTATGCAGGCAGCTGGGAGAGGCGAGCCCGAGTGGGGTGTTTGGCCGGCACCCGAGGGCCAATGGTAGTGGTTGCTCCTGCTCAGCGCTTCTTGGGAGCAGGAGTGACCAGGAGAAGGTTGGCTCGCTGCAGCGAAGGCAGCGGGAGTCGGAGATTTGGAGTAGAATCCCCAGCGTGAGCGTCCTGGCTGTTGGGGGAAGCCAAGTCTAGGTCTGGTAGGGGCTGAACTAAGCCAGGGATCGGGAGTCCACCAGACCAGTCGAGCAGAAGAAGGTCAGCTGCATGTAGGGTGACTCCCCTGGTGCATAGCCTGGATGGCAGAAGCAGGGGAGTCACCAGTAGAAAGGCACCGGGTTGATTTTAAAAAGACATCTTCTAGTCATTGTTGTAACCTTGTTTTTTTTTTTTTTTTTTTTTAAAGATTTTTTTTCTACTGGATTTTAACCTCCACGATTTCACCTCTGTTTTAATGGATTACTTATTTAATAACTTATTTTGATACATTGCACTTTATTTAATTGGGACACTTTGTTTGTTGATTTTTAATAAAAGCACTTTGCACTTTTTGCACTATCCCTTTGCTTCATTTTTGTGCTTCACTGCTTAGAGCTCATCCGTGACATTACCAACGGTGTCGGGTTCAAGGGCTCCCAGAAACTGAATAGAATGGAGTAGAACCCGCATCATCACAGGGAGTTTTCTGTATGGGAGGTGAGCATATAAACTAACAGCAGTCATGCTCTGCATTAAGTAAATAGATCTTATCTAAAACCGAATAAAGTTTAACCCATCTGCCATTTAAACTCCTTGTTACTTTATTATTCTATCTGCGCATTGAATTGAAATGGATCAAAAAAACAAACAAACAAAAAAGAGGGAGTATCAACAGCATGTGATAAACTATCCCACTGTGTGGATGCACTAAATAGACGGATCGATGGACACAAAGAGAGCGCAAGCGAGATGGCAAGAGAACACATGCTGCTGATCTGATATGCATCTCCCATTAAGTAATAAACCATCCCCACAAGCATAAAACACAGAACAAACCTTTGTGTTGTAATAGTAGACATGTAAGAGGCACCATGTGATCCACATGAACTTCCAGTGCTTAGTTGAATTCGCCAAAAATAAGACGAAACATTAAATCTTCCTATTTTAAGTTGCCATAATTTCCATTTAAACATTTACATGCTACCAATTCTTTATGTAAAATGATTACCAGATTTCTTGAATTTTCACACCCTTACTAGAAACCACAATTGTTCTAATATATAAATACTTAGGGAGTTTTCCAGGCTTGAGTAAAGAACCAGCAGCCCTATATGCAAATCAAAAAGAAATGTGTCTCCCAATGACACTACACTATTAGAATTTTTCTTTTTAATTTTTTTTTTTTGTGAGGGTGCAAGGCATCTCCATAGGGTGAGTTGAGCAACAGAGGTGAAGGATAGTTCTTTTGTACCAACATGACTGAACATTTTCACACACTTATTCCGTTTGCTTTGTTCTGAATTGGAAGATGGTTAGTTACTTTTTCTCAATGTCCAGTTAGATTGGTTAGATTCCCACTGCAAACTTTTATGCAAGTACATATATTAATAAATGCCCCATAAGTGTATCATGCATATTTTTCATTGGGCAGAATGATTTTTTCCCCAGGTAAAATATGATTGAGAGTCGAAAACAGTTGTGTTTGCGCACTGTTATATTTTCCATAGCTACTTGGTTTAAACCATTTACCAAATACAGACTTACAAGCAAAACAGCTATTATTGGACAGCAGTAAAACTACCTGAAAGTTATGGTGCTACACATGGTACAATAAAGACGCGACAAAAAGGCAAGCGTACTAAAGAAGGCTCTGCAGTTTCATTCAACTATTTTGTTGCGTACTTACTCTGAAGTAACCACCATATGAACATAATAACCACAGTTGAGTTGACCTCATATGGCTACTGTCATAACTCTTAAAAATGTTTGTTGATGTCAAAATGTATTATTTATGTATATGTATGTATATCATATACGTGCAGGGTGTCACGCTTGGGTCACAGAACTGCACAGAAACACAGGAGATTGTAGAGACAGGACCTTTATTCAAACACTTCAAACAAACATGTCTCTTTCAGAAGTAAAACGAGCTCAGTATGCAGTTAGTTCTCGATTAAAGAATAGACAAACATCTTAAGGGAGCACAACGGGAGCAGGACCCCCAACAGGAGCAGGGAATGTCTGGGGGAGGAGAGAGAGAAACAAAGCAATCAGCCAAAAAGGACAGGTGCTGTTCAGGCTTTTAAGTAAGCGTAGCGTCACGCGAAAAGCATATCACGCAACAGAGCAGCCGCAAGTAAGCCCAGCAAGTAAGGGAGCAATGTGAAGGTAGTCTATCAGCGTTTTTTAAGAGGGTTTTTTTGAGGAGCGTCCGTGTCTTCTAGGGGTGCGTTCAGCCCCCCTGCTCACAAGGGGCTGGCAGTGGTCATAAGCTGGCTACTCAACGAATGTACGGCACTGACTGATCACCTCCTGTGTGCTTGCAAATGGCACTGGGAAATGACTATAGCCGGTTGTGGTGGTTTAAGAGGAACAAAACAGAAAACACAAGAACACTCAGCTGGAGATGCATTACAGTCAATCAGCAGCAAGGAGAAAGGAACGCTGTAGCAGTCCAGTGCCGCTAAGATTCACACTATCCATGGTGATTTGTTTATTTTTATGGTGGAGATTCCAGGGACGCACCCAGCCTTGGCCCGACCCGCACGCACTCACAAACAGACAAAAACAAAGCAAACCGGTAATCAAACAGCAAATAAAGAATGTAATGAAAACAAATGAAATAAATGAAAACAACGATACCACCTCTGTTCCCCTTAAGGCAATTACACATTAAATACAACAAAGCACAAACAAAACACACAGTAAATCATGAAAAACGTTAATGAAAAATGGCAACAGATGAAATGTAATGATGAAAATAGATAGTCCACAGATCCGTATATTGAATGGGAATGTAAAGATAGTCCTACCGCTAGTTCCTGAAATGGTGAAGACGAGTGGGCGGGTTCAGGAGCACTCCTTTCTTTGCAGGATGGCCATGAATCCACTTACAGTCCTCATGTACACAGAAAGACGGCAGACAATCCAGACGCCAACCATGAAACGATCCAGGACAAAACGAACAAGTACAGGTAACCCAACAGAAGGCAGACAGACATGAACTTGAAACACAAATTACAAAAATCTTTTTTTTTTGATTTTGGTCACCGGCCCTCTTTTTAAAAGCCGCGTTGACACCCTTTGACCCCAACAGCCCCAGCATCCTCAGCAGAAAACCAATCAGAGCCACTGCAGGGACTGCTGGGAGTTGTAGTTTCAAATTCTATTGGCTACTTTCACCATCCCAAGCCACGTTTTCCTCTACAGTTGCATCCTGTTCTCTCTACAGTACAGTATTACCACAAAAAAAGCCATAAAAATTGCAGAGGATATTTGTGGTTTCCACTAACAATTATTAGATAGTCATTCACGGATTTTTCCTTAGAACCTGAGGCCGCAAACTCAGAACCACAACTTCGCAGGGGTCTACTGTATGTCAAATCAAGCATTTCTTGAATTTTGCCCCCATCTTTACAAAGCATGAGGTAATATGCATATACATTCCCCCATGACGCCACATAAGATAATGTTAAAGTAGGCTGCATTCATGCAAATTGGCATGCACATAAAGATTATTGACACAAGTGTGGATGGCATGAAAACTGTACATGAATCACAGACAATATCAAATTACATGTGGTCATGGGTGTAAACTGTGCTTTAGTAGCCAGCATATTGCCATGAAGATAGACAAGGCTGGACTGATGAGTGACACCAACCGGTCATACAGGTATGCTGAGCTTTGTATTCCACGAACCCCTGGAACATTACCATTACATTTGACAAGTTCAGGAAAGTTCAAGGAGGCAGGTGGAAACTCCTGGGGCAATGTTTAAACAGAGCCATGCAGATGATCATAGGAGATCACAGAAAGAGACACAGCATTGCACAATGGAAAACAATCGGGACAGTGGATGAGTGAACATTGACTGCAGAAATTGTGCAAGAATAGCTGTGGTTAGTTTCAGTAAACTGTAACTTTACAAGGTTTTTTTTTTTTGTTGGAGTAACAGCGGGAGGGTGATTCACCTAAAAGTACAGTTGTGGATCACCCATCCATACATTTTCTAAACCCATTTGACCCTGAGCAGTGTTGTGGGGAGGATGGAGCCTAACCCAGCAAGCACAGTGTGCAAGACAGGAACAGTCCCTGGAGCACTCATTTTTAAATAAGCATGCCCGTTACTGGGCTTTACTCTCACTCAGAGTGTGCGTCCATCATTTTCCATTGGAAAATGTCTTTGCATATAAGGTAATATGAAGACCATTGACCAAAAAGGTGATTTAACACAAATACCTGTAGGTCTATTTAACTTTACCAAGCTAAGTGAATTACATTTAAAAGCTTAAATGCATATAAGCGGATTGCTGTGAAGAGAATTTTCACATTCTAATGGCTACAGGTTTAGGCAGATTTGGTGGATACCATAATTAGCTAACACTACAGGTTTTGTTTTTTTAAACTTTTATAATAAAAGTGATTATGGTCTATTAACAAAATGGTAATTATTTTGTTAATCATACAATGCATTTAAATTTGATTCTTTTGTAACTTAATTGTAACATAGCAAATGGTGATATTAGTCTTTGCTTCTGAAAACAGCCTGTAGTCACAAATGTTCAAAAGTAGACATAGACAAAAACTGCGTACTTCATCTTGTGAAAGGCTAAATTACTGCAAAGCAAGCTAAAAAGATCCCAAAAACCATGTTACTTGGTCACACTCTGAAACTTACACTCTCCATATAATAAAACTAACAATTTATTTGCAGATATTATTTGGAGATTAACTGTTCACTTTGAATAAACACTGACAATTTCATATAATGAAATTGGGTGGGGTAGGGAGGGGGTGATGAAAGTACCAAACATGACACTAAGACATTATATTCTCAAAATAACTGATAATAGAATTACTAACACATCTTTTATGTAGCAAAAGCTATACCAGATTCTTTGGCTTCTTTGGCAGATATCCTGTCCCCAGTAAGAACCATTTCCATGGCCAGTGATTTGCCCACAGCTCTTGTCAGCCTCTGAGTTCCTCCTGCACCTATAAACACATAACCAGTCCTGTTAAAATGCAGGAAACTGTTAAGCAGTAATTAACAATCTGTGTAATCACATGCTCAAAATAGTAAAAATAAAGTCAATGACTTTTGAACAGTAAGTACAGGCTTATTTGTTAAAAAAAATGATGCTACTTTCAAAAAGTGTTATCAGTACTGTATATGCCAATATACTTCAAACTAAAGTAATAGATAATTTACTTTTACTTTGTAAATAATTGAGTAAATTTGTTTAATACAAATCAATACACAGTAAAATATGCTGTGCAACTAGAATCTTGAAAAGACACACACTACTTCTTTCAGACCATACACATACAACAGACAATACCTAAAGTGTCCGATTTCAAAAATCATTTTAAACCTTGTGTATTATGGATTGTAAAGCCCTAACATGGTGATTCATAAGCTATTTACTACTGTAAAACCTTCTGGCAAAGGTGCCATTAGGCTAATTACTAAAAAATTTGGATGCTCATTTACTGTGTATAATTTTGCACTTATGGCATTGCAGGTGTCAGTTCTTAATCTCTGTTGGAGAGAGATTTGTCTTATTACAGTAAAAATACTGCAGATGCAAAGATATTGTTCTTGGGCTTAGGTCGGATAGTTCCCTTGATAACTTAAACAATGCATATTTATCTTTTTAGTTCAATACCTATTTAATCATCAGCATACTGTAGGTTAAAACAGGTGAGCACCAACATTGATAATTGACTGTTTTTTGATGGAATTCAATTTTGTAGTTAATATACAGCATAACTGTGTATAGCTTTGGTTGCACAAAAATGTTTTTTAGTTTTTGACCTGTGAATTTTTTCCCTGTGTTTCTGTTTTATTTAATAACAGATTTGGTTGAACTAGACCAAAATCCTAAGCAAAAATGGAAAGAAATTCTGAACTTAGCAAAGTGGTTTAGTAAGTAAAAGGTATTTCTTTGATACTTAGATGATACATAAAAAGATTAATAAAAACAAAACTGAGAGTATAATAACTAGTCAAAGGTAACTTATTACGCCTTTGTTTGCCAAATGTTTTAGAAAGAGAGAGAGAGAATGTTTACTGTAAGAGTAGACTTTAAGCTAGAGAAAAACAAACATTGTTAACATTTGGAATTGGATTAATATTTAAAAACAATCGATTAGACAAACTCAAAAATTTGCCCTCTTGCCATGGCTTGATACTACATGGGTGTTGCTAAACACTCACCATTCTCTGCTATCCTGCAATCAAATATGTTTCTGAAGCAGAGTAGGAAAGAATTTTTTTAAGGGACAGTTTTCTGCTATACCTTGGCAGATTTTATGCAGTGTTTGTTTTTCAAGCACTGAATAAAAGGAGTCAGTGAAATATCGTGTGCATGGTCAGATAAATCTGGTACTCGATGATGATCATATTATTCTCTAAAACCCATACATTGAAATCTCCCTATAAAATCCCTCAAATTTGTTGATACAAAGGTGACACAAAAGTGTCAATATTTACTAGTGAAACTGGAGGGTACTACTGACACAAATTTTCCAGTGAAACATACAGGTGACAGCAGTGCCTAAAAGCTATGGAAAATAGTTATTCGTGATAAGGGTGATGCATAAATCTTTGCGGGTGGTAGTTCACTCACCCCTTTGAACTGAGACTCAGTAGAATATTTTATTCTAAAGGAACTGGTGCATTAAAATATGTAGTTTAATTGTGGCAAAAAGTTATTCCTCACTCACATGCCAGCGTCGGGGCGTATCTTACATCCGTTTAAGCTAGTGAACGAGAGAACTACTTAATGGATTTAGATCAGGTTTTTTTCTAGAATTTGCTTGAACATTCCAGTTGATTTTGCGACTTCTCTCATCGTGCTAAGAATCATAGTTCGCTTGCAGAAGCGATATATTCGCACCAATCCGAGACAGTGGCTGTGGGCCGAGGGCAAGGGAAAGCGTGACATCAGGAGTAGGGAGCCCTCCTCGCTGTCCTGTTTTACTTCAATGTGGACGAAGCCGCAGGAGACGGCTAGTAACGCATAAATAAAATTTTCTGGTGCAATGTATCCATTAATTATTTTCTCTGCTATTATGTAATGTCTTCCTTTTAACAATTAATAGTTATTAATAAGATTATAAAATGTGATCAAAATTTGCTTCCCTAAGTACCAACAAATTATACCAAATAAAGCAGAAAGCAGTCTGTGGTTATCAGTTGATATGAAAGTGACTCACAGCTCACATGCACTCCAACAGGAGTGTGTGAAGCAGATTGCTGATAGAAGACTTCACCTTGTATTAGTGGAGATTTAGTCAAGTTTAATTTAACAAATGTTATTTTCATTTGACAATGTTATTTTGCAGACCATTAAAAGCAGGGTGATTTAGATAACTGCAAGCCGGGCTTTGGTTCCTTTATAAGAATACATATTCATAAATAATGAAACCACATTTCACAAAATGAAGGTAGTAGGCCATATGAGGAGAAGAAACAAAAATTCCCATTTCTGGCTAAAGGCAAACTTGGAAAATAAATGCCCAAAATCATAGCTTGTGAGCATAAAAGTAATCAACAATGTGTCCTTTACTAATTTATCAGCATTTTGGCAAGTCTAAATGGGCTGTTTATATATTATGTTATTTAAGGAGTGCTCGACACTTGTAAGGTATGTTTTAATTACTGCAAAAATGCTGCATTTAGACATCTTTATTTGCTTTGTCCTAAAAAAACTGAAAATTGTTAGTATTTTTATTTTTAAAAATAGCAACAAAAATCCAGATTATTAAAGAAAGACTACTTTTTATCCATGCAACTAAAACAAAACAAACAAACAAAATGCAATTCTTACACTAAACTAGTCGCAGCTTCAATATATCATGAACAAAATAAAGCTTAATCTAACTTGCAAAATAAGCAAGTGAAATTAAAGGTCAAAGCACAAAATGCACCAGTAAACTGTAAAGTCACTTACCTGGAACTGTCCCAAGAAGAATTTCAGGTTGTCCAAACTGTGCCTTCTCTCCAGCATAAATAATATCACACATCATAGCCAACTCACAGCCACCACCAAGCTACAAGTGAAAACGTACCATTAGGCATCTAGCAATTTAAACAAAATAATACTGTAAATAGAAAACTGACAGAAACTTTTACTAGAGATCCTGAAGATTCATCTACTATGAAAATGACTAAAGAAATAATGAAATCTATGATAAAAATATCACAGAGTATAAGACAAGGAAGTTTAGTTTCTGATGTCTATAAACAAAAAGGTACATTAAAAAAAAAAAAAAAAAAAAAAATTATATATATATATTGTGGGAAGCAGCCCGGACACAGACAGACGGACATCGTTTTAAAGTCCCCGCACACGTTTATTCACAAATATTAAAGTGCACAACCCAGTGCCGCAGCACCAATCACCCCACAAGTCCAAGCCAACACACACTGCCTTTCCTCTCTTCAGGCCACCTCTTTCCTCTCCCAGACCTCATCTTCTTCCACCCGACTCCAGCCCTGAATGAAGGGAGACGGCCCCTATTATTGTCCCCCGGATGTGCTCCAGGTGTGCTCTGGCAATCTTCCACCGACACACCCCAGTGTGGTGGAAGTGCCGGCTGCATCCCCGGAAGCACTCCGGGTGTCCCTGCTCCTCTTCCCCCAGCACATCCTGGTGTGGCGGAAGTGCTGAGGTCCAGGGCTCTCCAGGCATTGGGGTGCCCCCTGGCGGTGACCACGGGCCCCTACAGGGTTGAGCTTCAAAGCTCTGTACCCGTGGTCCCCACAGCAACCAGGGCGGTCACCCCCTCGTTGGAGGAGGCGTGAGCCCTCCTCCGGTCCTCTTGGGCGTCCCGGCTGGGTTCCACAATATAAATTATTTTATATATATGTATATATATATGGGCGGCACGGTGGCGCAGTGGGTAGCGCTGTTGCCTCGCAGTTGGGAGACCTGGGTTCGCTTCCCGGGTCCTCCCTGCGTGGAGTTTGCATGTTCTCCCCGTGTCTGCGCGGGTTTCCTCCGGGCACTCTGGTTTCCTCCCACAGTCCAAATACATGCTGGTTAGGTGGATTGGCAATTCTAAATTGGCCCTAGTGTGTGCTTGGTGTGTGGGTGTGTTTGTGTGTGTCCTGCGGTGGGTTGGGCACCCTGCCCGGGATTGGTTCCTGCCTTGTGCCCTGTGTTGGCTGGGATAGGCTCCAGCAAAACCCCCGTGACCCTGTGTTCGGATTCAGCGGGTTGAAAAAATGGATGGATGGATGTGTGTGTGTGTGTATATATATATATATAATATATATATATATATATATATATATATATATATATATATATATATACGCACACACAAAAGCACATTTTACCTAATTGGAATACTGAAAGTGACTCATTATCATTACTAGCAGAATTTTTTTAAATTAAGAAATGCATATATTCAATTTCCTTTTTGTATTAAAAATATAAAAATAAACAATACTTTGATTTATGCAAAAGAAAACATGTTTCAATGAAAATTGTGAAAAGTACTAAATTCTAATCTAATGTTTGCAGGACTTGCATTTCAATTCGTAATTTCAACCACTGATCAATTATAAGCCCTCTGCCATGAGATGGGAGTGGAAAAGGCAAACTGGAAATAGAAAAATTTAACAATATTGCTACTTTAACAACTCCCAATTACTGGTTTAATTTCTTAACAGTCCTCTTACCAGTTACTTGAGTATATGAAGTACATCAACTTTACACCAAGTCAACATTTCAAAGCATTAAATAAAACCTACAAAACTAGCTACACCTGCCTTAGGGCAAAGTCAGATGGAGACATCTATGTATGAATTAGATGTATTAAGTTTGAAAATTGCATTAATGCATAACCAACAGAGTACACCAATGGATCTCATATTTTTGTATACTGCTTGTGCACTTCATTCTGGCTGAAACATGCATATGCAGTTAAGTATTACAGAGATCCGTTTGTAACAATCATTTTAAGCTGTACACAGATGCAATAAATGTTCAGGGAAAATATCCATAAAACAATCATTATCACAGGCCAGGTAAATTATAAATTATAATATTCATAACCAATATGGAATCTGAAATTACTGTATAAATTACAGAGAAGAGAGTGTCTACTCCATGTAGGAGTCTGCTGTCATGACTAAAAAGGTTTGGAAACATGAGAAAATACTGATTAAAAAAAATTCTTTCTCATGGGAAATGACTGTCAGTCAGTCATTATCCAATCTGCTATATCCTAACACAGGGTCACTGAGGTCTGCTGGAGCCAATCTCAGCCAACTCAGGGCGCAAAACAGGAACAAATCCTGGGCAGGGTGCTAGCTCACCGCAGGGCAAACACACACATACACTAAGCACACACTAGGGACAATTTAAGATCGCCAATGCACCTAACCTGCATGTCTTTGGACTGTGTCCCGGTTTTCTATGGTGGCGACCTGCGCCACCGCCACCTAATCAAAGCACCGTGATGTTCCTGTATTGATGGATTGGAAGCCAGAGGTCTACATGACCATCATCATCAAGTCCTTCCATGAGAACCCTAAATACAAAGTGGATGGTTTCATTTATGTTAGGTAGAATGCCCAGAGGGGGCTGGGTGGTCTCATGGCCTGGAACCCCTACAGATTTTATTTTTTTCTCTCCAGCCGTCTGGAGTTTTTTTTTTGTTTTGTTTTTTCTGTCCTCCCTGGCCATCAAACCTTACTCTTAATTCTATGTTAATTAGTGTTTTCTTATTCTAATTCTTACTTTGTCTTCTATTTCTCTTTTCTTCATTATGTAAAGGACTTTGAGCTACATTATTTGTATGAAAATGTGCTATATAAATAAACGTTGTTGTTGTGGGAGGAAACCAGAGCACCCGGAGGAAACCCACGCGGACATGGGGAGAACATGCAAACTCCATGCAGGGAGGACCCGGGAAGCAAACCCAGGTCTCCTTACTGCGAGGCAGCAGCGCTTCCACTGCGCCACCATGCCGCCCGGAAATGACTATTTGCCAGCATTTCAGTTTGCACTGGATTGATTTAACCTGTTGTTTATTTTACATAGCAGAAGTTAAAAGATGTGTTAATCTTTACAGACAAAGAAAAGGAGTAGCAACTCATTAATATTATTGAATTATAGGAGACCAAAAAAAAAAAAAAAACAGATACTTTTGCATTACCGCACTTCCCCATGAAAGCCTTAGACTGCTATCCCAACAGGGCTTTAAAAGACAGTTGGGAATAAATATACCCATTGCTTTCATCACTATTTGTTGTATTACAACAATCACTCTGTCACTTATTTAATTAGTGGCAAACTATCTGCATTTTTACTCTCCTTTCTTCCATAGCAAGCAGCATTGGGTACTGCTGAAAATGGTGCACACAAATTAACATAATGTGTAAGGGTGTTTAATAACATTAGACATAGTATCTCCCAATCATGTTAAAAGGCTTAACATATCCTACAACTAGTGTGCTTTTCTACATTTTTATTAAAACACATCCATACTTAAGATCTCTTCTGTTTATACCTTGAGGCACTCTTGTCTAACTTCTCATTATGTTGTAACACAAACAGACCCAAGTACCCAAAACAACAAAAGTAATTGAAAAATAAAAACTAAGAATTAATAGCAGAAATTGGCAAAGATAATGCACTTGATCCATACATTTAAGCAAAATTGAACTGCTTTGTTCTCAATTTCCAACACTAGGCCCACGTCACCAACTAAATGGAACTAAAGAATTACAATGGCAAGAGATATGCTCTCTGTAGACTGACTTCAATGGAAATTTATAGAGATTCATGTGGTGACCCATGAACTCTCAACTGACAGGGACAGAGTTTGGAAAAGTGTTGAGGAAAAGAAAGAGAGTGGGGGCAATAACAAGTGATCAGAAAGTAACATGTATTATGTTAGTAGTAAACATGATGGGCAACATCCTGGCTGTTTTAAATTGTTCTGATAGGTCAGTCTGTTACATGTTGAGGTATTTATTTAAAAGTTAACTTTGCCCTGATACAATGACTGTCATCTTGTGGACCATAATTTCAAAACTACTGACAAAAGAATCAGACCTGTTTGTAAATGTAACGTTGTAGCCGGTCTGTTTGCTACCTAATTAAACCCATTCATCATATGTCAATCATCAATGTATTTTTTACGTTTTCACTGCCCTTTTATGAAATCTCTAGCAACACTGGTCTTACTGTAAAGGAAATCTTGGCAGACTTTGCAGTATATACAATGTATTTCATCAGCATACACTTCTACTTGTTATCAATAGCTGGTATACTGACCCTTTAAATAGTTATCATTGTGTTCTTGGACATGTTACTGCTTCATGTTTGCAGCAGGTGTCACAGTAGTTGGTCATACAAATATTTGGTCTATTTCAAAAAAATAAAATGTTCAATATACGGAACTAAAGTGTCAAAGCCGATTTCAAGTGCAATAGTGCCAGTAAAATATTATAGCAGCACTGACAAGATGTGTCAGCCTGGGGATGGCTTCAGTAACAGCATGACCAAACATTACATATTCAAATGAGAAGTTTCAGTATCTGCTACAATGGAGCCTATAAAAATGGCAAGCTTTCCACGGCTGTATGATTTTCAACTTGTGCAACTAAAGCGAGCCATGTATATAAGGCCAGCAAGCTAACTAAAAGAGCGTGAACCATGGTTTCAGAGAAATGGGATAAGTAGAAAACTTAGTCTGACTCAACAAAGTACCAAATGCCAAGGAGACCAAAAATAAACTTTCTCGGTTCTGAAGAGTTGCAGCAGTGTAAGGCGGAGATGGCAGTGGAATTGCACAAACAGGGGATTAGGCAGATTATGTAGGCAGTACAGAGCTGCAGAGAAGGGAGAGTTTTGAATCTGAGATCCACAACCTAGAATGCTGGTTGCAGTGTCAGTTTTGAAAGTAAGACTTCCAAGAGACTGCAACATCAGCAGATCCATACAAAGAAGCTCCTCTTCCCACATGTAATGGACAGATCACTGCCGCATTAAACACCAATGCTGTACCACATGACAGCTCCAGACTCAACATCTCTGCTGCACAACACAACAGCACAATGCTTAACATCCTTTCTGATGTGTCTTTGTCACAAACTGCACAACTGCAGTGAAAGAGCAGACTGGCCCTGCATTTCCAAGAGTGTACGTGTGGCTACAGAGACTTGGAAATGACTGCTGGGACAAGGAATTTTAAAAAGATGGCAATGCAATTATAGCCTTGATAAGTTGTGTTACCCGGGGGATAGCACCAGCTAAGAGTCTCAAACTGCCCCCAGTGCCAACCACAGGGAGCCTATGCATATTGCAAGTCTTCCACAGTCATACAATTTCCTACTAGTGAAATGTCCCTCTAAGGGCAGCAAGCTACTTAAGAGTGATGCAGCAATGAATTACGTCGACACTGGCAAGCATCACACAGTGCTACAATATGTTAAATTATTACTAAAATTCCATGCAATTTTGAAAAGATCACAACATAATTACTTATACCACGTGTACAAACAGCATATTAAAGTTATTTTTTTTATTCTCCAACACTCCCTAACAAATATTCAGATGGCAAGATGCAAAGATTAAAAAAATATATATTTTTGGGGTTGGGGGGGGGGGGGGGAAAGATTAGTCTTAGATTGACATTCTCTTATGGAATAGATGGGTTGACAACATTAGGTAAATTACACAACATAAAAATACTTAACTCAAACAGGGCCAATTTAGAATAATCTATCAACCTAACTTAACATCTTTGGGATGTAGGAGGAAACAGGAGTACATGGAGAAATTACTGGGGGGGGGGGGGACACGCTGAGAATATTCAGCTCCCACACAGATAGTGACTGGGCAGAGAATCAAAAATATGTACAAATTTTAAAGTACAGTACTTTGCTTAAAGGGACTTATCTTAAGGTTATGTTCTAGTTAAAGGGATTATATAAATTTCATTGATATATGAACCCCCATAGCTGTTTAATTTAATTCAGAAGGACTTTCCCATTATATTTTAAGGTCTCATTTTACAAAAGGAACAATGTGAAATGTCTGCTATGGTACCATATACTGACTCATAATGTCACGTCTACTGTGACAATACAATGCTGCACCCACCAAAGATTACAGAAGACTATAGAATATCACAACCATTTTCAAAAAAACATAAGATTAAAATAATTTACAATAACATGCACAAAATACTAGTCTACTAACTGAAGAAAAGAATGACTAAATAAGAACAACATATAAAGATCATCCCTGCAGGCTTAAAGGACAAGTTTGGTATTTTTCAAGTTGAAGTTATTTCTTCACAACCATATTATATCTTAATATGACATAAAATTGCATTCTAAAGTTGTAAAGCATATTAAAAAAAACAGCCCCGCTCTTACATTTTTATAATGGAGCTTGTGGTTACCTGGGTCCCTTTCTGAAGAAGCTTTAAAATTTACAGAAAACATCCACTTTAAAGTAGCAAAGGTTTCAATTTAAGAAAAATATCGCATCTCTTAGTGTATTAGGTCTGGGATCATCATAAATCGGGCTCCCCCTGCCTGTGATTTAGCTAGAACTCCTAACTATCTGTTTGATTTTGATATGTGGGCATGTCTAGCGGCTCTTCTGGAACTCTCATTTCTGCATCTCATTATCTAGAGGGTACTGGAGCAGAGATTGTTAGAGCTAAGTGCCTTCCTGACATTAGGTTACCTTTTGCAAAAAGCAAGAAGGACAACAACCTTATTCTAACCTCAGGTCACAAGACTAGCAGGGATGGCTTTTACAACTGCTTTTAGGTAGCAGATTAACCTGACAAAGTTTGCTTTACAAATTCGTAAGCAATTCTCATCATGCCAACAAACCATAAAACCATACAATACATCCTAACAGTTCAATTATTATTCCATGAGACATGGTGTTCTCTAATGCATAACAACTTTGCTCTTTTAGCCCAAACAATAGAATTAAAGATAAAATAGGCAAATCAGAAGCAAGTGTAAAAGGCAGTACTATGAAGTACAAGCTGTGTTATACATAAAGAGCAATCAACAACCTGTACTTATTACTATATAAGAAAAATATATTTCAAATACGGTATTTCATATTTCAAAAATTAACTTACGGCAAATCCATTTACAGCTGCTATAATAGGCTTCCTTACAGTAGACACTCTGTTCCAATGAGAAAGGAAGTTTCCACCATAACACTCCTGAAATGTTCTGTTTTGCATCTCTTTAATATCTGCACCAGCTAGAAATACAAAAAGGCTATATGAAAACTACACCAATGCAGTCTCTGCTACAAAAGATATACTACAAAAAATAAATATACTGTATTTTCAATTATTTGTAAACGTCCACAGGTTAACATACAATAGAAATTACATAAATCACCTAATTTGTCATCCATGTTAGATCCTGCTCACATTTATTACTAGGAGCCACTGAAATCCACAAAGCAAGGAAAAATAAACACTTGCAATTTTTTTTTTTGTTTTTTCTGTTTTCATTACAAAAATTATACAGAATCAAAACCTCTGGCAAGAGTAAAACTAGAATGGAAGGCCACACTTCTACACAGCACTGTTGCCAATGTCATACAGAGTCAATTAACTTGACACGTTATGCTTTAGATGTGAGGAAAAGAAATTGGCAACCCTGAGAAAAGCTCCGTAAACACAGGAAAAACATGCAAAACTCACAATAATAGTGACCCATATGGAAATTAAACTCTAGTTTCTATAAAATAGGAAAATAAATGTGTATTTTTAGACATTTTTTGTGTAAAAGCCACAATGTAAAAGTAAAGACTATTATTGCTAATAAATGCCGATTGTCAATATTTTTGAAACTTAGTACGTTTTATAACGAATGATGTTACAAAGTCTAAAATTCAGAACAAAATCAAAATAAAAATGAAACAAACCATTATTTGGTTTGGGTTTAAAACCCAAAGATTTAGGCTGCCACTTCTCACATAAGTTTAGTTCGTTGTTGTTTCTGCAGATCTGAGAATCTTAAGGGATGTGGCACTTTATTCTAATGTCATCTATTATTTCTGTCCTATTGACTTTTTTTTCATTATTCTTTTGGTATCCTTCCCTCCATGCCCAAAATGTACAAGCTCTCCAGGTCATTCTCCTTTTTTCTTTAAACATGTCCAGCTTGTTTCTGTTCATTGTACATTTTAACAGTTTCATACTAATTCTTTCTTTTGACCTTGCCACTGTATTTTTCCTCATTGTAGCTTAGAACATGATCATTTTAATAGTACACCTTCCCAATATACCCCATGTTCTGCCATTATTGGCCAAGTCCTGATTATATACACAATACAGTGTCACATAATGCTTGCATAAACTTACCTCAAGTCCAAAAAAGGCTCTCCTACGAGTAACAGTCATCAAGCAAATCCCAGAAATTCTCCTAAACAAATTTTGCAACCAGCATCAACATAATTTCACTCTAAAAATTAAGTATCATACTTAAAAAGCTGTGGACAGAGGGGAGAGGGAAACATGACGTCAGGAGTGGGGAGCAGAGCAGGGCCCTTCTCACTCATGCACCAGCCTCGGTTCGATTCGGTCTAACTCAGGCCACGTTTTGGAACGTACCGGTTTATTTATTCATTTTTAAAGTATGGCCTGTTTCACTGCTACACAGGAGTATGTATATTATTAGCATTTAAGAATCCCATCATATTCTGTCCACTACATCTCAGGCTACAAAGCCCCTGTCTTCACAATCCTGAACAGAACTGTACTCAAACCAGATCTTTGGCAAGTCTACATTCACCTTAAAACTTTCACTGCCCACAGTATGCACTTTCAGATACTTTAACATTACTGCAGCCAACTATTCTTCTGCATCTACTTTTTCACTGACTATATCTTTCAATTCTTACCAATAACCTTTCACACATTTTCCATATTTAACATATTCAATGAACTCTTTGTTAACAAAACGACACATTTTTTTTTTGTGTACACATTGTCTTAGCCAATAGTCACCAAATAATGAGAAAAGAATATACCAAAAAAATTGAAAAAATTAAAAAGTACTACCAATAAAAGTGCCAATCCCTTAATATTACCTAGCATGAAACATTGTACAGCCAACCATAGAATACTTAACAAGCAGTTATCTATGCACCGTCTACCAACACAGGCAGCAGGGCTTCAAGGTAAACAACCTTTATAGCAAGTGAATAAACTGTAGGTACAGGAAGCTGGAAAGCCAGATGCATTGCTTTAAGATAAAGATTAGCTTTGAGGGCTGGGGATGACCTGATATGACATCAAAACAAGGGTAAACTTTTGTTTTGATTGGACTAAAACCAGTCAGTCAGTTAGTTATTTTCTAACCACTCCCTCATAACACATCAAATCTTCTTGTAACTTACAGTTAACAGTATGAAAATAGTATGACGACAGTAAAGCCACTTCAAGCACACAGTGAGCTTCAGCTTAAAACGTTCATTATAACAGTGACTTGAATATGAACCTGTACACATAAGGCACTCATCAGTCCATCACAGCCCTTGTAGAAAAGAAAGGATTCTGTGATCTTTACAGACACATGAATGCAGAATATTCTCAGCTGGGCAGACTTTTTTTAAGATAGGGTACTACTTAAAACAATAAATATGGAAACACCGGTTAAAATATTTAATTTTTCTATTCCAAACTGTGAATGGAAAAGCTTTAAAGTTACAGGTTTTATTCCCATATTTGATACTTGTAGATGTGACGAGTACCAAAAATTGGTCAACAGATCAAGCAGCTTTTGAATAAACTGAATGGACCGACAGATAGAGAGGCATCCAGTCTGAACTGGTTGTATAAGTAAAATCCCTATTGGTGCATTTGTAATACTAACTCTAAAAGCTTTTCATTGTAACTAATGATTAAACTTTACCTAAGTGAGTGGAGTATTAGATAAATTTCTTGCAACATTTAATTGACAAGATTTCTAATAATAAGTATACAGTTAGGTCCATAAATATTTGGACAGAGACAACTTTTTTCCAATTTTGGTTCTGTACGTTACCACAATGAATTTTATATGAAACAACTCAGATGCAGTTGAAGTGAGTGCAGATTTTCAGCTTTAATTCAGTGGGGTGAACAAAACGATTGCATAAAAATGTGAGGCAACTAAAGCATTTTTTTAACACAATCCCTTCATTTCAGGGGCTCAAAAGTAATTGGACAATTGACTCAAAGGCTATTTCAGGGCAGGTGTGGGCAAGTCCGTCGTTATGTCATTATCAATTAAGCAGATAAAAGGCCTGGAGTGGATTTGAGGTGTGGTGCTTGCATGTGGAAGATTTTGCTGTGAATAGACAACATGCAGTCAAAGGAGCTATCCATGCAGGTGAAAGAAGCCATCCTTAAGCTGCAAAAACAGAAAAAACCCATCCGAGAAATTGCTACAATATTACGAGTGGCAAAATCTACAGTTTGGTACATCCTGAGAAAGAAAGCAAGCACTGCTGAACTCAGCAACGCAAAAGACCTGGACTTCCACGGAAGACAACAGTGGTGGATGATCGCAGAATCATTTCCATGGTGAAGAGAAACCCCTTCACAACAGCCAACCAAGTGAACAACACTCTCCAGGGGGTAGACGTATCGATATCCAAGTCTACCATAAAGAGAAGACTGCATGAAAGTAAATACAGAGGGTGCACTGCAAGATGCAAGCCACTGATAAGCCTCAAGAATAGAAAGGCTAGGTTGGACTTTGCTAAAGAACATCTAAAAAAGCCAGCACAGTTCTGGAAAAACATTCTTTGGGCAGATGAAACCAAGATCAACCTCTACCAGAATGATGGCAAGAAAAAAGTATGGAGAAGGCGTGGAACAGCTCATTATCCAAAGTATACCACATCATCTGTAAAACACGGTGGAGGCAGTGTGATGGCTTGGGCGTGCATGGCTGCCAGTGGCACTGGGACACTAGTGTTTATTGATAATGTGACACAGGACAGAAGCAGCCGAATGAATTCTGAGGTGTTCAGAGACATACTGTCTGCTCAAATCCAGCTAAATGCAGTCAAATTGATTGGGCGGCGTTTCACGATACAGATGGACAATGACCCAAAACATACAGCCAAAGCAACCCAGGAGTTTATTAAAGCAAAGAAGTGGAAAATTCTTGAATGGTCAAGTCAGTCACCTGATCTTAACCCAATTGAGCATGCATTTCACTTGTTGAAGACTAAACTTCAGACAGAAAGGCCCACAAACAAAGAGCAACTGAAAGCTGCTGCAGTAAAGGCCTGGCAGAGCATTAAAAAGGAGGAAAGCCAGCATCTGGTGATGTCCATGAGTTCAAGACTTCAGGCTGTCATTGCCAGCAAAGGGTTTTCAACCAAGTATTAGAAATGAACATTTTATTTCCAGTTATTTAATTTGTCCAATTACTTTTTGAGCCCCTGAAATGAAGGGATTGTTTTAAAAAAAATGGTTTAGTTGCCTCATATTTTTATGCAATCGTTTTGTTCACCCCACTGAATTAAAGCTGAAAGTCTGCACTTCAACTGCATCTGAGTTGTTTCATTTAAAATTCATTGTGGTAATGTACAGAATCAAAATTAGAAAAAAGCTGTCTCTGTCCAAATATTTATGGACCTAACTGTATAAACAATCTCTGCCTGTAATCAAGCTGGAGAAAATCTTTACAAGTGACATGATCAGAGTCAGACTTTGAGCTAACAGTAGTTTACAGTTCAGATACCTTGATACAGTACTAGGCAATACTGCCATGACATTTCATTGAAAAGTGAAACAATTCATATTTAAAATGTTTTATGTCCATTACATTATAAATATTTTCACCTTAACCACAATGACTGATCTTTCATATTTCCTATAGCCAGCCTCCAAGATAAGGCTGTATCTAATGAGTTTGCATGCAGTTTGTGTTTGGAACTTGCAAACTTAGGTGCGACTGCTACTCCTAATGTGATGTGGGAGACCTTCCGTGACAAGACCCTGAAGGTTGCTGTGGGTTGTGCTGGTGTTGTCGGTGTCCCCAGAAGGAGGTGTTTCATCTCCAAGGGCACCCTGGATATCATCGAGAGGAGTCACAGCGCATGGCTTGATGGCAACTCAAGTCTGTTCCAGGAACTGAGAAGGATAGCTGTGAGGGCTCCGAAAGCAGATAAGCAGATGTTTGTTAGAGGAATATGTGAGCTAGTGACACATCACTTATGGTCTAGTGACTCATGCCCCATTTACAGAGGAATTGAAGCATTATGCCATCTGAATATGTTCCTCAGAGAGTCGCAGTCAGGGTAAGTGATGGAATGGTCCTTACAGATGATACTAAAAATTGTGATTAGCTGGGTTGGCAACTTTGAGCACCTGCTTAAATCTGATCCTCTGGCTAGGATCTCAGATATCTCTGGGTCCATGGTTCTTGAGGCTGATCCTCCAATTACCGGTGAACCACCCAGTCTCACTGAGATTGCACAGGTGGTGAACCCGCTGAGGATAGGCTGCAGAGATCTGAGGTATCCAGGGTGAACTTCTCCAGAATGATGGTAAGACTGTCCTGCTGGCATTGCAAGCCATCTTTGCTTCCATTTTGGAGATGGGTGTCATCCCAACTGACTAGAAAATGGGACTTGTCTTCCCTATCTGGAAAGGGAAGCGTGATTGCCTAGATTGTAGCAACTACAAGGCGATAACATTGCTCTTGGTGCAAGGTCCTTGCTAGGGTCATCCTCCATAGGATCCATGAACATTTGCTCACCAACCAGTGATCAGAGCAGTCTGGTTTTACAGCTAAGAAGTTTACCATTGAATGCATCCTGGCACAGTGGTTGCTCATGGAGCACAAACGTGAATATCAGCAGGGTTTCTTTGCAGCCTTTTTATTGCAAAAAGAAGCTTTGCAAACTGTGAATGCAAAGGCAATAATAAGTGATATAAAAAAGTCCATTAATAAGTTCTCTTTGAATTAATTTTAATCAATCATTTTGCTTAATCTCCACAAACACACAGAAATGCTTATTTCTTTTTATATTTTTTGAGAACATCCAGAAAAGTAAAACATTCCATGGCTTATTTATTTCTTTATAATAAATCACGCTAAAGGCATATAACACGAAAATCTTGTGCAAATGACAACTTAACAAACATTTTTTGTACCTGTAAATATTACCAGTCTAGTTAATAAACAGCTAATCTCTTCCAGACAAACTCAAAAATAACAGGGTAAAGACAGTCCTTAACAGTGTTTTACCTACCTGCAAATGACTTCTCATTGCCAGTGATAATAATGGCACCAACTTGTGCATCATTTTCAAAAGCATCCAATGCCTGATTCATCTCTTTCATCAACCCATCACAGAGGGCATTCAAGGCCTTAGGCCGATTTAACTGGATAAAACCAACATTTTTATTTTCTCCTCGCTTATCAACTATTAAATAATTGTACTGGGTACCTAAAAAACAAGAGCAAAGTTTCAGTGATCTAATTCTATGTTACAAATACATTTACATTTTCAAAGCTGAATTGTTCATTGGATTATGCTATTAGTGAATATATCACTCTTTACCAAACATGAACAAAATGTTATATACATATATTTTATAAAAGTTTGAAAAAACAAAACATCTTTTTGCACAGAAAACATATAAAATACAAGAAAATATTTGTCCTGACTCTGCCTTAAATAGATGAGCTTAAACCGAATCATACATTTATATGTATTAAATGACAATAGTGTGGATATAAAACTGTAAAATGTTGTCTTCCTGTATGTGCAGAGTACACAGATTTAAAATACTTCCTTAAAATTATTTACCAGTATAACTATCTTTACTTGTAATGTGACATATTCAAGCAGTTTAAGAAATAATAACACTGCTTCCCAAAAAAACTGCATCAAGAACAAGACTGCCATTATACCAAAAAAAAATTATATTTGACACATGCCAGCATGTCATTCAAAGCAACTGTATGTATGTGTTATTTTATGTTTAAACTTCTTTACCAGAAATTATAATTATTTGTGATAGTACAAATGTTAAATCTAACCGAGATGAATTACTGAAACGCAACTGTTACATACATAAATATTTTATAAAGCATTGTGTTAATGAACAAACCTGAAGTATACTTTATTTTGTACAGATAGTACAATTTGTTTCTTATGGCCTTTTGGGCCATTGCACAAAGTAAAATTTTACTTGGCATGAAATATGTCAATTTCCAAAAAAAAAAAAAAAAAAACTAATGCTGCCTCAAATCATCTGTTAATTAAATATCTGCATGACATTAGGGTCAGGACTCAATCTACAAACACGATGTACATCTATGTATCATCAAATTTGTGGACCTGTTTATTCTACTTCAGGATTATGCTGGGAAAACATGAACGGGAAAGGTGCTGTATAAATAAAATGTATTATTATTATTATAATTATTAAAAACCACACAGACAACAAAATAGGGCGGCACGGTGGCACAGTGGTAGCGTTGCTGCTTCGCAGTTAGGAGACCCGGGTTCGCTTCCCGGGTCCTCCCTGCGTGGAGTTTGCGTGTTCTCCCCATGTCTGCGTGGGTTTCCTCCCACAGTCCAAAGACATGCAGGTTGGGTGCATTGGCGATCCTAAATTGTCCCTAGTGTGTGCTTGGTGTGTGTGTGTGCCCTGCGGAGGGCTGGCGCCCTGCCCGGGGCTTGTTTCCTGCCTTGCGCCCTGTGTTGGGTGGGATTGACTCCAGCAGACCCCCCTTGACCCTGTAGTTAGGATAAAGCGTGTTGGATAATGAGAAACATCTTTTAAATTTTGGAGGATTGCCACTGTGCGATTAACGCAGCCACCCTGCAAACGTAGCAATCTAAACTGAAGTCCTGAACATAGTGTAAGTCTAAGTGGATTGTCCTTGTGGGTTCTTTTTGGGGTACATTGGTTATTCTTTACATTTTTAGTTTAAAAGATGATACTAAAGTGCCTCTGCATGAGTAGGGGTTTGTGCATTAGAGGGCCTTTAAATGGACAGGTGGCCCATCTAAGGTTGGTTCCTACTTTGCGCCCCAAGACTGTCAGGGTAGGCTGTGCTCCCCAATAACCATGAATTGACTTAAGCAGGCTTAGAATATTAAGTTAGTTGCACAAAGTTAGTAGAAGAAAGCAATTTAAAACCAACACAAAAAGTATAATAGGTATCCAAATCTATAGCCATATGACTTTAAAAAATTCAGTATGCAATAGAACATTAAAAATAAAAGAGTAGTAAGAGTCTAATAACAACATCTGGATAAATGTCTGCCTGAAAATTACAGCTCACAACAAATGCACTGCATCCTTCCGTTTTAAAATATGGAAAAGAAGTTTAGTTACCTAAATGTTTGAGCTGTGTAGCATTAATCAGTGATGGCAGTGCTTGAAATCAACTATATGAAAAGGTCCTGTACATAATCAATGCAAGAACAAAAACAACTTTGAACACTCTTTTGTCTAATTCAGTATCACTAAAAGCTTGCATTTGGATGGTAGACAAAATCAGATGCAGTAGCTAAACAGTAAACTATACCATAATGACAACAAAGAAACTTTTCTCACATACAGTCTCAGATTTTCTTAACACCATGGCAAAATAAATTTATTTTGTGATAGTTAGGGGGTATTACAAAGAGTTTATCAAAAAATGCATTGACCTCTGCTGAACAGCAGTAGCAATGCACATTACCTATGCTGACTAATCACTAATACAAGTTATGAATAAACAAAGGAAGAATATGAATTGCACCACAAACAAAAATGACAGCACCACTGACTCAGTGCATTGCACATAATGTTTTAATTTCTTTTATCTGTAACAACAGTAATGTACTGTATAATATATGTAGGCTGATATAAAATTAAGCACATGACAACTAGCTTGCAAAATATCCATAAAGAGACGATTTAAAAAGCTGGCCATTAAACCATGCACTTTGTCTATGTTGTCCCTCTCCATCCATGCAATAATGATAGCTTTCAACCATAAAGTTTTATACAGAATTGGCAACTGGCTTTCCTCAAGAACACTTCACCTCAGTGCACACACAACAAAAACATCTCAAAGTATCATGAAAGGTGACATTAACACCTTTATGAAGAATTTAAATCTTCTGTTTTGAAAAGAATGTTCAGGGTAGACAGATAACAAAAACGTATGAGAACAAAAACGTTATTAACATTTTCTGAGTAAAGATCATAAAATATATATTAGGAAATATATTTAGCTAAGCTGCTACTTTCATCTGTAATGCAGTATAAAAATTTGAAAACCTTTTTTCAAATTACTAATTTTTTGCCTAGATTATTGACTTCTAAAATCCAGAATAAAAAACTGAATGCTGACGTCTAGCTAATGAAGCAACAAGTAGCCCTTAGGAAAACAACATTTTACTAACAATTAGCAAGATTAACATTATGAATCATGAGTATTAACTATACTTTAGTAATATTTATGAGGTTTAATCTTTATAAATCATATCTGGTAAAGTACTTTCTCCGGTCCTGTTCAGCCTATATACATCGGCCTTCCAATACAACTCGGAGTCCTGCCACGTGCAAAAGTTCGCTGATGACACTGCTATCCTGGGCTGCATCAGAAGTGGGCAGTAGGAGGAGTATAGGAACCTAATCAAGGACTTTGTTAAATGGTGCGACTCAAACCATTTACACCTGAACACCTGCAAAACCAAGGAGCTGTTGGTGGATTTTAGGAGACCCAGGCCTCTCCTGGACCCCGTGCTTATCAGAGGTGACTGTGTGCAGACCTATAAATACCTGGGAGTGCAGCTGGATGATAAATTGGACTGGACTGCCAATATTGATGCTCTGTGCAAGAGAGGACAGAGTCGACTATACTTCCTTAGAAGGCTGGCGTCCTTCAACATCTGCAATAAGATGCTGCAGATGTTCTATCAGATGGTTGTGGCAAGAGCCCTCTTCTACACAGTGGTGTGCTGGGGAGGCAGCATAAAGAAAAAGGACGCTTCACGCCTGGACAAACTGGTGAGGAAGGCAGACTCTATTGTAGGCACGGAGCTGGACAGTTTGACATCTGTGGCAGAGCGACGGGCGCTGGGCAGGCTCCTGTCAATAATGGAGAATCCACTGCATCCACTAAACAGTGTCATCTCCAGACAGAGAAGCAGTTTCAGCAACAGACTGCTGTCACTGTCCAGCTCCACTGACAGACTGAGGAGATCGTTCCTCCCCCACACTATGCAACTCTTCAATTCCACCCGGGTTGTAAACGTTAACATTATTCAAAGTTATTCTCTGTTTTACCTGCATTTTTATCACTCTTTAATTTAATATTGTTTTTTATCAGTATGCTGCTGCTGGAGTACGTGAATTTCCCCTTGAGATTAATAAAGTATCTATCTAGAATCACCTTCGGAGTGACCAATTTCTGGAAATCGATTAGTCTATTAATTATAAAAAAAAAAGCTGCTTTTCAAACAGGTGCAAACTGCTGAATGGGTTTTTAAGCTCTAAAAGATGATGCTTTAAAATTATGCTCAAATAATTGTCAATTTCCATCGCATCACAGTAACACAGCATGTGCTGGAATCAAATATAACGCAATAGGCACTTATTACTGTCTATGAATGCTGCACTTGCTTTATTACACACAAAACGAGTTTAAGGGACAAGCGAAAAACAATTTGACTTATCCTAAAACAGAGTAATGTGGATACACATTCTAATTATCACTCAGGTGCATCTAAATACAACTTTAAATTGGAGATTAAAAAGAAACGGCTACTTCATTTTTTTCCCGATTACAGCATAAATAATTTGTATATCTGACTGGAAATAAAAACTGACACATTTTACGATTACTTCAAATGATCTTAGCCAGAGCTCTTCGACTGATCACCTATTTGAATATAAAGTGGCCTCCACCAGACCGCAGCTGACAAAAAGTCCATGAACCCAGCCATGTACAGCCAGCATCCCATCTCATCGTAATTTTATAAAGAATCTCCAGGGATACTAAGCCAAAAGCGTTTCTTTTTAGCTGAAAGGTATGCAGTTTCATTAAAAACAGCATTTACTGATGCAGTCATCGTTCACGCCTTTACTTAAAAAACAAATCTATATGAAAATACTGGTATTTATAACGAGGTGAGGAAACAGGGTACTGTATATATAGTGAACAGTTGAAGGTAAATGTCAATGCTGGACAAAAAGTAACGTGCGGCGTCGTATAGGCCAGCGTGCTATCGAACAGCTCACCTGCAGTACTACATTTTCTTGCAGCTGTTAAAACATAAGGCAAAGTTTTCGTAGTCTGGAACAGCACAACTGCTCTCCTGCAAAGCGCTGCCATTCTGTAATCCTTCTATATCCTGCAAAGGCAAATGACACTGGGCGACAACCCTCAAACTTCTCCTTGGGAACAGACAGACGGAGTTCACGCACCTTTTCAAAGTCTCGCGAGAACAACCGGGAATTCCGCGTAAGCATTGCGAAGGGGGGTTAGGAAATAACAAGAAAGCGGGGCTGCTTGTCTGTCATTCCATTTATGACATTTCTAAAGCACAAAATTAGCTTATCGAATCTACCAAATGCCAATAACATTATTTATCTGCTGAATGGCAATTATTTTATTCCAAAGAGTACAAGCAGCTGCAGGTCTTCCTTACCATTAATTTTAATCAGAAGGTCTGTTTGACAGTATATGATGCCATTACCAGAGGGATTTTAAAGTCAATTTGTGGTATGTTCATTAGCAGACTTATATTTTTAAAGGCAAGATTGGTTGATACCAATGAAAATCGTCATGCTGTTCACTGCAGATACATAGGTTCAGCAAAAACAAGGTTCCTGAGAAATAACTGTTAAAATGCCTTCCAAATAACTGCCTCAACCCCATTTAATCCAAGTCGGGTTTGTAGAAGATCAGGATTAGTCCAGCAGCAATTGATACAAGGTAGTAGAATGGAGTACCAGTCCTTTACTGGGCCCATACACATATATACTATACTGGACAATAGTCCTAGGCACCTGAGGGGAAAAAAACAGTAAAGCATGAATAAATCAAAAATAATGCCATGAATAGTTTATGGAAAGTATTTTAAAAAATCAATATTTGGTGTGACCACCCTTTCTCTTAAAAACAGCAGTAATTCTCTTAAGTCATGCACTTTCTGAAGGTACCTTTAAGTATCACTTCTCCTTTTGCCATAGTTTCACTGCATTCTTCACTTCAGTGGTCAGTGTCTTCAGTGTCATTCTCTGCAATTAATCCCAGACTGGCTTGATAATGCAGACATCGCTATGGGCAACACAGAGCCCTGTCTGTAGCATGTTCCTATGATTCTGGTTGCTTGTTTGGGGTCATTGCCTTGATGCAACATGAAGATTGGACTGATCAGATATCTTGCTGCTGGCATTGTGAATTTCCCATTGGGATTAATAAAGTATCTATCTATCTATCTATCTATCTATCTATCTATCTATCTATCTATCTATCTATCTATCTATCTATCTATCTATCTATCTATCTATCTATCTATCTATCTATCTATCTATTGCATGATAGATAAGGTAATCTGTGTGTACTTCCCAGCAATGAGGGGTCCATTGATTATGATCACTTGACCCACTCCTTTAACCGCCACCTTATCGTGGTGGAGGGGTTTGCGTGTCCCAATGATCCTAGGAGCTCTGTTGTCCGGGGCTTTATGCCCCTAGTAGGGTCACCCAAGGCAAACTGGTCCTAGGTGAGGGATGAGACAAAGAGCGGTTAAACAAACCTCCTATGATGAATGAAAACTTTGTATGGCGTTTTCCTTTGCCCGGACGCGGATCACTGGGGCCCCACTCTGGAGCCAGGCCTGGAGGCAGGGCTCGATGGCGAGCGCCTGGTGGCCGGGCCTGCACCCATGGAGCTCAGCCGGGCACAGCTCGAAGAGGCAACATGGGTCCCCCTTCCCATGGGCTCACCACCTATGGGAGGGGCCAAGGAGGTCGGGTGCAGTGTGAGTTGGGTGGTGGCCGAAGGCGGGGACCTTGGCGGTCCGATCCTCGGCTACAGAAGCTGGCTCTTGGGACGTGGAATGTCACCTCTCTGAAGGGGAAGGAGCCTGAGCTAGTGTGCGAGGTTGAGAGGTTCCGGCTAGATATAGTCGGACTCACCTCGACGCACAGCTTGGACTCTGGAACCAATCTCCTTGAGAGGGGCTGGACTCTCTACCACTCTGGAGTTGCCCCCCATGAGAGGTGCCGAGCGGGTGTGGGTATACTTATTGCCCCCCAACTTGTAGCCTGTTTATTGGGGTTTACCCTGGTGGACGAGAGGGTCACCTCCCTCCGCCTTCGGGTGGGGGGACGGGTCCTAACTGTTGTTTGTGAGTATGCACTGAATGGCAGTTCGGAGTACCCACCCTTTTTGGAGTCCCTGGAGAGGGTGCTGGAGGGCATACCTTCTGGGACTCCCTCGTTCTGCTGGGAGACTTCAATGCTCAAGTGGGCAATGACAGTGAGACCTGGAAGGGCGTGATTGGGAGGAATGGCCCCCCCAATCTGAACCCGAGCGGTGTTTTGTTATTGGACTTCTGTGCTCATCACGGATTGTCCATAATGAACACCATGTTCAAGCATAGGGGTGTTCATATGTGCACTTGGCACCAGGACACCCTAGGCCTCAGTTCGATGATCGACTTTGTGGTCGTGTCGTCAGACTTGCGGCCACATGTCTTGGGACACTCGGGTGAAGAGACACTTGGACACTTGGGTTTTGTCCTGTGGGACTCTGGAGGCAGCTGAAAGGTACCGGCAGGCCAAGCGGAATGCGGCTTTGGTGGTTGCTGAGGCAAAAACTCAGGCATGGGAGGAGTTTGGGGAGGCCATGGAGAACGACTTTCGGATGGCTTCGAGGAGATTCTGGTCCACCATCCGGCGTCTCAGGAAGGGGAAGCAGTGCAGTGTCAACACTGTATATGGTGGGGGATGGTGCGCTTCTGACCTTGACTCGGGACGTTGTAGGTCGGTGGGGGAGTACTTCGAAGACCTCCTCAATCCCACTAACATGCCTTCCAATGAGGAAGCAGAGCCTGGGGATTCAGAGGTGGGCTCCCCCATCTCTGGGACTGAGGTCACCGAGTTGGTCAAAAAACTCCTTGGTGGCAGGGCCCCGGGGGTGGATGAGATACGCCTGGAGTTCCTCAAGGCTCTGGATGTTGTAGGACTGTCTTGGTTGACACGCCTCTGCAACATCGCATGGACATCAGGGACAGTGCCTCTGGATTGGCAGGCCGGGGTGGTGGTCCCCCTCTTTAAGAAAGGGGACCAGAGGGTGTGTTCCAACGACAGAGGGATCACACTCCTCAGCCTCCCTGGAAAAGTCTATTTGGGGGTCCTGGAGAGGAGGATTCATCAGACAGTCGAGCCTCAGATTCAGGAGGAACAGTGTGGTTTTCGTCCTGGACACGGAACAGTGGACCAGCTGTACACCCTTAGCAGAGTCCTGGAGGGTGCATGGGAGTTCGCCCAACCAGTCTACATGTGTTTTGTGGACTTGGAAAAGCATTCTACCGTGTCCCTCGGGGAATCCTGTGGGGGGTACTCCTAGAGTATGGGGTACCGGACCCCCTGATAAGGGCTATTCGGTCCCTGTACGATCGGTGCCAGAGCTTGGTCCGCATTGCCGGCAGTAAGTAGAACCCGTTTCCAGTGAGAGTTGGACTCCGCCAGGGCTGCCCTTTGTCACCGATTCTGTTCATAACTTTTATGGACAGAATTTCTAGGCACAGCCAGGGCGTTGAGGGGGTCCGGTTTCATGGACTCAGGATTGGGTCACTGCTTTTTGCAGATGATGTTGTCCTGTTTGCTTCATCAGGCCGTGATCTTCAGCTCTCTCTGGATCGGTTCGCAGCCGAGTGTGAAGCGGCTGAGATGGGAATCAGCACCTCCAAATCCGAGACCATGGTCCTCAGCCAGAAAAGGATGGAGTGCCCTCTCAGGGTTGGTAGCGAGATCCTGCTCCAAGTGGAGGAGTTCAAGTATCTCGGGGTCTTGTTCACGAGTGAGGGAAGAATGGAGCGTGAGATCGACAGGCGGATCAGTGTGGCATCTGCGGTAATGCGGGCTCTGCATCAGTCTGTCGTGGTGAAAAAGGAGCTGAGCCACAAGGCGAAGCTGTCAGTTTACCAGTCGATCTATGTTCCTACCCTCACATATGGTCATGAGCTATGGGTAGTGACCGAAAGAATGAGATCGCAAATACAAGTGGCTGAAATGAGTTTCCTCCGCAGGGTGTCTGGGATTTCCCTTAAAGATAGGGTGAGAAGCTCAGTCATCCGGGAGGGGCTCAGAGTAGAGCCGCTGCTCCTCCGCATCGAGAGGAGTCAGATGAGGTGGCTTGGGCATCTGATCAGGATGCCTCCTGGACGCCTCCCTGGTGAGGTGTTCCGGGCACATCTAACCGGGAGGAGGTCCCGGGGAAGACCCAGGACACGCTGGAGGGACTATGTCTCTCGGCTGGCCTGGGAACGCCTTGGGATTCTCCCAGAAGAGCTAGAAGAAGTGGCCGGGGAGAGGGAAGTCTGGGTATCTCTGCTCAAGCTGCTGCCCCCGCGACCCGACCTTGGATAAGCGGAAGAGGATGGATGGATGGATGGATGGATGGATGGATGGACCCACTCCTTTTACAGACATATAGCACAAAGCTGCAGTCAATATCCACCAGACT
This sequence comes from Erpetoichthys calabaricus, assembly GCF_900747795.2. Classification (NCBI taxonomy): domain Eukaryota; kingdom Metazoa; phylum Chordata; class Cladistia; order Polypteriformes; family Polypteridae; genus Erpetoichthys; species Erpetoichthys calabaricus. Next base: position 278,732,837 of record NC_041395.2, read on the forward strand.
TCACTTTTGCCTGCATAATTCCTCCATGTACTGTTCTCCAGTCCTTCGCCAGTCATACTGCCTTCTTTTAGAGCCTGTTGCCATTGTTCTGCACCTCAGTCCTTATGTTTTCATATGTAGCTGACTTGTTTGACTTAATTTCTGCCTCTGAGCCTGAGGAATGGCTTTTTTGGGCACCTCTTTCATAAACACCACTTCTGATAACACATCTCTAGACTGTAGATGGGTGTACCAGGGGAGCAGTAGTTTTGCCAGTTCTGCACAGATAACAGTGCTGTGCATCTTCCAATATCAAGGGAAATTAAGCTTGATGTACAGTACTTCTTGTTTGCTGCATTCAAATTCTATGGCAGACTCCTACATTTTGTTTGTGCTTCTGCAGCAGAGATTGGATGGTATATCTGGAAACAACTTTCTGCCACGAAATTGCAGCTTGAGAGAGACCCTAATGATGCAGGATGGACCATTTGTGTTTTGTTGCTATGCTCAATTTGCCATTCTTTAAGATTTGCAGGCTAAAGATGCCATATCTACAACATCCTCAAATTTAGCATGGTTAACTTTGACCTAGTTTTAGAATATTTCCTCTCCATAGCTGTTCCCATTTCATTTAATCTGTTTGGTTCAACATACACATTATGTTATTAATTATTAGAACCTGTTTGTTATAATGTCTGCTTAATAAAGTTCTGGGCTAGATGCATACAAACACCTTATGTTTTTAACTGGAATGTGGTCCATTAATATGTCCTCACAGGTGGCGCAGTGGTAGTGCTGCTGCTTTGCAGTAAGGAGACTGTGGAAGATTGTGGGTGCCCTTCCCGGTTCCTCCCTGTGTGGATAGCGCTTTGAGTACTGAGAAAAGCGCTATATAAATGTAATGAATTATTATTATTATTATTATTATTATTATTATTATTATTATTATTATGTTAGTTTCCTTCTTTAAGGATACTCAAATATCTTTTTGTATTGCTTCATATTTGCCAAAGGTATGTTTGGAATACTAAAATACTATTTTCATATTGACACACTAAGAAGACATAAAATAACTAAGACAAATATGATCTATCTAAAGTATCTATGACTTTTGCACAAGTATACTGAGACCCACTCAACTGCACATCTTTGGAAATGTGGGAAGAAAACTCACAGACACATGGAGAACATGTACAATCTAGACCAGGTTAACAACCGGGTACAAGCATCAAATTCAGGATGTGGGATCTGTGAGGTAGCAGTACTAACCACTTTACCACCATAGTTGCTGTTACTATAAATACTACACTTCTTCACAGGGGTTTCCAAGATGTCCAGTGAATGGGAGCATCATGGGACCTACAGTTTAATGCGACTATTTAATTACTTTACAGCACCTCACAGTGATGAATGTAAAATAAACATTTTGAATATGCTATGATTTGGGTGTTTGAATGTTTTTTGGAGGTTTTATTTTACTGACCACACTTTATTAAGATCGTATTTTGGACACTGAATGAGAATGATAGGAAATTGAGTATGTGGGTTAGGATTGTTCCAAACAACATAAAAACATATCTGCTTTACACTTCGTTGCTGAAGTGTGTGTTATCACTATACCTAGACCAAAAGAGCTCTCTGAGGCCTTCACTAAGAAGGTTATAGATGACTATGAATCAGGGAAAGGGTGTAAAAAGATCTCAAAACAATTGGAAATTAACCATTCTATTGTTCAGAAGATCAGCTACAAGTGGAGAAGATTTCAAAAAAACTGTCAGCTTGTCCAGGCCAGTCCACCCAACAAGTTTAGCCTGAGAGTAGAATGCAAGAAGTCTTGTAGAACCCCAGACTTTTATCATGATAACCACCATTAGCTCTTGCTGCTTCTGATGTCAAAGTGAATGAGTCTACTATTACCAGAGACTACAAAAGATAAATCTACATGGGAGGAGTACCAGGAGGAAATTTTTGCTGTCCAGAAAGAACATCAGGGCAAGAATAAATTTTGCCCATGAACACCAGGACAAAGACCCAAACATCTGGAACAAGGCACTCTGGACAGATGAGGTAAAGATAGAGTTATATGTCCACAGTCCCTGAAGACACGTTTGGTGTAAACCACATGCAGCATTTGACCAGAAGACACTGATACTGAATGTAAACCATGGTGGTGCAGACGTTATGGTCAGGGAGTGGGCAGCACACCATCATTATGAACAGTTCATTGTACCAGAGGGTGCTTGAGGATAATACGAAATCATCTGTCAGAAGATTAAAGCTCAACCAAAAAAATGCACTTTGCAACATGAAAATGACTCTAAAAATGGCAGTAAATCCACCAGGGAATTGCTGCAAAGATAGAAATGGAATGTTCTGGAATGGCCAACTCAAGGCCTGGATCTGAATCCTATTGAGATGTTGTGGGGGGCAGGGGTGTGGGGGGATTGTGCAAGCAAGACACCTCTCAAAAATAACATTCTGTATGGAGGAATGGGGAAAATCTTCTTCCACATGATGTTGGAGACTGGTAGAAATGTGTAGGACATGCCAGCTTAAAGGGGCAATACCAGCTATTAGAGCCAAGGGTGGACTTATTTCATCCACAGACAGACAGACAGACAGACAGACAGACAGACAGACAGACAGACAGACAGACAGACAGACAGACAGACAGATAGATAGATAGATAGATAGATAGATAGATAGATAGATAGATAGATAGATAGATAGATAGATAGATAGATACTTTTATTAATCCCAAGGGGAAATTCACATACTCCAGCAGCAGCATACTGACAAAAAAACAATATTAAAGAGTGATAAAAACGCAGGTACAACAGACAATAACTCTGTATAATGTTAACGTTTACCCCCACCGGGTGGAATTGAAGAGTTGCATAGTGTGGGAGAGGAATGACCTCCCTCAGTCTGTCAGCGGAGCAGGACAGTGACAGCAGTCTGTCGCTGAAGCTGCTCCTCTGTCTGGAGATGATACTGTTCAGTGGATGCAGTGGATTCTCCATAATTGATAGGAGCCTGCTTAGCGCCTGTCCGCTCCGCCACAGATGTCAAACTGTCCAGCTCCATGCCTACAATAGAGCCTGCCTTCCTCACCAGTTTGTCCAGGCGTGAGGCGTCCTTCTTCTTTATGCTGTCTCTCTAGCACACCACTGGGTAGAAAGAGGGCTCTTGCCACAACCATCTGATAGAACATCTGCAGCATCTTAATTGCAGATGTTGAAGGACCGCCAGCCTTCTAAGGAAGTATAGCTGGCTCTGTCCTCTCTTGCACAGAGCATCAGTATTGGCAGTCCAGTCCAATTTATCATCCAGCTGCACTCCCAGGTATTTATAGGTCTGCACCCTCTGCACACAGTCACCTCTGATGATCACGGGGTCCAGGAGGGGCCTGGGTCTCCTAAAATCCACCACCAGAAATAGCTTATCTATTCATTTTTTATTGAATAAAATATTGCAAAGTCAAATTTTCATTATTTTTTTTTCATTTCAGTCACCTTTATCTAAAGGTATTGTTTAAATGAAGATCAAATCTTGATATGTCCACAAATGTTAACAAAGGGTGTGCTTACTTCCTTACTTTTTCACATGCCTGTAGGTAGTCCTTTAACTGAAAGGTTGCTTGAATGTCAGAGTCTACTTGAGCAATATCAGTCCACGGATGGTATTCCATAGCAGAGTACACTTATATCAGGCTGTGAAGCAGGAACCAACCTAACAGAGTAAATATCTCACCTTACTTTTAAATCAGTGGTTTGTTCTGGCTAAACAGCAAATGTCCCCATAACAAATAAAAATTATTCAGCTTGGTACAAAATTTTATAATACAAGTAATGCCATGCTAACTTGTATATGGGAAGAAATATATATAAAGTTTCCATCTATTATCTGTATTCGCTTTGCCTATTGAAGAGAGGAGGGATAAGGCCTATGTCAAGAGCATTGGACACAAGGCAAAAACCAACCATGGATGTGACACCAATCCATTGCAAGTCACACAATGACACTGACTGTTACTGGGCCTATTTAATGTCACCAATAACTAGAACTCAAACAATGTGGAAGGGAAACCACCCTACCTGCAGAAATACTCCAGGGACAGCATGCAAACTCCACAGAGACAGTGATCAGGCTGGATTTGAGCATAGTCTCCAAGACCTGTGATGATGTCAGGGCTAGCAATGTTAAATCAGACAGTTATAGTTACTAATGATTATAGCTAGAGCTGGGCAGCATGGTTGGTGACCTTGGCTCTGTTTCCCAGTCCGAGAACACTTCTGCTTGTATTCCCTCCAGGGATTTTATTTTTCCTCTCCCATTCCTAAGACATTCAAGCTAATGCCCTGTGTTAGACTGGCATCGTAATCTGAAACGGGTTCATGCCTTGTGTCCATTGATGTGTTCTGGTTTCACTCTTCCCTGATCAAAACAACAGGATCCTACTCTTTCAGGGACAGTGAATATTAAACATCTAAGCAGTCTTGTCAGATTCTTTCATGTCACGGCACTCCTCGTTGTTTATACAGCTTTGGACACTAATGTGGTCTCCAAGGTTTGTTGCGGGCATAGGCCTGTTTTTATTAATCTGAATTCTTAATCTTAAGTAATTTAATTCCAAATCTATTTCTGTTTCCATTATCAAGCCAACTTAATTAAATTCACAGTCTTGGGGACCGAAGCAGCAACCCCTTGATAAGAAACTATTTTTTTCCCTATCCGATGTTCATTCATTTCTGGAGAACTATTTAGACATTAAGTATTGTTATTTCAATTTATTTCTGTACGCATGCCAGAGAAATTATATCTGAACCCACTCAATTTTTTTGAAAATTTTATTTTAAGCATTTAAAATCAAATTTTCTGTCCTCTAAGATAAATCATAAGGGAATTGCATCCTTAAAAATAAAAGTGCCAGGATGGTTCTTCAGAGTGATACCACAGAGGAACCATTTTTGGGTCCCAAAAGACCCTTCTACATGAAGGATTTCCACATGAACCTTTATTTAGATTAATAAGAGGCTCCTTGCAGTAAATAACCATGAACAGATTGTAACAGATTTGTGAAATACCAATGGCTCGTGATTTTAAAGGGACTCTTGTTGCATACAATACCACAGGCTAAGTCCAGGTTTTCTTATAATCTGTTAGTGTCCTGCTAGGCATTTTTTTTTTTACATATTAGAAGGTTCCCCAAAACAGAAAGAACCAACTTCATATGCAAAGAACCCTTCCCGGGATGAAGTGGTGCTTTGTCATGCAATTTAAGAACCACACAACACAGTAAAGAACCATAAAGTGCCATTAAAGAGCCATTATTTTTAAGAGTATGAACCCTAACCCAGCACCAATTGAATCAGGTACGAGTCAAAGCTAGTGGACAGACCATCAGTCCATCGCAGGGTATACTTCTTATTTATTCAAACTGTGTCTTAATTCATTGATTACTTAAGTTGCACATCTAGTTCAGGAATACAGGGAGGCGGCGCCCACCCCGCTCAGGAATCAGTCCTAAGCGGTCATATTCATGTAAACATATACTCACTCATTACTCATTCAGTGTTAGTACAGAGTCGACAATAATCCTCATCTGTACATCTGTGAGACGAAAACCCTTGCAGACTTGGCACAAACAGCGGGGTCCAAAGCGTGACTACGAAATACATGCCAGCAGCAGCAAATATGGCACCCGCCAATAGCGAAAGAGCCCAGCAGGGTGGCGCAGCAGTTAGCTGTGTTTCCTCACAAGGGCTGTGGCCAGGATTCGTTTCCCGGCCCCCATGTTCGCGTTGCTACTAAGTTATTGGGCAAAGAGGCAATCGATAAATGGGAGACACATTATCAAATAGGTAAATGTATCGAAGGGTTTAGACAAACGTCTGCCCGACATAAAATATCAAATCTGTTAAACGGTGCAGTCGTAAATTCCTTTTTTGCCATCTGCAGTTATTTTAAGCTTTAATGATTCTCATCTAGTATTCACCTGATTGCTGTTCATGTTATTCACAGAGTTTAGCAAGGTATGGCAGACAAAAGCTAGCGGTTGAAATCCTCGCTGAATTACTTCTAATTGCGATACGGTGCAAGCGATGAAGCTGAAAGATCGGCTCCTTCACACACATTTGTGTATGTTTTTGAGCATTTTTAAAGGACGATAACATACAGAATCGAACAGATCACTGCCGTTTTCGTTGTGGATTTGGCTTGAGACAGGTTCGGGGTATCCCAGTACTGTACTGTAATAAGTAGGTTACGCGATGATGCGCTGGCATTGGACTTGAGAAGAATCGAACACAGTGAACGCGCAACTCATTTTTACGCTTTTTGACCAATCCTCTCACGTGGGCTTTTTTGGTCGCATCAGTGGTTCTTAGAAGGGGTTAACGATTTTAGCTTTTCAGGTAGACCGACGTTTAGACGGTGTAACGCTGACATATTCATTGCTGCTTTTTATTACGTGTCAGTGTGAAGTGTACTCGCCCACTAAGAAAAAACTGAGAGAGAAGGGAAAAGGAAAGCGACTAATATCGCATGTGTCCAACGGTGAAGAGGCTCTGTTTGGACGTTTCATCTGCCGATCGGTGAGTAAATGTTTTACAGCGTCGGGCAGATTATAAAAAGGATATATTCAGTGTACAATCTGCATGAACTAATTTACGATTATTATAAATTACTCAATGGTTTCACCTCTAGATTTTGATTTTCACAAACTGTGATCCAAAATCCTTTCTAAAATGCTGTCAATGGCAGTGCAAAAATGGCGTATAAGATCTTGTCTTATATTTATGGAATATGCCTTTTTTTCAAGATTTTTATTTGCCTGGGGATTTTACATAACATGTTCAACGTATCTCATATACATTATTGGTGACCGAACAAGATATTTAAGTGTTCTGTTTTTCCTTCTTTTTAACAATCCATACTGGGTAAACGACATAATTGTGCTTTTTGAAATATAATTTTTGTCTGTCTCTGCCGCTATGACTTCAGAGCTATAATAAACAATCAGATGCTCTGTATTCACATTCCTCAAAAGGGCAACGTCTCATGGTACAAAATATCAAAATGGAGATGCTATGGTCTAGAGATTTAAGGTGGATAGCTTTTGTTTGATTCAAAGTAATATTCAGATTTGTACGTAGCGCTCATGGTCTAAAATCGTGTAAGACTAACGTGAAGACGTTTTCAAAAGAAGTAATGCGATGCTTTGTCTTCTTTACCATACGGAATAAGAAAGGTAATGTCAATGAGATTGTTTAACTATTTCTAAAAATAATTTCTAGAGCTCATCATGGTGATACATTTAAGATAAAGGTCGTGTATATCCTAATATTTGTGTATGTATGTGTGTGTGTGTTTTTTCCGTTGGGGGGTTATTTTACTGACCGCCTTTTTTTGAGATCTTATTTTGGACACTGGATGAGAAGACAACTTTGATAGAAAAACTGAGTATGTGGGTTAGGATTATTCAGTATGTCACAAAAACATATCTTTTTCTAAAGAAGAGGACCCGCCTGGCTGGTACCTTGGCAGAATCCCTTTAAATGAAACGAAAAGAAATAAATACAACATACACACAGAGATAAATACAACACTTTCACGGGTTAAACCGCTTATTCGTATCCCACTTTAAGTAATTACTAGTATCAAAATATTAATTTTTTTATCATGGAGTAAATAATTAATAAATTACATCATATTCATATTTCTGACACTCCTTTAAAATAGCAATTTACTTTGCCTGTTATACTCGAATACCGATGTTCTCTGTGATAAGATTTTAGTTCATTTTTGACAATTGAAGGGGTTTGTGTGTTATAGGTAAGTTCCTTCAAACTGAATGTATGCTTGACATGTACTGTTATAAATTTATAATATACACATTCATTTCTTGGCGCTTACCCAAGCAGCAGCTACATTCTAAGTACAAGACATCATCTACTTGTCTAATGACACTTCGTGCTGACCTGATTCTCACTCTTCATGTAAATGTAAAATGACTGCAATGTATATTTTGGCTTCATAAGGAATTTAGTCAGTGGGAATTCATCTCCAGGGTTAAATTTCATAGCAAGTGCCTTGCATCTTTCTGACATATTTGTTTCAATATTGCTTTATAATTAAATAAAATATATAGATTTGTTCTACCTGTTTAGTGAAGAGCAAATACTGGTACAATTTAACGTGAGTCACAATAAAAAGAGAAATTTATACATACTTATACAATGCGAATGAATTTATATATATATATATATATATATATATATATATATATATATATATATATATATATATATATATATATATATATATATATATATGCACATACATATATGTATTACACATATTTATGCACACACACATATATATTTATATATACAGTATATACATACACACATATATATCTCTTCTCAAAGATGGACATTTTAGGTTAATTGGCAACACTGAATTAGCCAAGGGATAGCTCCCACCTTGCAGCCAGTGTTGTCAAGTCAGGCTAAAACTCCATGTGACCCCAAACCCAGATAAGTGGATATGTCCAAATATTCATACATACATGATACATACACATGGGGAGCACAGTTGAAATTACTGCCTCACAACTCCACAGTTCCTGGCACCTGTATGTACATAATTTATATGTTCTTTGTTTATCCAAGTAGGTTTTTCCAGCTACTCTGGTACTCTAAAGATGTGCAGGTTTGGCTAACTGGCATCTCTAAATTGGCATAGTATGAGTGACTACATGCATGCATAAGTGTGCCCAGTGATGGCATTGCATCTAGTGCTGCTGGGATAGGCTCTGGCTCTCAATGACTTGGTACTGGATAAGCAGGTTAGAAACTGGATGGATGGATATATATACACATCGATGAGCCACAACATTAAAATCACATGCCTATATTGTGTAGGTTAAGCTCAGGCCATCAAAATGGTTCTGACCTGTCCAGATGGACTCCAAAACATCTCTGAAGGTGCCTTGTGGTATCTTGCACCAAGATGTTAGCAGCAGGTCCTTTAAGTCCTGTAAGTTGAAAGGTGGGACTTCTATGGATCATACTTGTTTTTCTATAGTACATCCCACAGATGCTCAATCAAAATGAGATCTGGGGAATTTGGAGGCAAAGTCAACTCCTCGAACTCTTTCCTCAAACAATTCCTGAACATTTTTTGCAGTGTGGCAGGGGGCATTCTCCTGCTGAGAGAGGCCACAGCCATCAGGGAATACCTTTGTCATGATGAGGTTAAACATTAACTTGAATACAAAAATGAAGCTGTGCATCTTTAAAACTTGGGTGAGTCACTCAAAGTCAACTCCTCGAACTCTTTGCCATGTTCCTCAAACCATTCCTGAACATGTATTGCAGTGTTTCAGGGGGCATTCTCCTGCTGAGAGAGTCCACAGCCATCAGGGAATACCTTTGGCATGATGAGGTGGATGTGGCCTGCAACAATCTTTAGGTAGGTGGTACTTGCCAAAGTAACTATCACCTGAATGCCAGAGCCCAAGGTTTTCCAGATCATCACACTGCCTCTGTTAGCTTACCTTCTTCTCACAGTGCAACCTACCACCATCTCTTCCCCAGATAAATGATGCATATGCACCCGGCTGTCCACATGATCTAAAAGAAAATGTGATTCATCACACCAGGCCACCTTCTTCATTGCTCCATGGGTTAGTCCTGGCACTCCCGTATCCTTTGTAAGCACTTTCGGTGATGTACAGAGGTCAGTATGGGCACCTAACAGGTCTGCATCTGTGCAGCAAGTTGCAATGCACTCTGTGTTCTGACACCAGTTGTTTCAGGACTTTGTTCGACGGGCTAGTCTTCCATCCCCATGTGCATCCTTGGGCACCTATGACCCTGTCTCTTGATTGTCCTTCCCTAGACCACTTTTAGTAGGTACTAACTATTGCATACCAGGAACACCCCACAAGGTGTGCTGTTTTGGAGATGACCCAGTCGTCTTGCCATTACAATTTGGCCCTCGTCACAGTTGCTCAGATCCTTACGCTTGCCCATTTTTTCTGCCTCCAACACATGACCTTCAAGAACCGACTGTTCACTAGCCACTTAATATATCCCACACTTTTGACAGGTGCCATTGTAATGAGATAATCAATGTTAATCACTTCACCTGTCAGTGGCTTTAATGTTGTGGCTGATTGTGTTGTGTGTAATAATAGTTTTGATTAAAAAAAAGCCATAACAGGAGAACCTTCTTTTTGTGTTTCACATGACAGACCCATGTAAGCCACAGATTAGGTAAAAAAAAGCAATAAGTTAGTGTAAGCGAGAATTTCAAATAAAATCAACAGTTTGCTTCTAGTTAAACATTAACTTGAATACAAAAATGAAGCTGTGCATCTTTAAAACTTGGGTGAGTCACTCAAATAAGAGAATTGGAATTAAATGTGTGCTTTTAGTGAAAGATACTGGGAAGGTACCCTATTGGAACTGTCACTTTTTCACAGATGCAGATTAGGTCAGAAAGTCATGTTCACTTCACCAGAACATTATAGACAATGAATGGCTTGAGTAACATTTTGTCAAAGGAGCAAGACCACCACATTAAATTCTTAATTTATGTAGTGATCACCTAATGCTCTGTGGAGTGTTAAGGTTGGTACTTTTTGCCCAATTAGTGTCTTAATTAGAGCTAAACCCATTCCTTTAAGTCAAGTCCCTGTTTCTGCTTACATTTTGCCAAACAAGGTTAACTTTAATGTGAAATTCAGGAAGACATGCATTTTATACAAGTCTATTGCCTCTGGGCGGAGTGGTGGCTCTGAGGCTAGGGATTTGCACTAGCAATTGGAAAGTTGCTGGTTCAAATCCCATAAACGCCGAAAGTGACTCCACTTCATTGGGTCCTTGAGCAAGGCCCTTAAACTGTAATTGCTCCGTCCCAGGTATGACGTTAATCTGCATCCAGCCCTGCATGTAGGCCCTCCAACCTGCAGGGAAAAACCTGGGCGTTGGTGGCAGAATTGGCACTCCAGCCACCATAAAAAAAACTCACACTGTTCCACTCCATCTGAACTAGTGTGGTGTTGAGGTGTCACCCATTGTATGGCTGCACTCGGGTCCTAATCTGGGATCCTGAGTTGGTTTGTCGTGTGGTGGGTGCGGCAATGCGCTGTATTCATTTTGTGATTATTTACTTTCTAATTCATTTTTAATTTGTTAGTCTGAAGTTTGCAGTTTTTCCAATGTTTATATGAGTGCTTAACGTTACTCCATTTTCACACCACACCACAATGACATGCACATAAATTAGATGGTAAATTTCAGGTGTATGCTTTCTGCTTGGCGTTAGTTCTTTATCTGTGTCTGAGGCTGCCGTGCTATGCAGGCCATTTATATAAACGTGCCTGCTAACAAAAGAAGATGTTGCTGCAGACAAAAAGTAACACAGAAAATAACTCATTTGCTTTATTTTAAACTTTGACACTCTTTTAACACGTCAGCAGCATAAAATGATATTCTAAAATAAATAAGAACATTGGCATAACTGCAAAAAAATAAAAAAATTAATTCACCTGAATTCAACAGAAATGAGTCAGCATAGTTTAATTCAATACTGCTGGCTTCTTTTCCCTCAGATTAGAAGAAACACCTCAGGCTTCCTTGGTGGCTTTTTCAGATCTAGTGCCATCAATCATTCCTCCTCAGTGATAGGGTTAAGGTCAAGATGCTGCTCAGCCCCTATCTGGATAGCATAAAATGTTGTACTCAAACATTCCTGATATTAATCTGCTTTCTTTTCTTTAATTTATTACTAGGGGGCTTTGCCCTCTGCTCACTTCGCTCGCCAACCCTTTTGACCTGTGCTACGTGCCAGCCACTTCGCATCTCTGCTGCTCACATATGTGGATTTCACTTTCACCAAACAAGAAGTCTTTTAATTCTCGCAGATACGCCTCTTCATTGGGAAGAAACACTACTTTTCCCTGATAGCAACACAAATTAGACGATCTACAAGTCTCCGACTTAAAGTTTAAATCCAAACAATATATTCAATCTCTTTTCGCAGTTCCGTTATTTCACTGAGTAATAATTTCCGTTTGTTTGCACTAATGCAATCTTTACTATAATTTTTTTTGAGACTTTCGAATTCTAGTACTTTCATTATTTCTAACCTGCTCTGCATGTATATTGCGCCAAAGTTTTTGAATTCTTTACAGTGTTCTACTTTGTCACCTACTCTTTGTCTTTTATTTCCGGCCCCGGGCATAGTTAAATCTCTTGGCACAAAGTCTCATCTCGCGGGACGTGAAAGTATCTCTCTGAAAAAGTCTTGTCTTGTCCCAGGATTATTTTATTATAATAGAGAGATGGCTACCTTTAAAGGAGCATATGGTACTAGACTTTAAATACCTCTTCACTGGTTTGAACTGCATAGAATTAACTGGCAAATGCTCAACAAAATAAATAATAAATGTGGTGGCCATTTTAATGCCAAGAATAAGGGGCCACAGTCTTCAAGCCCCAATGCTAAATGGGAAGGGTCAGATTGTACATGTGCACACACACCCAAGAATAACTGAGAACACTACAGGACCCATACAGCTAGCCCACCACAGCCAGAAACTTACATTAGGCTTGCATCACCCTGCACAAAGTCATACTCACATACTACAAAAAAACACACAAGATTTTCCTAGATAAGAGCATATGATGAAATATAGGAAAAAAAACAAATTGTTTAATACAACTAAGGGAAGGGTTGTTATATTGTATTATTAGATATATTACTGAGAGAAGCTTATTTATTTTGCACGACACTTGATGGGGCAGTTATTGCAGAAATTGCCACTGCCAGTTACACACACTAGATATGTATTTATTGATGGGAAATCTACTTATATGTGTTATTCTACTGTATAATATGCCATGTGATAGTGTTTGTTGTGAAAGAACTGCACAAAATATCCATCTTTCCCTGCTCAATGTATGTTTGAGGGGCTGGAGCTTGTCCCATTGGGCACAAAGCAAGGAACAGTTCTGAATGAGGCGCCATTCTACCACAGTGCTCATTCACATACACACCCAGACTTGTCCAATTTTGGGTTACCAATTAAGGCATCTTACCCCTTTTTGGGGATGTGAGAGGGTAACTTTTGCAGACATAACAGAATTTAAACCAAGGTGAGTTGGCAGTGCCTATACAATGCTGTCATACATCAAATAATAATTATTTACTAGAAAGAAATACAGGTAAAGGGATTAAGAGAATTAACAGATGAAACCTTGTGATCTTGTGGCTAAGATAACTGACTGTTGACCACAAGGGCACCATTTTAGATAGATAGATAGATAGATAGATAGATAGATAGATAGATAGATAGATAGATAGATAGATAGATAGATAGATAGATAGATAGATAGATAGATAGATAGATAGATACTTTATTAATCCATCCATCCATTTTCCAACCCGCTGAATCCGAACACAGGGTCACGGGGGTCTGCTGGAGCCAATCCCAGCCAACACAGGGCACAAGGCAGGAAACAATCCTGGGCAGGGTGCCAACCCACCGCAGTACTTTATTAATCCCAAGGGGAAATTCACATACTCCAGCAGCAGCATACTGATAAAGAAAATATTTAATTAAAGAGTGATAACAATGCAGGTATAGAGACAGACAATAACTTTGTATAATGTTAACGTTAACCCCCCCCCCCCCAGGTGGAATTGAAGAGTCACATAGTGTGGGGGAGGAATGATCTCCTCAGTCTGTCAGTGGAGCAGGACAGTGACAGCAGTCTGTCGCTGAAGCTGCTCCTCTGTCTGGAGATGATAGTGTTTAGTGGTTACAGTGGTTCTCCATTATTGACAGGAGCCTGCCCAGCGCCCGTCGCTCTGCCACAGATGTCAAACTGTCCAGCTCCATGCCTACAATAGAGCTTGCCTTCCTCACCAGTTTGTCCAGGCGTGAGGCATCCTTCTTCTTTATGCTGCCTACCCAGCACACCACCGCGTAGAAGAGGGCGCTTTTAGACCTCACTCGTGTCATACTGTTAGGGCTGCAACTCAAGATGCATTTTAATAATTGCATATGGAGTTTATTAGATCAGTTACGGTATGTTTGCAAATCTTAAACCAGTGGGTCTCTCCTGCGATCATGCAAGGTAATATATAGCAGTGTAGTTCATACATCATGGCCTAGATAGGATTTTCGGTTGGTGGGATGGCTTATTTTATGACCATTACAGTTAAGCTCTAATTCAAACTGAAGATATTTACAATGTGAATATATTTAGTTTATATTTGTCATCCCACAGTAGTAGAGTGTTGTACTGTGTTAGCCATTGACTGCTACAGGAGAAAGTAGGGTGAAATGACACTTTTTATTGGCTAACTAAATAGATTACAAATGCAAGCTTTCGAAGCAGCTAAGGGCCCTTCATCAGGTTACACCTTGCCTGATGAAGGTGCCTTAGCTGCCTTGAAAGCTTGCATTTGTAATCTATTTAGTTAGTATATTTAGTGTTACCAAAAAAACAATGAAACCACCCAGAAGAAGAAACTGAAACAGAATGTTACCTTGTTGAAATGCATGGAAGGAAATAACAAGAAGTAAAATCTTTGAAGGAATGTCACTGCTGAGACGATTCTAAATTATTCCAAAAGAGAATGTGTGAGATATATTTTGTACGATATAAAATTATATTTGTTCTACAAAGTTGAGCACTATAATTTAGAGAATAGTTGTTCATTTGCCTGTGTTAACTATAGGTATCATTTCAAAACAAATTAGAAAATAAAAAATAACTTTTTTTGCTTAGTAGAGACATGAAAGCAAACTAAACAGGAAAAATATGGAGTATTAGCAGAAATTACAAAATTAATATTTAAGTGCACAATTATTGGATTACATAGAAAAATGTAAAATGGTTTATTAAAGACAAGCTTCTATAAACCCAAATAATGTCAAGGAGTCAAACTTTGGCAAAAATGAAAAAGTTTATCAGAAATGGTTAATGAATACGACAGGTACAAAATAAAACCTCAAAACACAACAAACCCATAGCTACACTAGGCCTAACTACACAGATCTTTTCCCAGTCTCTCAGAAAGCATGGCTGGTCTACCTTTCTAAATTCTCATACCTTGTATTAGCCTCATTCTGCTCTTCCCTACTACATTCTTCTCTTTCCTCTGGCCTCTGTTTTTACTTTCAGTCACATGCTTGAAGTTCCTCCAACAGGTAGCTGAATGGAGCTTTTATACTTGAGCCTGCAACTACTGCCAAGGCCACAAGAGGGATCACTTTCGAGGTTAGGGTTTGACTATGAAACCCCTGGGGTCATTTTCTAGAGCTCCTTCTAGAAGTCTCAATTATCTTTGTCATCCTGGGCCAAAATTCCTGATGGAAGGGCCAAGGAAATGTGAGATCACCTGTAAAGTATAAATGGGAATCAAAGGACAGGTAGCATAAGGGGTTCTTTAGTTTCATCTATCATTCGGTAGGACACCTACTCCATAAGACTGTGCCCACCATTTCTCTTCTGCCTTTCAACTATTTCCATAAACAGATACAGCACAGTACATCGTCACAACAAGACCAAATAATTCACTGCCAGTGCACAAAATACTAGACATTCTTATGGTCCAACACTTCTGCATGTTTTATTACTTTATTCATCACCAAAGACAAATCTGACATTGGGACTTTAAAGTCTGCCAGCAGCACAATGCACTGTGCTGTCCCCAAAGAGAAGTTAAATGACCAGTTGGCCAGGGGCAGATGGACTCTATATTGACTGAAATTGTGTTTATTGTTTTTCAGTGCCAGCTGGTCTTACCTTAATATTGTAGATTAATATTTTTCATTACAATCATTACTATTTTAGTATATTTTGAATTGCATTTATTTAAAAAAAAACTCTGTTGTGTTTTGTTTTATACTATAGCTGTAAATATGGGCATGGCTTTGATTTAAAAATAGAAATGTGCAGTATAGAAACAAATTAAACTGAAGTATTAAGAAATACTTCATACTTCATACTGAATCATCATAAAAGATTATATGATGATTCATCTGTATTTTCAATTATGTTCATATTACAGTGGATACAGAATATTAAACGTTCAAATTCCATTATAAGTTCAGATTCTCAAGAAAGCTTAAAATCAATAGAAATCGGTCAATAGTTTGCAAAGCAAGGCTTATGCACCAATCTGCTGATTGTATACCAAAATAAAACTGGACTGGTACCTCAGCTTGAATTCGTCAGAGAATTGTGACAGAAGGATGCAATCCCTTATTGACTACAGTGTAGCTGGTAGTCAGTTTACTCCTACTAGCTCATCCATTCCATCCCAATGATACTCCATGAGATCTGATGGTCTTGGAGACCACTGTATTAAGATGAATACACTGGACTTTCCAAGTCTGGAGGCACAGATTGACAGCCTGTAGAAACTCCCATCTACAAATGTATGTACTATTACTGTAATGGGAGGTACATTGTTCAGATATCGTATGACATTCAAAATGCAAATGTTCTCCCATGGTTAGCCTTTGGTCAAAATCATTTAAATATTTACTTACAGTGGATTTAAAAAGTACTCAGACCCTTTCACTTTGTGCATGGTTTATTGAGTTGTAGATTAAATTTTAAATGAATCTATTTTCCATTTGTGCCCATCAATTTTCACTCAGTAATTCATAATAAATAAGGGAAAACATGGTTACAGAAAGATTTACAAATTTAATAAAAATCAAAAATTGAAATCATTCATGCAAGTATTCAGACCCTTTGCTGTAGCACACTAAATTGTGGCCAGGTGCATCCTGTTTGCTTGAATTATCTTTGAGATATGTCTAGAACTTGGAGTCCACCTGTCACAAATTTAATTGTTTGGACAGTTCACCAAAGCACACACCTTTGTATATAAGGTCCCTAAATTCATTGCTTGGTTCTTGTCCTAACATACTGTGTGAAGTCCAAGGAACTCTCAGTAAATCTTCACACACACGCACACATAATTCTAAAGTGTGCAATGGCCTTGATCATTGTGAAATGGAAGATGTCTGAAACCACCAGGGCTCTTGCAAGACTCTTGCAAGGCTCTTCTTGGCCCAACTGAATGACTGGGCAAGAAGAGCTTTGGTCAGGGAGGCAACCAAGAACCCAGATGGGAGAAACTGAGATGAAAGAAATTTTTAGAAGGACTACCATCTCAGCAGCACTCCTTCAATCAAGAGATTATGGTAGAATGGCTAGACAGAACCCATTCTGGAGTAAAAGGCATATGACAGCCCACTTGGACTTTGCCAAATGGCATTTAAAGGACTTTGACAGCATGAGGAAAAAGATTCTCCAGTCTGATTAGACAAAAATTTAACTCGTTGGTCAGAACTTCAAGCACTATTTTGGCAAAGACCAGCCACTGTTCATCATCTGCCTAATACCATCCCTACAGTGAAACATGGTGGTGGCAGTATTATCCTTGGGAGACTAGTCAGAATTGAGTTAAGGATAAATACAGCCAAATACAGAGAGTTCCTTAAAGAAAACCTGATTCAGAGCACACACAACCTCAGACTGGGGAGACAGTTCACCATTCAGCACAACAATGACCCGAAGCACACAGCCATGACAACACTGGAGTGGCTTTGGCATAAGTCCTTGAGTGGCCCTGCCAAAGTCCAGACTTACACCCCAAAGAACATCTGTGGAGAAACCAGAAGATGGCAGTTTACACTTCCCATCCAGTTTAACGGAGCATGTGAGGATCTACCAGGAAGAATGGGACAAACTGCTCATATCCAGGAGTGCAAAGCTTATAGAGACTTACAAAGACCCATAGCTCTGAATTCTACAAAGTACCGAATGAATGACAGATTTCAGTTTTTAATTTTTAATAAATTTGCTACCCTTTTTGTTTCCAAAAACATGTTTTCACTTTAACTTTATGGGTTACTGAGTGTAGACGGAGTGCATTATTGCCAAAAAGAGCAATTTTATCAATTTAAAATGAAATAATCTACAACACAATAAATAAAGTGTGATGTAAATGTAGGGTCTGAATACTTTCTGAATCTGGTGTAAAACCATGATAAGCCTTATTCTGAGCAAAACGTCCTGGACTTTTCTCTAGAAACACACCTGTAGGGAGGCATTAGTCTATTGTATAATTTAATTGTTTTTCCTGAGTTGCACAAAGCTGATCCAAATTTAACTTATTTTTCTATAAAGTGATAAGCATGGATGAACTGATGGTTATTTCCAGATTCAAAACCACTAAATCTAATTTGGTGTCAAGAGGGAGCTGTAGCCTATTCCAGGAACATCAGACACAAGACAGGATGCAGTCCTAGTTAAGGTGCCTGTCCATTGCAGAGCATGCTCTCACAGACACACTCACTCATACAAGACCAATTTATCAAGTGCCAATTAACCTACTGCATGTCTGAGATGTGGGAGGATAACCAGAGTACACATATCCAGCGTTCTTGATTTGAATCCCACATTATCCTAACGCCACTTGTGCACATTCTCCTCATGTCTGTTTGGGGTTTTCTTTGGGTGGAATGTAAAAACCCGATTAAAGTCATGTGTGATTGGCACTTCTAAATTACTGCTCTGCCAGTGTGGGTGATACTGCCTTGAACCCAAAGCTCCAGTCCCCCATGGCCCTAAACGGGTTTGAGAATACTGTTTGACTATCTACAGAATTGTATGTCATTCTTGCTGAATATGCAGATTTTTTTATTTGATCAAATTCAAGGTTTAAAGGAAAAGGTTTGTAATTTTGTCTGCTCCTTGAATATTATTAAAATACCACATTGCTGAATTATTTTTTGTAATATACAAAAAGAACTTTGATCTTTCATCTGTCTGTCAGGTGATTAAAGGACAGTTTGCAAAACAAAATATTCCTAGAATGCTGACTGATTTTATTTTATAAGTACATTTTTTGTCAATTAACAATGCATTATGTACTAACTTTTCTATTTATTTTAGTTTTTCCCAGTTTTTCATAATGAACAGAGCAATGGCAACCTGCTGGATGGTTATCCTCCTTGCAGCCTTCCTGAGTGAAACGGTCCTCTCAAAAGGTGGAAGAGGAGGAGCTAGAGGTGCGGCACGTGGAGCAGCTCGTGGTGCTCGAGCACGTGTAAAAGCTACAAGATATAGCTCATCTGGTTCACCCGTAAGAGTGGCAGCAGCAGCTGCGGCGGGGTCAGCAGCTGGAGTTGCTGCAGGAGGATGGATGTCCTCATCTCATTTTAATTCTGATGACAGCTCTGAGAATTTTGGGGATGACAGGCAGTATAGGAACAGAACTGATGGAGACTACAGCTATATGGCCCACACCTCATCCTCAGAGCAACACATCTACTCTTTTAAATCCATCTTCTCAGCCCTGCTTTTGATGAATATCTTGACATATGTGAGCATCTAAACATAGTATATAAAATGGAAGCCTTTATAGAAAAAGGCATGTTAGGTCTAGTCAATCATTTAGGATCTCATTAAATATCTTCTAGTGACTGAAAAATGTTTATACACCTTTTACAATTTTATATAAAGCAAGAAACAAGTTCTCATCTCTATAGTCCCAATATAATTCCTACTTTTTCATACCTAAATGTCTATTACCTCTTGAAGGAAACCTAAACTGCATCATATAATAAAAACCTAGCAGAGTCATGGGAAAGGCTGAAGATTTTTTTTTTGAGTAAATATTTAACCAATGTAGTGTTTAGTCTTGTGTTTTATAAAAATATCTTTACATCTTTTACCAATGAACAAGGCATTTTATAGCACAGTACTTAAGTGTTTGGCAAACAAGTTTTCTTTTTCAAATAATAAAAATATTTTTAAAGAAAATGGATGAATAAGTGACCTCAAAAGGTAAACATTTTGGGTCCTTGAACATGTCTGTCTTTTCCGGGGTTCCTTTTCCAGTTTACAATATCAATTCTCCCCATTTGCTGTGGATAATAGTTTTTAACATTGTTAAATTTCACTTAAATTGTCAATATCAGTAAAATCATATAAGCTCTACAAAAGTGGTGTTTGAGTTTGTAACTTATTGCATATTTATGTCTGTAAAGGTTGCACTTCATAACCTGACTAGCATAAACACCTGCAGATACAGTGGCTTTTTAACGGTACTGATTTATATTACAAGTTAGTAAAAGTATGGGTCTGGTATGATAAATGTACAATAAAAGTCAATTGCAATTTTGCATTTACAGAACCAAAATATCTTTTGGCACAACAGTGGAACATGGTAATGACAACTTATTTTATTTCAAAATTTGTTTGAACCATGTACAGTATATGGACATTTTCATATATACAATATATACATTGCATTACCAGGAATAATTTGTCTTTCTGCTTAAATATGAAGCTAAGAAATGAATTTTCCAGGAGGAAAACCCATTCAGATTTCATCAGATAGTGGGTGTTGAAAAAAATATGGAAAGTTGGAAATGTATGGTCTGTTTGTAATACTGTACAGCAATGTGCCAAGAGTATTATATTAAATGGCAAATCTATAATTATATAACCACAGGTTAAACAGAGAGTGATCTGAAAGATGATGTGTTCTAAATTACTTGCATAGGTATTCCTAATACTGTACTCAATGTATCATACTGATGCATACCAAGCACTCAGACAGTTTGTTACATTCAGGATGAGTTTCCTTCTTATGAACATTAATACTGGAACTGGCTTTAGCTCTGCTGTTAAATCAGCTAAAGATTAGGCAGGCATATGTAATAAATCTTGTATTTGAAACCATAGTACCTTAATCTAAAATCAAAATGTTTTCAGTTGCTATAAAAAAAAAGGCCATCATTTATGTTTAACAATGGATAGCCTATCGTTATGTTAATTTAAAGCAAATACAGGGAACTGCAGGATATTAAATGTTTAGACTAATGTACTTTGTTTTGTTATAAATTATCTGTGCAGATATTTAAAAAAAATGTCAAAAATGACTGTGTTATAGATAATATGTTGAATTTACTTGGTCCTGTGGGGAAACAAAACTGCAGCATACTGTTCTGTATTTTAGCAAATCAAAAGAGCCGCTACAGAACAGCTTTGTTTAAAATTGTTTAACATTTTAAGTAATATGGACTACATGAGAAACCTTACATCAAGATCTTGGAATTGAAACGTTTCTATGTCCATACACTAGCCACTTTAAAGTCAGTATACTGTAATTAATGGTATTTAATAAAATAAACTGCCTAAATATTGCCTAAATACAGAATCTGCGAGGTTAATGATGCCTATGCAGTAAAACTTTCAGGGTCTACAATAAAAACAATGGACAGTGCAATATTGTGCTCTCACTTTCAGGGTACTATATGTGAAAATAAACTGTGTTGCCTCTTGGTAATATAGCTTTCTAAGTTAAACAGAATGAAGCTTAGGTTTTATGTCCTGTTTTAATTCTCCAAGTACTGTAACTTCATTAAAAAAGTCCCCAACTGCTGAATCATAAAAGAAACATAGGCTAACTGAACATAATCTTGCAGATAAACCTGTTTTCTATAGCAATTAAATCAAAAATTTAAAACCTAAAGACAATAACAATGACATTTTTGGTGTGACCTTCACTTGAGATTTGCTTATTTATTACTGTAAATCAAAATGTAATTCTTAAATAAGATATGTATTTTGCTGAATATGACTACATTACTGTTAGAAGAAATAAAGTACTGTATTTCTACAAATGTATGCATCATTTCTTTGCTGGTTACATTTTAAAAACTGGTACTGAATTAAATTTTTATATTGAGAAGATAGGGAGTTGTTTCAGTGAGCACACAAAACACACAAAGGCACAGTCTACAGATATATTTACAGGTGTCAATACTGAACTTAGCATGTCTTTCAATAAATCTGAATTAAATGACAAATATTGTGCTATGTTGTATTATGTGTTGTATTACTTTTCCAATATAAAATTAAAAGTAGATAAAATATTTCTAAACAATTTGAAACAAAAGATTGCCAAGAAATTACTTAAAAATAAATTAATCAATATGTAACAAAAATTGCAACATTTTTACATTGTACACACACAGCCATAGGCACACATATGCTATACATCATCCACACCAATATCTAACTAGCCTAAACAGATATATTGTATAAAAACTAAGATTGTCTAACTGCTATGTTATTAAAATAATTATGGAAGAAAAAAATACAAACAAAATCCACTGTTTCATACAAAAAGTTATTATTTACACACAACACAAACTCTTGGCCTGATAAGTACAAAATAACATTTGTTTCAACAAAACATAAAATATATAATTTCTGACCACTGCATAAATAGCAATCCACATCAACTCAAATTGTTACAAGTTGCACAACTGAAAGTCCTATTTTTACTTTTGTGTATTCCATTAATTTGACGCATAAATTGTGAACTTACATTTGTTATTTATATTTTAATTGTTCAAGACATAACTATGCATTGTAATTACGCATAGACTAGCTCTAGTAAATGTTTTTTGACAAGTTGGCATGCAATATTCTTTGGTACTCATATGGCACTGCATATGAGAAAGAAGGTTAACTGCTTGTTAGTCATTATCAAGTGTGGTACATATTAAATTAGTGAATGGTGCACTAGCAATTGTGACCACCACATACTGTGCATTGATTTACAAGCCAAGCACTGCAGACAAGAAAAGTGACCTTTGATATTTCTGATACATGAAAAACAAAGATCATGATGCTATAAGTAAACACATTTTGTTTCAATGTCAATTCACGATTACAGACTTACTGTATCTGAAAGTCTTTAAATATGATTTTTCATTTGATACACATTATTATATTAGTATATACACTGCACACTGGAAGTCAAAGAAGAAACTGCTACAAATACTATATAAATGTAATGAATTATTATTATTATTATACAAAAATTTCTTTCCAAAGTGGTAAGCACTGCAACCTCACAGATCCAATGACCTCAGTTGGAATCCTGCTCCTGGTGGTTGTGTGTTGGGCGTTATCATTTTCTCCCTTTGTATGCACAAGTTTTCCTCTGGGTAGTCTGGCTTCCCCTCCCACATCCGCAAAGACATGCACTTTAGGTTAACTATTAATTCTAAATTGTCCAAATGTGATTATGGCAGTGTGTGTGTATGACAGCTTGACTGGCATCCTATCCAGGTCTGTTTCCTACCTTGTACCCAGTGTTGCCGGGACAGACTCCAGTTTTCCATGACCCTAAATTAAATTAAGCAAGTTTAAGAATGTTTTGATGCATTTACATAAGAAATAGGAAAAACAACCGAGTCTCCATTCATTTATTAGGAAAACTCTGCTTTTTCCCAAAACTATTACAATTTTAAGGCACATATACTAAAATGTATGTTTTCTTAATGTATGCAGTAAACATCAGAACACATTAAAAGCTGTTAATACAATTTTGTTTTTTTAGAAATACTGTGCTTTATTTAAACTGAAAGCAATACATGATGTACACAATTCATTTTTCCAGCCAAATTTCACAGTGTCAGTAAGGTACATATTTTACAATTCAAAATGTTCACATATGCAAATTTACATTTTAACAAATACTGAACTAACAATAATTTACATAACATTTGAATCCGATTTGTAAAAATATTTACAATAAAGTCTGAAGTTATAACCTACTTCTGTCCATGGGACAATACTGAGTAGCCTTTACTCTTCAGTCCAATATCACTTTTCCAAGATCTCCTTTTCTAAAGGCTCTGACAAAATCAGCAGCTGCAGCATTATAATTTGGTACAGTGATTGTAATATTTCCTTAAAAACAAATTTATATAATTTATAATGATAAAACACATCCCCGGCACCATACTGTATATTTAGAAATTAAATAATATATGCATAAAGTAGATTTTTTTAGAGTTGATTAGTGCATACAGTGGTGTGAAAAACTATTTGCCCCCTTCCTGATTTCTTATTCTTTTGCATGTTTGTCACACAAAATGTTTCTGATCATCAAACACATTTAACCATTAGTCAAATATAACACAAGTAAACACAAAATGCAGTTTGTAAATGGTGGTTTTTATTATTTAGGGAGAAAAAAAAATCCAAACCTACATGGCCCTGTGTGAAAAAGTAATTGCCCCCTAAACCTAATAACTGGTTGGGCCACCCTTAGCAGCAATAACTGCAATCAAGCATTTGTGATAACTTGCAATGAGTCTTTTACAGCGCTCTGGAGGAATTTTGGCCCACTCATCTTTGCAAAATTGTTGTAATTCAGCTTTATTTGAGGGTTTTCTAGCATGAACCGCCTTTTTAAGGTCATGCCATAGCATCTCAATTGGATTCAGGTCAGGGCTTTGACTAGGCCACTCCAAAGTCTTCATTTTGTTTTTCTTCAGCCATTCAGAGGTGGATTTGCTGGTGTGTTTTGGGTCATTGTCCTGTTGCAGCACCCAAGATCGCTTCAGCTTGAGTTGACGAACAGATGGCCGGACATTCTCCTTCAGGATTTTTTTGGTAGACAGTAGAATTCATGGTTCCATCTATCACAGCAAGCCTTCCAGGTCCTGAAGCAGCAAATCAACCCCAGACCATCACACTACCAACACCATATTTTACTGTTGGTATGATGTTCTTTTTCTGAAATGCTGTGTTCCTTTTATGCCAGATGTAACGGGACATTTGCCTTCCAAAAAGTTCAACTTTTGACTCATCAGTCCACAAGGTATTTTCCCAAAAGTCTTGGCAATCATTGAGATGTTTCTTAGCAAAATTGAGACGAGCCCTAATGTTCTTTTTGCTTAACAGTGGTTTGCGTCTTGGAAATCTGCCATGCAGGCCGTTTTGCCCAGTCTCTTTCTTATGGTGGAGTCGTGAGCACTGACCTTAATTGAGGCAAGTGAGGCCTGCAGTTCTTTAGACGTTGTCCTGGGGTCTTTTGTGACCTCTCGGATGAGTCGTCTCTGCGCTATTGGGGTAGTTTTGGTCGGCCGGCCACTCCTGGGAAGGTTCACCACTGTTCCATGTTTTTGCCATTTGTGGATAATGGCTCTCACTGTGGTTCGCTGGAGTCCCAAAGCTTTAGAAATGGCTTTATAACCTTTACCAGACTGATAGATCTCAATTACTTCTGTTCTCATTTGTTCCTGAATTTCTTTGGATCTTGGCATGATGTCTAGCTTTTGAGGTGCTTTTGGTCTACTTCTCTATGTCAGGCAGCTCCTATTTAAGTGATTTCTTGATTGAAACAGGTGTGGCAGTAATCAGGCCTGGGGGTGGCTACGGAAATTGAACTCAGGTGTGATACACCACAGTTAGGTTATTTTTTAACAAGGGGGCAATTACTTTTTCACACAGGGCCATGTAGGTTTGGATTTTTTTTCTCCCTAAATAATAAACACCATCATTGAAAAACTGCATTTTGTGTTTACTTGTGTTATATTTGACTAATGGTTAAATGTGTTTGATGATCAGAAACATTTTGTGTGACAAACATGCAAAAGAATAAGAAATCAGGAAGGGGGCAAATAGTTTTTCACACCACTGTATATGTATGAGTGGGTCTGATTTATTTGTTACAATATATAATTTTTCTTTTATTAATGATAGGATAAATCTGAAGCAGCACATAAAACAACAATTAGACAAAATCAAAATTAATCTTTAGTTATTTTAAATCTGCAAAACAGAGTCTTGGCATGAATAATCAAAGAATTAAAAATAATTAAATAAAATTTTTAAAAAGTACTTGTGGAATTGCAACTTTTACTTTAAATGGTTAACCAGACTAAAATAATTTAAACTTCAAATATATTAACTTTCATCCAAAATATACTGAGTTTTATAATTCTAGATAAAGTAAAATACTAGTAGAATTAAACTGAAAAAAGCACACACAAAAAAGAAAATCACTCACCAACTCCAGTAATGGCTTTCACTTTTTGGAATTTTCCATGCATAATAGCTACCTTTTTTAGGACTTCCTGAATTTTATCACAGGGTTCTGTTAATTTATATTTTTCAACATAACTAGGAGGTGAACACATATTTATAGGTAAACACTGATGCATACTATTCATATACTTTGTTGGAGATAATGTATCATTATTTATTATGAAAATATTAATAATAAAAAGTAATTAATTCAATGAAATTATTTTTTCGGTTTTTCCTCTTACTTTAAACCAAAACAAAATCTGACAGTGTACTTAAGCTCTTATGAAAAAAACACATTTATTCTTAAAACACCGTAAGACACTGCTACAAAACTCATGCACCCAAAACCCTGCACATTTCTTCACAGTGTATTACCATATGTATTACCACTTGCAATAGATAATATTATCTTATAAATTATAGATTAGCTTATTTTTTATCCAAATGTAATGTTAGCACTACCATTCTGTGTTCCTTTTATCTCATCCTTGACATTCAAATTTAATATGCACCTATTCTTCACCAAACTAGAAATTAACACTTGCATAATAAACCTGAATTATTTATTTCAACCATATTCTGAGCCATATCTCTACTTGTTAACAAAATGTGCTGTTGATTTTTTGTTACTGGCTGCATCTATTCTCATATGCATACAGTTTTTCACAGAACTGCTTGCATTTCTTGTCAATAATTACTATACTTAAAGAACAAATACAATTGACTGGACTAACTATACAAAAAAATCAGCAATCAAATCAATACATACCTAAAGTTTTCAAGACGATTCAACATGAAAAGGAGATAATCGGCTATTACATCTTCACCAACTAAATGATCTAAAATAGTTCCTACAATTAAAATAAACAAACAAATAAATACAATAAATAAATAAACAAAACTAGCTAATTGACAAATGCTCATTTATAGATGTGTCCATCACTTAATCTATTATGTCTTCTAAATAATCCTTCTTTTTCAAACCATGTATATTATCTAGGGCTGTGTAGATTCTCATTCCAAGTGACCACTCCTTAGCCTTTCCACATCTGCTGTACAAATTAAGCATGCGACTATAACTTTAATTCTGCTAGCTGTTTGTATTTTATTTTTTTGGATGAGGAAACAGGGGCTATATGCAAGTTCTGATGTGAGACCAAGACATTTATATAAATAAAAAAAACAAGTAATAGTAGAATAGACAATACAGAATTCATTTCATTTTTATATCTTTCCTAAAACATTCTGATATACTGTAAATAGGGGTCTTTTGCCATTAATATGGAGACAGTTACTCTCTCTATAAACTTTTTGTGGTGTTAGTTTGACAATAATAATAGGAAAAACAACAAAGTGGTTAAATAAAAAATAACAATACATTGAAACATTTCAGTATGGTTAGTCAAAGTAACAGTAGAAAATCAAATTTTGCAAAAAATACATAACCTTAACATGCTTTCTTGAATTGCAATGTAAATTATAAACTGACAATAACAAAAATGACACACACTTAAACAATAAATAGACATTAGCAGATTACACTTTATATTCTGGGTTTTATACTTTTTTTCTAAAACACATACAGTATAGTATACTGTACATTCCTGTTTAACATTTTACAAAAGCTTTTTCACAGATAAAAATAGTCATTTTGTTTGTCTCTAACTGAATCCTTTCACACTAACTTTATAATCCTGGTCGTAGTCCACTTTGTTTTTCTATTTTAAAGACCAAATAAGAGTTAACAGCTCTTTAGCAACTTAGCTAGAATGTCTGAATCATTATTAAGATCACTCATAGAGGTTCACGAGCCCTGAACAAGTTAGCTACCTTTCTCAATGACGTCAGTACTTGGAATTCCACTTACTTTATGTAACTTGGTACTGATAAAACATTTTTTTTCTTTTTGTGGTATGTCCAAACTAGCCAAAGAATCACGAATCTTCCTCAGTTAATTTTTATTCCTGCCTATGCATCTTACTATCCACTGTGACGCACAATGAATTCTTGACACCACTGAATTTCTCATGAGAGAACAGTGACTATAAAAACTATGCCCTGCACTATCCATAAATATGTTCACCCTCACTGAGGCAATAAAGAAGTGAAGACATGATGAAATGTATAACATACTAAGAATTTAGCAAATCTACTTCTACTTATAGAAAGGAAGTATATAGCAGTATTAAATGTTTTTACCAAGGTTTTCTGCAATACACTGATCCCCCACTATATCGCGGTTCAGCTATCGCGCCCCCGCTACATCGCGGATTTATTAATACTATTATTATTATTACTAGGGGGCTTTGCCCCCTGCTCGCTTCTCTTGCCCTCCCCCGGGTTTGGTTTACCGTATAAACAATTTAAAGAGATTGTTATTTTCATGGGAATTGTTACATATGCATTATTTTCATTTTCAGTTTAAAACCTTTGTAAAAACAATAATTGTCCTTTATTTCGCCCCGGGTGTGGTTAAATCTCTTTCTCGCTGCACTTATAAAGCTGCTCGCGTTGTGAAGGGGGGGGTCTGAATGCACGCTAATGAGATGCGATCGGTTCAGCTGGTGTCTTGCTGCTGCCGCTGGCCAGGTGTGTTGTGCTTGTCGCGCTTTGCGTCAATCACTTAAAAGCCTGTACAGCAGCTGTCCTTTTGCCACTTCGTGTCTCTGCCACTAGCTTTGTGGGAGCTGAACGCACGCTAAGCAGAAGTGGACAGATCAGCTACTGGCTTTGCGCTACTTCTACCAAGTTGCCTGTTCTGCTTGTTGCTCTGTGCGTTCTGAAGGGAGGGGGAGGGGGTGGAGGTGATGGCTGAACACACGCTAAGAAGTGCTCGGATCATTTGCTGGGTTTCTGCAGCTGTTGCTGGCAAGCTGCGTGTTCTGCTTGTCGTTGTTTTAAGAGCTGGGAGCACATGAAGTTTGTCTGCCAAAAGCAGTTCAACAACTGCTAGGTTAGATGTTAGTGAACTTCTTTTAAATTGTATGTAAGCAGCGCGTGTCGTCAAAGTGTCTGTCCGAGATAATCTGGTCTCGATCGCTTTGCTCAACCCAAGCCCCCCCCCGCCCAACCTCCCCCACCCCCATCCGTGCTATGCTCCTGCCACTTCGCGTTGTGAAGGGGGGGAGCTGAATGCACACCAAGGAGAAGTGGACTTTGTGCTGCTTCTGCCAAGATGCTTGTTCTGCTTGTCGCTCTGTGTGTCAATCATTTAAAAGCCTGTACAGCAGCTGTCCTTCAGTCTCACTGCCTTGTCTTGCATGACGTTAAATGTTTTATAATAGAGAGATGTTACTCATATCCTTAGCCTGACATCCACATATCATATGTGTTTACAAAGTGTGTTTTAATAAGTTTACATGTGTTTAAAGCATGTGGGTGGGGTATTTTAAGGCTTAAACTATAAAAAAAAAAAGTTTATTTATATGGTCTTTCTATATAACGGATTTTCACCTATCACTGATGGGTCTGGAATGTAACTTCTGCGATTGGCAGGGGATCACTGTAATTCTTTTTATATGTAAGATTCACATATGTATAACAGTTATCCACATATTTCAGGTTACATAAAACCAAAGAATTGACTTTTAAATATTGAAAAGGTTATGACCACTTAACAACTTAAAGTGATGCAAAATAAAAAAATAAATATGTAAGGAAAAAAAACAAATTTAAAAACTAAGCAACTGACATCATTGGAACTCTGTGTGTGCCACTTTTTAGTCACTAACAAGCTGGTTAAATTTGTAAATAACACAAATGTGGAGCAGATACCAAAGGGTCAACAATATTACAAAAAGAGCTGGACTGACTTTAGCAAACACACTTTTTATTTATTTAAAGAATAGTAAGTTTAAAAACTTTTCTTCAACCTTGTATTTTCATGTTTTTGATAGTATGAATGCCATAAGGGATAGATTGGTGTCCCGAACAGGATGAAGGATGGTTCCCTGCATGGATGGGAAGAAGAACAGGCTTCCCAACCAGGACAGAAACTGGTCCCTTGACAGGAACGGAGACCGCAATGGAAGGACGAAGATGGAATGACATCCCGAATGGGATGGGTGTTGGTTCCTTACCAGAATGGGAGGTCTGCTCAGAAGGACAGCAGGAAGCTGTTCCCTGGGGCAATGTTCTTCCTCCATGCACACTATGGCAGCATCCCATTGGTGGAACTCCCATATAGATACCTACAAGGCAGGCTGTGAATCACAGTCCCATAGGACAGCCCTGTTGGGGTTCTTGGGTGCCACCAGAAGGTGCTGCAGGAGAACATTATACTTTATTTGAAGGGCTTCCTCTGACCTGTAAGTGCTTCCAATGTGCAAGGCTGTGCAACCGGGGGTACATCCAGGTCCGGCATAAAAGAAGTCGGTTCTGCTGCAATGGAAGTCAGAGTCAGTAGGAGGTGGATGAGACTATGTGAGAGGTGTGGAAGGAAGAAAAGGACTGTGCTGTCTAGTTGTGTCTTGTGGTCTGCGGTGCTGTTATGCCCCCTGGTGGTCACAATAGAAAGTATTATTGTATTTTTTAAATCACGGTATCTGATTTAAAAGTTTAGCCAAGGCACTACTACCGAAGCAATTAATGCTGGAAATGTCAGATTTGTTGTTTATTATTCACACATGACTGCAAAAACCCAGTCAGCAACTATTACTCCAGTGACCTAATGGCAATTCTCTTAGCTCATTCGTAATTAACCACCTTTAGATGCTAAGTGGTAATTAGAGAAACATTTGTAACATGTTATGCTGAAACATATTATTCTGTCAAAACAGAACAGCTTTAGCAAAAAAAAAAACAAAAAAACTGTCCATTGTTGTTTTGTGAAATGAAGGCTATCACACACAACAGGTTGTCAAGAAACTAAAGATTTCATACAAAGTCATCTACTATTGTTTTGAGAAAAGAGGGCAAACTGGATTTAACCAGGGTAGAAATAGAAGCAGAAGGCCCAGACACATGACTGCACATGAGAATAAATACATCAAAGTCTGCCGTTTGAGAAACAGATTCCTTGTAGGTCCTCATTTGACTGCTCCTGTAAAACCCCAACATTTCTGGGAGATTCCAAACTTTAGAAGCCATTGTATATGGTAGATAAAGAGAATAAGAATAAATATTATGTTTTACATGTATCATGTAAAAATATTAGATATAATTACTCAACGGGATAAGGAGTGTGAAACTTAAAATTACAATTTATAAGTACTTTTATTTTGTTTGCACGCAGAAAAGATAACAGTGCAAAAGAATAATCCAAAGAAAAGCTACCAGACTAACTCCAGGACTATGTAGTATGATATAAGTGAATCAAGTGAAGATTTAGATAAATAGATAAAGGTGATGGGAATTCTAGATGTTTCTTAAAAAGTTTGAAAATTACAACATGACACAGATGGTTGCAGATTAAGGGTTAATTTTGCACAAATATTGCTAATTTTTTCATCGTGCTATGGGCACATGGAATAAGTTATCATGAAGTTTACAGTAGCATAACAATGACCTTCAAATCTCTAATCTCTAAAAATTTATATGAACAGGGGTTGACGAGATAGGTTAGGGTGCAAGTCCTTTTCTCATCGAAATCGTTATGTTCTAACGAATAAATGATGAATCCATCTTTCATAATAAATAACAATTACCACAGTTAATACAAGTAAGAAAAGGAAATAATCTGTTCTATGCGCCATATGCAATGAAAGACAGAATTTCAAAACCTTATTATGTGTAATGAAATGGAAGATTATACTCTTAAAAACACATTCTAAAAACACATATTAACAAGAATGCTATAATTATTGTTGTTTTATCTGTGTTTTTATCTTGCCTTGCCTTTGTTTAATCTTTTTATGTTGCACTTTGAGATTTACTGCTAATGTAAAGTGCCCCTATAAATAAAATGCATTATTATTATTATTATTATTATCTCAGTACAAAAATGTATGGATTGTTTTAAATGATGACATGGTTTTCAGTCTGTTTGTGGAGTAATATTTAAATTAGTTTTGGTTCATAGCCAAAACTGAAAATGGCCCTATTACTCATGTCTATAGTTTGGCTTTCGTCTTCAGTACATAAACCAGTCTCTAAAATGACTGTATATAAACATTAAAGCAGATGACTTTTTACGGAAATTTTAAGAGTACTGAGGCAAGTTTTAATTTGATAAACATTCACATCACTACCTGTCTGAACAAATAATAGCAACAAATAAAGGATTTATTTTTTCAAATTTTCAAATTACTGTAAGTGGCAAAATGTGAAATTTCTGCTAGTTCAAACTGAAGAGTAGAATTTTCATATCAAATGTAAATGTACAACTATACAATGCAAATTTCTTTAATGTCTCTTTATTATAAGACAGACTGTTCACTGAACAGTGATACAACAGGTATGAAAAGACTTACCACACAAAGCTAACTTCATTCCATGTTCTAAACTTTCTATCTTGGGAGGAAGAACGCCAGGAGTGTCCAATAAATATAGAGGTGGCCTCTCACTCACCTGGAGAAATAAATAAAAAACTTCAAATTCAGAACCATTCATCTATTTTTTAATAACTGCAGAAAGCCAAAGCACTTCAATTGCAGCACTAAGCAAAGGAAGGAATCAACTCTGGACAGGACACCACAAAATAAGCATAAATGTTTGAAAACATTTTTAAGTTTAAAAGTAAATGACCATCTGCCTTAAGGTGAGATACAGAAAACATGCCAAGGAAGCTTACATTTGAAATATTTCAGAAATGCATATAATAAAAATAGTAATATTGCTGTTAAGTAAACTTTTAAATTAACTACTAATGAAAACAGAATTGTTTAATGACAATTTTCTTTGTTCCATATAACACAGTGTAGCTTACAACAGGCATACTGTAGAAGGAAACAACATTTTGTATGCACTGTATTTTAACAACACATTTTAATTACTTGAATATGAAGTACACATGAATAATAATAATAATTCCTATCCAAGCAGTTTCAATAATCCTGAAGGACTGCTTTATATATTCAGGTGTTTCTCATTAAATACAAAGGTAAACAATTAAAATATTACACATGGTTAACTTGGCAGTGTGCATCTGCATTCTAGAATATAAAAAGTCCAACTATACATTATTTTACTTGATTACATTAATACACCAAATACATTTGACAAGTCCAATGCCCCCCCCAAAAAAGGTACTGTATTTATAGGCACATTTTACAACAGCATTACGTATTTATATCACCTGAATTTTGGACAAGACTGCTCTTGTTATGCCTGGTTGTCCTCCAACTCTGGAAGCTTTCCCTTTGAATGTAACACAAATAAACATTTCATTACAAACATCATATAGTGTTCAGGCACTACAATGCTATGACATACAAATAATGGGAATTTAAATCATGCAGCAATAAGTGGGAAAGCCCATCACAATTTACAGTGGATGAAAAATATACTCCATTCATGTTGTTTTGTCTAAAGCTAAACAAATGCTGGACCAGGTATCATTAAACTAACTGCTACTTGCTGTTGTTTTTATAAACTGCAGTAAGCATTCTGGTGAAATCAGATATAAATGGATAGTGTCTGCCAGAATGCCTGTAATCATGAGTTATCTTTAAGGCTCCGAGTATGAGTTAGGCAGCAGACTATCACTTGTTCCTGTGTAAACTCTTGAAGACAGCCAAGCTACTACCATATTTTTCAAGGTACACCATCAAAAGTCACATTTAATCTTGTTCAAAGCACAAATGTGGATAATTTTTAAGGCAACAATAAATGCTACTTTAAATCAAGATGTCAACCTAAATTTCACTATTCCTTTTTATCTTTAAAAAAATTTAGAAACAAGAGGAAACTCTTGTTTTCAGTCTGATTAAATTATTTTTCAAATAGTTTGTAGACAGGACATAACAGTTTTACAATTGCATTTCTGGTTGTAGTCCTGATGATCCTCTTTATGTGGACCAACGGCACTGCAGTCTACTTGGTAGTTATCAAGAGCCACACTTGAAATCACTGAACATCCTGAAAATATGGTCAGTATTATAAAACATGACACTTCAGGTATACCAGTATTGGAATATTCAGGATGTGAAACTGAGGGAACTTTCCAACTCAGGCCATTTTGAAACAGGAATACTTCACTGCATAAGGATTTTAGTAAAAAGTGGCATTATTCCTGAATGAATACCTGGCTGTTATATTTCATAAAAATTGCACCACATGTATATATATCTAGGCCAACCAATCACAAGCGTTACCTGGGAGGTAACCACCCAAATATCAGATTGTGATCAGACCTATGCGTATAATGCTCCAATCTACACTCTATCAAGTAAGCGAACCAGCCGCTGTGGCACAATGTCTGAGGCTTTGCCTCAGGTACTGACGTCTGAGGTTTGATCCCCACAAGGGGAAGCAAAAGTGAGTAGATCTGATGAGCCCCAATTAGGGAGAAACACATGTCGTGTACTCTTTGTATTATTTGGCATGTACTATACATGGCTATGATTTGCTTCTCGCAACTGACAGGGAGTGGTGGACGTCTGCCAACTAGCTGACCAAACCACAAGCATTGCCTGGTAGGTAACCACCCAAGTATCAGATTGTGATCAGACCTATGAATGTAATACTCTGATCTATGCCCTGTCAAGTAAGTGAACCAGTCACCGTTGTACAATGTTTGAGGTTTTGCCTCAGGCACTGATGGCTGAGGTTCGATCCCCGCAAGGGGAAGCAAAAGTGTGTACACCTGATGAGCCCCAATTAGGGTGAAACACATGTTATGTACTCTTTGCATTATTTAGCAAATACTATATAAACCAGCCTCATAGGAGAAGTGTGGTTTAGTCTTCCTTTTTCTTCCATTTTTGTATGATGAGTGTTGTACAACCCATCCATGTAGGATATGCTTGAGCTTTCTTCTCATTATTTTGGGTGCTAAGACAAGTCATAAAGACACTCTTCGTAAGATTAGTACATGCTTTAAAAAAATATATAAAAAGTTGTCAGAGGTTTTACTTTCTAATACATAAATACTGTATAAAGTATATTGTTTTAAAAAATTTAATCAGGAGATAAAGAATTTTCATTCCAGTTAAGTACCTAACACACAAGATATGTCATGAGTACAGAGATGATTTTTGACATTTTCATTGAAGTAGTAATGACTGTTTTACATTCAATCACTGCTTATACAGTATATGCAGCTTCAGTGGGTTACTTAAGCTCAATTTTTTTTTTGTTCAAAAAGGCACATTTCTATTATAATCTAAAAAACAAATAAATAGAACAAAAATACAACAGGAGAAAGAAAAAAATTATTTAACACTTCAATCACAGAAAAGATCAACATTAATATAAACCAACCTGCTGCCTCTGGCAAAAAATACCTTTTTTCAAGTGTACTCTTCTAATGGCATTTATCATGGAAGACTTTCCAACATTTGGGATACCTACAACCATTAGACAGTATTCCATATTCTGTACAAAATAAACACAAGAAAATAACAAATGTTAAAAGTTTAATCAACAAAATAACAACCTCTACTGTACACAAAAAAGTAAGAAATTATTCTAAGCATATTTTATGTAGGCAGATTTGACTACAATTTCCATATTACTGAGGAAACTTAATGATAATACCCTAAATTAAATGGATAATGGCAAAATAACTAATCATCTCAGTTAAATACATACATAATAGTAATAGCTTACTAAGTAGATTATTAAATAATAACCAACCTCTTCTCTTTGATATCGATAACTGTTTTCAATAAGATTTATTACAGCAGGAACTACCTAAAGAAGAAGAAAAGCATACATAAGTCTTTCACAATTTTTAATAAAATTAATAGAGAGCACTACCTATTTGAAAATTACAAATACCAGGATGCAAAGCTAATTTGATTATACCTTTCTATACAAAAATTTACTAGTTGTGATAGAGATCAGAGTATTTTAGATGTCTAATTATTGCATGTTTCATACACGAGAAAATTGTGTGTAGTGGAATAATTTTCTCTGTCAAACTATAAGAAGTTTGAAACATTACACATGCTTCATAATTACCATCATCCTTATTATCACTGGTTTAATGACATTTTCTGGGTTTATTCAAATTAGCTGGTGGTGATCAATGAACTGCTTATATTATGAATCTAGTATATATAAAAGTAAACTTCTCTGTATGTATCATATTTTATATATTTATATATATACACATACATATATATATATATATATATATATATACATATATATATATATATATATATATATACATATACATACATATATATTATATATATTATATATATTCATGGCATTCATAGTCTGAATCACAATCTGATTGTATAGGTGGTTACCTACCAGGTAACGCTTGTGGTTGGTCTGCAAGTCGGCAAACATCCACCACGGTGCCATCTCAGTTGCGAGAAGCAGATCACAGAATGTTGCATAGTTTACTGTCAAATAATGCAAAGAGGACGAGACACGTGACTGTCAAATAAACGAACCACACGCCGTGGTGCAACGTAAAGAGGCTTCACCTCTGACGCTGATGTCCGAGGTTCGATCCCCGAGAGGGGTGCAGTGAGTGTGTACACCTGATGAGCCCAAATAAGGGTGAAACATGTATCGCGTACTGTTTGCATTATTTGACAGTAAACTATGCAATATATGTGTGTATCTATATATATATATATATACATATAAATAAATAAAATATATATATGCAACTATGTGTAATGCCACGTAGATATTTTATTATTATCTATCTATTATTATCTAAATTATCTACGAACGCCTTTATTCGCCGGCGCTCAATTGAGGTCGCCCTTTTGAAGCTCGCCTTTTTGTGCACGCCTTTATTGAAGGATACCGTCCCAAGTCTGTGGCCATCACTATATATAAAGTTAAATATGTCTGAGTAGGTGCCATTCTCCAGGCTGCTGTATTGATAGTAGTACCACCCTGAGTTATGAATGACAGTGTCCTCTCTCATCTTTTCCTCTTTCACCTGCAGACCAGAAGCTTCGCAAGTCGACAGTCCTTGATGTGACTTCCATTTCCAATCCTAACCACTCCCCTTCTGGTCTCAAGACTATATATCATATGTCACTAGCACATTATTGCAGCCTAGCTGAAGGACTTGTGTATAAAAAGACATCTTCGAAAAAACTATCATTATCTGTACAACCATTTTTGTTCCCCCTCCCCCAACATTATACAGAGTTCTTTGGCTGGTGGTCCATGACTAAGAAAAATTCTGTCTCACTGAAAAGATAATTTAATAGTTAAAAAACTGAAGAAAAATGCAATAATTTTCTGTATTTAATAGTCTGAAAGTGCAACCTTAACACCGGTCTACAGCAGCTAAAGAAGACTGCAACAAAGATACACACAAATTCATCTAGATAAACACGTGAAGGGAACAGAAAATCTGCAAAAAGAGTGAAAATAAAAGACAGTAACAGAATGGAAAGAGTCAAGAACCCAAGGAGTCTGAAAACTAAAGGCAAACCAAATTAAAAAGAACAAACTCAAGAAAAAGAAACAGCATGTAAAGTAAAAATTTCTTATGTGCCTATTTTAAATCTGTTACAGCCATGAGAAGAAGCTGCTGCACTTTCTCTATTTAAGGAGGATGTGTTTACAGTAGTCAGTTTTGACATCTCATTTGGATGCACCATGCATTCAAAACTGGAGCAAAAGCAAGCACAGCACATGTAGTAGAATAAATGAATTTCTATGTTATTGATTTACTTATTACAGGGGAAGAGACATGAGACATACACTATATAAATCCATTACACAGTGTCTAATAAAAAAGACATGGATTATTCCAATTACTACTAAATATGTACCGAAAGCTTCAATAAATATTTAACTGTATCTCAGAGACCAATCTGAAGAAAAATAATCACAGTATAACTGAAAGCTTTAGAGGTTCAGTTATTATTTAGGTTACACAATGCATTACATGGGCATTTAGCAGAACATATCAAAAGCATGAATAAAGACAATCTACAGTAAAAAACTACAACTACAACATTTTAATTACCTTTTTTATACTTGCATCATGCTGTTTAAAGCTGTCTGTGAAAAGGATATTGTTTATACCTTGGTTGTTCAGTTCTTTTAGAATTCTCTGTGGATAAACAACATGAAACCCTTAAATGAATGGCTTGCAAACATTAATGAAAATAGCAGTTAACCTTTTACATTATTTAGAAATGCAATACATTTACAGAATGGAGTAAAATTCCATCCATTAATATAACTTCATACCTGCTGAATTCATGCAAAGGATCAGTGGCACTGCATAGTCTATCCTATACGTTTTGAGGACAAGTAAAGAAGCAATACTGGATGGCCTGGCACACTGCAGAACACATCCACACTCACTCAACAGTCGGGTCTTCAAAAAACTTAATACATACTCCTGATCAGACACGGGAAGAACGTGCAGAGACAGTGCCTGGGCTTGGATTTTTACTCTGCCTCCTAGAGGTGTTGACTTTATTTACTTAAATTACTACAAGAAAATGAAGAGTGAATGAAGTCCTACCTGTTTATGTGATAGATCTGCCAAGTCCATTTTATTCAAAATTAAAAGATGTGGCTTAATGTCTAAACTTTCTTTTAACATAGGATTGCGACCAGAAAGAGGAATGTTGTTCAGTTAAAGATGTATAGATAACTGTAAAAAATATTAGCATTCATGTATCATATGAATATAAAATATCAACAGCATGGTAATTAAAACATATAACTCATATTTAGTAAACCGAAAATAATAAACTAGCCATCCATGTAATAACATATTACCGGTACTTCACATCCACTCAGTAAGTTCTTCTGAATAAACTTTATTTTCAAAATTAATTATGCACTGATGTCTATAGAATTCTCAATGATCATCTATCTATGATTCTGAATTTTACCACCAAACTTAAATTTTTTTTTGATATCGAGATAATATGATAAATTATTATTAAATTATAAGAATATAAATCTAATTCACTGAGGAATAAAACTACAAACAAAATTAGTGGCAGAGTTAAAGATGTTAAGATTTGCACTGGGTGTGACGAGGATGGACAGGTTTAGAAATGAGTACATTAGAGGGTCAGCTCAGGTTGGACGGTTGGGAGACAAAGTCAGACAGGCGAGATTGTGTTGGTTTGGTCATGTGCAGAGGAGAGATGCTGAGTATACTGGGAGAAGGATGCTAAGGATAGAGCTGCCAAGCAAGACAAAAAGAGGAAAGCCTAAGAGAAGGTTTATGGATATGGTGAGAGACAACATGCAGGTGATGAGTGTAACAGAGCAAGATACAGAGGACAGAAAGATATGGAAGAAGATGATCTGCTGTGGCAACCCCTAATGGGAGCTGCAGAAAGAAGAAGTTAACGAACATGAAATTCTGTGGAATTGAGATCTGCAAAACTCACAGTAAAAAATCACTTACATTTACTAAAGTGCAAAGAAGCAAATTCATTTAAAAACAACATCTTTTGACAAAAAAAGTCCTCAGATGGACTTGTAACAAAGGATATTCGGGCATCATGAATTTCAATGACACAGTCAACGTTTCTCAGCGAGGCTTTCATCTGTCTTAATCCTGCAACAAAACAAAATAAATAAATTGTATGCTTTTTATCATTTAATCACAACAGGCCAATCTTTTACTGAGCACATCATTTTCCTAAATCGAGGTGGCGAGTTGCGGAGTATAATAACAACAACAAAAGCGGCTGCGAGTCAGAAAGTAGCCGTAGACGGGCGCAAGTCTATCACTGAGGACACTCGCACATAAATATCATAACTACAGTAGTTAAAACTGCTAAACACTGTGCAGGAAAGAAGGGCCCTGAGTTGCCTCGAAAGCTTGCATATTATAATCTTTTTAGTTAGCCAATAAAAGGTGTCATTTTGCTTGACTTCTCACTACTAACACGGTACATTGTACCGGGTACAACACCCTAGTACTACATGCAAAGCTGTAACTTTTGACAGTTACGTAGCACTTCTATTCCCTGCCATTAGATGTCACTCGTGAATAAAACAAGTGCTTAAACATTTTTTTCTTAAAGTAATGAAATGTCAAAAACCTATCAATGATATTGATAACAGGGTTAATGTTACACATCAATCCGTTTAAAAAAGTTACAGTATTTTTTTATCACAATGAATGCTTCATTTCTGTCAGAAAGGCATACCTTTCGCCATGTGACCAGGGAACCAACTCACGACATTTCGGTCGCCAAAATCAAAAACATTCCTAAATTTTGCGATGTTTTTCAACAACACAGACGTTCTCATGTCTTTGCAGATCGGTTTGGTATTTCGGTATGGTCACGTGCAGCCAGCACTAGTACCAACAAATGCTTAACTCTACAGTGTGTAGCCTAAAATCAAATCCGGCCGGCTCTCCAGACCATCCCCAAGGGTTCCTAGTGTTAAAAGTGCACCTTTACTGTTTTGGCACATGACGGGAGTAACGCTTTTGCCCTGATAATAATTTCAGTAAATATCGAACTTGCTCGTACCGTTTAAAGGATTTGTCTTAAAACTTTAAAAAATGAAGATTATTATTTTTATTTATTTTTTTTCCAAAACTGAGCTTAGATAACACTGAGTACAGACTGTCGTTTATACGCTGTGTAGCTTAAAGGGTTAACTTAGAGGGGTAAATGTTCATTATATTAGAATTAGAATATTACAATGGGGATATATTTATATATATATATATATATATATATATATATATATATATATATATATATATATATATATATATATATATATATATATATATACATTCAAGATCTGGGAGGATATGTGAGAGGAAGCAAGATTGCTATTGTTTTGATTTGGCCAGGTCATGTGGTAGTGGTTGCAGAGAATACAGTTTTTCTTTGAAACAGAAATCTGCCTCCATCCAGTTGTTTCTGTTTCTAAAAAGGATTTCATCCACCTTCGAAAAGATACCTTGTTACATAAATATTAAGGATTCATTTTCTTCATAATTATTCTCTATTTATGTATCCTAGTTTGCACCCTGTGATGCTGTACTCTATGAGTGGTGCTATATGTAATTAAGATGGTTTAACTGCACAGAGTATCTGTTAAATTATATTCAGTCACATGGATGCGGACATCATTTGGATATCAATGATAAACACTGACAAAAGAATAAGAGTGTGAAATCTTAATAAATGTGCTTAGGAAAACTAATCATTTTCTGTAAATAAAATAAAACACTTTCTAAATTCCATAGCAAAGTAATACTGACAGGGATTGTCTTTTTCCACTTTCAATGTATAAACAACATAACACGTTCAATTAAACTAGAAGTCCTGTTAAAGACAGAAAGTGACCACTGATTAATAAATAAGTTGGAATGAAAAACAGGACACAGAATGGTACCCCAAGACTGAGAAACACAGGATGAACTGATGTATACCCTAAAGTTTCAGAAAGCAGTTCTTTGCGTGGAATCAAATTACTGGATTCACTCAATTTGTGGTGATGCAGTCACATTCAATCAAATAATGTGGAGGGTTGTTCAGTGTGGTGTCCCCTGTGAAGATTCCTGAGGAGGTACTGGTGCTCTGTTCACTAATATGCTAAGAAAAGGTGCTGCTATAGTGAAACATACATTGTTGCATCTTTGTGATACAATTACAATCAAATGGAGAGCTGTGGTGTGGGCCCTTTGTGAAAAGTTCCAAACAGATGCCGGCACTGACCAGTATGCTAAGAAGAGGTACCGGTACTACATACCAGTGAGCACTGGCACACTTTAAGCACTGCAGAACAAGCTTCACTGTCCTTTATAATGGAAAGCAGGTTCAGAAAACAGATGGATAAGCACATACCAGGTCCTACATACTGTATGTACACACCCATGGTGGGCCAATTTTTGGATTTAATAATTTATTAATTAATAATTCTTTGCATTTATATCCTGCTTTTCTCACTACTCAAAGCGCTCAGCAATTACAGGTTAAGGGCCTTGCTCAAAGGCCCAACAGAGCAGAGTCCCTAATCGCATTTCCGATTGCCAGTGCAGATCCCTAGCCTCAGAGCCACCACTCCGCCTAAATTTGCAAATTAATCTAACACATGGGTCTTTGAGGTGGTAGGAAGAAAACCCACCTGTACACAGGGAGAATATTCAACCTCCATACTGACAACAACCCAGATTTAAACCCAGGATGTTGGACTCATAAGGGGCATTGTTCTATCATACTGCCTTCTAGAATTAATCTTTTTAAACTTAGCAAGAGCTTTTTTGATTCAGTGTTTGTTAATATTGGTGCATATCATAGCATATCAAGAAATGAAATTAAGGCTCCTTTATACCAACAGCAATACTCCTTTATAATACCTCACTGCAATTGGTCTTTTATCTTTTGCTAAGTCAGTTTATAGTAATCCTAGTGTGTATTTGAGGGGAGATCTTCTTGTTTGTTATATTTATTTATATGTCTATCTATCTATCTATCTATCTATCTATCTATCTATCTATCTATCTATCTATCTATCTATCTATCTATCTATCTATCTATCTATCTATCTATCTATCTATCTATCTATCTATCTATCTAAATACACATGTAGTGATTCCAAGTTTTTAGGATCATTATTATGACATGTACAGAGCACAGTGAGATTAACAGCCTGTGGCGGGCGGCTGGGGGCTGTGCCCAGCTGGGATGACTAGAAGGATCAGGAGAGGGACAATGCCTCCCCCGGACCACGAGAGGTCAGCCGCCCTGGTTTGTATGGGGGTCACAGGAACTGAACATGGAAGCTCAACCCTATAGGGGCCCGTGGTCACCACCAGTGGGCACCCGGACAACTGTGAAGCCCTGGATGTCAGCACTTCTGTCACACCCGGAGGTGCTGGCGGAAGGACTACCAGGGTTGCCCAGAGTGCTTCTGGGTGCTCATGCGGCACTTCCGCCACACCAGGGAGGGCCACAGGAAGCTCATCAGGGGGGGCACCTTGAGCATGTCCGGGTGGGAATAAAAGGGGCTGCCTCCCTACAGTCATGAGCTGGAGTCGGGAGGAAGAGGATGAAGCTCGGAGGAGAGAAGTGGAGGCAGTGAAGCAAGGGAAGGATCGTTGGAAGGCCCGGACTTTGAGGGTGATTGGTGCAGGGGCACTGTGTGCTGTGCGGGACTGTGTTGGAAACTGTAAATATTGTGAATAAAATGATTGTGTGCTGGAACCTTTGGTGTCTGCCTGTCTGTGTCCGGGCTGAAGCTCCACAAGCCATAATCAATAACAGTTCTATAACGTTAGATTCACAAATCATTTAATCCAACTCAGGCTCGCATGGGGCCAGGGAATTTCCCAGCAGTAAGGAATGAAACACCATCAGCACCAGCCAATAAGGATTTCATGAGAACAAATTACAGCAGCAATTTTAAGCATATATGCACATAACATATAAATTACAATTTCTACAATCTTTAATGTATTACTACAGGTTAGGAGGATGTCCTGTTTTGCAGTTTGAAACTCCATATTTTTCTGTTACGGTCACATTGTACAAAAGTTTGCCACCCGTTACACCGGTTACATGGAAGGAAAATTTGCAGAGAGTGTTATTCAAAAACAACAAAGTTAACTTTCTTGATACTATGCTCAAAGAAAAACTAAATTTTAAATTGAAAGCTTACAAATTGTTACATTCTAAAGTTGTTTAAGCCTGTGATTAACACTGTGAGAAGGTAGACTAATAAATTGAAGCTGCAGGCCTGCTTTGATTCTACTTATTATGGTATTTTTGAAGATGCAACAGCTAACTTAGATGACCTGACAGACACAGTCATTTTTGTGAGGAAATGTATGTCTCCACTATGACTATACCAAAATGTAATAAAAGCAAATCATGCTTCACAGAAACACTCAGGCATTTTCATCAGGCCAAGGAAACTACCTATAGAAGTAGGGTCAGAACACGGTTTAGGCAGGCAAGAAACACACTGACGAAAGAAATCAGAAAAGCTAAGAAGAGCTACTTTGAGATGATGAAAAATAAGTTTACAGCCAATGATCCTGAATAGGTGTGGAAAGATCTGTAAGATCACACCAACTACAGGTAACCATCACCCCACATTGCAAAGAATAATCAGTTGGCTGAGGAACTGATTATGTTTTACTACAGGTTTGTCAAGCCGAAGGTCAGACCCCTAGTATACCCAAGCCCTCCCAGTATACCAACAAATACAACTTATTCCCCAACACCTTCTACCATTTAATCTTTTGCAGCTACTAAGTAGAGATGGATGGGGTTATGGGGAATTAAAATTAAGTTAAAACGTGTCAATAATAGGAATTTTTGTTGTAATATATTAGAAGGATGACAGTTTTGGGGAAGACAGAGTAAAGAAAAAGACTACAGTAGTTCTGTTAAATTTGTTACATTGTAAAATGATATTGATGTGGATTGTAATTTCTACTGGTTAAAAATACATTTTTACAAACAAAACAATTGTTGTTTAACTGTCTTCCTTGAAATTCTGTGCTGATCATCTGGTTGACTTTACACGGATTTTAAATGCAGTGAAAATTCTCCACTCAGCTAGCTCCACTCTTATTGGCAACATTTACAGCAGCTAGAGACAACCAAATACTACCTCAAACATTTCGACAAGCATTAATCACCTTCTTTCCTAAACAAAATAAGGACTTGTTACAATGTGCATCATATAGACCAATT
Organism: Erpetoichthys calabaricus; assembly: GCF_900747795.2. NCBI lineage: Eukaryota > Metazoa > Chordata > Cladistia > Polypteriformes > Polypteridae > Erpetoichthys > Erpetoichthys calabaricus. The sequence goes on from NC_041395.2 coordinate 278,777,496, forward strand.
TCACTCCTGAATAATGATGTTAAGATACTCTCAAAAATCCTAGCTAGAAGGATGGAGAAAGTGCTGCCCTCAGTAATATCACAAGATCAAACTGGATTTATTAAAGGCCGACACCTATCTTCAAATCTCCGACGCTTGTTTAATGTTATATATTCACCAGCAAAATCAAACACCCCAGAGATGTTACTATCATTAGACGCAGAAAAGGCATTTTACATGATCGAATGGAATTACCTTTTCACTGCATTGGAGAAATTTGGGTTTGGCCCAAATATTTGTGCTTGGATCAAACTACTGTATACCAGTCCAGAAGCTTCAGTTTGTATTAATAACATTTGCTCAGACTACTTTAAACTAGAACGTGGTACCAGACAAGGATGTCCCTTGTCGCCACTGTTGTTTGCAATCGCTATTGAACCACTGGCGGTTCACTGCCGAAATTCTTATCAGATAAAGGGGATTGTCAGAGAAGGACTGGAACAGAAAATTTTCTCTATATGCAGATGATATGGTCTTATATATATCAGACCCAGAAAACACTGTCCCTGCTGTTTTAACAGCACTAACATAATTTCAAAAGATATCTGGTCTTAGAATTAATCTGAATAAAAGTATACTCTTTCCAGTGAATTCACAAGCATATAATATTAGATTAGACACCCTACCTTTTACCATAGCAGATCAGTTTAAATACCTAGGGGTAAATATCACAAGTAAACATAAAGCTCTTTATCAACAAAATTTTGGCGTCTGTATGGAAAAAATTAAGCAAGACTTGCATAGATGGTCAACCCTTCATCCCACTCTAGCCGGAAGAATTAACATTGTTAAGATGAATATCCTTCCTAAACTTCTCTTTTTATTTCAAAACATTTCAATATATATCAATAAATCGTTTTTTAAACAGTTAGATTCAATAATAACCTCATTCATTTGGAACTCAAAACACCCACGTATCCGAAGAGCGACCCTACAAAGACCTCAGGCAGAAGGTGGCATGGCTTTACCTAATTTTCAGTTTTATTACTGGCAGCAAACATACAAGCCATAAAAACCTGGACACAAATAAATGAACATACACAGGCTTGGTCCGCAATAGAAGTAAAATCCTGTAGTACTTCTTTATATTCCCTGCTCTGCTCTCCAATAAATGAAAGTTATCGCAAATATACTAATAACCCAATTGTGCTTTACTCACTCAGAATATGGAATCAAATTAGGAAGCATTTTAAGATGGAAAATCTTTTATCAGTGGCACCTCTGCAAGAGAACCATCTCTTTCAACCTTCGCAAGTATATCCAGTTTTTAATACCTGGAAAAGTTTTGGGATTAAAATGCTCAGAGATCTTTATATAGACAACATATTTACATCTTTTGAACAATTACGTTCAAAATTTAACCTCCCAGCTACACATTTCTTTTACTATCTTCAAATTAGAAATTTTGTTAAACAGAAATTGCCCGATTTCCCCCACCTTGCACCCTCCACAATGCTGGAAAAAATACTGCTCAATTCCGAGGAAACAAACACTATTTCCGCAATATATAAAATCTTATTAGAGTCCCTACCTTTCAAAGATCCAAGAGGACATTGGGAAGAAGATCTCTTAATCAATATATCAGAAAAGGAGTGGAAGGTAGCAAAGCAGAGAATTCACTCGAGTTCTATATGCGCAAAGCATAGAATTATTCAACTAAAAATTATATATCGAGCTCATCTGTCTCGCTTAAAACTGTCCAAAATGTTTCCAGGCCAGGATCCAACCTGCGAGCCGCTGCAACCAAGCACCTGCCTCACTGGGTCACATGTTCTGGGCCTGCACCAAACTAACATCATTTTGGACAAAAATTTTTAAATGCCTCTCAGACAGCCTTAGTATCACAATCCCTCCTAACCCATTAACAGCTGTGTTCGGTGTTCTTCCAGATGGACTTGAATCGGAGAAGGACAAGCAAACGGTGATTGCATTCACTACACTCTTGGCACGCAGACTTATTTTGTTAAATTGAAAGAATCCTAATTCTCCTCTTATAAGTCAGTGGGAAACCGATGTTTTATATTATTTGAAATTGGAAAAAATCAAATTTTCAGTTAGAGGATCTGTACAAAATTTTTTCAAAACATGGCAAGATTTAATCAATATTATTTTAGAATAAGAGAATTAACTATTATTGCATTTAACTCCCTTCTCCATCTCTTATTTATATAGATATTTACTTCTCCCCTTCTTTTGTTTAATGTTGCCTATTAAAAGCTTAAAGCAATTTTCCTTTAGCTAAGCTCTCCTTGGGCGGCACGGTGGCGCAGTGGGTAGCGCTGCTGCCTCGCAGTTGGGAGACCTGGGGACCTGGGTTCGCCTCCCGGGTCCTCCCTGCGTGGAGTTTGCATGTTCTCCCCGTGTCTGCGTGGGTTTCCTCCGGGCGCTCCGGTTTCCTCCCACAGTCCAAAGACATGCAGGTTAGGTGGATTGGCGATTCTAAATTGGCCCTAGTGTGTGCTTGGTGTGTGGGTGTGTTTGTGTGTGTCCTGCGGTGGGTTGGCACCCTGCCCAGGATTGGTTCCCTGCCTTGTGCCCTGTGTTGGCTGGGATTGGCTCCAGCAGACCCCCGTGACCCTGTGTTCGGATTCAGCGGGTTGGAAAATGGATGGATGGATGGATGGATGGATAAGCTCTCCTTCTCAGGGGTGGGGTTTGATTAGTCTTCAAATTTGTTGGGTTATAAATTGATCTGTTTGTATGGAATGATTACAATGAAAATTAATAAAATAAAAATATTAAATGCAGTGATAAGTCAAGCAAAATGACACCTTGTATTGGCTAACTAAAAAGATTACAATATGCAAGCTTTCGAGGCAACTCAGCCCCCTTCTTCAGGCAAGATTGTAATCCTGACAAATACAAAACAGCAGGTGAAACTGTGGAAACTCACCCCTAGCTCCCGCACAATTAACACTCATGCCCCCCAGGGATGTATGCTCTCCCTAATGTTCTTCTCCCACTATACTAATAACTGCACCACTGTAGACCCTTCTGTTAAATTCCTCAAATATGTGGATGACACAGCCATCACTGTACTCATCGCAAATGGTGAAGAGTTTGCATACAGATGGGAGGTTGAACAGTTGGGCCTTTGGTGTGGTCAAAACAATCAGGAGCTAAATATGTTCAAAACTGCAGAGGGGACAGTAGACTTTATAGAGGGATATATTTATGTTACTGTTGATTAGTATGTATTCAAAATGAATCATGAGCACATAAAAGAAAGATGTCACTTCTGGTTCGTCCCAAGAAAGACGCACTTCCAGTTCCAGACCTTAAGAGTGATGTCACTTCCGGTTCCTGTCCTCAAGAGCGACGTCACTTCCAGTTCCGAAATTAATGACATTACTTCCTGCTAAGTCCTTCAAAGCTGCCATCTTTGGCTTAACAGTTCAATTCAATCAGGAACTCCAACTTATGCATATCAGTACCAATTTTCATACCCTTTTGCAGCCATGGACAATATACAGGTGGCTGCCCCAAACCATTTTGTGTGTGTCGAGGCTGGTTCTTTCACACCTGTTATTTTTTATGTATCTGAATAAGCTAGAAACCACCAATATATTATAGACTGAAGGTCAAGTGTGCACTGAAGGATGGGGAGAGTGATTTCCACTACTCCAGATAAGAGATATGAACTTGAGGTTGTAAATATTGGTGGAGACAACTGGACCAGTACTAGGCCCTGTCAAGCATATGTGGTGTATGCGAAAGATGCTATGCCCAGTGAACTGGAAAATAGTGTTGGGACCAGTTGGAGGCAGGATAGCAGGGAATGGAATGATAGGAAGCCAGATGACAGAGACAAATGTGTTGAGAGATAAGAATTGCAAAACAAGTATAGTTTGCTCATTTCGCTTGATTTGAGTCCATGTACGCATCACGCAATAAAAGCCTGATTCTGCTGCCTTCCCGAGACTATGTGTGGTTTCTTGAGAAAAGTTGGGCTGCCGTGACCTCTGCCACAACAGCTTCAGGAGGGATCCTAATACAACCTCCCCTCTTTATATTTAAAAATAATGTGTCAGTTGAGGAATCATTCATATTTCTGGGATTATAATCACCCGGGACGTGGCATGGAAGACCAACAAAGATTCCATCATAATAAGGCACAGCAGCAGATGCACTTAGTGTGACAGCTGAGGGAGTTCAATCTATGTCAGGGGTTATGGATTCAGTTCTACACAGCAATCATTGAGTCGGTTCTCAGCTTATCCATTACAGTGTGGTTATTTAATCAGCATCTAAACATGACAAGAACAGGCTACAATGAATAGTCAGGTCTGCCAAAAAGATCACTGGCACCAGTCTTCTCGCATTACAGGACATGTACTATTCCGGTCATGAAGCAGGCAGGGAAAATCATTGCCAACCCCTCACAACCAGGCCACAACCTCTTTGAAGGTCTCCCATCTGCAGGTCTGAAAGACACCAAAACAAGCAGATATAAGAGCAGTTCATTTCTAAAGGCCATCATGTTCACAAATGATTAACTCAGCTGTTCTTGCTCAGTCTTGGCACACCCACCCAACTTCTTTCAATATGCTATGTTGCTACATATACCTAATACTTAATTCCCTGTTGATTTCAGTATTTCTTGCACTTTGTATGCATATGGTTTCATTCTCTGTCTGGTATTTATCTCAGGTATGTACTTATCAATTGTGTATGTCTGTCATGTAAAGTATCTATCTATCTATCTATCTATCTATCTATCTATCTATCTATCTATCTATCTATCTATCTATCTATCTATCTATCTATCTATCTATCTATCTATCTATCTATCTATCTATCTATCTATCTATCTATCTATCTATCTATCTAAACCAATGACCAGGCACGCTCTGCATCACAATGTTGTATTGCGCACGGGTCAGGTCCGACAGCAGCAGTTGTTTGTTGGTAGGCATTGGTGGTGGGTCAGAATGGGTATGGTCCTTGTCTGGGTTAATGTGCCACAACAATGGAAGTTGCAATAGAAAGCAAAGGTGTTGACCCACATTGTCAATGATTTTTGTTTGCTGCGTGCAATGGAGTTGCTGAGTAAACACTTGGCATTCAAATCCCATTTGCAGTGTGAGTAAGTCACCCACATGGATACAAAGAAAGGGTGTAATACTATTTTCTGAATATGTGCTTTCCATCATATGTTTGTGGAGACCTGCCGCTTATACCAATAACATCAGGTGCTAGGCAGGATTCACATTTTTTTTTTGTACAGTGAGCTCTGAAGTTAAAGAGATTATGCTGAGCTTGTTAGCAGAGGTTCAGGTATCAATGGCATCTGCAGGGTTGCCAGACCGCTAGTGTTCGGAGGTAACAGAATGGACACCACCTGCTCTCTGTCGTTATAGAGCTAGGTAAAGATAAGCCAAGATGCCTTCCTTCTATCATCCTAAGGAAGCCTTGCTAGTTTACTGCCATGGCAAATTCTCAAGCCCCCAATCCCTTGCTGGTGTCCCTAACAAAACTCGAAGGACACCACACATAACCAGGTTTATTGCTTCTTTGTGGTTCTATTCCACTATAGCTGACATTAGCTTCTGTCTCTCTCGTGGAAGTTGCTTGCAAGCTCACTGGCCTTTGCCAAGTTGATGATGACCTCATGTTTTCCAGGCATTCTGTTAGAAAGCAGCTGCCATGGTGAAGATAGAGCTCAACAAATATCCTACAACTTAAATCACAGCAAAATGCAATTGCTCTGGACATCTGCCTAGAATATGTTCTATACTTCAGCTAAAGAGATGGAACAAATGACAGCTGCGACAGAAAGGAAATGTGCCGAAACCTCACTGTCAATGATTGTTGTTTGCTCAGAGCTTTGGAGCTGCTGAATATACACTTTGCATTTGAAGCCCTTTGTCTCATGAGTAATACACTCATGTCAATACAAAGAAAGGGCACAACACTATTTTCTGAATCTGTGTACTCATGACCACATTCCCAGAACATTACACTTAACAAGTTGTTTTGCTTCCTTGCCCCCACACTGACACAAGTTTCTCTTTTTCTTGTCGAGGTTTATTGTAAGAGCCTCTATGACCTTTGCCAAGTTGGTAATAACCGCTTGCCATTTGGACATCCTATTGCAAAACACCTTTTGTGGTGATTGCTGTGCTTGGATGTCTACCAAACATTTTAGAGCTAAACTGTAACAATTTGCAATTACTCTGGAAACCTGACTCTTCTTGCTTAAAACTTTGTTACTTTCTATGAATTTGATCACTCTTTCTGTTCAGCCCTGATTTCATTCTTGACTTAGTGGTGGCCTGAAATTTGAATACTCAGCTATGAACTATCACTGGGGTCTGTTGCTCAGATGCTTTATTAGGATATTTTAACAATTAGTTGAATCAGTGCAGTTCTGTTCTGAATCACATTTCTATTTTCTACACAGAGAACCCATGACCCACACCAAACACAGCAACCATACATATTGTATTAAGTCTTCGCTGGCTAGATACAGTAGCACAGGCTTTGTGCCCATTTCTATAGCTTCCGTTACTAACCCACAAAAATTTGAATTCAAATAATTCTCCAGAATGTTTGTTCATGTTGTTTAACTTACAAACCTGTGAGGCTTTGCATGTTCCTCAGCCCTTCCTTATTGACTTTGTGGCATCCACAATCTGGAAATATAGGCTTAAACAGGCACTGCTCTATACGCATTTGTTCATAAACACATGCCTGTGTCCTTTCATGTGTGGAGCTCTTTAATGTTTTCAGTAATTTCAAAATGATGGCGAAGATCAATATTGTAGCACATTGAGTGATGATATATAAAGAAATTGAAAAATGACTTTAATATCTAGCATCTCTTTAAATAAATTTCCATCTGAATTCTGGCATATTTATCAAGTTTTTTGTCTATCCCAACCTACTCTAGATGGACTTCATGGCAGGTCACACTCACATAAGCCCATGCTTGCTCATACAAGACGAGTTTAGAGTTGTCAGTAAAGCAAACCTCCATGTATTTAGAATGTGGGAGCAAAACCGCAGGAAACAGAGCAAAATATACAAAGACATGGGGATGGCATGTTAACTTCACGCATGCAGTGCTTGGGCTTAGATTTGTAACTAAGACTCTCAAGTTGTAAGAAAAATATAAAAACCCAGCCATATTTTTACATGAGTACTATTTACTGTTTATTTAATAAAAGCAGTAACACTGGAAAATCTGCAATTTCCAAGAAATGGGAGACTTTCATTCCTTCAAACATATTAATAATAACTAATCACTGTACATTTATATTGGGCTTTCCTAACCTACTCAGAAAGCTTCCATAAACAGTGGCAAACTACTTCAACCACTAGCAATGCGTAGCTCCACCTGGATGATGCGACAGTTGCCATTAATGTGCCAGAATGCTCACCACACATTAAATATTAGGTGGCAAAGAGTTGAGAGAAATTGCCAGATAGGGACAGGGGATGATTACAATGAATATGCCATAGAGGGCAATTTAGCCAGAAACACCTTATTCTTTTTGAAATTACAGTACACCCAGGGATCTTTTATCACCACAAAAGTCAGCAACTCGATTTTAAGTCCCACGTGAGGCATGGTGCCAAGGCTAAAGCTTTGTGATCCACACACAGACCAAAGAATAAATGACTCTTGATGGCCTCACCACAAACACCTCTTCCAGCAGAAACCCAGGTTTTTTCCTAGATGGTCTCCCATTCAAGTATTGGCCAGGCCCAAACATTGTTAACTTCAGGTGAATTACCTGTTCTGAAGTGCAGGTGTTATGGATGCTGGCCATATCTCGTGTAGATCTGAGGTGGGTGGGTTAATCTTTCATTTTATGAAGGGAAAATTGATGGGAATTTATTAACAAATTTAGTACAATGTGTTTCATGCTATTTACATGCAATGTCGTGCTCATTAGAACATTAGAACAGGCCATTCAGCCCAACAAAGCTTGCCAGTCCTATCCACTTAATTCTTCTGAAAAAACATCAAGTCTAGATTTAAAAGTCCCTAAAGTCTTACTATCTACCACACTACTTGGTAGCTTACTCCAAGAGTCTATGATTCTCTGTGTAAAGAAAAACTTCCTAATATTTGTGCGAAATTTACCCTTAACAAGTTTCCAACACCGTCCCCGTGTTCTTGATGAACTCATTTTAAAATAAGTCTTGATCCACTGTACTGATTCCCTTCATAATTTTAAACACTTCAGTCATGTCACCTCTTAACCTTCTTTTGCTTAAACTGAAAAGGATCAGCTCTTTTAATCTTTCTTCATAATTCATCCCCTTTAGCCCTGGAATCAGCCTAGTCGCTCTTCTCTGGGCTTTTTCTAGCGCTTTTATGTACTTTTTTGTAACCTGGAGACCAAAACTGCACACAGTACTCCAGATGAGGCCTCACCAGTGCATTATAACGGTTGAGCATAACCTAATAAAGTATCTATCTATCTATCTATCTACTTGGACTTGCACTTCACACATTGTGCTATATAACCTAATGTTCTGCTTGACATCTTAATGGTGTCTGAACACTTTTGGGAAGTCGATAGCTTAGAGTCCACTATGACTCCTAAATCCTTCTCATAAGGTGTACTCTCGATTTTCAGACATCCCATTGTGTATTCAAACCTAACATTTTTACTTCCTATGGGTAATACTTTACATTGACCGATATTACATTTCATCTGCCACAAATCTGTCCAAGACTGTATGCTGTCTAAGTCCTTCTGTAATGATTTAATGGATTCCAAATTATCTGTCGAACCACCTGTCTTGGTGTCATCGGTAAACTTACCTAGCTTGTTACTTGTATTCCTATATAAATCATTTATATATATATTAAAAATAGCAGCGGCCCTAGCACTGACCCATGTCGAACACCACTCTTAACATCGGCCAGTTCTGATGAGGTTCCTCTGACCATCATCCTCTGCTTCCTGTGTCTGAGCCAATTCTGCACCCATGTAAAAACATCACCTTGAACTCCAACTTCTTTTATCTTGATGCCACACCCCTCATGTGGCATCTTATCATCTGGGAATGGAACCTATTGGGTTATTATTGATCCTAATCCTTCATTAGCCTTCAATGGAGTAATAATGGATAAAATCCACCACAAATCTAACTGTGTGAATCAGCACTCACTTCGACTTTCCTTGCTCGAGAAGGATAAGGATTAAAAAAATGATTAGTGCTACAGTAGATGAATGTAAATTATTAAAAAAAATTATTCTGCCTAAGCTTGAGCAATACATGGACTAATCCTGTTCAAAATTTTATATTGCATACATCATTGTACAATTTACACTATTAAAGATTCATTCTGGATTACTCATGAGAGGCGTCTTCATTCGTCTGCTCCCATCATCAAAGAGGTATGCTAGACTACAATTATCACTTTGTCTATGAAGCATCACTTGGGATAATATATATCTTCATCCTTTATGAGCAGTTTTCGGAATGATGCTGGATGGAGCAACATAACTCTATGAACACAATAATGTAATAAAATTTATTACACTTTTAGTTTGAAATAAAAATGTTGCTCTATTACAGGTGTAATGCCTAATGGAATGCACTGAGCAAAGAGATGTCCATCCATCCATTTTCCAATCCGCTGAATCCGAACACAGGGTCACAACACAACACAGGGCGCAAGGCAGGAACCAATCCCGGGCAGGGTGCCAACCCATCACAGGACACACACAAACACACCCACACACCAAGAACACACTAGGGTCAATTCAGAATCGCCAATTCACCTAACCTGTATGTCTTTGGACTGTGGGAGGAAACCAGAGCACCCGGAGGAAACCCACGCAGACACGGAGAGAACATGCAAACTCCACGCAGGGAGGACCTGGGAAGCAAATCCAGGTTTTTTACTAACTGCGAGGCAGCAGTGCTTCCACTGTGCCACCGTGCCGCCCGCAAAGAGATGTGTTGTTTTAAAAATTACATCCATTCAGCAAGGAATGACTGTGACTCTTTCATAATACATCTGGACTTCATCAATACCAGCATCTACTAGCACTATTTAAAGTTATTTCATAAAAGAGAGAAATTCTTGCCATTTTTGCAATCTTTGATTGCCTACTATCTACTAAGATTAATACATCTATCTATATTTTTTCCTTTCTCATTCTTTCTTACTTTAGTTGGCTGGAATTCCATTAAATAGTTAACATATTGATCAAATATACAGTTACACCTAAATTGATTATTTGCAAGTGGTAGGTACAGTGGTTAGCACCGCTGCCTGTGAGCTTCTTCGTTTCAATCTTACTCTACTCTAAATGTCTGTGTGGGTCTTTTTTGCCTGGCACTCCAGAATGCAAAATTGTCAGGTTCTTCTGCTCATGACTTGCAAGTAAAATAGTGACACCTCAATACTGGTAGTGCTCACTGAACTAGCATGCTTTTGGTGACCTTTGTCAGCCAGCCAAATGCCAACATTTGTAATCCTGTTTTAGAATAAAAAGAATGGGCAAAGGAGGTGTTTTTAAATTGTTTTATTCATAGGAATCAATACATTATAAATTCATTAAAAGAAGAAAACAAATTTAAAATTTGTAAAACAGGCAGATCTTATAAGTGTATAACAGCTCTGAGGTATAAATGTGCATTAATATAATTTTAGAAAGTGCTATGCTTTTAAAATACAGTACTTAAAAAAATTTGAAGTGATGCAAAAGTACAAATAATGAGCGGGGATATTTATCATTACATAATAATCACAGTAATCTTGTCAATATTCTTGAACATAAAAATTTTATCTGAAATATTTCTGTGTTTCAATCAAAATATATTTTGCTTTGTTATGTCTGTGAGTGCTGAGCTGTACACAACAGCCAGTGTATGTATGTATGTATTTATGTATGTCTATTTGTGCATTACTCTCCCTTACGGGTATTTATTATTCCAAACAAAAGGTGTTGCTAAAAGCAAAAATGAACGTACCTTTATGAAGATTATAACTGGAAAGTTTCAAAAGAGTAATATAATACTGACATTAGAAGAATACCTTATAGTGACCCGGGATTACTGAAAGCAGAATATGTTTTATAAACTGACTTTAAAATGATCTAAAGATTAGATGTTGTCTGGAAGGACCTGAAAGCTCCACAGACAGAGAAATTATAACACATGTTCACAATGGCTGTCCATCTCTGTGTTACCCTCACTTAAAAATGTAAATCATTTTGATTTTATACATGTATGTAGGCTCAATTAAAAAGAATGCAGATTGGGGTAATGGCTGATCTCATTCATAGTAAAAGCTAATAAAATGAAAGCAATGCAGCATCTCAGAAGGAAAACAGTAAAACACTAAAAAAGTGGAAAAAGGGCAACTTTCCAAGTGCTGAAGAAAGAAGAATGCTTTGTCAGTCGCAGTGTTTCAGTCAGATACATTGGGGAGCTACTGCTGCAAGTGCACAAGAAGCTGCTCACCAAAGTAAGCTCCTTCAGTCACGACATGTCAGGAAGACACACCAGATACAAACTGTACTTAGTGTAGGAGATTTTATAATCAGGAGTGTGCAGACACTTGCAGCATGGGTACAGCTAGTCATTTATTAAAGGTGACTTCATTAATGAAAAAAAAGGAAATTCACATCTTATTTTCTTTTGCTCTTGTGTGTCATTTGTGATGAGTTTTGCTAGTTCAAATTATAAAATATTAAGAAAAGAAGAATTTGAAAGACTACACAGCATCCAAGGCACTGAATCAAAATATATATTTAACACTAGGAAAATAAAACTTTTCAATTTTAGAGACAATTATAATTAAATTTCATTGTCTTCACAGCTTTGAATTGAGATTTCCAGTCCCAGGAACTGATGGAGTGGAGTAAGATATTAATCTGTCAGCTTCTCTCCATCCAGACAGCAAAGCACCATGGGTAGTGGAATAAAAAGATGGATGAGTGGCTTCTCCAGCAAACAGAACCTGAAATGGCTAAAGGAAAAAAAATTGAATAGGTTTATAGGGTCATTATTGTCATGTGTACAGAGTAAATTGAAATTTTTATTTTATTTGTTCATTAACATGTAAGACATTGCCAATTTATTCACCTTATTTATAATGTGTTATTAATTTAAAGAAAACTTTGTTTAAACTTTTAAAAATGTATTTTTACTTACTCTGGTTTTAGCCAAAAACAAGTTAAGGTTATAATTAGTAAAATACCACATTATTCTGCTGCAACTCATCTTAAGGAAAAATACAATCCTTGAAACGGACAGAAAAAAAAGTTTACTAGTTTGTTGAGTAAACATTTCCAATGAAGGACCACTGCCAATGGGAAAATATTAAAAATGCTGAACATACAAAATGAAAACACTATGCTTTTGGAAAGTTTGTGAATTAAGTTTTTTGTTTAATATTACCTTGTGTACCAAACCAGCAAAACTCAACTGTATTTCTCCTAATGGCCTCCTGGAAGTTCTTTTAATCTTGGCATGGGATGTTAATACACAGCTGTACGGCCAGAGCTAAACTGTCCATGTTGCTCTTTGTCCTGTAAAGCAGGACCCTTAAGGCTACTCTAATGGTCTGTAAATCATCTGCACTTAGTCTGGCCTCCCTGATATAAAAGTGTATTCAGTTTAGGGTATTTTAAAATCAGGAGTTGTACAAGCACTTGCATATGATCTAATTTTAATTTGATTATTTCCTATTCTGTGGTATGTACTGAATGTATATTTCTAAACATCCATCCATTATCCAACCCGCTATATCCTAACTACAGGGTCACGGGGGTCTGCTGGAGCAAATCCCAGCCAACACAGGGCACAAGGCAGGAAACAAACCCCGGGCAGGGCGCCAGCCCACCGCAGGGTGCATACACACACACACACCCGCACAACAAGCATAAACTAGGGACAATTCAGAATTGCCAATCCACCTAACCTGCATGCCTTTGGACTGTAGGAGGAAACTGGAGAACCCGGAGGAAACACACGCAGACACGGGGAGAACATGCAAACTCGAAGCGAACCCGGGTCTCCTAACTGCGTGGCAGTAGTGTTACCCACTGCGCCACCGTGCCACCCTATTTCTAAACAGTACACACAATTTAATCCATACATACAGTATATGTAAATATATTAACCATTTCTGTTGCAAAAATAAGTTGTTGATTAAACAAGAATTTCATAGTAACAGTGAAGAAAATGCATTAATAGTTCACAAACTTAAATATTTAATAAAGGCCAAATTTCAGAACATCAAAGAAGAGTGTATTTTGGCTGTTAAAACTGGTCCATACTGTATGAGGATCAACCACTTTTGTTTGATTGTTTATTGGAAATTTATCAAGCATGTAGAGTAATAAAGAATGGAGAAAGAGAAGCACCCGGGGACAGCTGACTTTAAAGCACCGACCAGATGCACTCCACTCCTTGAAGTCTTTAATGGATACTGTGTTGACCTGAGATGCAGACGGCTCCATAAGTAGCAGTTGTAAAATGGAAGATAACTAGCTATCAACAGTGATAAGTTCAGGAAATTCCTAGTGTGATGCAAGGAGACGTTCAGCAGCAAGACTGACCAGAACAAAAAGCTTCCTTTGATGTAAGATAAAACACAGAGTTGACATATCTAAACAGAGGGGATTCTAAAGTAATGGTGAAATATCAGCAGAGACAAAACAGAACAAAGAAAGAATGACCTACTTAAGTCAAGAGGAAACAAGAAAGACTGGGACAGAATCAGAATATGTTGGAGACAGCCATGGGACATTAGAAGACTAGGGGGCTCCGCCCCCTGCTCGCTTCGCTCGCCAACCCCTGGTGTTGGGAATGACAAAGAGCATGATGTATGAATGAGATATAGAATAGTGTGAAGGTGTAGATGATGCAAATAGAAAGCAAACAATAAAGTGTGTGGCACAGTGTAAAGGTTTATTTGAAAATTTCTTTGTACACGCCGTTTAAGTGTAAAAGGTAATTCCAGCTCAGAACTTGTAAGGTCATTTAAGATGGTTATTGTTGTGATCAGAGTCAAGTTTGTCAGAGCTTAGAAAGAGTTGTGTCTCTCCAGGAAGTAATGGAATGACTTGGGTATTAATGTTTTCCACATTAATATTTTTTGGACATAATATAGTGCGTTGTGTTAAAAGGGGCATTTGGTCTAATGAGATTGCTGTTCCAAATGTCTCTGTAACTAAGTCGTCGCAGATTAAGGCTTGAGGAATTGTAATAATATGTGGCTGAAGTCCATCTGTATTGGTGAGTGTACCATCTCTCAGTTGTAATAAGCAATTGTTATGATCTGGTTCTGGACATCGCATCTTTTTTACTAACTGTATCTTTTGAAAGCAATGCCAATTGTCTGCGTATTTTAAGGTGCACTGAACAATAGCTGAGTGCATGGCATCTGGAAGAATAGCTAATCACTGTCTAAAATCTCCTCCTCATAAAAGTACCTTTCCTCCAAATGGAATATTATTATTCATAAACGTTTGTAGAAGTTTAAGAATGGTGTTGAGTAAGTGACTTCATGCCATTGAACATTCATCTATAAACAACATTTTTTCAAGACGGATGTCACGTGCAGTGCCACCGTTAATGTTCATAGTGGATACCGATTTGTAGGATCTAATGCAGTTGTTAAAGATTTCACTTTCAGGTACATCGTTAGTTAGAAGCTTTTGTAGATATTCAGTATATGAATGTAAAGGAGGCAGTCTAATTTGACCCTTTTGACAACAATGTGTAAATGTATAACTTGTATTGCCAGTTGTTTCTTCAGGGAAGTGAACTGAATGACAATAATTGCAAATGACATTCATTAATCCGAATGAATTTTCCTGGTGTATGTTTTCCTTGTGCCGTTTGAGAGGCGCGTTGTTGCATGTGTAGTATTTGGGACGTGTTGTTTTGGAGCTGTAATCGATTTGCCTGTGCTGTGTGAGAAGCCCGTTGTAGCCTTCGCTGCCATTAACGTATGTCTGAGACGGGAGGTGTTTCGTTTTGAATCCGTGCCTGTTGTGATGCAGCACTTTGATTGATAGTTTGCGTAATGTGGATGTAGGATGTAGATTTGTGCATATTTGCGTTGTTGATTTGTTTCAGGGTGCACTGTTCCAATGCGATGCAGTATTTGTGCACATATGCGAAAGCAGTATGGGCCATTGCCTTTTGGTGGCCTGATATTTACTCCGGTATATGCAAAAGCAAATGAACTATTGTAGGATCTAATGCAGTTCATAAAGTTTTTACTTTTAGGTACATCGTTAGTTAGAAGCTTTAGTTGAGCTTTGCGTTTTTGGAGTCGAGACATTTTTTCTTTTAGAAATATGGATAAGTAATAAGGAGTATTGCACTCACTGTTAATATGGAGCCTTTTCTGCGGTTGAACGGTTAATAGTGCCTTATTGTAATGAGATCCACCTATGCTGCATAGCCGTCTATTTTGTTGTTTCTTTCATGTTCGTGTGTTTGTTCCTGTTATCATTTCCTTTTCGTTTTGTACCCGTGACCGTGTATTCATGACTTGTTTCTTTCTCAGCATGCGAAATATGGATAAGTAATAAGGAGGATCGCAGTCACCGTTAATATGTTTCCTTTTCTGCAGTTGAACGGTTAATAGTGCTTTATTGTAAGGAGATCCACCAATGCTGACACCTATGCTGTCTAGTGTGAAGGTGTTGATGTTCACTTTAGAATATGTGGCTTTGGGTGTCACTTCTTATGGATGTGTGTGTGTGTATGGGGTTGAGGATTGTTGTTGCGCGAGCGTCTTCTTTCTTTTTGTGTTCCTGTGTCTTGTTGAATCCCCCTCTTTGTGTGTGTCCCGTCCCTTGCTTGTAGGGTCTGTGGGGTGGTTTTGTGTTCTTTTTTTTGTGTTCCATGGGCTTGTTGAATCCCCCTCTTTGTGTGTGTCCCGTCCCTTGCTTGTAGGGTCTGTGGGGTGGTTTTGTGTTCTTTTTTTTGTGTTCCATGGGCTTGTTGAATCCCCCTCTTGGTGTGTGTCCCGTCCGGTGCCTGTAGGGTGGGGGGGTGCCTTGCTGTTGTGCGCGAGCCTCTTTTTTTTTTTTTTTTTTTTTTTTTTGGGTCTAGTTTCGTGTGCAATGTGTTTCGTGCTTTACTTGCGTTTGAATACTTTTTTATGTGCCTTTTCCTTTTTTCGGTGCTCTTTGCGCCTCATTTCTCCATTTTTCCTGTGCTCACTCCTTTTTTCTGTGGTCTTGTCCGCCTCTCTCGCCCTCTTTTGTCTGCCTTTCTCGGCTCCTCAGCCGACTCTCGCGGACTCTTTTTGCGCCTGCGCAGTACGTCTTTTTGCAGCTACGGCCCATTGCCGGATGTGCCTGCGTCCATCATCCGGTTTAGCATTCTCGGTTAGTAATATGGATTAGAAAAAATACAAAAGGGAACAGACTACCCAGCCCAATATAGAGTAGCTTGTCAATCTCTATTTAATTAACTCACTATTATTTGTTGGCCTGATGATTTTAAGAAAGCAATATTGAAGATCAGCACTTATTGAAATGGTTTATATATACTGTATCTCGGACAATCAGAAAAGAGGAAAGTTAAGTGACTGGAGATGGAACAAGGAACAGAACCAGAAACCTTGTGTTTTATAGTCCAGCGCCCTGGACACTTTACCATACTGTCTGCCTAACTGTGGTAATGGATACAAATATGATTAAATAGTTGTTTGATCAACCTTGCTCCATTCTAAAGAAGTCAAACAAAATGCTACAACTTTAACCAGATCAAAGAAATAAACATACAGTAATTTAATCTGCATTAAGTAGCATGGAAAATCAAGAATATCCCTTTCAGAAATATGTTTTATTTTGGAAAGAGAGAGCACATGAAGACTATATTTTTAAGTAAAGAACATTACCCTTGAGTTACTTCCAGGCAATGGAAGCGGCTGCCCAATGTTATCAATGTCACTTATTGAACATCCAACTGATAAATAACTGTATGATCCCTTAGTATAAAGATCACTGTGCCATTTGGAGCGAAAAACTCTCTTTGGAGTAATAGTCGAGTCTCCTAAAAAAGAAGAGAAAAAGTAGTTTAAAACAAGTATAACTGTGTAGTTTAAAATATCAGTTTAGGAATGTTGGGTTAAAGAGCTCAACCAGCAGCACTGAGTGCAAGGCAAAAAACTGATTCTGGATGGGTTACTATTCCCATACAAACAACACTTACCTGCAGGCCTTCACTCCATCACACTAAACACATACAATCCACCTAGCATGCATGTTATAGGGAGGTGGGAGGAAAACAAATATAAATATATTGTGAAAATGTGACCCAGAAACAGGAAAGATAGACTGGATATGTCCAGGATGGCATTTATGCTCAGGATTCTGTTAGCTGTGCTACCATACTGCCTTTATCAAAAAAATTATGTGTTAAAGGGAATATTAATTTGTTACAAGAAATTGTCTTCTAAAGTGAAGGAATTTTATAAAACTGAAAAAAATATCAACAACGCCCTTGCCCTTTATAATAAAATTGAAGGGTACTGGTATCCCAATGTGAAAACACAAGCCTTGGCAAACTCTTTCACTTTTAGAGAAATGGTTTTGATTAAAGAAAACATGACTTTTGCATTTTCATGCTTGTGACAACAGTAGTAAACTGTAAATAATACATTTTATCACAAATTCTTGGTACTATATTCTTGAGGTAAGGATACATTTCCCATTTGCTTGCCTATTCACACATACCCTACCCCCTCAAAATTTACAAAACTGCCAAAACTCTATTCCTGCAACTCTGTTTTTTTTTTCAACAGTTATGTTCTGCCATGGCTGGTACCAGACAAATGGATACTACAATCATAGGATTATATTTTCCTAAATGGCACCTACTTTTCACCTATTACATTCTGTGTTGTTATTTTACATAAACTATGGACTGAGGTTCAAGCAGAGTGGTAGCATGGTGGTGAACAGCACAAATAAGACTTTCATTGCACTTTGTACACGTACTGTAACAAGTTAATTACAACTGATTACAATGCTTTGCATTTGTTATGAAAGCCAAGCCACCTGAAACTCGATAATAAGTTACGGGACAATCAACACATACCAATATGCATTCTCCTTGGTGTGTTGCTTATAAGTATGATAAAAAAAATACTGAGAAAAGTGTAAAAGGCAGAGAGTGTGAAGGAGCCAAACCAACAAGAAACAGATGGAAGCTCTACAAACCAATTATCAGATTTTATAGGGCATGCTGAATTATTCTTACTGAGGATATGGTAATAACTGAGGATAATACTTTTGAGTGATGAAACTCACTGATGCTTACTGACACCAATCAATCAATTAAAATGGTGGATTGTGCAAATTCCATGCAGACCCTAGAGCTGTGAGTTAGGAATGGACAGCCCTGCACTACCACTCTGCCTGTGCTAAAACATCTGTACTAAATTTTCTAAACTTCAACATGATTAAAACAAAATGATAGCTACAATGTCTGTTCAGTTCAGTTCCTTGATTGCATGCTACAAGTGCCTTCCTAAACCACCAAAGCACAAGTGTGTATGACAACAAAATAACAAAATAAGTGCTCATAAGTATGACTTTTTCAATAATATTGTCTAAGGATTACTGTCTACAGAACAGAGACCGCAATTAACATCTGGGTGTCAAGAATGAATAGTGTCAATAACAATGCTTAAAGATGAATTTTCAAGTTTGCATGTTCTCCCCATGTCTACGTGGGTTTCCTCCAGGTTCTCCGGTTTCCTCCCGCAGTCCAAAGACATGCAGGTTAGGTGCATTGGCGATCCTAAATTGTCCCTAGTGTGTGCTTGGTGTGTGGGTGTGTGTGTGTGCGCACACCCTGCGGTGGGCTGGCGCCTGCCCAGAGTTTGTTTCCTGCCTTGCACCCTGTGTTGGCTGGGATTGGCTCCAGCAGACCCCCGTGACCCTGTAGTTAGCTTATAGCGGGTTAGATAATGGATGGATGAAAACTAGAACAGTTTGACATCCGTGGCAGAGCAACAGGCGCTGAGCAGACTCCTGTCAATTATGGAGAATCCACTGCATCCACTGAACAGTGTCATCTCCAGACAGAGTAGCAGCTTCAGCGACAGACTGCTGTCACTGTCCTGCTCCACTGACAGACTGAGGAGATCGTTCCTCCCCCACACTATGCGTTTCTTCAATTCCACCCGGGGGGGTAAATGTTAACATTATTCAAAGTTATTGTCTGTTATACCTGCTTTTTTATCACTCTTTAATTTACTATTGTTTTTTATCAGTATTCTGCTGCTGGAGTATGTGAATTTCCCCTTGGGATTAATAAAGTATCTATCTATCTATCTATCTATCTATCTATCTAGAAGACAGAGGAAACTGCACCCCTGTTGCTAAAAAGTTGCTGCGGGGAAAGACGAACAGCAAAGTGAAGTGTGCAGCTGGTCTCCTTTTAAAATGGTTCAGTCACACAACAATGGTTTACTTTTTGCTTTTTACTCTCCTGAAACAACATGGATACGTTTTTTTGCAATATATGTGCAATGTCCAGACACAGATCAATACCTGAAAACGTTTGGATTGAAAAAGAACATCTTCAGTAAGGTTTAATGCTTTTGTTTTCACGTCGGGATCCTGGTTATAAAGAACAGGCTATGTATTTTTTGAAATATAAAGAAATGCTTTACTTCAGAACATAATTTCATGTGAGAAAATTTATATACACCATGACTGCGAAGAAATAACTGGTTTGAAAAATACAGAAGTTATCCTTTAAAATAAGTTGTATAAGATAAAAAACACATTAAACTGAATTTTTTTTATATTAAATTGAACAGGATGAAAACTCCATGCCTTGCAACTTTCATGGTACTATATGTAATTCAAAGACTAGACATGATCGTTTCTTGTTAATAATGTTAGACATATATACACGATCATTAGTATCTGCACTACAATTGAAACATGGGGGTAATAGAATGCCCTGCAAAGCTGCCTTGTCAACGGCTTTTACACTCCCGAGGAGGAGGAGGTTACAGTGCATTGCCGCACCCACCACATGACAAACCAACTCAGGATCCCAGATTAGGACCCAAGTGCAGCCATGCAATGGGTGACACCTCAGCACCCACTCCCAAGACCTGAATTATATTAAAGCATGTGGGTAGATCCAAAAAAATAAAACAGGAAGTGCATGCAAGCTGGTCTAAGAAATTTTTTGAAATAGAAGAGTACTGCGAGGAAAAGTAGGAACAATTCCTAAAGCAAGAGCAGAAAAACTGTTAACTAGCTTACTAAAATGTAATTTTTGTGAAAGGGGTGATACTAAACACTGGCCGAGGGGGTGTTCAAACTTTAGCAGATGCCAATTTGTTAAATTCAGCACACAAACAGTAACTGGAGATTAAATTTTTCAGAAATGTGCTATGTTAAAATAGTTCCCTACAGAGGTTGTGCTAACTTGTTTTCAAATTGAAAATAAAAAAAAAACTTGTTATTTGATCACAGGCGTCCAATCCTTTTCACATGACTGTTGTAACCCCATAAATACACAAAGCCATTTGTGTGTTAAAATGAAAAATAAAAGTCTGGTTCAAAGAGATGATGTCATAGTGAGTGAGAATGCGGATATAAACAGCAAGAAGATCAATAGAACACATGATGAAACATGTCATTATCAATGTAATATATCAGAGATAATCTGGATTTATAAAACAGGAGATTAAAAAGAGGGATAAAGAGGATTTTCTCCAACAGAGAAATGACAAGTTCTTATTGTGATGAAAGAAGCATACAAATCATAAAACCATTACCTATGAATCTACGAAGAACTTCTGTCACAGATTCTTTAACCTCTGCATCTGAAAGTTCTTCCATGTATTCAGATTCATGACCTGCAATCCAGCCACAAAGTACATGGCCAAGCCTATTCCAAGAGAACATGTCAATGACTGTTAGGAAGAATTTCACACCTAAATAGCAAGAACCACATTTGATCCTGACATATTAAGAC
The DNA here is from genome assembly GCF_900747795.2 of Erpetoichthys calabaricus. Lineage (NCBI taxonomy): Eukaryota > Metazoa > Chordata > Cladistia > Polypteriformes > Polypteridae > Erpetoichthys > Erpetoichthys calabaricus. The sequence continues at coordinate 278,798,487 of NC_041395.2, forward strand.
AGCTATAACAAAATTATGCAAAAAAAAAAAACCAAAACAACAAAAAAAACTCACAAGACAAAAAGCGTTGGCATAACATAAACAGTTTCAAAATTCACATGAAGATTACCTTGGTCTTAAAAAAATGTTTTTGGAAAGATTACCAAAAAACTTTATCAATTACACAATTACTGGTGAGTAAGCTTAAAATTAATTTTTTGGTGAAAAGGTAAAAAATAAAAGATGCTTCCACTGTACTGTACTGCCATTATTATGATTGTACAAGGGTTTACAAGAAGGTGTCACGCAGGCAATCTTCTTTTCACTTTTCTGTATTAAATTGTCTTTTATAATACAAACTAGTCATTTAGCCCGTTACAATAACGGGTGCTAGAACAGTAGTGCATAAACATTAGTAGGAACAGTCTATATTAAATGGCAAGGGTCTTTGACCTCATTCTTTTTGTTGGTCGTATGTTGATTTCTTTCAGCCTTTCTTTTCTTGGTGTTTACTTGCTGAGCTGACCGTTCTTCGTGGGCTGCCGCTGTGTATTGTGTGTCTTTAATTTTCTGTGACAGTAATACTGTCTTGTACGTCCGCTGGCTTGTATGTCCATAATATACCTTTAATTTTCTCTGGTGGTAATACAGGCGTGCGCGTCGGTAATATGCTTTTAATCTCCTCTGACAGTAATACCGTCTTGTATGTGGCTGTAATATGCGTCACTGTATTGTGTACCTGTAATTTCCTCTCGCAATAATACTGGTTTGTATTTCCGTAAAACACCTGCAACTTTCTCTGACAGTAATATCAAGCATCGCACCGTGTCCCGCGCATGCGCACTTCACCAGAAGACACACACACACGGACACCTGGACGCACAGAGGGATTTTATTAAAGAGGATACTCTGATTGCAATACACCAAGGGATTTAGGAGCCTAGTCTTAAGACACTATTGGATTTGCTCTTAATAAGAATCCAGTGTTTAGTGTATGTGAATGGAGCTCATGAATCAATTTCAGTAGGGAGCATGGAGGGTGTAGTTTATTCTTATTAAATCACCTCTTTTTGAATAAGTAAAATGATTTAGAAATGGACCTGGTAAACATACAATGACTACAAACAACAAAAAGTGTGAACTTCCCCTTTAAGATGGCAAAACAACTTATAAAATATACAAAATAGAATATAAGACATACAGCATAGTGAGCAAATTGTACCAACTGTATCAAGTGATCACATTTTACTGTGAAATTAATCTTCAGGAGAAGATGATTTGGTCAGATTATTCACAGACATCTGTCCCTTATATAAGACACCTCTGCTTATGCATATTTTAATATAAAACAATCACACAAACAGTTAAGTAACCAAAAAAAACACTTCAAAGCCTGCAATCATGAATATTGAATGCTATTTTCAATATTAACTTGATATGATGAGGTAAGAAAAAAAAAGTCACTGCAGACTTAAGGTTAAAAAACAGGATCTGAAAGTGGAAGGCTACCAGATAAATCTTCCACTCATAAAGCCAAATTTTTTGCAATCACAAGGGAGTTATCAAGCTTGCTGGTGATTTTTAGGTGCAAATGGTTACTCAAAGTGAATCTAGTGAAGTACTGTAATCTTTACAAAGCACAAATGATCTACCTTATTCTATACTAATACACTTGTTATGAATATATATTTTTTATTTTTTTCAGTTAACAGAACATGATTATCTGGGTTGTGTCCAATAATATGTTATTAAAATAGCACATCCTTTTTTGTTTTCGGAAATTGTTTAGTTGAATGTAGGGCCTTGGCAACCAGAGCCTTTACTAGCAGCATGAGGTACAAGGCAAGGACCAGTCCCAGACAGGACACTAGTCCATCACAGCACACATTCCCACACAACCCACATCCTCTCATGTACCGTAGATACTCGCATATTAGTCGATCTCGCAGATAAGTCGAGTGTATTTTTAAGGCAAAAATTACGAAATTTGTTATGGCCCGCGTTGAATGTAAACCTTGACAGCTTGCGACCTTTAACACTATGTACCATCCGACAGGCATGCGCGATCGTATCCGCTATATGCCGGCTTGCTCCAGCGACCTTTAACACTATGTACCGGCCGACAAGCACGTGCGATTGCAGCCACTAGATGCCGGCTTGCTCTGGCGACCTTTAACACTATGTACCAGCCGACAGGGACGCGCGATCGTATCCGCTATATGCTGGCTTGCTCCGGCGACCTTTAACACTATGTACTGGCCGACAGGCACGTGCGATTGCAGCCGCTAGATGCCGGCTTGCTCCGCCGACCTTTAACACTATGTACTGGCCGACAGGAACGTGAGATTGCAGCCGCTAGATGCCGGCTTGATCCAGCGACCCTTAACACTATGTACCGGCAGTCCAGCCAGCGCGATTGTAGCCGCTATATGCTGGTTTGCTCCCGCGACCTTTAACACTATGTACTGGCCGACAGGCACGCGCGATTGCAGCCGCTAGATGCCGGTTTGTTCTGGCGACCTTTAACACTATGTACCGGCAGTCCAGCCAGCGCGATTGCAGCTGCTATATGCCGGCTTGCTCCCGCGACCTTTAACACTATATACTAGCCGACAGGCACGCACAATCGTATCCGCTATATGCCGGCTTGCTCCGGCGACTTTTAACACTATGTACTAGCCGACAGGCACGTGCGATTGCAGCCGCTATATGCCGGCTTGCTCCCGTGACCTTTAACACTATGTACCAGCCAACAGGCACCCGTGATGGCAGCCGCTAGATGGCACGTGGCAGCTAATGGTATGTTTGTTATCTAAAACCTGCAAAAGCTAATGCTCAAATTTATGTATTTCACAGTTTAAAGAATTATTTAATGAAATTAGAAAAAAACTAGCTAATTAGCAATAGTATTGCTGGTTTATAATTATTTCAAAGACCATGGGAAATGGCAGATGACCGGTGACTTAACACCATGAAGTGCCGAGTGTACAATGTCATTACCCAAATTCTATGGACAATTGTGTTGTCCCGTGGATAAGTTGACCCTGTTTTTTTGAATGAATTTTAAGGCATAAATTTTTCGACTTATACGCGAGTATCCACGGTAGTACCTGTGGGATATGGGAGAAAAAGCAGAATTCCTAGAGAAAAACATACAGACATAACAGGACTATGTAAATTACACAACATGTTGACTTGGCAACTATTTACAAAAGTTGTCTGAATTTGGCAGAGGGTTTAATTGTCATGCATCTATTTATATGGGCAAGGCAAGGAACATACATTCAGAACACTTAAGTTTTCAAATGGCATATACATACACACAGTCAGACTATTATTCCTGCTATTTGATATAAGGATATAACTTCATGGTGAAGTATCAAAATAATAAAAATGTATACCTTTCATCGGAATGCTGAACTGTAAACCCAAACAACTTCTTCACCCAAAGCTTCTTAACGTCAGGTGTTGCATCGTAAAGACTGCTTTCATCTTCCCAGGCCAGGCTAATGACTTGGCAGCTAGGATCCCAAAATGGCTTCTCAAATTCTAAGAATATTTTATTATTAGTGCCAAAGCCCATCCTTTTAATGGAATGTGCTTTATGTAGGGGTAATGGAGGATTCAGAAATGTTTGGCAGTATTGTTTGAGGTATCCTAAAAATAAGAAAAAAGAAAAAACATTTGATTTTATAAAACAACCAGGTATTTTGCCCACTGCTAAAAATCCTTACATTGTCAAATAGCCCTAACAGATGACCATGCATTTTGGCAAAATATACATAACTCGTAATCATTACATATAGTTCACAGACAAATAGAAAAGCTTAAAGGAATTCAAAGGTGTCCTATACAGAATGCAAGGTTGGTGAACACAAATCATTTTTGGTTTCTGTGTAATTTCAAAAATATGATCATAGTGGTTAAGGATTACACACTAGGATCACACTCACTTCAAAATATTGGCAAGATTTCCAAACTAATTTGCAGTGATGCAGAAACAAGTAGCAGAGTATTAATGAAACTTGAGAAGATCAATCTTATCTGAATTATCCTAACAGAATTTATTATCCAACATTCTAAATTAAGCCAAACATTTTACTGTAAATGATGTAGACCACGTAGCCCACCAAAAACAGAATTTAAAAATATAATAAAATCGATTTTCTGTGGGCTGTAAATTTAAAACTAAGGATATCTGCTAAATTTACTTCTAATGATTTCAAAATTAGATGGTACAGTGGTTAGAATGGCTGCATGACTACTTTTGATTTGTATAATATATATTTCCCTGCAGTATAGGAGTCTGCAGAGGTTCTGCTATCTTTGGACACAGAAAAAGCTTTTGACAGAATCGAATGGGGTTCTTTATTTATTTAATGCAATGTACACATTTGGATTCAGCTTTGGATTACATAAATAAATTAAACCTACTTTAAATTGTAAAGTGTAGCCACACAGAGATACCCATCATTGGTCATGCTTCTTTCAATAACAGTTCAAGACCTAACAGTCCTATATAAAAAGGCTCTTACTGGAAGCACTTGCACATAAAACATTATTATGTTGATGATATACAGTAGTGCTCTACATGTTGAAGATATCTACTTTTAAAATCAATTTGAATAACAGTCTTCTCCTCAGAATGAATAATCTTGCATGTCAGACTAAACTCAATCACTTTGCAAATTGTGTTATAACCATTTAAATATTTAGGAAAAACTATTGCAAGGATAACGTAAAAATGTTTTTAAACTTAATTTTGCAAATATGATAGAAAGTATTAAACAAGATGTTAACAGATGGTCATCCCACCATCTCACTCTAGCTGGGAGAATTAACACTATCAAAAACAATATCTTTCCAAAGCTCCTGTATCATTTTCAGACCACCTGTATATATTAAATATTTTTTAAGAGTTTGACTCAGTTGTAACTTTATTTATTTGGAACTTAAAACAACTATGCACTAAAAACAGAACTTCAAGGAGACCAAAACAAGATGGTGGCATAGCACTACTTAATGTTCTGTTCTATTACTGGGCTGCAAATATACAAGGGGAAAGGAACAAAAGTACATACTGTAGTCATCACTAAATGGAACTGAGACTTGAGTAGAAGAGTCATTTAATAGTGTTAAGAACCCAGTCACACACATACAGTAAACTGATATGATGTGGTTTATTCAGTATATATTAATAATGGGTGCACCTCCCCAGGCTGCAATACAGTCAAGCATTCTGACATGTAAATGATTATACAAATGACAAATGTCCACCTGTTGAATTTCATCCAATTCCCTTAAGACCTGGAAAACCAACAGGTCAAGGTTTAACACTGGTGGCCGAGTTCATAAGACACACAGTCCAATGCAATTCCATACATGTTTGTTGGGGAGAAATTTCCAACTGTGCATTGCGCCCACATGTAAAACCATCTAAAATTTCTTAAGGACAAGATCTGAATTATAAACATCATCAACCGGTGGCCTCTTCATTATGTCGTAAGTTCTAGGAATGTTGTATGCTCAAACCAATTTAGTTTAAAAAGTTTGCTAACCTCACAGGTAGCCTTGGATCTAAAATCACTCCTAACCTCTTTATGGTAATATGTGGAGTAACATCAGATGGCATAACATTACCTACTGCAAAATCTATTGTAGTCCTATAGTACATTGCTTGCAGAAATCCTGTTTCACTGATAGAATTCTAATCTACTTCTCATAGATCAATGGAAAAGCTGCTTGACATTATTTTAAACTGGGAAAAATGAAAATTTCTCTGATGAATGGTTCTAGATAAAAAAAAATCAAGAAGTCATTAATGTTACTTTAAAACAGTCTGTGCTTGACTTGGATACACAAGAGAAACCACAATGGGCTATTTTGTAGTGCAGCTGTGTGATGTATGTAAGAGAAGGAAGTTTTGCAGGAGTGTGTTTTTTGGCTTGATTGAATTTAATCTCTTTTCTTGAAACATGACTGAGTGCAGTTCTATGTGTTTTATTCTCCAAAATAAAAATAAAACATGTCTGTCTCAAATATCCAGTGTCCAGGACTTGGATCTAGTTGTTTTCCATATGGAGTTGGCACATTCTCCCTGTATCATGGTAGATGTTTCTTCCTAAATCACCAAAGACATGCATTCCACAGTACTGCACTGTGCCATAGTCACAATGTGGTGAAAACTGCAACTCAGCTACTACAGACTGCTAGAGCTAGATTGATTTGTATAGAACATGACATCATTTCTTTTTATGGCTTCAAGGGGATAAAGAGTTCAAACTTGAGCAGACGCCTTAGGATTCAGGTTTTTTAGCTGTCAGCTCCTAAATGGATGATGTTTCAGTTCGCACTACCTATACTGTCATGACTGTGTGAAATCAGCATTGAAGTGAAGTTGAAAATTACCAATGCCCAAATAATGTTAAGCCTCTGGCCAGAAAGAAAAAATATTGATGCAAGTTATCTACTAAAGTTTCTACTAAAAATTGGATTTTTCTGAAAACTAAATAAGTTTAATAAAGGACAAAATGAAAAAAAGCTTTGTTTACCCTGCAGACAACACACCCTACCTCGTTCATATTATTAATGAAGCTCCAGGTTTAGCTCACTCAGCTCTAAAATCGCTAATCATTAACACATTAATTTGAATTTGTGTGCTGCCTATATCTTACCTGTATATCTTCATTGTGTTAAAATATGGCATTGATCAGTAAAACAGATTTCTACTTTGACTCAAGGTCCTTCGTCCACATATTTGGGAGCTGCCTCCAATCTTTTTTTCTGGTCCTTGGTCTCTGAATTTTGTTCTGTATTCCTCTTTTTCAATATCTCTCTCTTACTGCATATCTGTCTTTAAATAGACTTCTCTACTGTTCCTCTAGAATTTCAGTAAATATATGCTTTTGTCATTGGAGAATGTTGTTGACAAGATGGCCCTGTCCCCTTGCTGGAAACCCTGTGATTTTCTTGCTTCTGATAATTAGAAGTTCCCTTTTCACAATCTAAATGCAGCACTGTGGATTAATGGGTCATTCAGTTCCAAAATGATCAAGTGGCTGTCTGCTGCTCCGCTGGTTGGGAGTCGTGTGGTCAGTGATAGAAGGATCTTTTAATCATTTTTACTTGGCTCTATTCTTATGGTTGGTCTGTTGCCCTCTTTCCCCCTGCCAGCTGTCTAAAATGAAGATGGGTGTTATGGTGTGGTGATATTTTGCTACTTTAGAACTTGTCCAATTAATTTTTATGGAGGAATGAATAAATTTTGCTTTTTAACAATGAGTCTTACAAGAAAATACCAGGTGATCCTTTCGGTGGCATTATGGCAGAGTGATAAGTGCTGCTGCATTATAGTTCCTGATTCCAGGATTTCAACATCAGCCCAAACACTGCCTTTTAAGATTTTGCATTCCCATGGTCACTTGGGTTTTCTACAGACACTCAAATTTTCTTTCTACACCCCAAAATCCCATTAACTGCTGCCTCTAAATTGACCCAGCACATCTGTGCATGGGTACGTGTGCATAAGTGTGCCCTGTGATAAACTGAAATTCTTGAAGAAAGTGCATGACCCAACTGTCAGAAAAAGATTTCTTTTGTCTATTTACATGGAAGGTCTGAAAAAAAGAAAACAAGAGCATAAATGTAGGATTTATGATTGCTAGGAATTGCCTGTGTGTAGATCAAGACTTCTAAATGACATGCCAGGCGAGACAAGTGAAAAGGGAGACAACACCAAATGCACATACCAAGTTAGTTCAATCTCTTCTGACTGCCAAGTCATGTATTATGAGAGAATATTTAAGAAAACATAGAATTATTTTCTCTTGAGGGATCATTTGAGGCAAGCAACATAACTTTATGCTTGTTTACTTTGGGAATGCTGAAGTCCATCAGGTTCTTTTTGTTCTCCAATTTATATATCTTTCTCTGTGAGGATGGGGTTTGTAAACACATCACTTCTGACTGAATAATGGGGGTCTCAACTACGCTTAGGGGTTACCTTAATGGTACTTTGATTATTTTACTTCCACATGTATTGGCCTTTCTGTGATGGAGTGTTTTAATGTGTGGCTGACTTGAAACATTTAGTATTAAACAATGCTAATACAGGGCTGCACGGTGGCGCAGAGGTAGCACTGCTGCCTCGCAGTAAGGAGGCCTGAGTTCACTTCCCGGGTCCTCCCTGCGTGGAGTTTCCATGTTCTCCAAGTGTCTGCGTGGATTTCCTCCGGGTGCTCCAGTTTCCTCCCACAGTCCAAAGACAAGACGTGTGTGCTTGGTGTGTGTGTGTGTGTGCCCTACGGTGGGCTGGCACCCTGCCTGGGATTTGTTCCTGCCTTGCGCCCTGTGCTGGCTGGGATTGGCTCCAGCGGATCCCCGTGACCCTGTGTTAGGACATAGTGGGTTGGACAATGACTGACTGACAATGCTACTACAGTTTGAAAGCCATATATGGTGGGGTTTAAATATTTGCACTATGAAAATGCACCTGATTACATAAGAATTGATATCATGGTGTTCTTTACTTGCTTTTGTGCTGTGTTAATTAATTTGTTTCATTATAACTATATTTACTTAATATATTTGTCTTTATTACTTTAAAGATTAATTCAGCACCATAATTTCTTTAGTAAATGGAATGATGCAGAAGTTATTCTGGGAAACAACATCTTACTGAATGACTGACTGGTTATAAGAAACAATTTAATGTGAAAGCTTGATATTTTGTTATTTTACTCCTTAATATATGCTATATTTAGATTATACTTTGTGTCTACTTTTATGACATGCTAATTGGCTTCTTCAATGTAAAATCTGTGCAGACGAAAGGTGGTTTAAATAAACTCTACAAAATGAAAGTCCCTCAGACATAATTAATCTTAACTTAATCTTTTTATAGGTCTGAATTTGGGTTGAAATATAAAAAATATATAGAAATGCTTAAAGTTTAACTATTCAACAGCTTGCTGTTATGTATGATTAAAATGGGAATTGCTTCTTTCTTGTTTTAAAATAAAGAGCAGTAATTCAGTCTTTGGTTGTTTGCCTTGCTATTTTATTAACAAAACTATTCAGTAGGCACAAGTGGTATTTGTTGTAGGTGACATTTTTATTTGAGTATAAGTCTTAAAACTGCATCAGGTTAAATGATTGTTTTCTACAACCTGCAGCTGCTTTTCAACCAAGTTATTAGTTGACACTAATAGTAAACATGCAACTTTGTGTTTACTTTTAGTGTAGCATCTGTATTTTTTTCTATTAAAAACACAAAATACAAGCTGAATGGTATAAATTGCAGAATAAGAGTTAAGTATCCATATGACATTCAAATTCCTTCTATCTGCTCAGGTGAAATATCCCGAGTGCACTGAGGATACTAGCAAAAAAGCAGTGGAGAACTCTGGGTACTTCAGAATCTGTTCTTGTTTCCGGAGGGTACCACAAGTGAATTATACAGGATAACTCCCAGAAGGGAAGCAGGAAGTCCAGGGGAATCAGCCAGGCCCAACAAAGTTAAAGAGAAAGTGCAAGACCTGTTCATCCAACTATACTCTTCAAACAAAAAAAGGGAAGCTGACAACAATGGTAATTTGATGTTTTTCGAAAGCACATTAGCACACTCATTTTGTCTGCTTAACTGTCCAAAGAATCTCAGAGTAGAAATAAACTGCCTGTCTAAGAAACAGTTCCATTCTGCTAACTGAGGGCCGCTTTGTTGAGTGCTCCTATAGGTCCCAGAATAGAAAACAGGAGTAAAAACAATATGTGCTTAGCTTTGATTGCAATGGAAAACTGTTCACATGGAACAGAATGGAAGTAGAAATCAAAATATTATATTCATACCAGAGAATTTATTTAAAATCAAATTATGTGTAAAAATAAAATAAATGAAAGGGAATTAAGGGAATACATAAACTTTTGCTTTCCATTCTGCATGAAAACATGAGATTAATTTTATTTCTTGGCCAACAATGTACGTGGGGTAAGTAAAATATTAAAAAATATCAATTTTGGGTGGAGTATTCATTTAATATTTACATGACAGTGGAGAAAAATATACTGTTATATGTTAAGAAGTGGCTTAACATTAAATATATATATATATATATATATATATATATATATATAATATTTGTAATTTTGTGAGATGAAATGAAACAGTACATGTTGCAGTTCAAGCTCAAATACCAAATTCACATTTTTTCCTTTCTGTTAACATAGTGTGGCTGTTAAAATGGCTGTCAAATTCAGAATATCAAATATACTTAAATGTATATTAAAGACTGGGTATCACTTTGGTTTAGATACTGCAAAAATGCATCCATTACTTATTTACTCTCAGAAAGAAAGTCCTTAAAAAGGCTTTGTTTGCTCTTCATAACAATTATTGCAGTGTAGCATATTTGACATTACAGTAAAATTACTTGCAAATATGAAGGATTCACAGGTCTTATATTAAATATGTAATATTAACAGAATGTAATATTAAGCCACCTGAGACCAATCCAAAGTGAAGTTTTGTTAGTAGGTCACATTGCAAAGATTACTAAACACTTTACTGATGCTTTGTTAAGTGTAATGAGGAACCAAAGAAATGTTTGTTAAGGTCTTGCTACAAAATAGTAAATGAGTAATAGATGCATTTGTGCAGTACCTAAAGTGTTACCAAAGTTTGAATATTCAAACGTTGACTGATAGTTAAAAATCTGCATTTAGTTTTAGATTATTCTTGATGGTTGCAAGTTTCATCGCAGAAACTGCTGTAATTGCGTATCATTTTTAGGGAAAGCCAAATTGTATCTTTTGTTGGCTAAACTCTGCTGTCATCAATGTAATGGGAAGGTATATGTTAAATAAGAAATAGCAGCCTTTCCCTTTTGAAATGCAGGCTAGTTTGTTGAGCACTTCTGTTGCTTCGCACTCCTCTTCCTGTCAGCTGGTGAAGCTTGTTACTATGGCATGGCATATGGGATTCTCACTTTTCCAAGTGACCATAATAGTGCTACCTTAAGCCACAACAATTCTCCACAAGCAAAACAAAAAAGGAAAACAATCCCTTTTCAAAAAGGAAAGTGAATACAGAGCATTAAAACTTGTTTCCTTTCAGGTGGTTAATTAACAACTTTCGGATTATTCACTGCTCTTAGGAATCACACAATGCTTAAAACATAGTTTGCATGCTTGCACCATAAACCAATTAATGTTTGCAAAAACAGCAGGTTAATGGGCTTTTTCTGCCATCTTATCCTTTACAGAATAAACACACAGCCCGCAAAAAATTGAACCCATATTCAAACATATTTGAACAAATACATACATACATCCATCCATCCATCCATCCATTATCCAACCCGCTATATCCTAACTACAGGGTCACGGGGGTCTGCTGGAGCCAATCCCAGCCAACACAGGGCGCAAGGCAGGAAACAAACTCTGGGCAGGGCGCCAGCCCACCGCAGGGATCACACACACACACACACTAGGGACAATTTTGAATCGCCAATGCATCTAACCTGCATGTCTTTGGACTGTGGGAGGAAACCAGAGTACCCGGAGGAAACCTACGCAGACACGGGGAGAATATGCAAACTCCATGCAGGGAGGACCCAGGAAGCAAACCCGGGTCTCCTAACTGCGAGGCAGCAGCGCTACCCACTGCGAAACCGTGCCACCAAATACATACATCTAATTTTAAATATTCAACTCTCAGTTATTGTTTCAGATCATATGACTGTTTATCAAAATGGTGAAATAGGTAAAAGAAAAGGATAAATAAGAGGAAATGTAAAAATATAATCGACCCATAAGCCATTAACTGAGTAACTGAATTCCTGGATTGTACCCAGATATAATTTAGTAGGATTACATTTACATTGTGCATTAAACAAATCTCCAGTGTTCATAACGTGTTTGAATAGTGATCCAATATAATCTTCCCTTCACAAAATTCAAATCGGCTTCTGTTTATGTGGCTATTATATGTGGAAATAAGAAACACTTGTGTTAAATGTGGTTTTTATGTTTCTGACCCTTCTTAAAACACTATGAGTGATTGATTCTCAGTAAAATCATTGACTGAATCACCGAAAACATGTTAATGCTAGGTACAAAGGGGACCTGTGTGTATTTCGTGATTTCTGGTGAAACACTGCTATATTAAATTATCTTTAATGATACATACTGAAGAAGTAGCTTTAAAAAACTCACCTAAGGAAACAGTCACTATAACATGGTCAGCAGGAACAATTTCTCCATTTTCACATTCCACCACAACGGGGTATGTCGGCTCTGAAGGCTGTGTTGGTCTAAATGAACCATTCCAGTGGACACATTTAACTGGTGTATTATATGAAACTATGCCTTGAGGAAGTCCTTTCATCATTGCATGTATTAGACTTTCATAGCCACTGAAGGAACATATAAGATAAAATACATAAAGATAAAATGTTGATTTAATGTTGATATTATACTCTTAAACTTATGTGCAATCATTTTAAGCAGAATCATATACAGTAATCCCTCCTCCATCGCGGGGGTTGCGTTCCAGAGCCACCCGCGAAATAAGAAAATCCGCAAAGTAGAAACCATATGTTTATATGGTTATTTTTATATTGTCATGCTTGGGTCACAGATTTGCGCAGAAACACAGGAGGTTGTAGAGAGACAGGAACGTTATTCAAACACTGCAAACAAACATTTGTCTCTTTTTCAAAAGTTTAAACTGTGCTCCATGACAAGACAGAGATGACAGTTCCGTCTCACAATTAAAAGAATGCAAACATATCTTCCTCTTCAAAGGAGTGCGCGTCAGGAGCAGAGCATGTCACAGAGATAGAGAAAAGCAAACAAATCAATAGGGCTGTTTGGCTTTTAAGTATGCAAAGCACCGCGACACAAAGCTGTTGAAGGCGGCAGCTCACACCCCCTCCTTCAGGAGCAGAGAGAGAGAGATAAAAACAAACAACCAAAAATCAATACGTGCCCTTCGTGCTTTTAAGTATGCGAAGCACCGTGCAGCATGTCGTTTCAAGAAGCAGCTGCACAAAAGATAGCAACGTGAAGATAATCTTTCAGCATTTTTAGACGAGCATCCGTATCATCTAGGTGTGCGAACAGCCCCCCTGTTCAATCCCCCTACGTCAGGATCAGAGAAAGTCAGCGCAAGAGAGACAGAAAAGTAAGCTGGGTAGCTTCTCAGCCATCTGCCAATAGCGTCCCTTGTATGAAATCAACTGGGCAAACCAACTGAGGAAGCATGTACCAGAAATTAAAAGACCCATTGTCCGCAGAAATCTGCGAACCAGCAAAAAATCTGCGATATATATTTAAATATGCTTACATATAAAATCCGCGATGGAGTGAAGCCGCGAAAGGCGAAGCGCGATATAGCGAGGGATTACTGTAATTGAATAATTATAAGTACTACATGAAGACACTCTTAAAGCTGTTCAAGATCTGGGAATAGTGCATAAAAGGTAGTTTAAAAAAATTAAAAATTTAACTTTTACCAATTTGTCAAATGTGGTCAGTAAAGACTTAGGCCCCTCATGCTCATAGTTTAGATTATGCAAATTTGGATATTGAATAAAAAAATCCATTCATTTACTGTAATAAACACAACAGACAATTATTAAGAATTAACTAATAAAATGTATTTATCACAAAACCTACCCAGGAAAAGTACAATCAATTCCTGGCAGAGTCTGGTAACTTCCAAAGCTACCAAGTCCTACCAGATCCATACTGTGAGACCCACATATAGAGCACTCCAGTTTTAGCATTGTACTTAATATGGCCATCTTTAGTCGTTTTGTTTCAGCATCATCCTTCCACTGAGCAGTATGGTGCATAATCTCCTTTTTCATATATTCCCCAACACTTGGATATGGCTCTATTTCTGTTCCAAAGAACTCTTGACTGTTTTTTAAAAGAGATGAAAACAGTTGACTTGCAGGCTCAACTATTTCAGGTCCTAGCCTTTTTCCTGAACTGCTGTAGAAAACTGGAACAAAAGGGGGGTGACCACCAACATCAACTGCTTGATTTTCTTCAGACATTGACTTGTCATCGAGAAGTTTGTGCTCACATGCCAGTCTAAAGACAGGATTTTCTTTGGATGGTCCATGAATCCAGTTGGCTCCAATTTCCACAATTCCATTGCCTGAAACAATTAAAATTTCAAACATTTATTAGGTATTCTATGCAATGCCAAAAGGCAAACCGGCTTGTCATTCTGTATAATGCCTAGGTATTATATACATTGCCTTGGGAAAGCATATAGTATATTAAAGTAACAGAGACATTTCATACTTTGCTTAAACATGTCATGAATTCTACAGATTTCTTAGGCATTCTATACAATACATTGCTGGTAACATATTGGAAAGTAGCAAAGCACACCTAAATAACACTGCCTCACACCTCATAAAGCAGATACATTTAAACAATTTCTGAATAATGTGGTTTATGGTGTATGGTGTATAAAGCAATATGGAAAACAGTGTAGATATAGAAAGAGGCATTAAAAACAAATGGTCTCTCAAAATTACAAGTTTAAATTCTTGTTCCAAAATATGATGTCAAATAATAAATGGCTGGCCAATTTGTTGCAATGAGGTTTTATATTCACAAATATAGCATTTTATTTGGATTTGAAAAGAAAGAGAAATACATCAGTTAGACAATTTAAGTTGAAAATGCACAATGGACAGTGGATGCCCGATTATAAATCATCATGCTTTACACTATAATATCCAGAGGGAGATATCATGGATATTTTTTTAGTTTTTATTGTGAATTACTGAAATATTTTTATTAATTTATTTCAGCATAATTTTTATTTTAGTTAATTTTCTTATGGTTTGTCACTGCGTTATGTGACGTCTAATGTGACAGTGTTACCAATATTAAACATAACAGCACGTGAAAATCACCATCTGTTTCTGCATCCCAAAATAATTTAAGACTCTTGCACTTTCTTTCCTTTATATAATTCACCCTTTTGACTGTAATTTTGATTTTTGGGAACAAGCCCTCTAAACACTAATTTCTGGTTTTCGTTTTAGTATTAGGGTACTTATGAACATATCCTTATTGACCTTCTCTAGTTACTATATTTTAGAGCATAGTTTGGTCTAAGTCAGGGCACAGTCATACAACAAACACCAACAGTAATTTCAACAACCATGTTATTCTATTACATTGTACATCACACAAAATATTTCAAGCTTTCTCCAAGAAAAAATAATTGAAGACTATGAATTAGTCACAGATGATTGAGAGTGGGTGTTTACGTAAAGTTTCATGGAGGGTTGGTTCCTGCCCTGGCACTTTAATGCCAGGACAGAAACAGGCTTCCTGTGACCATGAACTGAAGAAGTGAATTTGAAAACCGATGGATGTCACATGAAATATTCACCATTTCACTGTTGTGCTCCATGTCTGTTTTCTCCCCTAACAACACTTATTTTAGTAAGGACCCTCTCTTAGTACTTATCCATGACTATCATATTGCATTTACTACATTTGCTAGTTTGCTGCTCACATGAAAAGCTTTCACTGATTACAATTCAGAGTTGCAAACATCTCCTAATTGTTTTTAAATCACACAGAGGATTGTATCTGGCTAACTTCTTTCTCATTTTTGAATCTACTGTATGCCCTACTACCACAATTCCTGATCATATGTTTGGCAAAAATGGCAAATCACTTACTTCCACAAACTACCTGAAGAAAAGTGGTAGTGCAGCTGGAAATTAAGTGTACTGCTACAGAAGGAGCAGGTGACAGCACTAAGAACTGGTGTGGACAGGAGATGAAATGAAAAAATGCTCAGAGCGAAACCACCAATACTGAGTAACTCAGAAAGATAGAGAAGAAAGACAATGACGTACAAAACTGCCCAAAGACAGAGAAAGGGGAACGGGGGAACACCTGTTGTTTGAAGGCCAGTTAGGAAATAATGGAAGCAAGGAATGATATTGAATGATGAGATACAGAAAATACTGGTGGCCAAGAAAGGGCCTGTGAGAAGCCAGCTGGAGTAGTGAGTCAGAATAGACAGCAAATGCATTGTCATGAGCGAGGTCAAGGTGATAAGAAATGATTATATAAACTGTGATTTTTGGCTTGTTCGTGGCTCAGCTCAGTTTGGCCTAATTGGGTTGAGTCTGCATTATTGTTTATTGCAATAAAATTAATTACTCTGTTTGCCTGTCCTCTGACTCCTAGAGCCTTCATTCAAAGTGCATATTTTTCATTTCAACAAATGTAACGTGCGACAAGTCCCAGTATATAATCAAAAAGTTAAAAGTCTTGAATCTGAGCAAAAGATCTGAATAGCAAAGGTTTTAAAGGAAAGTTTCATATCCACAAATGTGGAGGATAAATATACAAAATGGCAGAACCTACTAAAAAACAATGCATCACACGAATGATGAAACATGGTGGTCCATATGACCATGAATTGCTGGAGTGACATTGTGCTACGATATGATTTTTGCAGTATTGAAAAACAACCACAATTAACCTTCTCAAGACCATCATAAGTTATCATATCACACACTACACTCAAGACCCTTTTTTGAGTTGCGACACTCCGCTGTAGAATGGAGATCTGCACAAGATCCATAAGCAAAACCTTGAGTTTTTTGAGTTGAAATTTCATGACATGACTTAAACAAAAATCCAACATGAATGCCAATAATATGCTGGAAGGCTGGAGGGTAAAGTTATATTGACAAAATATTAATATATATTAAAAAAAAAACACCATACACACATAAATGAGGTGCCTGTACCTCAGTAAGAGAAAATCATTTTACAAACATCAATCTAGTAGCTCAACTAAATGAGCTAACTACAAATATATAATGTCTTTATCACAGGCAACAAGAAATTCAGTTAATTTCATATTGCTGAAAGTTATAAATAATGGTAGGCACTGGCAACAATAGCAAATGCAAATGGTGCAATAAGAAATCAATAACATTACACAATTTCACCAAGTTACTTCATTGGTTTTGCATCCTCGAGAATCCAAAGCAGCTTGTTCCTTATTCTTCAGTCATGAATGACTCTAATTCAGAATCTTGGGGCTTAAAATAATTGCGTCAGATTTGTATGACAACTGTTAGTAGAACGGACGTCAAACGAGAGTTGAAGCTGAACAAATGTGCACGACTGGGCTATTTTGGATGCATACTACACATTGCTATTGGTAAATTTAAAAGGCCAGAACACAGTGCTTTTTAGAAACATAACCCAGTATTCCTCAAAGCAAATATTTGAATTAATGCATGCAAAATTTGTGTGCTAGCCTAACATCCCAATATGACCTGATTTGAATTGCTTTATTTATGAGTAGTAAATCAGATTGTGGTTACTGCTTATGTTCTATATTTCAAAGTTCAATGTTTCTTTATTTAGTCATGTTTATACAAGAAAATATTAAATTTGCCTTCTCAACTGCATCTAATAAAAGTAAGAAATAAACAAATAGAGACGAGATAGGTTAAAGGTAAGGCAGCTTGATTGTACACATTTACACAAAAATTAGGGTTAAAGGATACATATCAAACTTCTACTGTTTTCTCCAATATTCCTTATTAAATGAAACTACATTATTTATCTTTTAAAAACTAGGGGGCTTTGCCCCCTGCTCGCTTTGCTCGCCCAACCCAGCGCGTGCCTGCCCACAAACCTGTGCTACAAGCCAGCCACTTTTTTTTTTTTACCTCCAATTTGCTCGATCAGCTGCTGGCTTGCTGCTGTGCCTTGTGATCGGCTTCTCACACGGCGCACTTCTGTCATATCACCTATGTCCATATATTCGATCTCTTTTCGCTTTACCTTTTCATCCATATTGCATTGAATTTTGATTCTGTGTTTGGTGACAACGCAACGTATAACTGCCCGTGAGTGAATATCGTCAAGAAATGTGTCTGACATAACCACGCAGGATTTTCCAAATCTCTTAGCATAAGGTCTTGTCTCGCAGGTCTTCCAGCCCTGGGTGTGGTTACATCTGTTGGCATGAAGACTCGTCTCGCAGGACGTGAAAGTGTCTGTCTGAGACAATCACGTCTCATCTCCTTCAAAGATTTTTTTTTATAATAGAGAGATAAATTAGTTATTCTGTAAAAAATCTAGGCTTAAAAGAAAATACTTTTATAATCAAATAGTTGTATGTAAAATAAATGAGTAATGTGTCAATGCTGCATGTTGTAATAAAGTACTTTGAACTTGTGACCATACTTGTTACAATGTCACCCTTTGAATTAACATTCAGCCCTGGGAGAAATGTAATCACATGCTACAGGGCAGCACTAAAATCGGACACTGGGAAAAGGATGGAGTTTCTAGCAAAGAACTTGTAAATATACTGGTGAATTTTAAATGATTAAAAAAATTGAAAGTGAGAAAGAAATTCAGAAGTTCCAGTTTTTGTTTTTTATGATTCATGTTTATACTGTTTCACCTCCGGTTTATCACAATAAAGAAAATATTTGCCTCAGCACACAATTTCTATCATTTTATCAACTTAGAAGGGCTTATTTATGTATTTATTGATATTGGATTAACAAATTGGTATTGTCAGGATTGTGGAAAACGTAATCTCTGTTTGAGGTAATCTCGCCGATCGCTATGACTAGTCTGTCACATAAGCTTCTGAGGAGTACATGAACAGATAACAATAGTGTGATTTGTGCTCAACTGATTTTTTTTTCTTTCTCAATAAATTGATAAACAAGGTTTCTCACCCTAGTCATCATATATTTTTAAGCATACTCCAAATTACTGGACGTGTGTGCCTTTATTCAGTATAAAATCCTAAGATATAATGGGGAGATGAATACAGACACATATAAGGTTAAGGACTGCAATGTGAGCTGGGTTGAGGAACAGTAATGAATATGCAGAGTCAAGCCAGTGTCTACTCAAGTGACTGTGAAGCCACAAGAAAGGCAGAATGCCATATAGCATACCCTTAGCAATTTTTAGCATAGTGTACATGCGTTTCCGTATTTAAACTAAAAAATCTCACAAAACAAAAAAACTGTGTTATCAGAGTTTAGTAAAGTGATAATTTCTTACTTTACATACACTGAGAAATTTGCTTTTGGGAGTAACATTACAGGCAGGTCAGTATTTCTTAAAGTAAAACATTCTGGGAAAATAAAGTGGCAAAGCCACATTAAAGGTCTTGTTTATTGCAATGCTGTTCGAAGGTCACATGATAAGCTATGAACTTTGATTTATTACATTATAGAGTTCAGTTAAGTATTACTACAGTGAGCATTGTTGATTACAGGGACACTTAGGTAAAATCTATTCAAAAATTGGTATCTCGGTTCAAAAGTAAAACAAGTGAAAACAAGTGAATGTTGGCTTTCTTTTTGAGTACTCATTTGGATAGAAGTTAAAAGCATTTTTGTTAGGAGAACGGTCGAGACAGGTCTCTTCAATTTGAGTACATGCCTGATTTATCTGTTACTACATGTGCAGTACAAGCTTGAAAAACAAAATGTATTTTTTAAAATAAATCACTTTAAATTATTTTTCGTGGTGCTTAATTATACTTTATCTTTTATGAGTGAAAGTAGAGATATTTACATTGTACGTTATTGTGGATTTTACCCCAATATTTCTTTTTCTATCATATCTTATAATCAGATTTATTAGTCTATGACTGTATTTTATATGTTCTGCAACAAACTGAAACCCCTTCAGGGATGGTTCCAGTTTTGTGTTCAGTTCTCTCAGGTTAGGCTCCATTACTTCTGTGACCAAGTTTTCTTCTCGTCACTGTATTAACAGAAATCAGCCTTAATGAGGGACAAAGGTTGATGAAGACAAAAGTGACCACATGTTACACCTCAAACCTTCATTTTATTTCTTTAGCTTGGGAATAACTTTCATCTATTTTTGTTTTTGCATAAAAGTTGTAGCACTCTTTCACTGACTGCATCAGATAACACTTTTTCCACACTTTATTGAACAATTGACTTTGCCTTTATCATGTCTGTCACTTTAGAATCTCTAAAATCAATTAACCAATTTTAATTATACTTTTTATTTTGGCAAGAAAGAAGTCTCTAGTATTGTGCAAACAAATTTTATAAAACAAACTATTTAGGTGTAGGTAATTGATGAGAATTCTTCACAGCTACTGTGTGACTGCTGTGGCAGACAAGTTCACCAAGACCCAATGCTCCATTTTTTTACTGGACACTTGAAGCAGTAAACACAACATACAATGTTTAACTATACAGTACATCCACCGATTTTCTGTTTTACTTATATAGTTTTACGAGAAGGGTTGGAACCTCTCTTGGCAGCATTAGATGCAAGGCAATCATTAACCATAACAGGACATACTCATACACACACAGACCCTCACTCATACCAGTCTACTCAAATGGAAAGTTGGCAGTACTAGTATGGCATACCCTGTACTGACATTTCTCTAAACTGTTCAGCTAATCAGATGCACACAGCATTTATTCCAACATGCAGCACTTTTTAATTTTTTGTTCTGTGTATTAACCAAAGTGTAAAAATGCTAATAGTGAAACCTTTTTTCATGATGAAGCTGTGCACACTGAAAAAAGTGGAAAAAGTCACATCTCACTAATAACAATAATGGAACAAACACATCCAAACACACAATCTCAATGTTTCCTCATAAATCTAGCAACTATTAAGTAGAAACCCACAAAACATACACATCCACATCTTAAAAGAAGATGTAAGAGGACTAGAACAGGACAGTACCAACTAGTTCTACCTTTTTATGGCTAGGAAAAAAAATCAGGAAAACATAGTTTTCTTGAAATATCCAAGCTTTTAACCTGTTTCCCATCTGGGAAAGGAAGAATCCACAAGTTTCAAAATAAGGTCTATACTTCACTAGTAATTCTTGGTGTTCGTGGTACTAGAGAGTGACATGTCACATGTGAGTCAGACCGGTGACAAGAAAGAATTTCACAGTACTCTGAACAGTGATAGACTTGAACTTGAATGGATTTTGCCGGGTTCGCTTCCCGGGTCCTCCCTGCATGGAGTTGGAATGTTCTCCCCGTGTCTGCGTGGGTTTCCTCTGGGCGCTCCAGTTTCCTCCTACAGTCCAAAGACATGCAGGTTAGGTGCATTGGTGATTCTAAATTGTCCCTAGTGTGGGGGTGTGTGTGTGTCCTGCGGTGGGTTGGCGCCCTGCCCAGGATTGGTTCCTGCCTTGCGCCCTGTGTTGGCTGGGATTGGCTCCAGCAGACCCCCGTGACTTTGTAGTTAGGATATAGCGGGTTGGAAAATGGATGGATGGATAAACTTTTAATGAGCATTTAATTCGAGCACACAACGAATGTTAACCTAAAATGTTTTTAAGAGTCATTTTTAAATACTTGCTAAATTAATGTTGGCAGGGATTCATAGCAACTAAGTCATTGATCACCATGTTCCAAAGTTAATGATAATGATGGAGAACAATGAATTGCACAAAAGAACATTGTACTCACAGGTTACAAAGTGTTGTTTCATAGGCTAAGAATACACAGATAAAACAAAAGAAAAATAATACTATTATAAACTAATCTGAAATCAATCCAATTTCTGGGAAAACTTGTATAAATATAAACATGAATAAATGAGCATAGTGTTTATTTTCCGCACATGTGATATGATACCATTAACCTAAAAACTGTGCATAGAATGTGAGTGTTAAACATCAAAAGAACAAAGCATCCAAAAAATTTGTTTAGGGTTTCATGGCCTTAAGGTACAGTGCACCTGATTTTCATCTGCTGGGCTTCATTTTTTTATTTTTTCAGAAAAGTTACTAGGAAAGCTTTATTACACAAGTATAAAAAAAAATCATATAGTATTGCAAATCAGACAAGCAATACAGGTAAAATTCTGGCGTAGTCTTCTTGAAAGATAAACCACTAATTTAGATTCTGTACATATTAAAAGAATGTCCAGATGGTGCATTGGGCACATTAAACTTTAATGCTCAGCTGAGAAAAAAAATGGGGATCTGAAAATTAATATCTTTTATAAGGGTAAGAAACAATTATGTAAGTATCTATTGAAAAAAACATACAGTATCATATGTCATGTATGTATGTTTATTTTTGTTTGTATTTACACAGTAAAACATTTTAAACTCGGCCTAAATGAAACAGCATTCAATGTGTAATCCATAAACATGCAGTGATGGACAGGTTTGGTTGAGTTCTGATAGGTTCTAAGCAAAGCTGGAACAGAAAATGCCTGGAAATCAATGGATGGATTTAGTTACATGCATGTCATTTTATTGGAATACAACAACTCACTTCATCTAGTCTGGAAGGTTGTGATGTGCCACACTGAAAACAATATTTCCTTTGTTCACAGCCTGACACTGCAGCCTTTAATTTGTATTATTCTTTAACAACTGTTATGCTCTGGCAACACTGTAGTGGGTGTAAGTTATTTTGCACGCCTCCACATGCTGGCAGCTTCATTCGTTCAGTACGAACCTGAACACAAAAGAAACATGAATTGAAAGTCAGCAGACGACCTAAGCTGTGCTTCACAAGATGGCTGATGTATTTAAAAGATTTTGGCACAGTGCACACTGTATGTCTATGCAAGATGGGACCAGACTGTGCAAATATACTCTGCCTGCAAGTGTTAGTTTGTTTATAACTATCAAACCAACAAGTATGAATGCTTAGCTTTGTCCTATTTATTTACTCACCATTTCTGATAGATAGATAGATAGATAGATAGATAGATAGATAGATAGATAGATAGATAGATAGATAGATAGATAGATAGATAGATAGATAGATAGATAGATATCTATCAATTAGTTAGCAATGCTGCCTCAGAGCTCCTGTGCCCTTTGTTAGAATATTAGGCCTGGTTGTTGTCTGGCTGGTGTGAGCAGAGTCTTATCTTCAGCTATCTTGATTTTCCTTCCATGCCCCACAAAAGGTGTTGTTAGGCTGACTTGTTCCGCGCGTTTCCTCCAGGTGCTCTGGTTTCCTGCCACGGTCCAAAGAAATGCAGGTTAGGTGCATTGGCAATCCTAAATTGTCCCTAGTGTATGCTTGGTGTGTGTGTGCTCTGTGGTGGACTGGTGCCCTGCCTGGGATTTGCTCATGCCTTGCGCCCTGTCTTGGCTGGGATTGGCTCCAGCAGTCCCCCGTGACCCTGTGTTAGGATATAGCGGGTTGGAAAATAACTGACTGACTGACAATTCCAAATTGGTCCTATATGATTGTGAGTGTGAATGTGTGCATGAAGGGGTCCTGCGATACACTGGTGTCCAGTATAGGGTTGGTTCTTGGCTGGTGTTCAGCGCTGCCAGGATAGTCTCTGGACCCTTGTGACCCAGACGCAGATTAAGTGAGTATGAGATTATTATGATCTATAGGTTTCTTTTTCCATTACAAGGTGATAGCGAACCAGAGCCTGCCAGGACAGTAATGAGTGCAAAGCAAACTTAGATAAGATATTAAGCCTTTGCAAATCACATGCACACTCTCCCACTCATTCATACCAGACCAATTTGCAGGCATCAATTAATCTTAGAGGAAATCAAGAATGCATAAAGAAAATTGTAAAAGTATGACTTTAAAAAAACATAATATAGTTAATGGGACCTTGTGGGCAACTCCCACACAATAATGTCAAGATGGCCAAAAGTATATTACATTTGGTATGTTTATTAATGATAAAGTGCAAAGGGAGGGGTAAAAAAAGGAAATCAATAAGAGGAAGGCAACCAGAAAACAACTACTCTGCAGCCACTTTGGATATAGAAATATGGGCCCTGACCTCTGTATAGTAAGTAAGGTGATAGATAGATAGATAGATAGATAGATAGATAGATAGATAGATAGATAGATAGATAGATAGATAGATAGATAGATAGATAGATAGATAAGAAATGTGTTTTTAATAGAGGCACAATATAAAAAATAATCATAATTATATTAAGACAAATAACAAACCCCTCTCAAATGCACAGAAGCATAACTAAAAGGAAAGAAAATGTCCTGACTGCGCAGTCACAGTCACATTGAGGCATTATGCAGGTGCATTTCTATTGGTGTAAAGGAGTCCCAGTTGCGTTTCTTGACACACTTCTGCTGAATAATTCATTGGCTCAAAGTCCTTAGTGTTAGTGTGTCAAAGAGAGGATGTGCAGCATTGTTCATAATGGCACTCAATTGTATTTTAATTCTGTCCCTTGCTACTACCTCCAGGGGTCCAGAGTACGTCCCATAACTAAGTACCCTTTTAATTAGCTTGTAGACTTGGTGTGCCTTTCTTGAAGTGATGTTACTGGCACAGCACACCACACATAGAAAATCTCACTGACCATTCATAGGGATGTAGAATATGTTGATACTCATATAAAAGAAACACAGTCTCTTAAGAAAAAAAAAAGAGTGTGATCTGTCCTCTCTTATATGGTTCCTCTATGTTTTGAGACCAGCCTAACCTGTCATTGATATGGACCCCCAAATACTTGCAGCAGTGCACCATATCCACATCTACTCCCTGAATAGTGATTAGGTGTAGAGGCTCTTTCGTGTGGCAAAAGTCAATAACCAGTTCCTTGCTTTTGCTGATGTTGTGTTGCAGGCTATTCTTTCTGCAGCTAGAAAAAAAAAGTTCTCCACCTGACTCCTCTGCTTGTGACATGACCTGGTGTTATATCTGAAGTTCAACATTTATAGGCTGAAGATTAAAGGAGACTCTTGCTTGAGGCACGTATAAGCCACTTCTCGTCAGGCATGGCTCTTTTTTTGAGACAAAGACATGAGAGTTACTCCCTTTACTGACCCCTTGTGATCCAGTACTCCTGATCCTTCAGTAGCTCCTAGGAAGTTTAGTCTCCAAGGCAAGGCCAGGGACTGTCTGCTGCCTTTCTATTGATAAAAGAAGAGAGTGTATGCCTCCTGTCAGTCCTGCTTAACCATGACCTTGAATGGGCAACCTAGCACTAGCCTACCCAGCAAGTAGTAAAGTGCTGCCATCTGTCAGCCAAGACGTTTTGTGACCTCTTACAAGCCAGTCCATGCTTCTCTATCTGTTTCTAAATAGGCATCTGTTGTATCTCCTGCCAACAACACTTTCTGGAGTCACTTCATCTCAGATTAGACTGCCAGGTATGTCTTCTGCCAATTGGACAACTCAGTAATACTTCAAGTCTGAGCAGCTTGAAACAAAACAATGAAGTAAATGCTTCTAACTGACAGTGAACGTCGTCATTTAAAACCTGAATTCAGGCAACTCGTTTAGCTACAATAAATCCTCACGAATGGGAACACAACTGATCAAGGACTGTGTCTGGTTATAGCAGCAAGTAACAATATGGTACCATCTAAATACATCTTGAGCTTGCTATATATTCACACTGTTACATTTAAAGTGTTTACATGCATGTATTACAGAACTATCAGACTGTGTTTATATTAACATCTTGATCTTACATTAATGTCATTAAAGATTTTATTATCTGATTTGATTTTGCATACACATGCTACATTAGTTTACTTAATACAGCAGAACCCCAATTTAACAGTTCCATGTTTAAACATTTCCTCACATTTTACATTTTTGAATGGGGAGTGGTGCTGGTTTTTCAGAAGGAACATTAATTTTGGCAAAAAAGTAGGAATGTTTGTGTTGTACAAACATTTGTGTAATAAAATGTAAGTATATCAGTACTTTACTATATTAAAAACAGTGATGCAAATTTTATAATTGTTCTGTATCTTTATTGCAACAAATAAAAAAAGCATTATTAAACACTAAATTGTATTTTTTTTAACTAACTAAATTAATAATATGCAATTATAACATCATAGGCAATAATTGTCAATTATTCATTTTTTCATAATCGTGCACCTATATTAAAACGTTCAGTTCATTGCATACGCCAAGTAAATGTGCAGCCTGCAAATGTCAATACTGTCTTTAATTAGTCAATTAGTAATTCAGTGTATATTGCTATCAAAACCCTCCAAAACTTTTTAACTATACAAGATTACAGACATTCATATCTGACTGAGGTCATCACTTTTGCAGGGCATGCTATATGGTGAAATTTTATTTATTCCCGAAATTCCAAATAACTCTTAACTACCTGTAATCTGTTTAAAAGAATAAAGTTTCTTGTGAAGTTGTGTTTTGAAATGACCATCAACAAAAGTCAAGGTCAGTCAGTATGAAAAGCAGGACTTGATCTGCGGCAGGAATATTTCACTCATGGGCAATTGTATCTAGCCTATTCCTGAGTGAGGTGCTCCAGTAAACTAATAAAAAATAAAACAATAAAAATAAAAAATAATTATTGTATACATAGAAGTATTCAGTTACATAGATACAGTAGTATTTCTGATACATCCAATTAATCAACAGAGGCCGACTGTCTTAGGAAATTTCCACTCTGGTAACACATCCATATATTCAGAAATGGTTAATATGATCTAATTCGGTACAGTAAACGTATTGCACCAATAAACAATCCTTAGTATTAAAAAATACAAATCAGAAACAAGGTAACTTAAAATACTATTTTGAATATGACAAATACGTACGTTTAAAAATATTAAAGAAACAAAATAACGCTGCTGTCTCCAGCATTACAATTAAGTATTATAAATGACGATTACTACTTCTACTTTTCACCGTTATCTAAAGAAGCGTTAGGCAGGGCCCCCTTGACAAAACGGTAGTTCAGATCACAAGAATATTACGGAAAATAGCGAACTTAATAACTCCATATGGATCAATCCAGACAAAATGTTTCCCGGTCTAAAACTTACCTAGATTTTTCAGTTAATTTAAAAAGTACCAAGCAATTAAACAAGAATTCTGTACATATTTTAACATTTGACCGAACAGTAACTAACAAAGCTTCGGGGATCCGAGTTGTTTTCTTGTAGTGTTTTGGAGATTTCTACCGTCTCCAGCACATAGTTGTTAGGAGGATTGCTGACATTAGGATTAGCCTAAGGTTTTGGAAGACCGTGCTTCAGTAACAGTAACGCACTAACAGAAATAAGACATTGGGTGGATTGCTAGATGTTGTAGCCATCACATTTACACAGTAGTCTGCTGGATGACGGGTTCGCATTTAATGAACAGTGACACAGGCTACGGACCTTTTGCTATCACAGTTTTCGGCGCTTCCACTTTTGATGCTTTACCTTTCCACATTAGTGCGCTCACGTTAAGATTCCGGGCGGATTTTTTATAGAGAAACAAGAGATCGCAGTTTATTTATAACTGTTAATGGGTTTACGAAAAATTAATGAATAAACTGAAATAAAGATCAAACTGTATTTTTTCAAGAAAATGAGGAGCAAACTTAACGTCTTAAAGCTGAATCATGTAGCTCCAACTACAGATCAACCACAAAAATGCCTGCAGTTTATTTTTCATATTTTATACAACTGACTGAGGTGAAAGGTCGGCATTGCGTCATAAACTCTCAGAGTTCAGATAATAATGTTTTCTCCGATTTGTACAAGCGCTGAATTTCGTATGGCACTTTCGTGAAACATCTGCTATGGGATTCATGGAGGTTAGCGTCTGATAACACGTAAATGCAGCAAAAGTGTAATTTTAAAAATAGGTAAGCGCCAATGAAAGGGCACCATTTACCCTTTTTTCTAAAAAGCGAGACTGTTCTTAACGATTCCTTGAACGAGCCACTGATGCCCAGCTATTAGTTCTCCAAAACCCCACGGCTAAACAATCCGCTAAAACCTGCCATTTCAATACCGTGCTGTGAAGATGTACTGAAATGCAGAAGCAGCTGCCACTCCACTTCCTTAAACACAACGAAACAATCGGCTTACTTTCACTTTAACTCACTTACCGAACGAGGTGCTTTTTATTCTACCTCCACTTCTTCCGCTAGCTTCCAGTATCTTCACGTTTTTGAAGCCGTGCTGGGTGAGTTTGAGCGCAGCCCCGATCCCAGAAATTCCACAGCCTACGATCACTATATGCGCGTCCAGTCCCGCCTGCATGGCCATCTCTGTCCTCACTTTATCGTCACTGACGAGGAAGGCCTCTCCGCAGCGTTCGGTTTCCACTTCTTGACAGACACTGCGGCACTCTGGTGTACAATGCCCAGCGACTGTCAGTGCTGAGTAAGCACGTGGGAAATTTACACAACAAAACCAGCTGACGGCTTTATGCGTTGCTAATGGTAACTGTACATTCCGTTCATAAGATGTTTATAGCTGTGTGTAAGTATCGCCATGATGTTTGATAGCGTGGTGCGAGCGTGTAAAAACTGAAGTAGTCAGTTTGACGTTTGTCATACGCTACGTCAAGACCCGTATCTCCGCAGAGCCGATAATGAAGTCATTGAAGCAAACTGTAAGCGTAATCTGGCAAAAATGTACATTTATTCTCTGAACTTTTTGTTATTTTCATGAGTTTAAATAAAACATATGAAAATCAAAGCTAAATAAAATATCAATATCGGTACAAAATGTACATAAAATTTATAACTTCGAAATTTATTCACAGCCTTTATATTTTTTATGAACCTGTGGTACATTTCACTAAAG
The DNA here is from genome assembly GCF_900747795.2 of Erpetoichthys calabaricus. Lineage (NCBI taxonomy): Eukaryota > Metazoa > Chordata > Cladistia > Polypteriformes > Polypteridae > Erpetoichthys > Erpetoichthys calabaricus. Next base: position 278,827,055 of record NC_041395.2, read on the forward strand.
AATCGTAACACCAAGAACGTCTTAACTGCGATCTTAAAACCAGTCCTTGGTTTTCCAGGATTACGGGGGTTTTCCGAAATCCATCGTCACCAAACTAGCACGGCATCCTCGGCAATCCACAGCCCCGAGCCACTCGTATGTGCCTCTTAAACCGGCCATCTCTTAGGTCAACAGTAGTGATAGACCTTTAGGTGGGTAGTGTCTCTAAAGGGGAGAAAGGGCACAAAATGAGACAGGAATTGTTACATTTTAATCCTTGAAAAAAATTGCACTTTTATTTTTGTGTTTTTAATGTCACTGGAAATTTGTATGTAACACCAGGGACATTATATATAACTAGTCATTTAGCCCGTTACAATAATGGGCGCTATAACAGTAGTGCATAAACATTAGTAGGAACAGTCTATATTAAATGGCAAGGGACTTTGACCTCATTCTTTTTGTTGGTCGTATTTTTCTTTCTTTCAGCCTTTCTTTTGTTGATGTTTACTTGCTGAGCTGACTGTTCTTCGTGGGCTGCCGCCGTGTATTGTGTGTCTTTAATTTTCTGGTACAGTAATACTGTCTTGTACGTCCGCTGGCTTGTATGTCCGTAATATCTATCTATATATATAATTCACTAAGCCGCCGACAAGTAGCCACCCATGGAGAGCACGCAAGACAGCCACGCCCACCAACTCTAAGACCATTGGATACGACGACAACTCGCAGAGCCACGCCCACCAACTCGGACGCGACGCCTCAGAAAACACGGCGTCATTTATGTTTGTTTGTGCTACAGTCCACATGCACCTCTGAGCCATGTTGACTTTTCGGTTACGATGCATGACCGCGTGCACCATCGCAAACTGTTTTACACGCTACATACAGCAATTCGCATCCGCGACAAACATGCGTCTTCTTAGATGGTTATGCAGGAGCACGGAAAACATTTCCCCGCCCACCAACACTCCTTATTCCCCAGCCCGCGTCCACCCTCGCTCTCTAGGCATTCACACTGCCTGCTCATGTGCCCGGATGCTACAACTCACCGACCACCCCGTAAGTCACTTTCGTCTGTGCTAGGAGTCCACATGCACCTTTGAGCCACGTTGACTTTTCATTATTCTTTTCGGTTACGACACCCGACCGCGTCCACTATCGAAAACCATGGGAAAGGAACAATGAAGCCCCGCCCAGAAATTCTACCCCTCCTCCCACGTGATAGGGAACGCACCTCAGAGCACTGCCTGCCAAATTGAATAGCTCATCAAACACATACTCACTCGCTTTGGTCTGTGCTGCGGTCCAAATCCATCTGTGAGCCACGTTGACTGTTCATTTGCCCTCCATGGCTACCGCTTCAAATGTTTTTCATGGAAACAACACTTCTTTCAATGTTATACAGATTCCTCCACCAGGTAACTGCACTGAATGGATCAACGTGTGTCTACCTGGTGCAGAGAGGCGTGGGTAAGCCGTTGAACCCCATTCGTGATGGAAACCGGGGCTTGCAATTGTTCCCCATGAACGAGGAATTCCCAGTAAGTGCGGGTCATACGCTCGCACTGATTACGTCCCTGCCCTTTGTACCCCCCCCCCCCCCCCCCCCCACGTTACTACCATGGTCGGGTGACCTGATGTATTTTATATAGAAAAGCAGCCAGAACCGCAAAGAACAATGAAAAGTCTATGTGGCTCAGAGGTGCATTTGGACTGTACCAGAGACAAAAGCGAATGAGGCGCTGTTTGGAAAATGAACAATCAACGTGACTCACAGGTGCATGTAGACTGTGCAAAGACGAAAAAACGACTCAGGTGATGAGTTGGGGGTAGGCACGTGAGCAGGCAGTGCATACTGAACGAGGAATCAGCAGACTAGCATGACGGAGGGGGCGGAATGGGTGTCCTTCCCCTCTCCTCCCGTTCGTTCCGCCCTCCGCGCACGAGCGCCGTCCACCCCCGTCCCTCGCTCTGGGAGGAGAAGGCACAACGGCGGTCCTCCAGTTTTCAGTCACGGACAATTGTATGTTGGTTCGTACCGTGCATTGTTACAATGTTACTTTTCTTGGTGGTTTATTAAATTACGTATTTTTCAAATGTTAATTTTTTCCCTGTGCTTAAAAATCATTTAAAAAGCGGCCTGATTATACGGCGTATGCTACGCCGCGGGTTGGCTAGTCTGATATATAAGCCAAATGTTCCCCCAAAATAGTCTTAATTTAAGAGAATTACTAAACATATAATGTCAGTACTAGATGGAATTCTTCATGATTAAAGTTCAGTCCCTGCTATATTTTGGATAATTTTATTATTGAAAGTGTCCATGCATGCTCAATAATCCAGGTAAGGAAATTCTAGAAAGTTGATTCAGTTCATCTAGACATAGTTCTTTTCCAGGGAGATACATTACATCACTCATCCAAGTGACTTCCTCAGTCTCCGAGTCTTCCTCAGTCTCAGTCTGAGACTGAGGAAGTCACTTGGATGAGTGGGCAGCGCTGCTGTCTCGCAGTTAGGAGACCCGGGTTTGTTTCCCAGGTCCTTCCTGCGTGGAGTTTGCATGTTCTCCCCATGTCTGCGTGGGTTTCCTCCCACAGTCCAAAGACATGCAGGTTAGGTGCATTGGCAATCCAAAATTGTCCCTAGTGTGTGCTTGGTGTGTGTGTGTGTGTGTGTGTGTGTGTGTGTGTGTGTGTGTGTGTGTGTGTGTGTGTGTGTGTGTGCGCGCGCGTGCCCTGCAGTGGGCTGACGCCCTGCCCGTGGTTTGTTTCCTGACTTGCGCCCTGTGTTGACTAGGATTGGCTCCAGCAGACCCCTGTGACCCTGTAGTTAGGATATAGTGGGTTGAATAATGGATGGATGTATTGTAGTAGTAGTGGTAATATCATTATCATGTCTACTATATCATTATCATTATTATCATATCTATAGCTCTGATGTCCTTCTAAATTTTCAATTTATTTTTATGATTAGAGATTACAGATCTTTATTCTCTCATATACAGTATATGAGAGCATAGTGAAGTTCTTGTGCCAAAGTTGCAGGGGGCAGGGCAGGGACGTATGTTTAGGCAATAATGCAATAAATAAATAAATACATAAGAGTAGCAGAAGATAAAACATACAGTAAATAAGAGTAGCAAGTGCAAAACAGACATACAGATTGTGTTAAACAGTAGGGGAAAAAAGTAGATGGCAGAACACATATAACAAACAGTATGATTACATATAAACCAAAAGGACATGTAAGATTAGGTTAACAAGAGCAGGCAGGAAACAGCAGATTTCTTTGGCACAGGTACAAATGTGGTTTTCCTGACACACTGAGGCACAGTACACAAAGACAGGGACAAGTTGAAGTTGTCAGTCGAAACCCATGACAGCTGGGTGGCACATGCCTTCAGGACGTGGAATGGGATTCCGCCTAGGCCACAGGCTTTGCAGAACAGCTCCACTTGCTGGTAGCGTCATTCACAAGGTCAGAACCATGAGGCTCAAAACGAGCAAAGAAGTTATTTAGCTCCTCCAAGACAGAAATGGGGGTGCTCGTGGACACAGCTGGTGAGGCAATCTAAAACAATTAACTAGAAAAACAGGAAAACAAAGTAAAAATGGAGTTGCTTTAAAGGCGATCCAAAGCAAACAAGTCCCAATACACAATCCAAATAACAGAGTCCAAGAATATAAGCGTAATCCACAAAAAACATAAAATAACAATAAAAACACTACTCAATGCTGGGTTTCACTTTCTAGCTGACTTATAAAGCCAGAAAGAGGGCTCAGCTGCAGTAATGTCAGAGTGGCCTGGCCTCTTGTGGCTCCACCGACAAAGTTAAGATGGCACATAATTAATACATAATAAATAAGCATTGCAAAATTACTCTAGAAACATAAGGAGCAAATAACTAAAATTAAAAAATCCAATAATAAAACAGAAAATATGCATAAAGCCTGGATGACACATAATTGTATCATGCAGCAAACAGAATAAATAATTAGTGTGCCACTGTGATTTGTTCTTTAATGTCATATGAATGCATATATATGCTGTAATGTAATATGGATCATTTTTATGCTCTAAACTTGCATTTTTCTGAGGTATTCACATGTGAGGAAGAGGGTTAACTTCCACAGGTAAAAGGGACTACTAAGGAGGTATTAAGTGATTTGAAAATTGTAGAGGGAGACGTACTGCTGAGATTAAATAGGCTGAAAACAAGCCAGATAATAGTTAACATTGAGTTCTTATATAACCCCTTGTATAATACTTTTAGGACATCACTGTGCATTGGAGAAAGCATGAAGGACTGGAAAATGGCAAATATTATCCCATTACATAAAAAGAGTGATCAGGCAGATCCAAGCAGCTGTTGGCCAGGAGACTTAATGAGCTTCACAGGAAAATTAATGGAAGGAATTATTAAGAAAATGTTTGAGCAGCACATGGCAAGAACAGGAATTTTACTAAACAGTCAGCATGGATTTAGAAGATGGAGGTTGTGTTTATAAACATGCTGGAATTCTATAAAGAATTGAGAAAAGGATACAATCAAAGTGGAGCATAAGATATTATTTATGTTGACCACATGAGAGGTTGGGCATCAAACAAAAAGAAGTGGGAGTTCAGGGTTTGGTGTGTAGATGGGTGCATTGGCTAGGACACAGGAAGTAGAGGGTGATGGTGTGAGGAGCCCTATTAAAATCAGTTGATGTTAAGAGTGGTGTCCCTCAGGAGTGCTTCTATTTTTAATATATATAAATGACATGAATAGGAATATAAATAAGAAGCTGGTTAAGTTTGCAGATGATACTAAACTAGGTGGATTGGCAGATAATCTAGAATTTGTTGAATCATTACGAAGGGACTTAAACAGCATACAGGCATGAGCAGATTTGTGGCAAATGTAGTTTAATGTAAGTAAATGTAAAGTATTACAAGTAGGAAGTAAAAATGTTAAGTTTGAACACACAATGGGAGGTCTTAAAATCGAAAGTACATCTTATGAGAAGGATTTAAGAGTCGTAGTGGACTGGTCACTATCCACTGTCAGGAAGTGTCTTAGAAGCCATTAAGAAGGCTAACATAATGTTAGGCTATATAGTATGATGTGTAGAGTACAAGTCCAAGGAGGTTATGCTCAACCTTTATAATGCACTGGTGAGGCCTCTTCTGGAGTACTGTGCACAGTTTTGGTCTCATGGGTACAAATAAGACATGGAAGCACTAATAAAAATTCAGAGAAGAGCAACTAGACTAATTCCAGGACTGCAAGGGATGAGTTATGAGGAAAGATTTAAAGAGCTGAGCCTTTTCACTTTAAGACAAAGGAGATTAAGAGGAGACATAATTGAAGTATTTAAAATTATGAATAGAATTGGTATAGTGGATTGAGACATTTTAAAATGAGCTCAGGGCGGCACGGTGGCACAGTGGGTAGCGCTGCTGCCTCGCAGTTAGGAGACCTGGGTTCACTTCCCAGGTCCTCCCTGCGTGGAGTTTGCATGTTCTCCCCGTGTCTGCGTGGGTTTCCTCCGGGTGCTCCGGTTTCCTCCCACAGTCCAAAGACATGCAGGTTAGGTGGATTGGCGATTCTAAATTGGCCCCAGTGTGTGCTTGGTGTGTTTGTGTGTGTCCTGTGGTGGGTTGGCACCCTGCCCAGGATTGGTTCCTGCCTTGTGCCCTGTGTTGGCTGGGATTGGCTCCAGCAGACCCCCGTGACCCTGTGTTCGGATTCAGCAGGTTGGAAAATGGATGGAGAACCATAGATAGTAGAACTTAATTATTTTGTTAGAATTAATTGGACAGGACTGGCAAGCTTTATTGGGCTGAATGGCCTGTTCTTATCTAGCATGTTCTAATGTTATTTTCGTCTATATTGTCAAGTTTTCATTTTACCATTGTAAGGTGCTGGAGGATTTTGTGATGTGTTGTAATTGACCAACATATGTCAGTATCAGTAATTATAACATCTGGCATAAAGTTTGACAGTTTTTTATTTTATATGGTCCTTTTCCCAGGCAGTACCATCAGAAGACTTCACTGTTCACCAGGTAGGGGCAAGCCCAAAATTTTTCTTTAACACTATAGTTTATTGTCAATGCTATTGAGACAGCTTTGGTAACTGTAAGCTAGTGTCTCCAGCTTCTTCACTAATGTGTTTCTCTTAGATGCTGCAAATGGACAAGAACTGGCTCAACTGCATTATGGTCAAACTCTGTTTCTCGTGGTTGTCACAGTATCTTGGGTTAGTTGAAACTTTACATCTACAGGTGCTGGGATGCACTTCATCTCTGTGCAACTTTGGTAGTGAATTATAAAATTTCAATAAAGGGATCAAGGAATAACATATACAGTACATTGCAGTAGTATTTCTGTATAGAAAGTTCCACAGTGCCCTCTTGTGTCCAGAGTCAATATAACTAGAGATTGTTGTTCAGTGACTGTTTGAAGATGGATGGTTTTGACACCCTTGTTGTACAAACCTGAGCAACTCACTTCACCTGCCTGTGCTCCCATTATAAAAAAATGAAAATATTATTCCAGATTTTGAAAATTGCCAAATTGTTGTGTGCTGACAAAGTACGCTAATTGATGAGGTGAAGGGTTTTACCTCCGTTGCACACATCTTTATTACCTGTTTAAAAATACACAGGTTTTTATTTCTGTTAATATTCAGTGTAACTGGAGGGCACTTCCTATCAACCCTTTGCATGCAAAGTAACAAAAAAGATCTAAAAGTTAAATGAATGGTCCTTGAAATGCTAAATTAACTTCAGGAAGACGCAAATAAATAGAATATACAGTAAATAAGACAATAGTGGCACTCTGAACCTTACTACAAGGGCCTTGACTCCTTCTCAGACTGGTGGAGTGGCTCAGTGGTTTGTCTATTTGAAAGCACCAGATGAAGCACTCCTTTTCTCGTTTCTCTTCCTCCAAGCATTAGAGCATTTGCCTCAGACTCTTCTACTTAATCTGTAATGATATGCATTCCGGGCTTGTGGCTGCTTTAGCCCTCAATTCAGGGTTCCCTGCCTGCCAAGCTCCAGATTAACCTGTTGTGGTTGGTGCTACCCTATTTCTGCTGCATGAACACAAAGCTAGAACTTATCTTTTGTGATCTTTGCTTGTCCTTCACCTCTGGACTTTTAGAGGACAGATCTCTAAGGCTGCTACCCAGGTGACAGTTCTATTAAAGAGACCATTTGGTGCCTCACCTTCTCTTCTGTGACTATCTATCTGCCCCCTAGTTGTCACGAAGTGTTGTCTTCCATGGTGGTCTCCCTCACTCTCAGGCCAGAAGTATTTTTGCCCACTGCTGGGTCACCTACAGTATCTTGTACAGTTTAGAGCAGAGATGTCACACTCAGATCCTGGAGACTACAGTGACGTTGGGTTTTTATTCTATTCATTTTCTTAACTAGTTTAAGTAATACTAGAGCACAAATGGGACCAAGCCCCCAAATCCTCAAATACCATAGGATAGTTCACATACAAGAGTGATAACCAGGTCAGAGGTGTGAAATTCATTATTTATGCTGTGTTAATAAAAAAGCAGAATTGTAAATTGGAAGCTTTGCTGTGCTGCATGTTACTTAGGTGCGAAAGTTACTTTTAATAAAGGACTGAATCCTGAACATTCTGCTTTTGGTTAAACAAGTTCTATAATTACTAATGATGAGTTAAGGGCTTTGAAATAAAAATATCACAGAGAACAAAATTGCAGTGTAGAGTTTCTTCTTCTGTAAAATTAGACAATTGGTCAAAGGGTTTAATACTTTAACAAGGCACTACATTTGTTTTATTTTTTTCCCCAAGTTATATATCGCTCACACTAAGAAGAGGTAGAATTCAAGCCAGCAGGCAATGTTTGGTGTTGGAACTTCTAAAGACAGTAAAAGGATAATCTTCCTCTGACGAAAAAATATATGGAGGTCAATTTATGCCATTTAACAAAAAGCAGGCAAGTTTTTTTCTCCTTCTCCTTCTTAACATGGTATATTATAATCATGGAACAGTATCTTGCAATTTTGTAATTTTGAGATAAATGGGTAATAAAATATGTTTTAATTCATTCGTGTTTATTATGGTGTCTCAGAATGGTGACAGTTTTGCTGGTTGGTCAGACATGTAAATAAGAATTTCAGTATACTCCGTACACACAACAACTAATCTCTTATATCTATATGTATAATTCACTAAGCAGCTGCCAGCGCAAGCAAGACACCCATGGAAGCACGCAGGATGGAGCCACGCCCACCAACTCTAAGACCATTGGATACGACAACAACTCGCAGAGCCACGCCCACCAACTCGGAGGCAGCAACTCACAAAACAGGGCGTCATTCGCGTTCGTCTCTGCTACACTCCACATGCACCTCTGAGCCACGTTGACTTTTCATTAGTCAACCTCAGTGGAACCTCGGTTCATGAACGTCTCGGTACACGTACAAATCGGTTTACGACCAAAAAGTTCGCCAAACTTTTGCCTCGGTTCACGACCAAAAAGTTTGCCAAACTTTTTCCTCGGTTCACGACCACACACTCGGTATACGAACAAGCCAGTTTCCCTTTCGATTTGTACATGTTCAGTCTCTACCTGTGCATTTCCTGTGCGACACACACACAGGCAGCGCCAGAGAGAGACAGACGCACACACACACAGAGGCAGCGCTAGAGAGAGCCACACACATAAGGCAGCACCAGAAAGAGACAGAGGCACACACACAGGCAGCGCGAGAGAGAGACGCACGTACACACAGGCAGCGCCAGAGAGAGACAGACGCACACACACAGGCAGCCCGAGAGAGAGCCGCACACACACAGGCAGTGGGAGAGAGAGACAGACGCACACACACAGGCAGTGCGAGAGAGAGGGGGCTGGACTCATAAGGTAGGAAGGCAGTTAAAGAATGCACTGGGCTTGATTTTGTTTTCACTTCTGTTTACAGCGATCGGTTCATAGTGTGCATTGTTGCAATGTTACTTTTCTTGGTGGTTTATTAAATTATGGATTTTTTCAAATGTTCATTTTTTTCCCTGTGCTTAAAACTCATTAAAAAAAAAGTGTTTTTAGCCAGCGGTTGGTAGCACTATAGCGCAAACTATTGCAGTGTTAGTTTTCTCTGTTGTTCAAGGTTTTCTCAGTGTTATTCAATGTTTTTACATTTAGTTTACAATTACGCTGTGCATTCTATCGTTTAATTAACTATATTTGTGCTTAAAAACTTAAAATATATATTTACATACAGTTTGTATGGTCTGGAACTGATTAATTGTATTTACATACAATCCTATGGGAGAAATTGCTTCAGTTCACGACCAAATCGGTTTACGACCAGAGTTTTGGAATGAATTATGGTCGTGAACCGAGGTTCCACTGTATTCTTTTCGGTTATGACGCACGACCACGTCCACCATCGCAAACTGTTTCACACGCCATGGTCTTAGAGTTGGTGGGCGGGTCTCCGTGAGTTTCTCTTGCGAGCGGGCACATGACCAGGCGGTGTGTATGCTTCGAGAACGAGGGTGGATGCGGCAGGACTATCTAAGAAGAGGCATGTTTGTCGCGGATGTGAATTGCTGTATGCGCCGTGTAAAACAATTTGTTTGTCATGGATGTGAATTGCTGTGTGCAGCGTGTAAAACAGTTTGCGAGGGGTATCCCATGGTCTTAGAGTTGGTGTGCGGGTCTCTGTCAGTTGCTCTTGCGACCGGGCATATGACCAGGCAGTGTGTATGCTTCAAGTGCGAGGGTGGACGCGACAGGACCATCTAAGAAAAATCATGATTGTCACAGATGTGAATTGCTGTATGCGGCGTGTAGAACAGATTGCGAGGGGTATCCCATGGTCTTACAGTTGGTGGGCGGGTCTCTGTTAGTTGCTCTTGCGAGCAGGCATATGACCAGGCAGTGTGTATGCTTCTAGAGCGAGGGTGGACGCGACAGCACCATCTAAGAAGAATCATATTTGTCGCGGATGTGAATCGCTGTATGCAGCGTGTAAAACGCTGTATTGTATGTTGCCCTGTCCAGAGTTACATCTTTTCATTCACCTATAGTTGTATCCTCAAAACCAACCCCATTTGGACAACTGTGTCTTTCAGGAAGTGTTCACCCATCAATACATAATTATGTGTGTCTAGTACTGTATATTTCTCTTCTGGTTTGTCCTGCTTCCACTTCAAAACCGGTCCCACCCACACGCAGCTGACACGGCATTTCTCGATTCCTATTCGTCCTCTTCCATGTCATGCACTATACTGGCCTGCTGAGCGTAATACTTCCAACAAGTACTCGAAGTGCTGCCACAACGGTAAAGTAGCTTTACCACCTTCGCGGTAGCCACCTGTGTCTTTACACAGCAAACATCAGAAGCTAAAAATGATCGTGAACACATTCGAAAATACAACTTTTCTGTAGCGTTTGCTTCCATGGCTGCGCAGATAACTCAACCTCCTGGCCACGGACCATACTGTTTTAAAATACACGGGCAAATTTATCACCAAATGTCTCCGCTATACGCTAACACATCTACCTCTCCAGGATATGGACAGCTGTATGTTTTTGACACAGTGCAAGCTACTGAAGTACGCTTACAAAATAAAGCAAACTGCATGCAGCGAAAATGTACTTCTCCAGCTAGATTCCATGCTCAGAACCATCAACCCCTTCGCTAAATCATACAAACACATGCATGAAATCACTCAGTCCAATCCAACAGCCTCTGTACGAATGGTTTTCAATGGAAACCCCTATGCAGGATTTACAACGATACAATGCCCCGACATGTCACAGCGATGTTGCAGCAATTTTCATCGGAGAAGATGGCGAACCGCCTGCCGAAAGGGACATTTGCATCTATCCCATAGGCAACTCCTGTAAACAGATTTCCACGCTCAATATGAATTGCGATCCTATGGTTTACCCACTTTTATTCCCTTATGGAGACATTGGCTGGCACAAAGATTTACAACATATACCCGATAAAAGAACCGCCAAGTGAATAAGGTTTACTCAATGCCAATTTTACGTGTACAGATTAGCAATGAGGAATACATTTAGTATTTTGCACTCCAGCGGCAAACTTTTCCAACGGTACGTTGTAGATGCGTATGTTAAAACAGAGGGCGTGCGTGTCAAATATCTCAGATTACATCAACAAGATCTGCGCGTGGAACTATCAGACATACTGCAAGCAAACGCTGAAAATAACAACGTACGTGTAGGCAAAATGATCATATTACCCTCCATATTTCCAGGAAGTCCAAGATACATGCAACAAAACTATCAGGATGCCATGGCCATAGTATGTAAATTCGGAAAGCCTGATTTATTTATCACTTTCACATGTAATGCTGCTTGGCCGGAAATTCTACATGCACACTGCGTCTTTCAAGAAGTATTTATTTCTTCTTGATTTCTGAATTCCTTTTTCACCGTTTTCCGTTCCTATTCTTACACCGCCGTATGCTACGGCGGGCGTCGGCTAGTTATTAATATTATCATTTTAGCAAGGTATCTCTTAATAACATGTTTGTTTCTCAAAATAACACATTGTTTACCTCAAAATTACAACAATGAAGATGTTACAGTTAAACATACAAAAAAATGTTTTTCTGAATAATGTTTTTTAGATGAGAAATGTCTTTCTTGGACAATAGAGCAATCTTGGAGGGATTTTACAGTCAAGGGACAGATGCTGCAGGATTGCTTTGAGCCAGCAGGTGGCAGCACAATATAACACTCATAATACCTTCATGCTCTCTCAGTTTTTATAAACTGTTTTGTTTAAAGGCCAGTAATGGTGATCGGGGCAGAATATAATTTTTATGCTATTTCCCTATTATTATTTACTTGATTTTATTTAACCTTTTTACTTCACCTCAACTTTTGTGGTAAGATAATCAAGGTGAGGAAGACAGAGGAAGTCAGATAGTTGTACTACTAATGATGGCAGTGGATTGTGGTGAGGTGTTTCATTTTGATTAGGACATAAAGGTAGAAATTTCACTGTGTTCTGTATATATGACAATAATGAACCTATAATATTATAAACATATAAACCAGATCTTGTGTAAGTGCTTTCAGGAGTAAGGCAGAATCCAGCCATAGATGGCATACCAGTCTATCACAATTGACACGCATGCAAATACAATGCATATCTATGACTCACTTATTTTATTCTTTTGTTCCATGCTACAAACCACAGGACACCAAAAATGCCAAATGTAGGACCTCATTGTAAAGAATGCAAATGATTTGCCAGTTGTCTGTTTTGACAGTATGTGTTGGGTGTAGCTGTAGAATGCACCTACTTCAATGCGTCTTCATTGATGAATCCCAGTTTTGGAGTGTTTTGGATCTTATTTATTAATTAAAGTTACACAAAAAAAATAACATTTCATGCAATCAAGTTAAACTTAAAAAAACAGAATTCAACTTTAATCATTGGGCACACTTGCCTGGGTGACCCAGCTGTGGATGATCAGCCCCCAACTTGTGTCCATGACCCCTCTGGATCCATAGCCACCACCAGGCCTTTTCTGCAGCCTACAGGATTTTTTTGGTTGCTCTTCTGAACTGCACTCCTTTTACTCCAAGCAGTTTGAGAATTCACTGTAATCAATGTCCTGCAAAGCAACCCAGCCACAGGGGATGCACAAACCAGTGTGTTTCTTCGTGCCATTCCCAAGCCCGGATAAATGGGGAGGGTTACGTCAGGAAGGGTATCTGGTGTAAAATTTTGCCAAATCAATATGCAGACAACAATACAAATTTCCATACCGGATCGGACGAGCCCCGGGTTAACAACGACTGCCACCAGTACTGTTAGCCAACAGGGTGCTGGTGGAAATTGGGCTACTGTTGGCCGGAGAAGGAGAAGAAGAGGGGGGAGACGTGTCCGGAGGCAGGAGGAGAGGATGAAAGTAAAGAGAGTGGAACTGAGGGTAGGAACTTTGAATGTTGGCAGTATGACTGGTAAGGGGAGAGAGTTAGCAGATATAATGGAGAGAAGGAAGGTTGATATATTGTGTGTGCAAGAGACTAAATGGAAGGGGAGTAAGGCCAGGTGGATTGGAGGTGGATTCAAATTGTTCTATCATGGTGTGGATGGGAGGAGAAATGGGTTAGGAGTTATTCTGAAGGAACAGTATGTCAAGAGTGTTTTGGAGGTGAAAAGAGTGTCAGGCAGAGTAATGATTATGAAGCTGGAAATTGGAGGTGTGATGATGAATGATGTTAGTGCATATGCACCGCAAGTTGGGTGTGCAATGGGTGAGAAAGAAGATTTTTGGAGTGAGTTGGATGAAGTGATGAACAGTGTACCCAAGGAACAGAAAGTGGTGATTGGAGCGGATTTCAATGGGCATGTTGGTGAAGGGAACAGTGGAGACGAGGAGGTGATGGGTAGGTATGGTGTCAAGGAGAGGAATGAAGAAGGTCAGAGGATAGTGGATTTTGCCAAAAGGATGGACATGGCTGTGGTGAATACGTATTTTAAGAAGAGGGAGGAACATAGGATTATGTACAAGAGTGGAGGAAGATGCACACAGATAGATTACATCCTATGCAGAAGAGTTGATCTGAAGGAGATTGAAGACTGCAAAGTGGTGGCAGGGGAAAGTGTAGTTAAGCAGCATAGGATGGTGGTCTGTAGGATGACATTGGAGATCAAGAAGAGGAAGAGAGTGAGGGCAGAGCCAAGGATCAAATGGTGGAAGTTGAAAAAGGAAGACTGCAAGGTGGTGGGATTGTCAGAGAGATGCAGAAAGTAGACAAGAATACAAGGAGATACGGTGCAAGGTGAAGAGAGAGGTGGTGAAGGCTAAAGAAAAGGCGTATGATGAGTTGTATGAGAGGTTGGACACTAAGGAGGGAGAAAAGGACCTGTACTGATTGGCTAGACAGAGGGACCGAGCTGGGAAAGATGTGCAGCAGGTTAGGCTGATAAAGGATAAAGATGGAAACATACTCACAAGCGAGGAGAGTGTGTTGAGCAGATGGAAAGAGTACTTTGAGAGGCTGATGAATGAAGAGAACGAGAGAGAGAAGAGGTTGGATGACGTGGAGATAGTGAATCAGGGAGTGCAATGGATTAGCAAGGAAGTAAGGACAGCTAGGAAGAGGATGAAAAATGGAAAAGTCGTTGGTCCAGATGACATACCTATGGAAGCATGGAGGTGTTTTGGAGAGATGGCAGTTGAATTTTTAACCAGATTGTTTAATGGAATCTTGGAAAGTGAGAGGATGCCTGATGAGTGGAGAAGAAGTGTACTGGTGCCGATATTTAAGAATAAGGGGGATGTGCAGGACTGCAGTAACTACAGGGGAATAAAATTGATAAGCCACAGGATTAAGTTATGGGAAAGAGTAGTGGAAGCTAGGTTAAGAAGTGAGGTGATGATTAGTGAACAGCAGTATGGTTTTATGCCAAGAAAGAGCACCACAGATGCAATGTTTGCTCTGAGGATGTTGATGGAGAAGTTTAGAGAAGGCAAGAAGGAGTTGAGTTGCATCTTTGTGGACCTGGAGAAAGCATATGACAGGGTGCCTCGAGAGGAGCTGTGGTATTGTATGAGGAAGTCGGGAGTGGCAGAGAAGTACAGTCGACCCTTGATATACGACTGGCCTGACATGCGAACAACTTGATTTACGACCAAAATTTTTGTTTTGATTTACGACCAACATCTTGCGTTACAACCTGAATGCAGTCACGTGTATCCGCTTGCGCGATTGTAAACAAACAGCTGATAGCGTTTGTAAGCGTCAGTCGGAGCCCAGATACATGTGTTTGTGGACGTAATTTCGGTCAGTGCAGTGATTTATGTAATTTTTTTCGATAATTGCTAAGGAAGGAAGAGAAGGTAACAAAGGTAAAGAAAGCAACCACAATCGAAACGAAGAAGGAAATTGTGCGGAAATATGAGAATGGTGTTCGTGTGACTGATCTCGCTAATATGTACAGCATGTCGAAATCCACCATCTCGACAATTTTACAAAGACAAGATTTGTATAAGGAGGCTCCTTCCTAACAATAACCACCTTCCATTTCATTTTCCTCCTCCTCCCTTACTGCAGCCCAAAGATGTCAAATTAAATGGTGAGTACAGTATGAAATTGTTGTTTTTGGTAGGCTAGGCACATTTTATAACTTTTTGGTTAATACATTAGAAAAATTATTGGTGCTTTGGTAAATTATGCACATTATACAACCCTTTTTTTATTATGAAAAGGATAAGTAAGTGTTGCTGTGGGAGGTTTGGACCGCATTATGGGTATTTCCATTATTTCTTATGGGAAAAATAGTCTTGACTTACAACCAACTTGAGTTACAACCAGCCCTCACGAACGAATTGAGTTCGTACATCAAGGGTCCACTGTACGTAAGAGTTGTACAGGATATTAAGAGGGAAGTGTGACAGTGGTGAGGTCTGCGGTAAGAGTGATGGATGCATTCAAGTTGGAGGTGGGATTACATCAGGGATCAGATCTGAGCCCTTTCTTATTTGCAATGGTGATGGACAGGTTGACAGACGAGATTAGACAAGATTCCCCGTGGACTATGATGTTTGCTGATGACATTGTGATCTGTAGCGAATAGTAGAGAGCAGGTTGAGGAGACCCTGGAGAGGTGGAGATATGCTCTAAAGAGGAGAGGAATGAAGGTCAGAAGGAACAAGACAGAATACATGTGTGAAAATGAGAGGGAGGTCAGTGGAATGGTGAGGATGCAGGGAGTAGAGTTGGCGAAGGTGGATGAGTTTAAATACTTTGGATCAACAATACTGAGTAATGGAGATTGTAGAAGAGAGGTGAAAAAGAGAGTGCAGGCAGGGTGGAATGGGTGGAGAAGAGTGTCAGGAGTAATTTGTGACAGACGGGTATCAGCAAGAGTGAAAGGGAAGGTCTACAGGATGGTAGTGAGACCAGCTATGTTATATGGGTTGGAGACGGTGGCACTGACCAGAAAGCAGGAGACAGAGCTGGAGGTAGCAGAGTTAAAGATGCTAAGATTTGCACTGGGGGTGACGAGGATGGATAGGATTAGAAATGAGTACATTAGAGGATCAGCTCAAGTTGGACGGTTGGGAGACAACGTCAGAGAGGCGAGATTGCGTTGGTTGGACATGTGCAGAGGAGAGATGCTGGGTATATTGGGAGAAGGATGCTAAGGATAGAGCTGCCAGGGAAGAAGAAAAGAGGAAGGCCTAAGCGAAGGTTTATGGATGTGGTAAGAGAGGACATGCAGGTGATGGGTGTAACATAACAAGATGCATAGGACAGAAAGATATAGAAGAAGATGATCTGCTGTGGCAACCCCTAATAGGAGCAGCCAAAAGAAGAAGAAGAAGAATGTCCTGCGAAGCCCTGGCACCCAACTTCAACTGGCTCACAGCAGGCTTTACAATTATTGCTCCAACATTATATTTTAAAAAAATCTGAATATTTAGCCCTTTTGCAATCATTGGCTTCCTCTATTTGGTCTTTCCAGTTCCAACAAGACCACTTGGCTTTGTGGACTCCAATGCTAACCATGTTTGGGCAGAGTGGTGGTTGTCATGTTTTTGGGAACTTAAACTGCCTTCCTAGGTTGACTTGGAGCTGACAATCCCTTGCGGTGGCAAGAATCCCTCCCGCAGAGCCAGGTTGATGTTATGCCTTGTCCCCAGCTTTCATGAAGGTAATGGACTGCTTGGGGGCATGCAGATTTTTAATTTCTTGAATTAATATTCTGATAGTGTCTGCCAAACATCTTAGAAGTTTGTCATGGTGCCAGTGGTATTTCTGTTTCTCTAATGCCTTTGGGCAGCAACTAAGAATGTGATCCAAAGTGGCATAGTTGGCATGCTTGGCTGTTTACCATATCCCAGCTATGCAGGTTGGCCAGGCTTGGGAGAATATCATAAACTGATCTGATGAGAAACATGATGTGCAGTGATTCAGCTCTCCAGAGCTCTGTCCAGGTGATCTTGCAGGGTTCGGCATATTCCCATCTGGTCTAAGCAATTTGTTTGTACATGCCAACCACCTTGCTGTAGCGTTCTTCCTCCACCTCTGCATGTATCTCATCCTGAACCAGCTGACACTTCTCTTTTCCATGGGCTTCATCATAACTTGGTTTGAGATAACAGCCCAGTCCTGCCTGTTCCCCACCACATTTCCTCCCAAGATGATGTGCTGCAGCCATGCCTCCGTTCTCTTGACAGCTTCCTTGGCCTGCCACTTCCTCCTGTGTCCTCACAAGGATTCCTGCTGAAAAGACTTTAATGTCAGAGGAGTCTTGGGACATCATAACCTCCCTGGCTTGTGTGATTTCTCTGATTGGCCACTAATGGAAAACAGAGGTTTGGAGGAATGTCCAAATCTGGAAATCTTTTCTTTTTTGTTTACAAGGACTCAAATGTTACCAGCACTGCACTCAGAGAGTGATAATAGAATAGAGTCATTCAAATAAGAATGGAGTCATCTTAAATCTATGCTAGCTATCAAATTCTAATTTGTTGGCTAATGCTTTTAACCAAGGTGACTTGTAACATTTGAGAGGTACAATTGGTTACATTTCATTTGTTTTTTTCAAATCAAGTAAAGGCAGGTAAAGTGACTTGTTTATGCCCACACTGTGTCAGTAGCAGGATCTGAATCCACCATTACAGGGTTTGAAGTCTAAAGCCTTAACCGCTATGCCACTCTGCCTACCCAATGAATGTTTACTGGCATATTGCAATAGATTTATGAATTGTGTGGCAGTAAATCTGTAAAACATTTCAGAAATGTTTTTCACAATATTGTATAAACATATTTGTTGCAGCATTAGTATTTTTGTGTGTGTGTGCTTTCTTCAAAAACAAACCAACAACCATTATGTCGAGGACCCTGTCCCAAGGTACTCTACAAGCAAACAGTTACAATACAGTTATTCAAATATGAATTTTTTTTTTGCATTTTTTGCCCAAGCAGGTAATTTGACTTGATCAGGATCCTGCATTGAGACAGAGACCAAAATTGAACTAGAAATGTGTGAGTTATTATCCAGCTCCTTTACCACTTGGCCAAACTACCAACCATCTTCAAATGATTACAGAATAATTCAAAAGCAAAATAGCATATTTTTGAGACAAAATGTCATTCATGCTTAAATAATATAGAATTGACTGAATGATTAAAATGAGTGATGCCTGTATTCCACTCACAGGAACAACTCTTGTGTATATGAGATTTAAGAACATTGCATACACATGTAAAAATGATCTGTGCATCGCCAACAAAGAAAGCAGAGACACTGTTTTCTGCTACTGATAAATTTAGACAGGTTTTCTAACTAGTTTTTGCCTAACGTCCAGGGTCACAAATTTCAGTATGTGCAGGACATATCAGCCCTACTGTCTTGGAGCCCCATACTTTCCTACTGTAAACACCAAGGGCCTCATGCATGGTGCTCACTTTCAGATGTATAAAAACTAAACTTGGCGTAAAGCCATGCACATTTTCATGGCAGCCGCACACCATGCAAACGGACAGCACCAAGCGTCAAATCAGTGTTACTGAATTTTTTATGGGGTCTCTCTTTATTTTTTAGATTCACATTCACAACGCAAGCTTTATCAAATACGCTGACATTTTTTGCATATCATTTACAAATTTAAGGCATTTGATTGTAATCATTCTGTAACAATATAATGGTGCATGAAACGGCCAAACTATTCTAACCAACATGACTGCTTTGGATTTGTTGGAAGACAACACAAATGGAAGTATTAGAAGACAGAGTGTATTTACAGATCACACTGACTTCTTGTCCCATGATGATGACTGGCTTCTAAGTCAATTTATATTTCAAAGAGTTATCCTCTTGGAGGTGTGTGCTGTTAGAATACTAGGATGTAATACTAGATATTATTTTTATGATGAAATGCATTAAAGTATGTATATTACACTTTACAGATAAATTGTTAACTTCTTTTAAATAATGTATATTATTAGTAGGGCTCGGTGGCGCAGTGGTAGCGCTGCTGCCACGCAGTTAGGAGACCTGGTTTTGCTTCCCATGTCCTCCCTGTGTGGAGTTTGCATGTTCTCCCCATGTCTGCATGGGTTTCCTCCAGGTGCTCCGGTTTCCTCCCACAGTCCAAAGACATGTAAGTTAGGTGGATTGGTGATTCTAAATTGTCCCTAGTATGTGCTTGGTGTGTGGGTGGGTGTGTGCACACCCTGTGGTGGGCTGACGCCCTGCCCAGGGTTTGTTTCCTACTTTGTGCCCTGTGTTAGCTGGGATTGGCTCCAGCAGACCCCCATGACCCTGTAGTTAGGATATAGCGGGATGGATAATGGATGGATATTTTTAGTAATTAAACATGTGGGGTGCAGTGCAGTAAATAGTCATGTCCCGGGTGTCCCCTGACTGGACTTTGTATGTTTTCCTGGTGGGTTTCTGCTGGTGATGCTAAAGTGATGCTGCTACTGTAGATGTGTGGTCGTATTCATCCTACAATGAACTGGCGCCCCATCCTGGGATTGTTCCTGCCTCACTCTCAATACTTGCTGAAACTGGTTCAACTCGAATTGATGGATGGATGGATGAAATAATTAAACATGAGCAGGTAAGATTTTTCAGTCTTCATTAAACGTTTTGAAGAACCAGCGTTCTAAGCTTACATCTGGTTTTACATTTATTTCTTTATTACACATGCTTATTGTGTGGTGATTGATTACAATGAGAAAGAAAACAGAAGGACAGGAATTGGCGGTTGGTATGTTTGACAGAGACTGAACTGCAGCAATAAATTATTCAATCCAAGGTCGAGCCTGTTCTAGCAAGCATTGTGTGCAAGACTGGAACAATCCCAGCTCATCGCTACCGCTATATCAACGTGCCCCCACATGTTTAATACAGGCTTTAATGCATTAAATAATGAAAATGATATCAAGTATACATCTTAGTGTTCCAAACTGTTCAGAGAGCTATATATCATGAGTGTTCTGTGTGGCAATCACTCCCTGCGTGCTCCTGTCAGCGTAAGAGAAAGCCTGTTTAAGAAGCACTTAGTGCAGCGGTTCTCAAACTGTGGGGCACGCCCCCCTACTTGTGCCATCGCTGTACTTTGAATATAAGAGCCAGATCGAATGTTATTTACTTATTTACCTTTATTTATGTACTTACTTCCTATAGCGTAAAGTCACAAGTAGACTGCAGAGCTTCCCGTGTACATATACAAAGTACAGCAATGGCAAAAGTGTGACGTGCATTCTTGCTCCGATGTAGAACTATCGTCATCATCTGAGTTCACCTCAGTTATAGCGCGTCTTTATCTGAAAACAGCAGTGTCAGATGGGGGGTGGTGGGGGGGGTTGGATCGTGAACGCGACTGAGAGAATAAAACTGAATAAAAAAAAAAAAAAAACAAAGCTAACCTTTACAAGTATCATACTGTGGCATGCGGCTGGGGGTGGTACCCAGCCAGGATGCCCAGGAGGACCGGAGGAGGGCTTGCGCCTCCTCCAGACTACGAGGGGGCGACCACCCTGGTTGCTTTGGGGACCACGGGTACAGAGCTTTGAAGCTCAGCCCTGTAGGGGCCTGTGGTCACCATCAGGAGGCGCCCCGATGCCTACGGAGCACTGGACCTCAGCACTTCCGCCACACCTGGAAGTGCTGGGGGGAAGAGGAGCAGGGACACCCGGAGTGCTTCCGGGTACGGAGCCGGTACTTCCGCCACACTGGGGAGTGCCGGTGGAAGCTCATCGGAAGACACCTGGAGCACATCCGGGTGTGTATAAAAGGGGCCGGCTCCCTCCATTCAATGGCTGGAGTCAGGTGGAAGTGGGCAGAGCTCGGGAGGAGAGGAAAGAGGCGGCCTGAAGACAAGGAAAAGGCATTGTTTTGAGGGCCTGGACTGAGGGTGATTGATGCTGCAGCACTGGGTTTTGTGCATGTTGAACTTTGTAAATAGTGTAAATAAATGTGTGTGGTGACTTTAAATCATGTCTGCCTGTCTGTGTTCGGGCTGTTCCCCACAATACATTTACACAGGCTGTTATAGACTGAAATCAAATGTTTTGTTTTAATTCTAAAATAGTAAGAATAAGAGCATCTCACTTCTCAAAACAGACTCGTCCAGGGTCGAACCCGTGAAGTTTTGATTACCAGTCAACAATTGATACCGTTGCGCCACCGAAGCGGTCGTAGCAAATGTGTGTCAATGTCGCATCCTAACGCGGGTTCTTTTTCTGCAGTTATATTCTTGAATAGAAGTGCACTTGTTCTGTTATATTTCTACCTTTTCTGAAAGTGTTTATTTGATATTTGGACTTTAGGCTTCACATATTAAACACATTTTGTTAAATATTACTAAAACATGAAAAACGTTTCTGTTTTAACAATGTGTTTACTGTACATAGATTGTTGTAGACACGGAACACACATGAAATGCATGTGTTCCAAATAACCATATAGTATTTATATAAGGTGTCATTTTGCTTGACTTCTCACTCTATACAACTCTAAGCAGCTGACACGCAGGTAAACAGACTTGAGCTGAGAAAACTGTGCGGTGGTGGGGGATGTGATAGCAAGCTGCTTGCTGCTTATCGACACATTTACAGGACAAAAGACACTGATGGAGAGGTGTGAAGCGATTTAAGGTGGGACGGATATACAAGTTTTTTCGTAGGCTCTAGTAATTCTAGTGTTAAGGCTGGGTTGGGGAACACTTACAATACGAAGCATTTAATGTGCTACTTTAGTTACGATGGAGTTTGAGAAACTTTAGTAAATTAAACATTGATTTTAAGATGAAGTTTACAATGTTCTACTTTAATGACAAAATAAACTATGAGATTAAAGTGGAAATGTTGAGATTCAACTTTAATCTCGACATAGACCTTTTTTTTCAGATGGTGGGCTGCGGCTCGCCTTTTCACATCAACTTTGATATGTGACCACTTCTACTTTTGTTTCGAGCACTGTGCAACTTTCTGAACTTAAAGATTTGAGTGCTTCTGCCACACTGTACCACTCCATCAATTTCCTTTTGTTGCTTATACCACTGCTTAAGCCACCAAAAGTGCGTTTTTCCTTTGCCTACATTTCACTGAGCACGACCTGCATTTCACATTTGCTGAAATTCTTTCTTTTTACACATGTCTTTGCCATTGTCTTTTAACAAAACACTGAATGGAACGGGCTATTTATATTGATTTGCATATTCAAATAGGCAAAATTCAGGGAGGAGCTGGGGTGGGGCTGTAGGAGCATGCGTGTGTGTTAAATTTCATGTTGACTGGGATTTATAAAGGGAAAGTGAGTAGAACTTTGCTCACGCACAGTTTAGATTTTTTTGTGCATACACACATTTCTGTTTTTGTCCATACGGCAAGTTTTAGTGTGAATTCTATGCACACCATTATACATGAGGCCCCAGAAGAGTAAGTAAGCATGTAAAAATTATGCTACCATTTCTCTTCATATCTGAAATTAACCCAAAACTACCATTATTAGTAAACTCCACCCCAGACAAGTGAATATAGCAAAAAATAAAACAAACACAAAATGAAAACTTTGTATGTTTGGGATAAATCAACACTTGCCATCAGTAGCCATCAACTAATTAGCAGTAACAGATGTAAGTTATTTATATTTGTGTGTGCATTAGAATACACAGTTAAACAAATGGAAATCTGGTTCAATGGCCATCTGATTGATCACATTGTGATCTGCTAGCTCATGTCAAAAGCAAAATAATACATTTCTGAAACAATATGCTATTCATGGGCGGTACAGGGGCACAGTGGGTAGCGTTGCCGCCTAGCAGTTAGGAGACCCAGGTTTGCATGTTCTCCCCGTGTCTGTGTTAGTTTCCTCCGGGTGCTCTGGTTTCCTCCCACGGTCCAAAGACATGTAGGTTAGGTGGATTGGCAATCCTGAATTGTCCCTAGTGTGTGCTTAGTGTGTGTGTGTGTGTGTGTGTGTGTATGCACCCTGCAGTGGGTTGGCACCCTGCCCGGGGTTTGTTTCCTGCCTTGCACCCTGTGTTGGCTGGGTTTGGCTCCAGCAGACCCCCGTGACCCTGTAGTTAGGATATAGCGGGTTGGATAATGGATGGATGGATATGCCATTCATGCTTGATTAATATGAAAATGTTTGAATGTGTAAAATATGAGCAATTGTCGTCCTTCTTGAGGAGTCATAATTTTGATCCAGCAATAGGTTGTAAGGAAGATGACGGACAGGTGTAAATGAGACTAAAAAAAACAAAACAAGAATTCTATCAAATCTGCTTATAGTCTAAAAAATGGAACACTAAAGCTGAAGAATACAAGCAATGACTTGTATGAATAATATTTTGAAAGATTTTTGCTGCTGAGAGGGCAACAATCAGGACTTATGATGCTAATGATTTATTGTTTCTGGTTGGGAAAGGAACTAAATTACTGTATTATCCCTAAGTGCATTGTTCTTAAACTGATTAAGAGACCATAACAGCTGATTCAGAACTGAGCATTACGAAGGCAGGAGAGATGTGTCTTATTACTATTGTTAAATATCTGAATGACACATAGATTAAGGCTTTACTGTGATACCTCAACATTGACTTCCTTTATGAAAGGCTATTTAATTTTTTTTCTGGATGCAATTTATCAATCCCCCAAGAGGAAATTGTCTTTTTCCATTACCTTTGGTGGTCAGAGCACACAGTCAGCTATTGTACAGCACCCGTGGAGCAATTTTTAGGTTAAGAGCCTTGCTCAAGGGTCCAGTAGAATAGGATTTGAACCAGCAACCTTCCAGATACCAGTGCAGATCCTTTGCCTCAGAGCCATCACTTCATCATTTGAATTCATTATGGGCCCAGGGTCTTCTGTCTAAGAGTCATCGGTGATGACTTACTGTATCACCAGCTTCAATGTAGAGAATATAAACAGAATGACACACAATAGTTTACTGAGGTAATTCTTTGTGGTAGGCAGTGTGCCAGAATAAACCAGTAAAAGAAAAAAATATACTAAGTTGCTCTTTTTTGTATGATTAGGGTGCCCTGTGGTGAGCTGACGCCCTGCCTGGGGTTTGTTCCTGCCTTGCGCCCTGTGTTGGCTGGGATTGGCTCCAGCAGACCCCCGTGACCCTGTGTTAGGATATAGTGGGTTGGATAATGGATGGTTGGATGGACGTATGATTAGGAAACTTAGCAAACAGAGCAGACAGTTAATTTGTAGCAACATAAAGTTGATGTAGTAAAATTAGGAGAAAGAGAGGCCCTATCTCCATAGATCTAAAATAATATAAACTGTTAAAAGACGAAAGATTGTAAACTTGTTTAAAACTGTTCAAGGTAGAAATAGGAAGAGTCTGAACTTGTTCTGCAATCAAATAACAACTTCACTGTAAGAGTATCAGATTACCATGTTTTCATAACTTCATAGAGATATGTGAAGGTGGTGTTTGCAGGCCACCACATTTGTAGTCTGGTTAACACTTAAAGAATCAAACCAGTGACCAGAGTATGACAGTGAAGGTACCAAAGTACATCAACATCTAGCTATGTACAATATGAGCTGTATTGTATAGTGGAAGGGGTGGTTATCATAGCCAAAACTGCCAAAGGCAAGCTGAGCTGACAAAGGTGCCTTGAAGGACGGTATGACACTATATGATTGAGAGAAAGTGCATTTAATCAGACATTATGGCATGGTAGAATTTTGTTACATTTTTCGGGATATTGCCTTTTTATCTTCACTCTGTATGAATGTAAATGGGCGAACCTCACACTGCTAGGTTTGTATGTAAAAGAAATGTGGAATTTGTTGGCAACACAGTGGCATGGTAGTTAGCACTGCTCCTTCACGGTTTCAGAGTTATGGATTCAAATTCCAACCCAGGTAGTGTCTCAGCCAATTTTGTTTGTTCTGCCTGTGTCTCTGTGTGTTTTGTTCCCATATCTGAAAGCCCTAAATGTTAAACATGTGAGTGACTGGAGATGTTTGCATGATGTATGCATGAGTGTGTGTTTTGATGGACTCCAGAATTAGTTTCCACCTGCTACCCAGTGTTGGCACCAGCCCCACAAGATCCTGAAATAGTTTTAATGGTTTTTAAATATTAATTGATGGATAAAATATTCATCTGTTTTTCAGGGTGTCAGCAAAGCTTTATTTTATTTTCTAGCTATTCCTTCTACAGTTTTGCAGTTAGCCAAGCAGCTACAAGCTGAAGGACTGCTGAGTAACACTTCAATATTCATTTACAGGCCAGGTGGGAGGCATCCTTAGGATCATATCCTGTCCAGGCCACTATCTGTAAGGAGTTCATACCTTCTACCAATTCCAGGGAAAGTGAGGAATATGATTCCCTCTGTACCTGGAACCTGGATAGACTGGCACCTCGACTAGCATAAGGGATGAATCCTGGCCGGGTTGAGATGTCGTAATGGGTGGACATTATACATAGAAGTGTAACCTGTCCAGCGTGGTTTTCAGTTTCAGTCCTAGTCTGGGTGAAACAATAATGGATGGTTGGGATAAAACTGTTGAACAAGAGCAGTTCTTCCTCCAGAATGATGGATGGCAGTGTTCCTCTGGACTAGTCCTAGTATGGACACCCACAGGGCATGCTGGGCACTGTATCTGGAAGAAGGCTCTGGTTGGAGTCCATGGGAGAAGACATCCCTGTTTTGTAGGACTTCTGCTTGACTTGGAAGTGCTTTCCTCATCCAATAAAAATGGCACTGGAAATAATCCTGGGTCCTCCATAAAAGTAGCCGCCCCACGTAGCAAGTCAGTCAGAGTCAGGAGGAGGTGGACGAGGTTGCGTGGGAGAAGTAAAGAGTGTAAGGAACAAGAATTCAATTGTATATTGTGTTCACCGAAGAGAAGCCCATAAAAGACACTTATTTAATAATAAACAGTACGTGTTTTGAAGCTGGGACTATCTTGGTGCACTTCTATTTGGGGTTTGGGGCCTAGCAGCACTCTCTACTGGCCACACACTCTTGTCCCTTTTTTAGAGAAAGTAGACCATCACTGCAATCTGGGTGTCCTGAGGCAATGTCCCAACATTCCATGCAACACTATTATTATAGTTATATTACTATTAGGCAGCCACCAAAAGTGATAATCATCCAAAATGACAGGGAAAAATTGTAAAATAAAACTTATTATTTCTTGAGCTATTAATTGACAAACCCACCTACAGAGAGCTGCTTTGTGTATCTGACTGGCACAACTTGACCTTAGCAATCAATGGTAAGCTTTTCTGAGTCTTGTACTTAACATGTAACCCTCAGTTCCAATTAAAGTTAATTTGCACAAGATTTACAAAATTGGTTCTTTGAAAAGAAAAGAATAACATTTTGTATTTACAGTTTTTACTATTCGACAGGTACATTAAAGTATTCCTTAGACATCAATACTACTGCTTTGTATCATTTGTACTTAGCTGCTCTTTCAGTTTCTCCCTTCATAATAAAAATATGTTCAAAGCATAGACATTGTATGTGTTGATTTTTGTTATTGTTATTATTATTATTATTATTATTATTATTATTATTAGGTTCACTAGTGGCCTTACAGTAAATTGGTTCCAAATGAGCGAGTGTGAATGTTAATTACTAGCAGATTTTGGAGCTGTACCTCCATGATTAAATAATATATAGCAAATGTAACATGCAAAAACAAATAACAAATTATGAAAATATACCTTTTTAATCAGTAGAGACAATGAAAATTAACTCAAAGGATCCATCCATTCATTCCTGCACATGTGCCACAAGTCTAGAAGACATTGACCAAGTCCTGGCCAATTCACTGTCTAGTTTATTCATCCATCCATTATCCAACCCACTATATCCTAACTACAGGGTCACAGGGGTCTGCTGGAGCCAATCCCAGCCAACACAGGGTGCAAGGCAGGAAACAAACCCCGGTCAGGGCGCCAGCCCACTGCAGTCACTGTCTAGTTGAGTTCTCCAATTTGGGGTCTTCACTAGGTATTACTTTTTTCTTCCCTCATCCAAAAGATGTGTGAGTTAACTTAATGTGCAACTCTAAAGTGAACCAGTATGTGAGTCCTGTGGTGTACTGGTGCCCATTCCATGGCTGGTTAACCTGATTTCATAGGTAAAATGGATATGTATTACAAAGTCATGGATATTTACAGAACTGGTCACTTCTTGTTGCAACCCTTGAGGATGTTCTTTCATTTCAAATTTCACAGTAAAACTAGATGTATTTTTTTAAACACTCCAAGTAAAAACAGACCCCTGCAAGTCTCCATCCATGTAACTGTATATAAGCCCAATTTATAGTGCTAAAATCACAAAAATATTCAATAAGTACTGTGTTAAAGTTTTGGTGTACAAAACCCCCCAAAGCCAGAAACAAAATATGAAGCAGTGTTTATATGGCATTTATGACAACAGGATGATTGCTACTCTGCTCAAAAAAGGAAGAAAAGCAGATAGAAGTTCTTCAAAGATCATAGACACTGGAGTGGTTGTAACAAAGGACTGTTCAGACAGCCATTACGTCTGTAAAAGTTATACAACTACACAGGCTGGTTTATTTACACTGGAGAGATAACTTATCTAAAGGTAAACTGATGCAAGTGAACTAGTGGTGATAACACTGGACTTTAAACGCTCAGCATGTCAGTGTTATAATTATACTGTGTGTATATATAGATTATAGCAGTCCACATGATACAAGTGTTTGCTTGTAAAGCATCATGAGACAGTGTTCAGTGTAAAGTGAAACTTTATTACTAAAAAATAAAACAATAATAAAAAGGAGGGTGGGACGGTGGTGCTGCAGTAGGTGCTGTTGCCTCACAGCTCCAGGATGGATTAAAAGAGTGTGAAAATGGATGGATGGCTCTTACACATACACTTGTGCTGCATACCTCTAAGAACCCTTCAAAGATTAAAGAGACTTTCTAAAAATAATACTAATATTCTGTTATCATACGATTACATATGTTTAACTGGTAATACTGTACTGTAAATCCAGAGGTCCCCATTTCAGAAAGCCATGTGTCTTTTTGCTGAGGTTTTTATGTTTCCTTTGCATTTTGTGTGTGTGTGAATTTATTTTTGCCAATGCCAATTCTTTGTCACCTCAGGTTACAGAATATGGATAGAAGATATTAACATATTTAGCTAAATGCTTTTGTTCAGTGCATTTTTTTTTTGGGTGGGTGAGGGTGGAAGTGGGTAAGTTGTGTTCTTATGTATTGTATTTTACTTCTGTTCATATCCTATTTAATAAAAGGTTGATCACACAAAAAAAAGAAACAAGGCTTTTTAACACTGGTTCTGGGCAGTGTTATAATGGTCAGTACTGCTCTTAGGGTGAATCGGTCACTGTCCGTGTTTTTTTTTCTTTACTCTTGGATCTCCAGTCCAATACATTCTCAGTGTGTGCAGGTTAGGTTAATGGATGACTCTAAAATAGCCCAGTACGAGTAAATGTGGGTGCATGCCCTCTAACACACCAGCATCCCAACAGAGTCGGCTCCTACCTTGCACTTAATATATTTACAAGAGACTGTGACATGTTGCAATCTTGTAATAGAGTAAAGAAGTTTGGAAAGGGTGAACAAATGGATATTTAACAGTTAAGTGTTAGTCTCAACTTTATTTTGATGGATTGATACTTCAATACTGTAGGGAAGTAAATAAATTAAAGTGAAAAAAAGGCTAAAAGGCTATTAAATCAGTGTTTCCCAACCTTTTTTTGTGGCTGCACACTTTTTATTACTAAAAACATCACAAGGCACACCACTATTCTAACTAACCACAAACACATTATATCTCAAACATGTCCTCAATTGCTCAAAGGGGCAGGACTGCAGGAAAAGACATTAAAAAAAGCAGCTCTGAGATCAACGTTCGCAGACACGGTACATAGTGAGCACTTTGCTGGCATCTCCCATCTGCTTCATCAATTTGCCTACACCTCTCTACCTTAGAGCTAACTTGTATGCCCACTGCCCACCAGCACTGTGAGACTCGCTGGTGACCACACAACCAGCCAGATGAACTCTAGAAGCCAGCCATCCAGCTTTAAGTGCTGTGTTTGCAACATAGCCATTGTGGAGCTGCTTTTATGCCAGCTTCTCCTGGTAGTTCTGTCCTCCTCTGATAGGTCTCGACCACCTGCAGAGTTTGTTCCTCTCAAGTTCAGACCTGGGTGCGCTACACTATTATTTCCATGGCACACCTGGGTAGCTCTCATGGTGCACCACTGTCAAGAGGCACACTGGTTGAAAAACACTGCTATAGACTGTGGATAATGAGTGTTGTTGGAGGCACATCACTTCCAGTTAGATTGCATGTAAGACTGCATATCGAGTGGAGTTTGTAGTGTATGATCCCCCATTGTTATAGCTGTATAGACCCTTCCAAAGCCTTTCTGTTTGGTCAATTGACTTCTCTAAAGCACTCTGTTGTAAATGATGATGAACATCACCTATGTAGGCTTGGCATGAAATTGTACTAATGAGACTGGCTTCTCTTGAAACTGTACTAAAAATGGACAAATCACTTAGGTATAAAGCAATTGTTTTGTAGGCTAAGTGAACAGCTGAGCATCGTATTGGGGATCAGAAATGGCGATTGAGCTGGTATCTTCTAGGCTTCCAGGTCAACATCTTAGCTGCAGCAGTTCATCCTAGTGCTTACAAAACTGTGAAACACTTTGAATTTGAAAGACGTATATCAAAAATAGTTACTTTGAAACACAAACTCAAATATTGGATTCAGAAAATGGATGAATCAAAATGGTGACTAGTTTCAGATAGCTCACTGTTTAACTGTAGGTCAGCTTCTGGTCACCAGAGGTGGCTTTCTTGGCTTTCTTCTTTTACTGTTTAGATAAACTGCATCTTGACACAAACCTGTGCAGGAAAAGTAGGTGTATTTTTTTAATTGAAGGTACACCTTTTTTAATTTTAGGAGGAGAACACAACAGCACCTTGAGGTTATGCACTATAGAGCAAATAAAAAGTAAGTCATTAATGTGAATTGTGCAAGTATGACCTGGATTGAAGCGGGCGTTTTCTTCATGTCATTTTTTTCTTGGGTGTTACATCACCTTAGTCAGTTCCTAAAGGGACATTTTGCATACTTGTGGGATGGTTCATGTTGTTTCCAAAGCTTTCAGACACTGTGTCCTAGAAATGTCTTTGCAAATTATTTTTAAAGAGCTTTAATTGGCAGGTCACAGTGCTGTTGTATAGAATGCCTATATGTGTTCACATTGGCAATTGGTCAGTTGTAGTTTTCCAATAAAGTAGAAAAAAGAGGACATTGATATCTGGTGACCAATATAAAGTCATTTAATAACATGCTTGTGGAACACATATATGCAATTGCCTTACAATCTGTAGTTATTCAAGGGAATGTAGCACTGTTGGTCCACCACCCAATAAGATCTGCCTCAGATGATATCCTAGAATCTCACTTAAATGGTCAGTTGGGTATGAATCTGGCAATTAATGCCTGTTCCACGCTAACATACATACATTTAATAATACCTTTTTCATTTCAAGAGCTTTCCATCCACACTGGCATTTTCAGACTATTTTCTAAAAGTGTTTCATCTATACTGAAATGGGAAAAATACTAATGTGTTCTAATGGGTGTGTGCGGTTGGTCAACCAACGCAAAGTAAATAGAAATTATGAAAGCACAAGGAAAACAGGAGAAGAAAACACCAAAACAGACTTTTTTTTCTGTTTAGACAATGAACACCTGCTTTTAAAGGTTAAAAAACAAGTTTAAGACAGCCAGGGTCATGGAAAATATAGACTGAGAGCCCTGCCAAAATAAATAGAGTGATATACTTAAGTAATTTGTGGGGCAGTAACTTACATTTAATGCAGAAAAGTTAAGAAAAGACTATGCTTTTAAAAATAATGGTTCTAAAATGGCTCTTTACTGGGTTGTGTGGTTCCTCATAGAGTCACTGATATACAAAGAACTGTTGCATTGCAGGAAGAGTTTGTTGCATGAGAAACTGATCCCTTTGGCTTTAAAAATGTTCCTAATATGTGGACAAAACATGAATCTTTAATGTATTTTAGAGTAACTAGTAGGATGCTCACAGATCAAGAAAAACTGAACTTACCCTTTGTCATTTCACAAATTTGTTATTATCTATTAATAGTTATTTACAAAAACTTATGGATCTAAATAAACAGAAGTTCTTTCAAGAAAACTTGGATGACTCTTTTGGGAAACAAGAATTGTTCCCTTTTGGTATCTCTCAGAAGAACCATAACTTTTCAAGAGAGTACTCTCACCGTAAAGACACATCGAGATTATTGTGATTATCTCAACAAAATGGAAGTCAGTGTCTGATCTCTTGACACTCAAACATCAGTGCTTTCAAAAAGCTTAATTTCCTACCAGATGAGGCCTGATGCTTTCTGATTTATACACTTCAGAGAGTATTTTCAAAAAGGAGTTTTCAGTGGGCTGAAACACAGTTTTAGTATGGATGTTTAATGACTTTATTATTTTGTTTGTTTTTTTTAAATGATATTTTACCATGGATTCAGCGGGTTGGAAAATGGATGGATGGATGGATTTTACCATGGGCGGCACGGTGGCGCAGAGGTAGCGCTGCTGCCTCTCAGTTGGGAGACCTGGGGACCTGAGTTCGCTTCCCAGGTCCTCCCTGTGTGGAGTTTGCATGTTCTCCCCGTGTCTGCGTGGGTTTCCTCCGGGTGCTCTGGTTTCCTCCCACAGTCCAAAGACATGCAGGTTAGGTGGATTGGCGATTCTAAATTGGCCCTAGTGTGTGCTGGGTGTGTTTGTGTGTGTCCTGCGGTGGATTGGCACCCTGCCTGGGATTGATTCCTGCCTTGTGCCCTGTGTTGGCTGGGATTGGCTCCAGCAGACCCCCATGACCCTGTGTTCGGATTCAGCGGGTTGGAAAATGGATGGATGGATGGATATTTTACCATACCGTGACCTCACCAGGAACAGCAGATGGGAAGAAGAGGTGAGTTATTTTACCATTGATTTGTTTATTCTCCACTATTTTGCGGTATGGTCACTGCCCATTGACTTGCATCTGATTTTTATGAGTGAAGAACTTCCCAAACTCTGAAGATAGCTATTTATTTCAATGTTCAGTCCATGAAAGACTAATAAAAGTTTTGTTTTGAGAAAACAAGGCACTTTCTATCTTGGCCTCTCTTTCCTAGAGGAAAATTACATCAATATTAGGATGGAAGGCCAAACAAAATCAAAAATATGCATTTTCAAATGTATCAATACTAGTGTGGACTAGGCATATCAAAACCTTGGCATATATATATAATTTCTCTGTGATACACATCAAGCTGGACAGAACTGTGGTGAACGCAGCACAGTTCTAGAGTTCACAGTTTATGTGGAAACAAGGGGGCTCCGCCCCCTGCTTGCTACGCTCGCCTACCCCCGGCGTTTTGAACCCGTGCCTGCTGGGTAGCCACGTGTGAGGATGACGCATGTTTAATACGGAGAGCTCGCCCGTGTCACTCTGGGGCTCTCCACTGTTAACACGGAGCCCCGTACGTACCTGATTATATTTTCCCTTTTTCGAGTAATAATTTTAATTTGTTTGCGATACTGTGATGTTTATCGTACTGTTAATAATGCATAATTGTAATGTGATTCACCTATGCCGTATAGATTGGATGTGTGAGGATGACGTATGTTTAATACGGAGCGTTCGCCCGTGTCACTGTGGGTCTCTCCACTGTTAATACGAAGCTCCTTCCGAACTATTATGCAGTGCATTGTGGAGCACTGCAGACTCTGTAGTGTTTCCCGTTTCACTTCGTATATCGTTTAGTCGAGCTGTTTCTTTTTGGAGGAGTCTCTGCCTGGTTTGCGTCATTTCAGACGCACGTTGTAGGCACTTGCGTTCATTAATTATATCCAGGCAGGCACGTGTTTGTATCTCGGTCACTCGAGCTGTGTCGTGTTGAACCCGTGCCTGCTTTGCTTATGCAGTTTGAGACGCGCGTTGTAGGAGTCCACGTTCATTAAATCTACGCATTAGTGCCACTCACAATATGGCGGCCACGCCTGCGCATTCCGTATTATGTCGGTTCTTACCATGCTGTGTAGGCGCATTTGCCTTTTGTACTTTACTGGGCTTTGTGACGCCCGATGTAGGCGCCTGAACCTTCAGGGTCCGTATCCACTGTGTGGTGTGGACGTTTAACTGTCGTTGGTTCTGCCTTTATATTCTGTATCTCGGTGTGCATGTGTTTAGTGCCTAGGTTTTTTTGTAGCTGTTGCATTCCAGGTTTCATCATCTGTAACCCGCTCTCCATGTGTTCATCCCCGTTCTTTAATCCCTTTATGAAGGGGCTTTGTTTTGTAACCTGCTCTCTATGTGTTTGTCCCTGTTCTTTAACCTCATTATGACGTTTTACTTTGTTTCCTAGTCCTAGGTTCATTGTCTCTCCCGATTTGCTCTGGTGCGGGGGGGGGGGGGGGGATTTGGGAGGGGATTTGGGGGGGGGGGGGGGGGGCTATGTGTGGTGTCTGCGCACGTGCGTAGTCTCTCCCGTTTCACTGGGGGGGGGGGGGGGGTGTGTCCTTTGTTTCTTTAATCCCTTTATGAAGTTTTACTTTGTTTCCTACTCTGTGTTTTATATCTGACCTCACTTTATCCTGCTTGTGGCATGTCAGACGGTTCGTAGTCTCTGTCGTTGTACTCTGGGGAGGGGGGCTTTGTTCTGTAACCTGCTCTTCATATGTTTGTCCCTGTTCTTTATCCTCTTTATGATGTTTTACTTTGTTTCCTACTCTGACAGTTTGTAGTTTCTCCCGTTTTGCTCTGTTGCGATGCGGGGAGGGTGCTTTGTGTGGCGCCTGCGCACGTGCGTAGTCTCTCTCGTTTCACTATGGGGGGGGGGCTTTGTGTGGCGCTTGCGCACTATGTCTTTTGCGTCCACGGGCACGACCCTGCGTCCATATCCGGTTTACCATTCTCGTTTAGTAATTTGGAATTGTATGATCCTCTCATGCTTTTACTCTATCTCCCACTTGCTAAAAAGGTTAAGGTTGGTTTCAGAGGCCCAGAGTAAGTATACAGGTATATGGGATTGAGCTTTGTGGTGGAGTGGTGATTGTTTCCTGTCCTGCACATGATGCAGCTCTCTCTACCTCTCCAGTTATTCTTTACTGAAATATGTGAGCTCAGGAAACAAATAGGAACACTTTGAGTCTCAACATATTGGTCTTGGGCATTGACATAAAGGAAGGCAACCATCCCAGCTGGAAAGGAATGCTTCAAAATGATGATCAAATCAAAGTTTTGATCCTGTGGTTACAGAGCCTCAATACATCCAACCTATGCCAAGAGCATACTTTAATTTACAGGAAACTGCCAGAACCTCTGGCTGTGTGCTTCAAATACAGAGAGAGTGGTGACGGGTGATTCATCTGATAATTTCTCTTTTACTTGAAAGCCTGCTGCCTATGCCAGCTTCACCACAGAACTCACAGCCATGCACTGTCAGTTATAATAATTAGTTTTACAAATGGCATACTGACAGGCAGAAGGCTGGAAGCCTGGTCATTCGAGAAATATGTCCTTCACCAATATATTCTTCACTTCTCCTTGTGGCTTTAGTTTACCCCAAAGAAATACCACCATGCATTTCAGGAATGAATAAGTTCAGATGATTCTTAGAGAAGAAATTAATAAAGCAGGCAAAAGTCAATAACATGAAAGATAAAAACAAGAAGAAAAGAAGTTGGGAGTTGATAAAATCAGGTGAAAGATCGAACACCAGAAAATTTTCAAGGGGAGGCATCACGAGAGAAAAGAGTAAACCAAGGGTCAGACAGAAGTGTCCACTACAGATAACACATTTCCTTTTATCATGGTAGTATCATCAATAGATTGAAGTGATTAGCTAAAGTTGGCACTGGTACTGTAAGCGGACATTTGAAACCCAACAACTTTCAAGGCGAAATACAAGAATAGAGAACACCACTCACTAAATACAGAACTATCACATATAAGGACACAGATTTGTTCAAATGCATCAAAAACAAAGTAGAAACTAATTAACATAAATGAAAAACAACAACATCAGTCAGTTAACTGTACAACCACTCCCAGATTGTAGAAAAAGAGTTAGACTAACCAGACACAGTCAGAGTCCTGAAGGCTTCAGCCAACAAGCTACTTTCCCCCTGTTGGTCATTCTACAGCTGAGTCAATGCTGCGCTGGCCAATCTGATGAAAAGACCCTTCTACCCGATTGATTCCAGTGCTTCCTTAACTGAGATGATTTTTCCATAAACAGGCAAACAACTTGGCAGTAGAACATGTAGTGGGTACCGAGAAGAGAAACAGAACAGGGTAGGTAGGGTTAGTAACAGTTTATAAATATCGTATTACTTGTATTTTAGGATTTTTTTTGGCATTTTATTAAAATCAAATAACACTCCATACAAGCAAGTCAAGTTTAACAAAACTAAGTTAGAAACAAATCAACCCCCACCCATGAGAAAGAGAGCTAGGCCAGTAGAGTAAAACTTATTAAACTAGTTTAAAAAAAAAAAAAAAGTAGGTAAATAATAAATAAATAATAATAAATAAATAATTTGTATTCATTAGCAAAATTAAATAGAATAAGAAAGAGGAGAGAGAATCTGCTTACTTATTTTAAATGCTCATTCTAAGATATTATTGATCAGATCCTGCCAAGTTTTGAAAAAGTTTAGTACAGATCCTCTAAGTGAGAATTTGATTATTTCCAGTTTCAAATAGTATATAACATCAGCTACCCACTGACTTGAAAGAGGTGAGTTAGGATTCTTCCAGTTGAGCAAAATAAGTCTATGTGCCTATAGTGTAGTAAAGGCGATCACAGTTTGTTTGTCCTTCTCCACTTTAAGCCCATCTGGAGGTACCCTAAACACAGTTGTTAATGGGTTAGGAGGGAATGTGACACCAAGGCTGTCTGAAAGGCATTTAAAGATTTTTGTCGAGAATAATGTTAATTTGGTACATGCCCAAAACATGTGACCCAGTGAAGCTGGATCTCGATTGCAATGTTCGCAGGTTGGATCTTGCCCTGGAAACATTTTGGACAATTTTAAATGAGACAGATACCCTCAAAAAAATAATTTTAAGTTCAATAATTGTATGCTTTGTGCAAATGGAGCTCAAGTAAATTCTGTGTATTGCTACCTTCCACTACCTTTCTGATATGTTGAGTTAGGGATTCTTTTCCCACTGTATTCATGGATCTTTGAAAGGGAGGGACTGTAAAATGTTTTTATATATTATGGAGATGCTGTCTCAAGTTCTCAAAACTGATCAATATTTTTTCCAACATAGAGGTAGGTGGGAGGTGAGGAAAACTGGGCAGGTTTTGTTTAAGAATGTTTTGTATTTTAGTATTAATGAATAACAACAGAGATGCAGTTTGCACAGCTAATCAGCAGCTCTACTCAGGGTATGCTAAACTGAAGCAGTGTATCGTTAGCTGGGATTTAAAAGCTGATACTGAATGGGCATCTCTTATAGTAGCAGGCAGACCATTCCACAGCTTTGGGGCCCTCTAACTAAAAGCATGACTTCCCACTGTTATTTTATTAGTCCTTGGAATTGTAGGCATTTTGGTATCTTGAGATCTTAATGTGCACTCTGGCTTGTAAGTAATGATAAGTTCAGATAAGTAAGCATCCTGCATGGCTCATTATTGGCAAAGCAGCCCTGCTCAAACACTAGAATGATATTTACAGTCAACTTATTTTGAGATTGCTTAATTTTTTAAACTGACCTAGAAGTATTTACTTCTAAGCCGTGTATGTATAGATTTTAATGTCCTGTTAATCCAAATTTGAAACATTTCTAACACCGAAATGAGCTCCTCCTGGTGGTGCCCTAACAAACACTGCTCTTAACAAGGCACTGGGCAGATGCATTGGCACACTGAACTTGATTTCAGGTAACAAAACTAGCACCATATTTTTAAAATTCGTCCAGATTATACTGGAACGTTGTTACCTCAAGAACCTCACATAGGTGGAAGCATCTGCATTTTTGTAGTTCTTTAAACCTTATTAGCTACAAACACTGAAAGCAATGGAAATCACCACATATCTGGTTCCTGCTGTTGTTTGCCTCCTAACATTTTATAAAACTTTTAAACAGTCAACAAATATAGGAGGTCAGCTAGAAAAGCTCTGGATTTATAAAGCACCAGAAGTGATCACGGTGCCATCATGCAGCCCCACTCCCTAACGGTCCCTGCAAATTCAAGGCAGATGTAAAGAATACTATTGCCAAAGGAGTCAAGGGCTGAGCACAACTCAACATTTCACAATACAGTGTTTTTTTAAACTATAGCAGACACTTTAAAATGAATCAAGCATCAGCAGAGCAAAGCTGGTAACTCCAAAGAAATCTTCATCTTGTGTACTGTAATGATGTGAATTAAATTTTATACTGTTTACTGGCCAATACATCACATATAGTCTGTTTTATAGTCTGCTAAAACAGAAGGTTACTGAGAAGAACAGGGTTTGTTTATTTATTTCTATGGAGCTTAACTAAATATTTGTATTACTGATTATATGGTTAAGCATTAACATTCATCAACATATTGTTTATGATTTTGCTCAGTGATTTTTTTATTATGTAATATATTCATTTTCAGGAAGCATAAAGGAGTCATAAGTGCAAGTGGTCCTGTTCCAACTGTTATTTGCTTTTGTGTATGATTTATTGTGTTAGTCAACTGTAAGCAAAAAGAAATAAATCCATCCATCCATCCATTTTCCAACCCGCTGAATCCGAACACAGGGTCACGGGGGTCTGTTGGAGCCAATCCCAGCCAACACAGGGCACAAGGCAGGAAACAATCCTAGGCAGGGTGCCAACCCACCGCAGAAGAAATAAATTAAAAGTTAAAAAATGATATAGCAAATCAAGTGTGGAGCAAAGCTGTTACTATGATGAAGAGCCTCACTTTTATACATTTGCATCCATTTTAAGAATCTGATCGTTCCATTGTAAAGTGTCAAGAGCAGACAACTAATCCTGAAAGAGCTGAGCACAAATCAGTAAACGATCTTGAACAGAGCATTGTGGGCACCCTTATACACACACACACACACTCACAACAGGTGAATGTCAAGAAAACAAGCCATCTTGGCCCACTAGCAAAGGCTCGGCTTGAAAATTGATTCAGGTCAGAAGTGGTGTGGGTATACTCAGAGCTTGCAAAACAAAGGATAACATTATGGGAGTTCAGTTAAAAGATTTGGAAATCAAAGAAGGCCCTTGCTGAGCCAGATCGTTGAGAAATTTCTGACAGTTGCTTTGTACAAAGAAAATAAAACCACAAGAAGAAGGTCCTTTATTGTGGGCTGGGGTTTAAGTAATCTGTTTACCTCAGATGTGTTATGACCCATCTCCCCGGTCAGATACTGTATGTCATTAACTCTCTGATTAATTCATTTTTAAAAAATAGGTGTGCATTTCAGTGTAATTATATAAAACAATTTAAACCTTTTGCAAATTGCTAGTGTTCTTGTAGGAATTTTTCAAATGTTCTAATGAATGCACTAAATTCATGCATTCATTAAATTGCAGATGATAAAAAGAAAGGAGGATTATTAGATAATCTAGAATCCGTTGAATCATTACAGAGGGACTTGAACAGCATACAAGGCTTGGCAGATTTGTGGGACATAAAATTTAATGTAAGTAAATGTAAAGTATTACACGTAGGAAGCAAAAATGTTAAATTTGAATACAAAATGGGCAGTCTGAAAATTGACAGTACAATTTATGAGAAGGATTTAGGAGTTAGAGTGGACTCTATACTATCAAAGTCCAGACACTGTTCAGAAACTATTAACCTATTTTTAGGTTATACAGTTAGGTCCATAAATATTTGGACAGAGACAACTTTTTTCTAATTTTGGTTCTGTACATTACCACAATGAATTTAAAATGAAACAACTCAGATGCAGTTGAAGTGCAGACTTTCAGCTTTAATTCAGTGGGGTGAACAAAACGATTGCATAAAAATGTGTAGAGTACAAGTCTAAGGAGATTACACTTACTGTATGTACTCGCGGAGAAGTCGGGACTTAATTTTACCGTATAATTTCTGGTATTTTATAATGTCAGTCATATAAGTCGAATGCGTAAAACTCACACTATTGGACAAGAGATTATGATATGCTAACACCCACCTGAGACAGTAACCACGGAGCACACTGCCTTTTTTTTTCTATGTATTATGCCTACGTGACCACAACTGCACTGCTGCAGCAAAATTTGATGCATCTGAAAAACTGATGCGAGATTGGAGGAGGCAAGAAGATGAACGGGCGTGTAAGTCGGGGTCTGATTTTATGATTTTTCGGGTTTCAAGACCCAACTTATATGTGAGTATATACAGGAATCTTTATAATGCACTGGTAAGACCTAATGTGGAATACTGTGTGCAGTTTTGGTCTCCAGGCTACACAAAAGACATAGCAGCGCTAGAGAAAGTCTGGAGAAGAGCAACTAGGCTGATTCCAGGACTGCAGGGGATGGATTATGAGAAAAGATTAAAAGAGTTGACCCTTTTCACCTTAATCAAAAGGAGATTAAGAGGAGACTTGATTGAAGTGTTTAAAATTATGAAGGGAATAAGTGCATTGGGTTGAGACTGTTATTTTAAAAGGAGTTCATCAAGACCCAGGGAAATATGTTAAGGGTAAATTTTGCACAAACATTGGGAAGTCTTTCTTCATACAGAGAACCACAGACATACAGAATAAGTTACCAAGTATTATGGTAGATAGTAGGACTTCTGGGAAATTCAAAACCCAACCTGATGTTGTTTTGGAGGAATTAAGTGGATAGGATTGTCCAGCTTTGTTTGGCTGAATGGCCTGTACTCTTCAAAAATGTTCTAATGAATGTTCTAATGTTACCAAAAATTAGAAACAAGAAAAAGAAATTAAAAAGTAGTCTCATAATGAAGTGTTCTCTTTATAATTCATCAAAGGCATAACCACTTTCCAAGCGTTACTGGGACAGATTTAAAAGGGTTGCTGGAGACAAATTTTGGGTTTGCACAGTGATGTGTTAGTTTGTCATTTTCTCCAAAAGCTGGAAGGACATTGACCTGGAAACTTTCCACTAAACCCACCACCTACCTGCCATCAACTCTAGCTCTTCTGATTAGAATAGGTAGGATGGTGTCAGTTAAGACTAGGGATGGGAATTGATAAGATTTTCACGATTCCGATTCCATTTTCGATTCTGTTTAACAATTCGATTCTTTATCGATTCTCCTATCGATTCTTATTTTTAAAAAAGGAGAACACACAGGTTGATTAGCTTAGAACTTTGTTTTATATCTTATCTTTGAACAAGATAGAAATTTAGGAGTAGCATGACCTTACAAACCCAACAGTGAGATCTTAAGAGATCCACAGCCTACGGCTCCTCGATGGGGTGCCACGGGGTCCCCAGAAACAAATTTGTAAATGTAAAATAATAATAAAATAAATATTCTTCTGTAGCAATAACAAAGTATAACATAAATTATTCTGTGGCAATTACACAAGAATGTCCAGTAACATTTACACTCTCCTTTTTAAAAGTATATATGAGCTGAGCACTCAAAAATAAAACTACATCAGCCAGCAACAAATACAATCAACTCAAGTCCAATGGAACTGTGCACTGTGCAATTCTGCAACCATCAACTATTTTGATAGCTACATCCATGTTGGCCGCAATATCAACAGTGGCTGCCACAACCTTGTCTTTGATACCATACTCCTCCAAGATCTCATCAATCTCCTCTGCTACAGCTGTCCCTGTCTGTGCCTGGTACACTGGTTTGGTTTTGAGGACTTTTTCTTGAGCCTGGCCATTCCTGACATAATGCAGCGTTACTGTGAGGTAATGATCTTGACTAAAACTTGTCCATCCATCTGCAGTGATGGCTGCCTTCAACACGTTTCAGCTCAGAAATCAGATTTGCCTTTTTGACCGCATGCCAAACAGGGATCAAGTGGTTGGTTAAACTGTCTCTGTTTGGGGTTTTGTACTTAGGGTTCAGAGTCTTTGTCATTTCTCTAAAAGATATATAAATGGAAACAGATGAAACATCTGGTAAGAGGAGAACATGCAACTTTGACATTCCCTGACTTAGCCTACAATTAAACACATTCACTTACCGAAAATCGGGGGCATCTACTGTGGCAAATGGGTGCAAGCCTTTCACCACAAACTTAGTCACTGCTCGGTGACATTCGTCTATCCTGGCCTGTGTCATTTTACTTTCCCCGCCTCTGTGAAAGGAGAAGCTACCAGTAGACTGCAGCGAGAACTGCCAGCATCTGAGACAGCCAGACTCTGTCTGTCTCTCTCGTCATGGTCATCTAAATGCAATGTACAGTAATAGCAGGTTTTGCAATAAGGCAAATCGCGCTAACATAATATGCAATGTTAGTTGATTAGTTACCTGCCGTATTAACGGGAGAGGACCTGCAAACGTTACCGCTGCTGCTGGGTTGAGATTCACTAGTCCGGAGTGGATCAAAAATACGACATTCATTTAAGGTTATCGCGTGTTTTGTGAGCAAATGCTTTTGCATATTCGTAGTGTTTCCTCCCTTTGATGAAATATCTACTTTGCAAGTATTGCAAGTTGCCCTGTTGTCATCCTTTCTCGTAAAGTATAACCAAACTTTTGACCGTTGTGCCGCTTAGGCGCCATGTTTCCTGCTGGGTAAATGATGCTATGCAACGTGGTGACGTCATTCGAGGTGACTAGAATCGATAGGGGAATCGTTTGCAAAAATGAAAAACAATTCCAAGGAATTGAAACAGTGGGAACCGGTTCTCAACAAGAACCGGTTTTCGATTCCCATCCCTAGTTAAGACTGTTGCCAGTGTGGTCGATGAAGGAATTTTGTAATATTTTTTTAGGTTTTGACAGCAACTTGCCTTAGCATAAAATGGTGGGGGTTCCCTGTTGGATCTTCATCACCCTTTAAGGTGTCTATCTCGTTTTCCTTTTATAATATATCTTACATATTGTCACACATGATTGCTACAAGGGTGTATGGAAGGCTCAGCTGAGGAGATAAACTGGGCGACAGATGAGGGTGACACGCAGCTACTAATCTTTCTTGCTCTTCCAGCACTGGAGTGGAGAAGGACAAGTGATGTCCCTTCAGCTTTGCTGCAGAAGTCCCAGTCCTTCTGGTCACACTGCTATAAAAAGAATATCACAACCAGAAATCAGTGTTCATTCAAGAGATAGAGACTCTTAGCCCCAGATTGCCCATAGAAGCATCAAACTTATGAATGTTAACAGGTTCACCATTATCTTCAGACTACTTTTCCTATGTCTGGGAGAAGGAGATTGATAATTCTGGTGCCCCCAACTCCTAACTGTAGACACCAACTTAGGTTGTCAATCAACCTCATGGGAGAGGAACCCTGAACACACAAAGAATAACCCCATATTGACATGGGGGGAAACAGACAGAAAACCAAACCAGGGTTCAAGCCCAGTCTCCTGGGGCTATGAAGTGGCATAACTTACCACTCCTCCAGTATGTCTATCGAATGTAGGAGTGTTTTCGTTGATTGTGCATCTGAGAGTAGAAGTGAATAAGGAGGATCTGGTTTCTGTTGTAATGAACACAAGGCCAGCTTTTGAGAATGAGATGGCACAAATCTACTCTGACTCAGACCACTGATCTGCATACTCTTATTGTGACATCCATATGTACTCCTTGATTTCTCTTGAACTATTCAGAGTTTTGAAAACCACTTTAAAATGGCACACACTGTCAAAAGTTCAGAACGCAGCAAATTTTGTTTCTTTTATTAAAAAGGGAGAGTTAGTCAATGCAAAGATGAGTAAGAGCTTAACATTATGACTCACAGCATAACAGCAGTGAGACCAATTACAGAAAATATCATGAAAGCATTGCATTGATTAGAGAAGCACTCAGCACTCACACACAGTGCATAGTGTATCTATGAAGTGCTGGAGAAAATGACATTACAGGGCTTTCAGCTGTCTTGCCAATGTACACCGTACAGTAGGTACAATCCACATTTCATGTTGATGACTCCATATCGAGTGTTGCTCCCTCCCTTACATTACACAGAATTAGACTACCAGCAGGTGGCATGCTGGAGGTATGGATGCAAAGTCCTTGTTGTGAATCACTTTGAGTCTCAGTTGGATTAAGTGGATTGTATTATGTTGGAATGATGTGAGGTTACCTGATATGATGTGATAACCAACCTTATCATCACTACATTACATGAACTTCTAGGAAGTAAACATGTTTCAGGCACCGTTTCATTACAATAACTTGAAAATACTTAACTTTTCAAATGAACTATGAGAAGGAGCACTGCAATATGAGACGACAGGAAACAAAGTTCAAGTCCAAGTAACTCCCTTCAACCAATGCACTTTCTCTGATTCTATGCATCAGATAGAAAAAATGTGGCAAAGATCCATCCCTTAGCAACAAAATGAGCCAAGAGGATAGAGAATGACAAAGGCCATAGGCAAAAATGCTGCCACACACTTTTTATTGAGGACAGGTATGTCACTTTAACTTTTGTAAGCCAAATTTTGCCTGGGACAAATAAAGTTAATTAGTTCATTCTATCTAAATATTCAAGTTCTTAAAGTATTTTCTTCCACACCGCTTCATTTCACAAATCACTTAATTGCTTTACAAGGAAAAAATATGAAGGCCTCACCTAGAAAGAGAGGACATGTGCACATTGTCCAGTGGTACTAATGCCACTTCCATCTGAGTAATGTTTAGTTTAAACAGACTTTATTGAAATGTCTTCCAACCTCAGTCCTCTTTAAATTGTTTGTTTAAACTTCTTATAAAAAATATAGCTTGTTAGGACATTCAAAAAATCTTTCTGGTGTGATGACACTGAATGGGGGGGGGGGGGGGTGTCTATCTGGCATAGGTTTGGAGAATGAGGGCTACATTAATATTGGCAGTTAAAGGGCACTTCTACATGCCAGTGTGCCAATGAAGAGGCAGCCAAGTGCACTATGATAGATAGATAGATAGATAGATAGATAGATAGATAGATAGATAGATAGATAGATAGATAGATAGATAGATAGATAGATAGATAGATAGATAGATAGATAGATAGATAGATAGATAGATAGATAGATAGATAGATAGATAGATAGATAGATACTTTATTAATCCCAAGGGGAAATTCACATACTCCAGGAGCAGCATACTGATAAAATAAAGTGGTAGGAGTGATCAGAGAAATAGAGAAAAAGGTAGAAATATAAAGTTGTACACGGAGCCTATGCCTCGTCTTTGTGAATAATGTCCAGAAAGTCTATATGCAGAGGTCATCAAAGTGTGAGAGAGATCTTGGATGAAAGGCAGGAGGCCTGGTAAATGTGTTTCAAATCCGCAAATGACAGTAAAGCCTATGTCACATTTTTCAATGATTTTTCAGTCATTGCCTTCATTTACATAATCTTAGGCAGTCAAAGGCAATTGGTGGCACGCTCCCGTAAAACCATTCGTCTAATGTGACATGCCTAAAGGTTGAGACCAACTAGTCTGTGACTGACTAGGGTAAAATTGAACAAGTTTGATTTTCTCATTAGTTGGTGGTGTGGACTGTGTACGCTGGAGAGCTGACAACCAAATTAACCAATGAATGCTCCTCTGGA
This sequence comes from Erpetoichthys calabaricus, assembly GCF_900747795.2. Lineage (NCBI taxonomy): Eukaryota > Metazoa > Chordata > Cladistia > Polypteriformes > Polypteridae > Erpetoichthys > Erpetoichthys calabaricus. Next base: position 278,871,772 of record NC_041395.2, read on the forward strand.
AGAACAATGGATAGACTGTAGCGACAAGGAATAAGAAACACACATCTGTCTGATGTCTTTTGTTTTATGTACCATAACAGAATGAAAAAAATAAGTAAAGGGAAGAGACTGCTCTTGAACCTGCTGCAGCTGGTAACTCTACATAAAATGCCACTCTGTCAAGAAACACACTATTGGCTGTCAGAAGAAGGGGCAACCACGACTGTGCTAGAAGATTAGTGCTTGGTCGGTAAATGTGAAATGGGTTGCATTTTTCATTTGTATAATTTGACATGGTGTAGTGACAAGATCGGCAACTCTAATTGGTGAATCTGATTGCAAAAAGTCCAGTAATGTGATGTTGGCTTTAGGAGATCCAGTTTAGGGCACAGTACAGACAACTGGTACCCAGAAAGTCAAAATGGTTACCAAAATCTTTAAGGACTGCTCAGGGTGGAATAGTATCAGGGACAATCAGAGAGCAGTAAGTGGCAATAAGGTTTCTAGGCCTTCCCTACATTAATAAATGTTGCGTAGGGTTTAAAGGTCACTCCCTGTTAGAATATCCCCAGAGTTTAAAAATCATTTGCGCAAGGTGTTGCAGGCAAGGAGGAAGAAAAGTGGAGGAGATGGGCAAAGAACTGCTTTGTGATACAGAGATGGTGAGTAAGCCAAGCCTGACAGACGGGGGGAACAGACACCATTACAAATTCATTGCTGGTTTTGCTTTGCGACTTTGTGTTTCCCCTTATTGTGCATTCATGTAATTTCTCTTTAGGAAAAGGAACATTCTGGCACATTTTTGTCTCTTTAGTATAAAATCCTGGGTTGAATCGACCACTAGGTGGCACTCCCCATCACAGCATTTTACATCACTGAATATATCAATAAAATCTAACATGCTTTGACACAAAAACAATTTTTTCTAATAAATATAAACAAAATAAATTAATGTAGGATTGAGTTTTGATGACTTTTGAATAACAAAATACCAACTTGCTACAAAAGCCTAGAGAAACTCAACATTACTCAGAAGGAAGTAGCATCAGTACCAGTGGGCATTGTAAGACAGTAGCAGATTTTGAAAGACATCAAATTTCAATTGATGTGTCATACGACACGCAGGTATTGTCTACAACACAAAAACATCGATTGAGCAGCATAGAGCAGAGGCAAGACTTCAAAATGAGCTAAAGCATTTATTTGTTTGGCTTTTTTGTACTCATGTAAAGGGTTAAACCCTTTAACACTCCCACATCTGAGGAGAAGCTGCCTGTATAGCAAATGCTTAAAAGTGAAAGGAATTGTGGCCTGTTACAGAACAACATAACATGGCTGAGTCTGGTAACAATATGTTCTTGTTGTGCTCTCCTCCATGTCTTACAGTTTCAGATTAAAATATACAAGAAAATGTCTAAGCAATCTTAGAAGACAGATAGATATCTAGATATATAGATCTGGCAGGCAGTGTGGTGCAGTGGTTAAGGCTTTGGACAACAAACTTGGAAGTTGTGGGTTCAAGTCAAATTATTGACACTGATACCATGAGCAAGTCAATTTGCCTTCCTCTGATCCAATTGGAAAAACAAAAGAAATCTACCTAAATGCATCTCTCAGATGTTGTAAGTTACCTTGGATAAAGGTATCAGTCAAATAAGGGTTGCCTGTCTGTCACCCCTTGAACCTCGGTCTTGGTCGTAATCGACATCTTATGCCGTGATGTGCATAACACAATCCATAAACTGGAAGTGTAGGCTAAATCAGGCACATAATTGGGCTTCTGGTCCTTCACACAACAAACAGTGACGTGCCAATGGCTGATAGGAAAAAAACAAATATGCATGTATGTGCCATGACTCACAGGAAAAGAACATCGATGACATCTGCTGACAGTGAGGCACATTGCTCAGGTCAATCACACATGTGTACGCTACACACTTATGCCACAAAAAACAATATGATCTGCCAACTCAGCTTGGCTTCACCCCAAAAAAGTGGGAGCCATTTCACTGATGACGAATGAGAAATGATGAGATGGCATGACACTGCCACACATGCCAAAGCAAGAGATCAGCTTGAATATGGAACCGTTCAGCCACAGTACAGACTAACCAGAAGAAGAGCAGTAGCATCTGCTCTGCAATAAGTGCAATATACACAATGCAAGCTTTAACGAAGAACTACAAACAAAACATTATAACTTTCACAGGGCATACAAGAACAAACTGTTTACAACATATAAGTGATATCAACATCTGCGAGTGTCACGAGAAAATAATGGAATGCACTTCTTACAGGACACAGAATGCAAAAATGAGAACAAGAGAGACACGCATGCTGACAAATGTGCAGTACTTTAGACATTTCATGAGCACTACTTAGGACTGCAAAAGAAAGTCATACACGACCAAAGAACTGGAGGTGTGGGCTTCAGGTTTTAGGCAAGTCATGCATTCCAAGCACAAAACAGTCATACTCGCCTCCAGCTGAGAGAAGCGTACAAAGCTTTTTCTCACTGATTTGTAATACTAGTCATAACATGATTCATAACAGGATTCATAGAAGACCAACAAATGAGAACACCAACATGTTTCAGAAGACACCCTTTTCCCAATTATTTCAAGGTGATGTGTGAATCATTTGCTATCCTCTAACGTCATCCATTTTTCAATTATAAGGGAATGCTGGTTGTCTTGTCAGCTTAAGAACCACCAGTTAACCAAACCTTCATGTTTTTGCAATGTGGGAGGAAACCCACATAATAAATTAAATGAATGCAAAAATTTCACAGCATGGGTAATGAAACCAGGAATTGTACCCAGGTCTTTAAAGTAGGGGCAGAGTTTTGGTTCTGTGCTGGCATTTGGAAGGTTGCCGGTTCGAATCCCGTAAATGCCTGAAGTGACGCTACTCCATTGGGCCCTTAACCTGTAATTGCTTTATCCTGGGTATGCCGTTAATCTGCATCCAGCCCTGCAAGCAGGTCCTCCAACTTACACTGAAAACTTGGGGGTTGGTGGCAGGATTGGCACCACGGTACAGCCACTGTAAAAAACCTCACACTGTTCCAGTGTGGTGCTGAGGTGTCACTTGCTGCTTTCGGGTCCCAATCCAGGTGGTTTGCTGTGTTGTGGGTGTGGCAACGTGCTGTCAGCGCCTGCTCCCCAACACCTCTCTCTCTCTCTCTCTCTCTTTGAGGTAGCATTAGTTCCCAATATGGCACCATACTTTGCTACTCTAACTATACAAAATTTCTCTTAACTGTACTTATCCTTAACTGCCAAGCTGAAAATTTTGTATCAAATGGTTTAAGATTCTAAAAAAAGCTTGCAATACAAAAGAATATTGAAAAATATTATGCAACACCAGCAACAGCAATCATCTTGAGAAAGACACGATTCTGTTTAGCTGCCTGTCATATACTGTACAATACTAGCCGGTCTGTCTCTTGACAATGGAATCCTCTCTGGTCTTCTCACTTAATTCCATCCATGGTCGCATTTTTAATGATCCTTTATTTTTTACTTATTGATGACCCTGAAAGTAGTACTAACTATACTGAGTTTTTCTCAAGAATTTTTGCACAAAGTTTCTTGAATTGAGAGCATAACTAAACTAGAGGAAACAGAAACAGTTAAGCTGGTTTGTGTTTTCTATTAAATAAAATGAAGTTACAGTATGGATTTTAACAATTCTTATTTATCATGGTGCCACAGAGTGGTTGGTCAGACGTGCAAATAAGATTTTCACTGGGCTGTGTACATGTGACAACACTATGACTACTGCTACTAGAATAACAATATAACATGACATTTTCAGAACCACAGATGGTTAGAAAAACAAGCTGTCATTATTTAGGGACATACTGTTTGAGACAAATAATGTGACGTTGCTGTTGAAAAAAAAGTGTCACAACAAGAACAGGAAGGAGTCACAAAAAGGTTTGGGGTAGCCACCCGTATATTGTAGGTGGTTGCAGACAAAGTAATGCAACTGGTTTCATGGAGATCAGAACAGAACTGATGCATTTAAGGAGAGGCAGAGGAAGTGATGTCATCGGGGTCGGAAGTGGAAGTGATGTCCTCGGGGTTGGGACCGGAAGTGACGTCATCAGGACTGTGACCAGAAGTGGCATCATCAGGACTGGAACCGGAACTGATATCTTCGGGGCCAGGTGCAACTTCCCGAAAATGGTCTGCAGGAGAAGAAGAGAAAGGGTTAATGCTCTCTAACCTCTCATGGTCCGGCATGGAATTTCCCTCATTTGAGCCCTTTAGCTGCCTCCCATGCACATGTATGTGAGAAAAAGAGCAAAGATTTTCTGACAGTAAAGTCTGTCAGGGTGCAGAACTTGTGCTTATCTTTTTTGCTCACCCTTAGTAAGTTCAGCCATTGTTTTTGAGAATTGAGTGAAGATGCTGGACTAATCTTAATTGCATCCTACTGTTCTCCTTTGGCAAGTGGTCAGTCAGTGGACAAAACCTGTGTACAAGTACAATACAACACAATACAACTTATTTTTGTAGAGTGGTCTTCAGTGAGTGCAGGTGCAGAATGCTATGAACAATTCTCAGTTAAAATACAAGTATAGATTACCCTAATTACTAAATACAGAACTAGTACACATATAAATCAGTCAGGTCACAAGACATAGAAAGATGGCTGAAATGAAAGGCTGCACCATGGAAATGAAAGACTTAATTTTTGTTTTGCCTTCTATCCAACATTGCAAAATCGAGACAAATGCTATGAACATGCAGAAAAACCTTTGCAAGTATTTATAACTTCTAAAGTAGAATAATTGGATGTTAAGCCACCTCTATTAATAATCTTCAGTTGGTTCAAAATGCAGCAGCCACTGTACTCCCTGGAACCAGAAAATTTGATCACATTAGTCCAGTGTCATCTAGACTTCACTGGTTACCTGTAAAATTGCTTATTGATTATAAAATCCTTCTCCTAATCTATATAGCTGAAAAAGGACTTGCCCCAGAATAATTATGCAACCTACTGCTGAAATACTGTTCAGCACGACATTGTAGGACAAACTGGGCATTGCCAATTCTGCTAAGCTTTAATGGCATACCAGGCCTATTAAGGCAGCAGATTTAAAGGACATCCATCCCCACGAAACCCCCACTTACTTTCCATACGAAGCGACTGAACTCCTGCTTTTACAAGGATCTGCCGGCACTTCATCTCATATCAAAAGTGTAAATTGGAGTTGAATTTACATCTCTCCAGAGGCCCCTCTGCAGACCTCTTGAGCCAGAAGGTGCGAAATGGACTCATGCAAGAACAAAGAGCAATCATTCGAGGAATGAAAATTGATAACAGAACTTGTCCATGAGGATACACTGATCTTGTAACTGGAAATGACTTTTATCCAATCAAGAGCAGTTACTGTACATATTCCCTTAAAACTAGTCACACTCATCCCATCTAGAATTATTGTCTCTGATTTTCTCTAATCATTCTCAGTTAACTACCTAGAAATTCTCTTACAGCACCCTTTCTGGAATTCTCTGAAGGAGAGAGAACTCCCCAAAATGACTGAAAACCTCTGAAACCAGCTCTCTGAAACTAACACTTGATGAACTGTTTTCTGTTTGGGGAGCAGAGAACTGACAGCCTCTTTCGGAGATCAGAAATTGACAATCACTTTATGAAGCAAAGCTGTATGCCAGTGGGCTAAAAAGGCTAGGAAACAGCCATTACTTCAAGTAGAGAACTTCAGCATCTAAAGTCTTGTGCTAGAAAAAGAAGTGCTTTTTCCAATGAAGTTGACGAAGACACAGTCAAGAACCTATCAGCAGAAAGCAAGACGAGAAAGGAGCATCACAGAACACCAAAGAGACAAAGGATCATGCAGCAAGGAGAAAGATAGCACTCCAACTCAAGATGAATCCTCCACTTGAACCCGGAGCAGCAAAAAAGCAACAAATCCACACAACATAAGACATCATCTATAAAAACCTGGTATCATAAAACTATTTATCTGTGCCAAGATAAAGTAAAGCTCTAAATACCAGTAAACAGCCAGCCTATCTATTATATGTTTATCTGTTTAGTCTTTCTGTGTACTGACTTATATGTCAACATATGTCTGCAGTTATCATATTTCTATAATCCTTGTGTTTATCAATAAATTGAATTATTCCACTTCTTAAAATAAGTGCACATCAGCTACCTTGATATATGTCTAAAGGCCGGAGATAACCTTTTACAGCAGTGAAAGCTAAGGTACATAAATTAGGAGCCATGCCAAATTTTTTTGATTAATTACCGGTATTGCAAAGGCAGAACTGATGAATTTTAACGTAATTAATCAATTATCTTTATCATTTCCAACATTTATTGGCATTCCTCTGGGTGGATGTCTTAATTAATTATCAGTGTCTACAACAGATTTGCATCACAATTCTGGTCATACAGTAGTACCAGGAATTAGAAAATACTCAGAAGGGGCAAAGCCCTCTGTTATAGAATCCCCCAGCTCAGAAACAGATTTCCTGCAAATGTTCGGAGATCAGCCATTGTGTCAATTTTTAAGTGCAGTTTAAAAGCATGTTTATTTAATCTAACGTATAGTTAATTATTTGATGTCAGCCCTTCTAACACATCAAGGTTTGAGAAAATTTGGGAACTGGGCCATAAAGAAATTTTGAAGAGTGGGTTACTGGAGCTATCGCCTCTCTGTTGCTGCAATGATGGAGAGGTATTGATGGTACAGAAAGCCATTTTTCTTCTCTCCTTTAGTTAGGGATACCGGAGCCAACTATTACACTCAAAAATAATAACATTATGGAATGAATAGTCAACTCAAATGTTCCTAACACGCTCAAGCTATCCTGGAATCTGCACCTTGAGGTCTTTTTAGCGCATGCCAACCTGTCATCCTGGGAGTTTGTGCCAAAGACTAGTGTGACTAACAAAACCAGAAAAGGTCTTGTACTGAAAGATCTGCAGACCCATCTCAGCTCCTCCCATCACAGATCTCCAAGTGATAGACGTCGTTTCTTGATGTACTCATTTAATATGAGACCAACGACTGTAACAGCCATCTAGCTCTGAGAAGAGGACTGTGGGCATTCTGCTTTCTGTCTTGTATTTACCCTGTTTTTTGACACCCATTGCATGCCCAACCTCTCTGGAAGGAAGTCTCTCTTTGAATTGCACTTCCAAAGATTTTTCCTGTCTTCTTACAGAGATGAGACTGTGTGGACTTGTCGATTAAATAGTTAAAGCCCATCAAGGCATACCGTGTGAGTTTGGGCTATATAAAAATAAATTACTGTTATTGTAAAGAAGCAGATGTATTCACTTCTAGAATTGAAACTGCATTTCTGGCAGTTCACTTTGTGCCAACCTTCTCAGCTTCTCTAAGATTTGACTGACTTGTTATTAAATTTTAGGGTTCAATGGCTTAAACACTGCCATGACATGTGCTCATTTTCATGCCTACACTTGCATCCAGCTGCAGACCCACACCTTATGCCTTCAGGCAGGGTAAAAGTGAGACACAAGCTTTAATTTTTTGAGACTAGTTAACATACAGCGCGACACAAGGACCCGTAGGGCCAACCCATTACTACAATTGTGTCCTTGATCTTGCACAGTCATACTATCTACAGCTTAGTGCAAATTTTACATTGGTTTAATGTTCGTGATAAAGAATTATAGATATGCTTGTGTTTTTTAGATTTCTATTTACTTAGTAGGGTGGCATGGTGGTGCAGGTGGTTTAGTTCCTTGCATGGAGTTTGCATGTTCTCCCTATGACTGTGTGGGTTTCCATCGGGTGCTCCGGTATCCTCCCACAGTCCAAAGACATGCAGGTTAGGTGTATTGGCGATCCTAAATTGTCACTAGTGTGTGTGTGCCCTGCGGTGGGTTAGCACCCTGCCTGGGACTTGTTCCTGCCTTGTGCCCTGTGCTGGCTGGGATTGGCTCTGGCAGACCCCCGTGACCCTGTGTTAGGATATAGTGAGTTGGATAATAGATGGATGGATGTACTTATTATGGTTTACACACAAGCGATAAAGCATTTGCAGCATGTTCGTGGCTCCCAGCTTGTCAGTGGGAACTGTGCTCCATCAAAATGAATTAAACTGAAAAGGTGCTCCACTAAAGAGAAATGACTGATATTTATTAGCACTGTGTAACCGGATTCCTCACACATGACAATCAATCTAATAAGCCCCCAACATTTTACTGAATGTACTCTTGGACGTTTTTAATGGATCGTCATTTGTCAGTCAGTCAGTCATTTTCCAAGCCGTTATTTCCTAACATAGGGTCAGAGGGGTCTGCTGGAGCCAATCCCAGCCAACACTGGGCGCAAGGCAGGAACAAATCCCGGGCAGGGTGCCAGCCCACCGCAGGACACACACACACACACCCACCCACACACCAGGGACAATTAAGGATTGCCAATGCACCTAACCTGCATGTCTTTAGACTGTGGGAGGAAACCCACGCAGACACGGAGAAAATATGCAAACTCCACGCAGGGAGGACCCGGGAAGCGAACCCAGGTCTCCTTACTAGTAGGCAGCAGCACTATCACTGCACCACCGTGCTGCCCTGATCGCCATTTATACACTTCCTAAATAATTAAAAGATAACATGAGCTCTGCCTCTTTTCAGAAAATGAGAAGGTGTGGGATTCTTGTGTGGGTGTTAGGTGAGATTCTGCCCCTTGTCATTTTCACAGTGTAAACAAGACGAATTTTACAAGTTCAGACACCCTCTGCATGTACTGGATGACATCCATGGGAGCGTCCTTCCAATTTTTTTTATAACTCAGCTAAGAAAAATGGTCACAGTTAAAGCCGAAAATAAAGCTCTGTAATTACAAAGGCAAATACATTACTGAAAAGATTAATTAGGGTGCCTAAAGGTAAAAATCGTCATCATCACCATCGACATTGTAAGCTGTGGAAAGTCAGTGTGTTAAATGACCTGTGCAACATAATTGTGTGTGGATAAAAAATTCCTGAAGATTGGAAAAAGAAGTGTGCTCAAATTGAGTACACAAGGCAAAGGTGCAATCCATTAAGGCGTGGGCCGTATGGAGCAATCCAAGGCAAAAAAGAAGATTACTATTTAAAAAAAAAAGCCAAAACACCATGGTGGTGCAGTAGTTAGCACTTCTGCCTCACAGTTCCAATTTCAATCCTAGGAACTGTTGGTGTGGATTTTGCATGTTCTCTTATTGTGTGTGTGGTTTCCTTCCAGGTTCATCATCTTCCATTCACCTCCTAAATTAAGGGTGTGGGTTTGTGCTCAAGTGAGGCCTGTAGTGGATTAGTGCCTCATCCAGGCTTGGTTCTTGCCTTGTGCCCAGTTTTGATTGAGTAGGCCTCAGCCCCTGAAATGGATTAATCAGACACAATAACTGATGGATGGAGAAAAAAGACAAAAGTTCTTCAGAAGTGGGGCAACAGAGCAATCTATATGCTCAGCACATATTACAGGATATTTGACAACTTTTATGCCAAATTTAACTCTTCTGACAAATCCAAAATGGTGCCTGGCAAATGCAGCTTGGTATTAAAGGATTAATTTGCCAGATTATCCTGAAATATGTGATTAATTTGAACCTTCTTGATTTACTCAAAAGCCAGCTGCCGCCACCCCGTTTTCAAGTTATAAATTAAAAACATGTATGTGGTTGCACATGTGCGCATAACTGCAATACGCAGGTAAGGGGTCACCTCCACCCAAGCGCCTGATGTGTTGTGGCCACTAATGCCACATCCTCTTCATTCACAGACTGAAGGATGAGGCTCAAGATGAACTCTGACGTCACTTTTGTGTTTCGTGTGGAGGTCCTGCCTCTTCCATTCGGGAAACCTATTTAAAGAATGGCGCTGGATGGAAGTTGGCATTCACTAGCAAACATGCATCCAAGTGAGACAAATCTGCAGGAGGAGAAATACCTCATTAATTAGGAAGTGTACAAAGTGCCTTCAAACTTGGCCTGACAGACGGCTTGGATTTTCCACTGGACTTTCCTTTTCCTTTTGATTTCACTCTCATTAAACAGTGTTCCACAATGTACCTCAGTCCTTTATGATCTCCTTCTTATTTATTGTTTTACAACATATATAAAAGCTGACTTCTGTCTGTTCAGCTGTTAAATTTTTGGGTATATTCAGCATTAATGTTTGTGATGCACCCCCTATCATTTTTCACTCCAACAGATGGGCATTACAAGCTTTAGCAGTGCTGTTCAGAATTCTATACCAAATGCCATTTACTTGAAGCAACCAGACAAATAACTGGCACTGTAACTTAATAAAGATTAAACATTTAAAAAGATGAAAAATAAAGGAAATACCAAAGAATGACAGAGGGAGTACTAATCTCATTTGAGTCCTTTAACATCCGACTGATCTGTCCTCATTAAAATAGCTATATGAGAGGAGTAAATGGTATAAATAAATAACAAATTCTATTACCAGCTATAAAGAGCGCATGCTGGCCTCCCAGGACCCAAGTTTGAGACCCTTTACAATCATACCATCAGCTACTACCCTCTGTGTGACAATCAATGGGTTCCAATGAGATTAGTAATTCCTCTATCTGCCTTTTTTTATTTCCTGACACTTCTTGCTATTTAAAATGACCTTTATTAGGTTATATCGACAGTTGTATGCACCATCTGTTGAAATGAAAAGTGAAATAAATTTTAATAGCACAGACAACAAACACCTTCAAGTCAGTGGGTGGTGAGTAATATTGTAGGGATTGCAGACTGCAGTTACATTCTGTTGAATTCATTTCAATTATGTGCCACTTCTGCACTTGAATTTAAATGCTACACCAAGCTAATATTTACTACTTCAAATTTTAGAGTGGCCACTGAGTTTCCAATATGCAAAGCATCTTAACATCACGTGTGAAAGCCTAATGGCCAATGTGAGAAAAAAAAAATTCTGTGACATCCAAGATTACGAGTGTAAATCTACTAATGTGTGATGTTGTTTATGGGAATAATCATTTATTTAGAGCTCCAATAACTGATGACAGACCAAAGGAGGAAAAAAAATATACAACCTGTTGTAATATGTGGGGTCAATTTGGTTTGATTTCCAAAATATTTTGTAGTCTGGAGTCAGGAATTACCTACGATTTCATTACATCATTGACTTAAGGTATAGATTTATTGGATCATTTCTTACATGAAATGAGGTGGTTCACTTTATGACGTAACTACAGTGATCCCTCGCTATATCGCGCTTCGCCTTTCGCGGCTTCACTCTATCGCGGATTTTATATGTAAGCATATTTAAATATATATCGCGGATTTTTTGCTGGTTCGCGGATTTCTGCGGACAATGGGTCTTTTAATTTCTGGTACATGCTTCCTCAGTTGGTTTGCCCAGTTGATTTCATACAAGGGACGCTATTGGCAGATGGCTGAGAAGCTACCCAACTTACTTTTCTCTCTCTCTCTCTTGCGCTGACTTTCTCTGATCCTGACGTAGGGGGATTGAGCAGGGGGGCTGTTCGCACACCTAGACGATACGGACGCTCGTCTAAAAATGCTGAAAGATTATCTTCACGTTGCTGCCTTCTGTGCAGCTGCTTCCTGAAGCGACATGCTGCACAGTGCTTCGCATACTTAAAAGCTCGAAGGGCACGTATTGATTTTTGCTTGTTTGTTTTTCACTGTCTCTCTCTCTCTCTCTCTCTGTCTGCTCCTGACGGAGGGGGTGTGAGCTGCCGCCTTCAACAGCTTTGTGCCGCAGTGCTTCGCATACTTAAAAGCCAAACAGCCCTATTGATTTGTTTGCTTTCCTCTGTCTTTCTGACATTCTGTGCTCCTGACGCGCACTCCTTTGAAGAGGAAGATATGTTTGCATTCTTTTAATTGTGAGACGGAACTGTCATCTCTGTCTTGTCATGGAGCACAGTTTAAACTTTTGAAAAAGAGACAAATGTTTGTTTGCAGTGTTTGAATAATGTTCCTGTCTCTCTACAACCTCCTGTGTTTCTGCGCAAATCTGTGACCCAAGCATGACAATATAAAAATAACCATATAAACATATGGTTTCTACTTCGTGGATTTTCTTATTTCGCGGGTGGCTCTGGAACGCAACCCCCGCGATGGAGGAGGGATTACTGTATTCAACAGCTGATAACATAACTTATTTCAAGAAATGGCCGATTATAAACATAGCCAGAAATATACAGTATATTTCTAAGGAATATGGAGAATTAGAGTGGCAAGAAAAAGAATGTGAACCTTTTGGAACAAATCTCATTTATGTTTAAATTGGTCTTATAGTATGGTCTGATCTTCATCTAAGTTCAAATAATGAACACAGTCTGGTTTAACAACAGTAATAAGATACAAATTATTGTATTGTTCTTGTACATATTGAATTCATCATTCAAACATTCATAGGCGTAGGTTAGGAAACGTATGTGAAGCCCCAGGCTGATGACTTCAACTAAAGCTAACTGGAGTCAGGAGTTAGCAAACCTGGAGTCCAACCAATGAAACAAGATTGGAGGTGTGGTTTAGAGATTGACATATAAACAGGGACACGAACGTTTTGAGTTTGCTATTCACAAGAATTATCTGCTGATGTGAAGCATGCTTTGCAAAAAAGAGACCTCAGAAGATCTACAATCAAAATTTGTTGCTTTGCATAAGCTGGAAAGGGTTACAATATAATTTGAAAGAGTTTAGATACGTTAGTCCACTGTGAGACAAACTTTGTGTAATTGGAAATGATTTAATACGGTGACTAGAAGCGGGCATCCAGCCAAGATGACTTGAAAGGCACAACTTGGAATGCTCAATGAGTTGAAAAAGAACCCTAGAGTAATAGCTAAAGGATTGTAGGAATCATTAAAACAGGTAAACATGTCTTTGTTTATGAGTTTACCACACAAAAAACATCAAATAGGCATGCTGTCAATGACAGAATACCACGGAGGAAGCCACTGCTCTCCAAAATAAACACCATGCATGCTTGAAGTTTGCGGAAGGCCATCTTGACCCTTGTTTTGTGGACTGATGAAACTAAGGTTGCATTGTTCTGGATGAATATGCAGCTGTACATACAGGGCTGGAATGGGAAACTTATTCAGGTTGGGAATCCCAAGTCTAACCCAGGCCACACAATATCTTATCAGTTTTCTTGTACAGGCACAGACTCAAAAAACCAACAAACACCATTTTGTCTTGGAATTTCCGATGAATAAGGTGACAGTAAATTCAGCTTTTACACATACATTTAACTTTTAAATATTAGTCTCAAGGCAACCTCTGATAAAGTGAGGAATAACACTTCATAAATAAATAAACCATGTAGTTCTATAATATTTCTATCAAAACAAATGTGCAAAAAGCACTGAACCACAAAAAGTAGTTGTCAGTGGAATCCACGGTACATTGATTATGTTTGCAATTTCAACTTTAAGTCTGGAATGTACACAGCCGAGCCGCTGTCAGTGTCTGGATGGTGATGCTGAATACTCATCCATAAACTTTGAAGTGTTGGTCAAAAAAGATCACTTTGAATTTCTTCAATTGACAAAAGACTCCAAAATGTCTCAGAGCCACAGAATTCTGTCAAACATTTTTTAAAGAACGCACTTAGTAAAGAAAAAACTATGAAACATTTTGTGTAGCCTATTCAGTCACTATCTCATCATAACTCTAAGTTTTAACAGTCAGAGCGCGAGAGATGCACTTTAAAAATACTAAAATAAAGTAAAAAACAAGACACGTTCATTAACAAACTTATCATGAAATAAAGAACAACAGGTACATTTAAAAATACAAATCATTCCACTCACATGCGTGTTTCCTTAATAAAAAAAATAAAACATTTTGTGCAGCATATTCAGTCACTCTGAGTGGAAAAAGGAAAAAAAGCATTAAAAATGTGATGTTACACTTCATTAAAATCTGAAACAAAAATAAAACAAAATAAATACACAGTAACAAACACCAAAACCCATACAACATCCAAATATAATTCAAAGTATATTATAAACTTTTAAACAATCTTCAGATATAACTACAATCACAAAAGCACCAGACGTATGCACCTCTCATCATCTATCTTACTAAACCACAGTTAATTTATGCACGGCGGATGCACCGAGGCGCATGCGCACTGCGGCCTTGGCGCCCGCCCCAGAGTCCAGAGTCAAACGCAGCGGCTTCTCAAAACGCGGCAGAGCCCGCCCCAGAGTCAAACGCAGCGGCTTCCCAGAGTCAGTAGGTGGCGCCCAAATAACACAATGTGCTGCGCAGTGGCGCCCGCCCCAGAGTCAAACGCAGCGGCTTCCCAGAGTCAGTAGGTGGCGCCCAAACAACACAATCTGTACAGTCATGGATACAAACAATGAACGAAGGCACCCACACAAAGACACGGCTTTAGTTCAAATAGGGTTAGTGACTTAAATGGAAACTTTACCATGTCTACGACCTGTGAACTACACCTCAAGTAAAGCGTGCACGCCAGGTTGTACAGCCGCCCGGACGCGACCGCCCACACCACCGCATATACCCTCCATGATATTTCATCACGCAGCGGCTTCCCACCGAGGCGCATATTGCGCCGTGGCGCACGCCCCAGAGTCAAACGCAGCAGCTTCCCAGAGTCAGTAGGTGGCGCCCAAACAACACAACCTGTTCACTACACTTGCTCTAATCCACTGTGCCAGTAATATAGATCCCAGCAGTCGGTGTCAGCAAAGGCAACAGAATCACGTCTCCATTAAACGAAACCGCTTTAGTACAGATATGCGTATTGAATTAAATGACATTTCCCCAGACGCACCCACCCTCCATGATATGTCATCCATCCAGATATCGGACGGAACAGAAACTGATTGCCATTCTTGGATTTCCGATTCGCTAGCGAATTGCGGGCTTACTTGTAGCACTCCTGTTTAACTGTCAAAGCGCGAAGTCAAAACTTGACTTGAACAAAAACCAGAAACCCTCCAACATTAAACTGAAAGGATTTGTGCACACTGCAGAGCAATAACGCCTGCTTGTTTTCCAGTATAATAACATTATATAATTTCACCATTAGTTTATTTCACTGGTTGCTCTGAATGCCAGGCCAGGCCAGGACTGCAGGCCACCGGGAAAGCAACCGCAGATTGTAAACGTCAATCCAGCTCTGTGTACATATGGTATAAAAAGAGCATTGCATACCAACATGAAAACATCATCCCAATGGTGAAGTATGGAGTAGGGCGCATCATGAGTTGGGGCTGCTTTGCTGAATAATGTCAGGGAGGTTGCCTGCCGGCTGAAGCTAAAGCAGGGCAATGACCATAAACATCAAAGTAAATCTGCTACAGAATGGCTTTTAAAAAACAAAAAGAATGAAAATCTGCCTTTTGGAGGGGCCCAATCAGAGCCCAGATCTTAACCCTGTAGAGATGCTATGGACTGACCTGAAAAGAGCCATTCACACAAGACATCCTAAGAATATGGCTGAGCTGAAGCAGTTTCGTAACGTGGAATGGTCCAAAATTCTTTCTGAACATTTTGCAGGTCTGATCAACAGCTGCCAAAGCACTTATTAGAGGTCACTGCTGCCAAAGGAGGTTCAACCGGTTATTATGGGTTCACTTACGTTTTTTCAAAGCACACTGTATTTGTTTTAGAGGTGTGTTCAAGAAGGACATGAGAGATTATAATTGTGTGTTTAGGGCTTAAGCATGCGGTGTTTATTTATACCTCTGACTTAGAAGAAGATTAGATCACCTTTTATGGCCAATTAATGCCAAAAAAACAGGTCATTCCAAGTGGTTCACATACATTTTACTGCCACTGTGTATTCATTTTCTTAATACAAGAGTGTAACATCTTAAAAGTATGTGAGCAAGTTTAAGAAATGTGTTTAAGTGCTCATAACAACTTCTTCACTTTACAAATGTCAGTCATTTATCGCTTAGGGCTTTACCCCAGCCCTTCTTTCAAGGCTGATTTGCGTGTGAGTGCCCAGCTAAATATGTTGCTTAACAAACAAACCCATATGGCAGACACACGAAGGAGGTGTGGGCAGGGACAACCAGGAAAGCACCCTCTGTGAGGTGATGAAATGTCATATTTTTGCCTATGTAAACAGATTCTTAAGATTTGCTGTTGCTCCATTTAGTGGATTTCAGTCTTGGGTGGTATGGTGGTGCAGTGGTTTGTGTTGCCGTTACAGATTCAGGAGACTGGGTGTGAATTCTGGCCCAGCCACAGTCTGTGTGATGTTT
Source organism: Erpetoichthys calabaricus (assembly GCF_900747795.2). Classification (NCBI taxonomy): domain Eukaryota; kingdom Metazoa; phylum Chordata; class Cladistia; order Polypteriformes; family Polypteridae; genus Erpetoichthys; species Erpetoichthys calabaricus. The sequence goes on from NC_041395.2 coordinate 278,888,005, forward strand.
GCACAACCTTTCTGTGCCTCTGCTAGTTTCCTCAAACGACCCAAAGATATGTGAGACTTGTAAGTGAATGTACCCTGCAATGGACTACTTTCACATTCAAGGCTGGTTCAAGCCTTGTGCCCAGTGTTGCTAACCGTAACTCTGAACTGGAAGGAATAGTTTTTAGAAAATGAATAAACTAATTTTAAATACGACTTGTTTATTTATTATTTTTATTTCTCCCCTTCTTTTGCCTTTCTGACCTTGCTGCTCTGTCTTAATACCATTAAAGAACTGTTAACTTGCCTTGTGTCAGAGGGGGACATTTTTTTTTGTGCATTGGGTGGTTCCATTAGGCACCCATTGTTGGGACTGGGGGGTGAGAAGTTAAAAGGCTGTCTGTACTTATTAATGGGGTTTGCTGTCTTGCAAGGGAGTCACTGCTTTGAAGTCTGGCCTTGGAGGATGCCTGTATTTACCTGGCTTGGAAATATTGGTTCCTAATCAGCATATCTGTACTTATTAATGTTTGGTAACCATACATTTTGTTAACTTGTGTTTTCATTAATTGTTAAACCCAGGCAATTTAGATGTGCCATTGATTAATCTGTTTGTCCAGGACTGACAACAGCAGTGACTGAAGTAAATATAAACTCCTGGGCAGCAGAAGGCAGGAGCGACAGACCACAGGAAACGCTGCCAAGACACTCGGACAGGGCACAGGGGCTCGCAGGCCGACAAGGGTACCTGGCTGGCACGACGTGAGGCACAAGGACGGCAACACTTCCAGGGAGGAAGAGACAGCTCCACAAACAGACGCCGGATGTGGGTTCAGCGAGAGAGGGAATCTGCATGAAAGGACCCAGCAAAGCTGACAGACGAGAAATGAGGCGTGCCTAGGTCCCAGCAACACAAGGAGCCCAGAGTGGAAGAAAAAGGGACAACGAAGAGACGCTGACAGGGATTCAACAATTTGACACAACTTCTGTAGGGGAACGAGTGTCCGGGGAACAGAGTGCATCCATGGACAGTTGAACGATTAAGTGTTGGGGTAACACAGTGCACAAACTGGACTCTGCACCACTAAGGGTTGTATCCTCCAATTCTTGTTTTTACGAAATTTTAGAGTGTGGACTGTGTATTTTCCTTTTAAAAAAAGGAAATTAATTTCTGATATGTTTAGGTTCTGTTATGTTCGTTTATCTTTTTAATGTACCTTATATTGTCTTGTACAATAGAACTTACTGTTGCTTTTTTCTGAAATTACTGTTCTTTCATTGTTTGTTTACTCACCGCCCAATTTAAAGAAACCTGTGTGTTATTATTGGTAAATTTCAGGAGTTCCCAGTCTCTTGATAAAACTGGGTGGCGTAGTTGGATATTTTAATGGTGTCAAAGTTAGATTACCTATAAGTGTGACCAGACACCTGTGACACTTGATTCTTCTGGCCTTTGCCCTTGTCATGACTTCTTTTTCTCAGAGTTTACTTTGGTAACTCTCTGGAAACCCTCAAACTATCAATCTGCCTGTACTGGAGATGGGTTGGGAAGCATTTCTAGATGGGGCAACAGTTTGGTATAGGGCACAGATTCACAGAGAATTTGGATGTAGTGAGAAGCCGAGCAAAATGACACCTTTTATTGGCTAACTTAAAAAGATTACAAGACCAGCTTTCGAGGCAACTCAGGCCCCTTCTTCAGGAAAGATTGGGCCTGAGTTGCCTCAAAAGCTGATCTTATAATCTTTTAAGTTAGCCAATAAAAGGTGTCATTTTGCTTGACTGCTCACTACATCCATAATGGCTAACACGGTACAACACCCTAGTATTACAGAATTCGGAGTTATCTTTCAGATATAGATAGAAAAATGGAGCACTGAGAGAAAATCTTTGCAGACTGTGTGTGCTACACTAGCTACACTAATCATTGGGGCATTGTGTGTTTTGTAGTCTGCCAGTTGCCATATTTCTTTTTGGCCAGATTTGGAGTAGCCTACTAAGTGGCAAAACACACAATAATGTCAATACTTGCACTCCTTTGATAAGCCAAATCTTTTTTTAATTGGCCTCGGATTTTTACACCAGGTCCTTACCCTGGACCTAAAAGCCAGATGCAGGTCTATTTGAAATGTTTAAGCATTATATAAATTATTACAATTTAAATGTATTAGTGAAAGAGCTACTATATATTTCATGAAAACATTATGACTCATTGAAAAAAAAGTGGAATCATGCTTATTTAGGGAAGTCTAGCAATTTATTTCCTTTAAAGAACAGGAACGGAAAAAACAAAGCACCATAAATAGAAAGTTGTAAGCAACTTTTGCTGGGAGGGCCATGAACTCCTTAACCGTGACTTGAACACATGACAAAACTGCAAGTTGCAAAGTTAATGGATGGATGACATGAGAAAGAATAGATACAGCTGAATTATTATTTTCAACCAGGCAGCAATGTCCATAGGTATGATTTGTGGTATGCATTCTATTAATGATGCTCAGTGCAAAAATGTGCCGAATTTTCTGCTCTAGTTATAAAAATTTAAACCTTTTAAGAAATATACTTTAAACATGTGGGCATTTGAAATAATTTTGTGTCACATTCTGTGGAAAACACCGCTTTGAAAGTGTAATTTACTTAGCATGAGGATGTACTGTATTAGTGACTATACTGTTACCCCACTCACATATTTTGTCAAATAATTTTGTAGCTCATCCACAACTTACATTGACTCGTAATGTTGAAAGGCAGGGTTTAAAAGGCCTGGATGTAGACAGGTGTCAAAACATCCATATTACTAACCGAGAATGCTAAACCGGATGATGGACGCAGGCACATCCGGCCATGGGCCGTAGCTGCAAAAAGACGTACTGCGCCGGCGCAACAAACAGTCCGCGAGAGTCGGCTGAGGACCCGAGAAAGGCGGACAAAAGAGGGCGAGAGAGGCGGATGAGGGTCCGCGAGAGACGCAGGCGCAAAAAGAGTCCGACAGGAGCACAGAAAACAGGAGTGAGCACATACAGAAAGGAGTCACAAAAATGAGGCTCAACAAGCACCAAAATAAGGAAAAAAAACATTAAAGAGTACTCAAACGAGGGGAAAGCACGAAACACATTGCACACGAAACTAAACACCAAAAAAAAAGAACAGACGAGCGCACAATAGCAAGGCATGACCATACCCCCCCCCCCCCCACCCTACAGGCACGGGACGGGACGGGACACACACCAAGAGTGGGATTCAACAAGCCCATGGAAGACCAAAAAAAAGAACACAAAACCGCCCCACAGACCCTACAAGCAAGGGACGGGACACACACAAAGAGGGGGAGAGAGGCGGATGAGGGGCCGCGAGAGACGCAGGCGCAAAAAGAGTCCGACAAGAGCACAGAAAACAGGAGTGAGCACATACAGAAAGGAGTCACAAAAATGAGGCTCAACAAGCACCAAAATAAGGAAAAGGCACATAAAAGAGTACTCAAACGAGGGGAAAGCACGAAACACATTGCACACGAAACTAAACACACCAAAAAAAAAGAACAGACGAGCGCACAATAGCAAGGCACGACCATACCCCCCCCACCCTACAGGCACGGGACGGGACGGGACACACACCAAGAGGGGGATTCAACAAGCCCATGGAAGACCAAAAAAAAAGAACACAAAACCACCCCACAGACCCTACAAGGAACGGAGACGTGAACAACGCGCAAATGAACTGACAGAAAAAAAAAGCAAGACGCGAAAAGCGCAAAGCTCAAATGACCGACATACAAAAACGGACAAGGCTCGATACAAACAATGCACGGCGTAGACTGAAACGGACTTTGCACAAAGCCGAGGCGAATAGAAAAAAAGAAAAAAATAGCGCGTCACAAATAATGGACATGCAACAAAAAGGCAAGCAACCGCAAAAAGCAAAACATGCCCGTCGCGGTCATCAACGCCACGCACCTGTTAAACGCTTACGACAATTGGCTGAAAACGCCTTCAATAAGGAATCCACTATTGAGGAAAATTCATTGGGATTAATGAATGTCATTTGTAATCATTGTCATTTACTTAACTTCACAGAAGAAACAACTGGCAATACAAATAATGAATTTACACGTTGTTGTCAAAAAGGTCAGATTACACTGCCTCCTTTACATTCATATCCTGAATATCTAAAGAAGCTTCTAACTAACGATGTGCCTGAAAGTATAAAACTTTATGAACTGTATTAGATCCTACAATAGTTCATTTGCTTTTGCATCTACCGGAGTAAATATCAGGCCACCAAAAGGCAATGGCCCATACTGCTTTCGCATATGTGGACAAATATTGCATCGCATTGGAACAGTGCACCCTGAAACAAATCAACAACGCAAATATGCACAAATCTACATCCTAGATCCGGATGAGGCGATCTATCAATGCATGAACCTTCCTGAAAACAAACAATGCACAAAGCTTATAATGAGAAACGTCACTCATGTCATAAACAATCACCCATTAGCTAAGTCTATAAAAATGCTACATGAAGTTGAAAAGGAGGCAAATACAAAAGCAAATGCAGAAGGTATAGCAGCAACTACAATTGCTTTGGTCTTGATAAAGGACAAAGAACAAGATCCAAGACGATACAATCTGCCTGTCGTTAATGAAGTGGCAATTGTCTTTCAAAGTAAAGATGGTGAGCCTCCATTTCACAGAGATATTGTTCTACATTTACGTCCTGATAAAAACAACACACCTACATTCAAACGCATAGACATTTGCTTTCCGCTTCTTGATACTTTAACATACCCCATATTATTTCCAACTGGACAGGAAGGATTGGCTCTTATGCTCCTTGGGTATACATTGGAAAACTTCCATTTACCAAATGTTCCAGATTCCTTACCGGATATAAATTACACACCTATTGATCTACAACAAGAAGAACGAATTGCACAAACTATGCTTTCCTCTTTAAATGAATTACAATCTGATGCTTTTCAACAAATTATTCATGCCACGGAGGACAACAGCCCTATACCCAAATGCTTCTTTCTTGACGGCCCTGGAGGAAGCGGAAAAACATACCTTTATGAAACACTTATACATTTCTTTGCTGCAAGACAACAGATGATTATCGCATCTGCTACAACCGGAGTGTCAGCAAATCTGTTAATAAATGGTCGTACATGTCACTCAATATTCAAAATACCGGTCCCAATCACAGAGACATCAGTATCCACTATGAACATTCACAGTAGCAATGCCCGAGACATCCGTCTTGCAAAACTGATAATTATTGATGAATGTACAATGGCATCCAGTCACTTACTCAACACCATTGATAAACTTCTACAAACGTTGATGAATAATAATATTCCCTTTGGAGGAAAAGTTCTTTTATTAGGAGGAGATTTTAGACAATGCTTAGCTATTGTTCCACATGCCATGCGCTCAGCTATTGTTCAGTCCACCTTAAAATACGCAGACAATTGGCATTGCTTTAAAACAATACAGTTGGTACAAAACATGCGATGTCCAGATCCAGAATATAACAGTTGGCTAATACAACTGGGAAATGGTACACTCACAAATACAGATGGACTTCACCCAGATATTATTTCCATTCCACAATCCTTTATCTCAGACGACTTAGTAAAAGAGATATTTGGAACAGCAATCACATTAGACCAAAAACCCATGTTAACACAACGCACTATATTATGTCCAAAAAATATTAATGTTAATCACATTAATAACCAAGTCATTTCATTACTTCCTGGAGAGACACAGATCTTTCTAAGCTCAGACAAAGTTGACTCTGATGACGACAATGAACATATAAATTTCCCCTTAGAATATTAGAACACTATTAACCCTGCCGGATTACCACAACACAACCTTACCCTTAAAAACGGAACAATAATCATGCTATTAAGAAACCTTAACACAAAACAGGGTTTATGCAATGGCACACGGTTAGTCGTCAACACCATGACACGCAATGTTATTCAAGCAACAGTTCTTACAGGATCACATGCTAACAATACTGTTCTCATTCCTAGAATTGACCTTACAAGTTCTGAGCTAGAATTACCTTTTACATTGAAACGCCGACAGTTCCCCATTAAACCTGCATTTGCCATGACCATCAACAAATCACAAGGACAAACCATGGACAAGGTTGGCATCTACCTCTCTGAACCCGTTTTTGGACATGGACAACTTTATGTTGCCTTCTCACGTGTTCGCCGTTCATCTGACGTTAAAGTTAAAATTATAAATAATCCATGCCAAGGAAGACTCATTCAAGGACAAGACACCATCTTTACTACTAATGTTGTATACAAAGAAATATTCCAATAAAACATTAATATATGACAAACACTCTATTTGTTATTTCTATGGGCATCATCCAAAGCTGCACACTATTCTATATCTAATTCATACATCTGACTCTTTCTCATGTCCCAACACCAGGGGTTGGCGAGCGAAGCGAGCAGGGGGCGGAGCCCCCTAGTCCCAAATAAAACAGAGTGCAACACAAAGAGGATTTAATACACCGCTGAGCAGATTATAAACCAAGGCATCATGTTTCAGAATTGTGGCAGCAGACAAGTGCCTATAACTTTTATTTTATTACAGTAACAACATCAAACATCACAGCACTGATATTTGAATGTTCTGTTTCTTTAAAGCCTTTATCGCTGTAACCTGTTGGAAGTGAACTATTTCCTATATTAGAGACAAAGACCCTTTGATCTCTTTTTGAACTGGCCTAATCTAGTTCAGGATTGTGGGGATCAGAACCTTGGCACAAGTAAGGAAACAACACTGGAAAGGTCGTCAGTGGGTAAAAGCATTATACTCACTCACTTTGATCTGTGGATTAGTTACACAGCTATCATTTTCCAATTTCTAATATATACAGGGTTTAGTGCTAAATTTACACGTGATGTGGTAAACAATAACATTTAATGCACAGTTTGTATGTATGAGAATAGCACAATGCACTACATCATAATTGCAATTTTTAGGTGTGTTCACAGATAATGCAAAAAACACCTGCTGCGATAGCTATGTGTGTCTGTCTGCATAAAACAGCTTGGCTGCCATTTGACCTCTTTGGTAGAAATTTGACACTTGTTCTTCAAGGAAATTTGCCAGAACAGATATCTTGAATACAGATTTGGAATTTCAAATTCTGAGAATGAAAAGCTTTAGTGGCCTTGTGAACCTATCACTCTTAAAATATAGAAACATTCTGTGTTACTTCCACAATGAATAGTTTATTGTGTCAATTTTACCTTGAAAGCGGTTACTTCAACTTGTACATTTTCATTTTTTTTTCTTTTGACTTGTTCAGCTGATCTTGAAGGAAAAAGAGTGAAACACCTCCAGGTGTGTCGGCTAAAGCTAGAAGACCTCATGGCAGGACACGGGATGGGACGTGGGCAGATATAGGTGGGGTAGGATGACCAACTACTACCATATAAGGAATGATTGATTTTGAATAAATAAATACACATCTAATTAGTTGACGTGTCCTGCGGTGGGTTGGCACCCTGCCCGGGATTGGTTCCTGCCTTGTGCCCTGTGTTGGCTGGGATTGGCTCCAGCAGACCCCCGTGACCCTGTGATTGAATTCAGTAGGTTGGATAATGGATGGATGAATGGAATTAGTTGACAATGATATTCCTTTTTTTATTCAATGTGGTAGTCTTCTTCTTCTTCCTCCTCCTCCTCTGGATCTTTACCCACGTCTTTGTGGGGTCAATTGCTTGTTTGACCTTCTCCAAAATGCTCGATCCTGCACCTCCTTTCCAGTCGGAACCTTTTCCTTCAGATCTTTTACTTTATCCATCTACCTCTACTTTGGGCTCTCTTGCTTTCTCTTCTCCTGTACTTCCATTCCCATCAATGTTTTGCCCACATATTGTCAGTCCTCTTTATGTGTCCACACCACTTTAACCTGCAATCCTGTACTTTCTTAGATATCGCTCCCACTTCTGCTGTACCACCGATTGTCTCAAATCCTTACTTTTAACCTTCACCTTAATTCTTTGATCACACAATACTCCTGATACCTTCTTCCTATTGCTCCATCCTCACTGCACTCTGTGGTTATCTCTGCATCTAATTTTCCATCTCAGGCTACCACTACCTATATATTTAAATGTATCCAATATTTACAATAGATCTCGGAGCAAGCTAACTTCTGTGTCCTGATCACCAAAACACCTCAAATATTCTATCTTCTTATTTATTTTCAACCCTTTATCTTCCAATATTCTTCTCCTTTCTTCCAACTTCCACTCCACCTTCTCTTTTTTTGGTGCTACACAACACAATGTCATCAGCAAAAAGCATACACCAGGGGGAATGGTCTTTAATCCCATCATTCAACACATCCATAACCAGTTTAAAGATATAAGGATTTAAAGAAGATCCCTGGTGCAGACCAACTCTGAGATCTTGTCTGTTACCCCAACCCTGCTTTTAACCAGAGTCCTCACTCCCACATACATATCCTGGACAATCCTCACTTGCTCTCTCATGCACCTCCAGCCCTCTCAATGTGTAACTCTGTCATAAGTCTTCTCCAAATCAATTAACAAAACACAATATGCAAAACCTTTATTTATCTTGATGATTCTCAGTAAGATGTCTTAAGCCAAAGACTGCATCAGTTGTTCCTTTCCCTGGCACAAAATCAAACTGCTCCACCCCTGTGGTGGAAGCTTCCCTCAACCTTCTCTTTATAACCCTTTCCCAAATTTTCACTGCAACATCAGCTTTATCCTTCTATACTTTCCACAATCCTCTCACCCTTCTCCTTATACTGTAAATTTATTATTCAATGTGGTAGTAATGAGTTATTTACTCATCACTATACAAAGCAAGTCTGGTCTCTTACTGTACCAGTGGCAGATCTCCACACATGCTAACAGACCGGCTTCCATCGCTGTGGCTACATGGTGTCATTCATGAACCCCAGTCACAGCAGCTCATTTCTCCTACTCCTTGTAATCAATGAGTGTAAGTGACATAAAGCTAATTGATTGTAAAAGTAAAAAAAGAAAAACCTGTGTTGAAAGAAGGCTAAGTGATAATTTGTGCTTAATATTCATTTAACAGTAAACAACATTTCTCTGACACTGATTTATTTGCCTGCGGTGGGCTAGCGCCCTGCCCGGGGTTTGTTTCCTGCCTTGTGCCCTGTGTTGGCTGGGATTGGCTCCAGCAGACCCCCATGACCCTGTAGTTAAGATATAGTGGGTTGGATAATGGATGGCTGGATGAATGATTTATTTGCACAGTGCCACAATTATCCATCGTCTATAATGTTCAGATGCAGCCAACAATTTTAGCTTGAAACATCAGAACAGATTTCAAATCTCTATCATATACTTATTTAATTTTTTTTTTTTTTTTTTTAAACTACAATTAGATGTAGCACCTGCACATGCAATATCAACTAACAGTAGCTCATGGATCTTGTCATATATATTGTCTTATATAGTAAAACGACATTTAAATACTCTTGTGTACTACTAGTACGTGTAATTACTTTCTATTACCAGTTATTTATTAATATAACCCACTTTAACAAAAATGTCAGAAACAAAATTGTGATAAACTCTTTGATAAAGTGACTAGGAAAATGTATAACTCCACTGTTTAAACACCAGCAAACCACATTCCTGGATGCACCCGAATGTCACACCATGATCATGTTTTCTTACTTTATTATGTTTATTATAGATAAGGCAGTGGCTAGTGTTGTTGCTACATTTTGGTCCACATCTTACTTATGTGGTTGTTCTGTCTGTCTGCAGTTTCCCAGGGTAAACATTAGTTTGAGTTTGTACTGTATGGGATTGTGCCCTGTGATTGACTGGTATCCTGTCCAGGGTTGGTTACGGACAATGAGATGGAAAAGCAGGCAAAGAAAATATGCAGAATGAAGGCAGAAAACAGCGACAATATTCATGATATTCACAACATTCACATCAACAATTTTTACATACAAAATAGCTTTAAAAATTTGTCAGTGCACCTGCAGCTTTTCATCTGCTATAAGTGATTAAACCTTATTCTGCAAAAAGTGCAAATAACAAAGAAAAAAACCTGCTCTATTTAGCCTCATTTCCTTCTTCTTCTCTGGGAAAGGAAATAATACTCACTCACATAATTTCTCCTTTTGTCTCAGAATGAGGCTGGGCCATTATCACTTTTGCCATTTTACCATTTTTTGTTTTCTAGCCGAAAGTCATGGGAACGGAGAGGAAAGGTCATTGAGCAGAAAACTATTGTTAGTATTCTAAATTTGGAAACAAGGCAAAACAAAAGAGAGGAAAAGTACAGCAACTTCATTATTGTATATGTATCAAAATATTCAAAGCTTTAGGGATTTCAATTATATTTAATCGTGATTTTGCTGAGGTGATGGAAGAAAGATTGCATGTGATGTTAAACATGAACTCTTTCATTATCACTACCCACTTGGTCTACATCCGCATTTAGTACAAAGCAGAAACTAATACCGATAATTTACTTTTAAGTTAAATATGATATAAACACTTTTAGGCATACACACACATACAGTACTCTGCAAATGTTTTAGGCAAGTGTGAAAAAATGCTGTAAACAAAGAATGCTTTCAGAAATATAAATAATGATTGTTTATTGTTATCAATTTACAAAATGCAAAGTGAGCGAACAAAAGAAAAATCTAAATCAAATCAATATTTGGTGTTACTACCTTTTGCCTTCAAACCAGCATCAATTCTTATAGGTGCACTTGCACAAAGTCAGGGATTCTGTAGGATTATAGTCAGGTGTCTGATCAACCAATTATACCAAACAGGTGCTAATGATCATCAATGTCTCATGTAGGTTGAAACACAGTCATTAACTGAAACAGAAACAACTGTCTAGGAGGCTTAAAACTGGGTGAGGAACAGCCAAACTCTGCTACCAAGGTGAGGTTGTGGAAGACAGTTTCATGTCATGGCAAGATTGAGCACAGCAACAAGACACAAGGTAGTTCTACTGCATCAGCAAGGTCTCTCCCAGACAAAGATTTCAAAGCAGACTGGGGTTTCAAGATGTGCTATTCAAGCTCTTTTGAAGAAGGACAAAGAAGTGGGCAACGTTGAGTATCGTAGACGCAGTGGTTGGCCAAGGAAACTTAGTGCAGCAGATGAAAGACACATCAAGCTTATTACCCTTCAAAATCGGAAGATATCCAGCAGTGCCATCCACTCAAGAACTGGCAGAAACCAGTGGGACCAAGCTACACCCATCTACTGTCCGGAGAAGTCAGACTAGAAGTGCTCTTCATGGAAGAGTTGCAGCCAAAAAGCCATACCTCTGATGTGGAAACAAGGCCAAGCGACTCAAATATGCACGAAAACATAAGAACTGGGGTGCAGAAAAATGGCAGCAGGTGCTCTGGACTGATGTCAAAATTTGAAATATTTGGCTGTAGCAGCAGGCAGTTTGTTTGTCGAAGGGCTGGAGAGCGGTACAATAATGAGTATCTGCAGGCAACTGTGAAGCATGGTGGAGGTTCCTTGAACGTTTGGGGCTGCATTTCTGCAAATGGAGTTGGAGATTTGGTCAGAATTAATGGTGTTCTCACTGCTGAGAAATACAGGCAGATACTTATCCATCATGCAATACCATCAGGGAGGCGTATGATAGGCCCCAAATTTATTCTTCAGCAGGACAACGACCCCATACAGCCAAAGTCATTAAGAACTATCTTCAGCGTAAAGAAGAACAAGAAGTCCTGGAAGTGATGGTATGGCCCCCACAGAGCCCTGATCTCAACATCAAGTTGTCTGGGATTACATGAAGAAACAGAAGGATATGAGGAAGCCAAGTTCTCCAAGATGTTTGGAACAACCTACCAGCTGAGTTCCTTCAAAAACTGTGTGCAAGTGTACCTAGAAGAATTGATGCTGTTTTGAAGGCAAAGGGTGGTCACACCAAATATTGATTTGATTTAGATTTCTCTTTTGTTCATTCACTGCATATTGTTGATTAATGAAAATAAATGATTAACACTTCCATTTTTGAAAGCATTCTTTTACTGCATTTTTTCACACCTGCCTAAAACTTTTGCACAGTACTGTACCTCTATTATTTGACTCACGATGTAAAACTAACATTTTCCACAGGTGAACCAACCGCACTGTAAATTGTTCATCATAATTGGCATGGTTCATGAAGAATGGAGATGGCTATAACATGAAGAAAAATAAATAAGAAACACACAATCAGCCAGCCATATCCCAAACCTGCTTCATCCAGTACAGGAAAACAGGGCATTGGTGCCCATCTGATTACTGCTTTAATTTGGAAGCAAACTCTTTGATATTGACTGATGACAATCCATGAATAGATAACCACAAATACAGCCTTACAAATAACTTTCAACATGCACTTCTGCAACATTTGCAGGCTTTGTAAATGTAGCTGTCATCATTGGTAATTCATCACCTCATAAAACACACAATGAAATTAATATTTTACTTAATTTTATGTCAGTATTACAGAAAGAATTATACTCCGAATAATAATAAAACAATGCTTGAAGGCAAAAAACCACATCTAGAGCCCATGGGTTATTTCTTAAATATAGCACTAAAGGTACCGTTTTACCTACAAAATGTATTCAACCCCCTTGGATGTTTTCACATTTTACTCTTAATGCAATTTTGCATCACAGTGGATTTAATTTTACTTTTTTGACATTGATCAGCACTGACTGTCAAAGTGAAAACAGATCTCCACAAAGTCATTTAATTGGAAAGTAAACAACAAACACAAAATAACTGATCATTTATCTCCTTTAATACGACACACCTAAAACATCACAGGAGCAGCCAAGTGGTTTTAGAAGTCCCATAATAATAATAATTATTATTAGCTAAATAGACATAATCTGTCTGGGGTTTCAATTGATTGTTGTATAAATTCACTTGTGTTTAGAAGGTCCAGTTTGTGGTGAGTCAGCATGGTAGCTTAACCTACACAATAAAGACAAAGGAACACTGTAAGTATCTCTGTAAAAAGGTGATGGAAAAGCACAAGTCAGGGGATGGAGACAAAGAAATATCCAAGTTAGTGAATATCCATTGGATTCCAGTTAAGAAATGGAAAGAGTGTGGTGCAGCTGTAAATCTGCCCAGAGCAGACCATCCAGAAAATCGGAGTGCTCATGCACCAGCAGGGCTGTGGAGTCAGTACATAAAACTTTCGACTATGTCCCCATTTATGGAACCACTGACTCAGACTCCTCTGTTTGTAATTAGACTAATACACTTACCATGATGACTGAAAGCATACAACATAAAAGACAAAGAGCACTTCTCATCACAGCCATCGTAAATCATCAGGCTACTCTTTAGCCGCCTGACCTGTTAACGTCCGAGTTTAAAAGCTGTAGAAATGCCATTGTGGCTTTTTTTATATTATTTATTAAATAATACTAAATTGGCCCTAGTGTGTGTGCGTGTGTGTGTGTTCGCCCTCCGATGGACTGGCGCCCTGTGCTAGCCGAGATGGTCCTGAATGGGGTTGTGGGGGTCTGATGAAACCTAAGCAGGTTAGAAAATGACTGACTTATAAAATTAAAAATTTTTTTTTTTTTTTTTAACCAAAAGGTTAAGTTTAATAGTTTAATCAAATTAGTATATGTGAAATTGAAAATGTTAACACATTATATTTACAATGTACATTTAGTTGGAATTGGTACATTTTAACGGACTCTGACTCCAGTATGCCAATAGTTGTTTTAGTCTTGTCTACTAGTGAGGAAGGCTACTAAGAGACCTATGATAACTCCAAAGGAGTTACAACTTACAGTGACTAAGATTGGAGAGACTGTGTATGGAGAGCTGTTGACTCTTGACCAGGTGCTTCACTAATCATAAGTATATGGAAGAGTGGTAACTGGTAAGAGTGGTAGTCTACAAGAAATCTGTGTCTTGGGAGATTCCTTTCCCAGAGAGACAACATCACTACAAATAAAGCAAAAGCTAAAGAGGAGTAGCAGATCAACAATGTGAATGTCCTGGGTTAGCAGAGTTAGAGTCCAGACCTCAGTCCAACTGAGAATTTGTGGCTGGACTTGGAAAAAATATTAACTCACAATCACCATGAAACCTGACCGAGCTTGAGCAGTTCAGTAAAGACAAATGGGGGACAACTGCAATGTCCAAATGTGCAAATCTGAGACCTGAGCACAAAGACCCAAGGGTTGAATTGATACTAAATATTCACATGAATAATTATGTAACTCGTTCTGCTTTATATTTGGAATTAATTTAAATCACTTTGCAGAGATCTGCTTTCACTTTGACATTGATTAATATCAAAAATGCCAAATGACATCCACTAAGATGCACTGCTGTATAACAATAAAATGTAAATACTTTTTATATGCACTATAAACAGTATAAAACATTCAAGCTTAAGTACAAATACTGTATTATTACCCTGTTACCTGTTTTTGGTAAATGATAATGTGTAGGGGGTAAAAGTTAACATTATTCTAAGTTATTGTCTATTTTTACCTGCATTTTTATTACTCTAATTTAATATTGTTTTTTTTTTTTATATCAGTATGCTGCTCCTGGAGTATGTGAATTTCCCCTTGGGATTAATAAAGTATCTATCTATCTGCTTTAAGATACTGTTGTCTATGAAGGGTCCACATTAAATTAGTTAATCTGTGAATTTGACAAGTGATGCAATAAAATCATAATTAAACCCTTGCTTTGAATAATTTTTGTTGTAAAATATTTAAGATGTGTTTGAAAGTGCTAACAAAAAGATGGCATAGCAGCTAGCACTGCTGCCTTATACTTTCAGGAGAGTGGATTTGACTTCAGCCCATTCACTTTTTTGTGTGTCTGTTAGATTTTCTTTAAATATCCACCTCACCTCCTACAAACCCTTAAAGGGTTTTCAGCTCAAATATGGAGTCCCATGTTGGCAATTTGCTTTTTGACAGTCGATACAAACTTGCCTGTGTGAGCACAATACTGTATTACACAGAGATGCTTCTGTGAAGATCCTCAAAACTTTCAAATGCATCTGGAGGAAGAATGGAATGCTACACACTGTATATTGGCAAACATTCCCGAAATAATCCCGAAATATTCAAAGAATTAAAAGTCATACCACAGGAAAATACATTAACACTAAACAATCATTTATCTGACAAAAATGTTATAATTCATTTCCAGGAATATGCTGGTTTTGCCCCCACCAGCATTTATAATAAAGGATGAATGCATGTCAATTTGAAGAAACAGTTACACCATCTGGAAAATATCTGTCCAATTGCGCCGGACAGGATGACGCAAAGCAGAAAAAAGTAAGAACACAGGAGCAGTTAGTGTGATCTCACGGGGCAGCTGGACCCATAGCAAATGAGTGCCTGGCACCACTTCTCAATCAGTTAATCACCATTAGGAGGAGGAGAATAAAATTATACGTTGAACTGTGGCTTTTTCCATGTTCCTCCAAAAACCAAACCTGCTTCAATCCCTAATAAAGCTGCTACTACACAATAAAACTAACACAAGAACTAGCAACAATAACAGCTTTGATGCTGCGATTCTGGCATGTTCAGTGAGTGTCAACTTAAAATTTCATGCGTCAGTCAACCTTTTCAGCTACTTCAATCGTTTTTATTCTCAGTAGGATAAGTTCACCTTTATGACTAAACCCCTTTGAATTCTGGTGATTTGAATAACTGCCAGCAATTTGTAACAAGAAGTCACATATTTTTAACAGACAGCAAATAAATCAAATATTCTGGAATAGTTTGCTAAGTAGTATGTGTTGCACTGGGAAGCTTCAATACTGGAGTAACACTAAAAACAATTAATATTATGACATTGTGAGACTTGGAAGAAACATTATATTCATCAACACATACTTTAAAATGGTATTTCCAGGAAGTTCAATCAGGATACTGTTAGCAATGACAAAGAAAAACAGAAGGCAAAAACCGCTTGTTGCTAAACTTTTGCTCAGGTAGTGTCATGAGTGGCATTACCACAGTGGTTAATAGAAGTGAAATTGCAGCTAAATATATTTTAATCCTCAGCGTCATAAGAAAATCTTTAGATCCAACAATATAAAAATAAATTCTTTGGTTGAAAACTGACAAACACTGTTGCACATTCTACAAAACACACATTTTGAAATTAGAAGCCACACAGCCTGAAACAAATCCTTAGACCCGCTTAATCCAATTCAGGATCATTTGTCAAATGTATTTAATGAATTAATATATTTGGAAAAACAGCAGCAGTTTTAAAAGAAGTCTGAACTTACATTTTAAACTTTATTAACATTTTGAAGTACATGTCATCTAAAACCAAAAGGGAAAATCTAAATTTAAGAAACATGTTTTATTAAACATTTTGAATGTACATTCTTCAGGCTCAGGGTTTCAGTTTTTTTTTTTTTAAACACTCTTCTACAAAAGCTGCTGTAAAAATATTTCCTCTTTATACAGTTTTAGTATAAACCAAGTACAATTTGAAAGCATGAAATAATACAGTGCAGCAAGGAGGTATTTGACAAGTAAAATTATGAGAAAACAAAAGCAAATGTACACAAAGCATTAAATAAAATGTAAGCTAGAAGCTACTGTAATAAGAAAAGTCTTTTTGACATTGCTCAGGTAGTCTACTAACAGAAGTGTATATTACTTGAAGAAACTGAAAAGGATTATGCATTTCAGACATGCTTTCATTCACTGTCATTACTTGTAGAAATCAATTTGCTAATAACTAAATAATGTACAGAATATATATTTCTTTTGTAAAATAAAAAAAAAATATATGGAAAGTCAAAGTATCAACTGACAAGGTTATTTCTTTACAATTGTCCTGTACAGGTAATAAATTGCTTCATGGTGATCACTGTTTTCTTATATATTACAGAAAGAAACTTTCCTAGTACAGACAAGTAACAAGGTTCATCAGATAACTGAACTAGACACATGTTGCGTGAATAATTCTGTAGTGCAAAAGGAAATTCCAGAGTTCCAGGCATCACAGCCCTCCATCAGACCGCCTACCTTAAGAGCTCCACTTCCACTCACACATGAGTCAGCAGAGTGTGACCGGATGAGATTTTTTCCATGCACATTAAACAGTGAACTTTCTACACCTGCCACTTTAGCATATTTATTGCATTGTACTTTTGTTTTGAAAAACATAGGCAAATAGCTACCTAAAGCTAGACTGCGAAATCCAGATACAGACATCATTTATACTGTATAGAGTGTCTTCTTGTCAAACATAGTCACCTTCAGCAATACTCAGCTGCTGTAAAATCACAGATTTTAGTGATCTGTACCTTGAAAGACAAAATAGGGAATAGGATACAATCAGATTTTTTTTAAAGTAGGTAGTATTAAGGATTACACATTAAAAACAGGACTTAAATTTGTTAGTTAGCAAATGTGCTTGTGAGCTGGGTTATATTTCACATAAAAAGTATTAGAATGAAATGCTAAGCATTAGAATTTAAATACAAAAAACTGCAATTCATACTGGGGCTTAACACAATGAATATCACAACCATTTACCAACCAGCCCCAACTGGGCATTCAGCCTAACAAACATTCTTAGGTAGTTCTTTGTTTTGTGTGTTCGTTTTCATCTTAGAGGATTTGACACAGGAATCTTGTGGCAGTCTGGGGTATGCATTTTCATTCAAACATCACAGGTGGCTGCACAGGACTTTCATCAGGTGGTGGTACAGAATAAAAAACAGATACTCTAATTTGATGCAAACGTAAGTGGAAATGGTCCTCTAGGAAAGCAAACCTCTATAAGACTCAAGTCAAACAGTTACAATGCAG
Organism: Erpetoichthys calabaricus; assembly: GCF_900747795.2. Lineage (NCBI taxonomy): Eukaryota > Metazoa > Chordata > Cladistia > Polypteriformes > Polypteridae > Erpetoichthys > Erpetoichthys calabaricus. Next base: position 278,905,863 of record NC_041395.2, read on the forward strand.
CACCACATCGAAACAAAACTATACGTAGTGATAAAATGTTCAGTATGATGTACTTAATGGATGGAGTTTCAAATAAAGAAAGCCATTTGGAAGTTAAATAAATAAGAACTCCCGTGACCCTGTGTTAGGATATAGCAGGTTGGATAATGACTGACTGACTTACTAAATAAGAACTGTGAAAGCACACTATTTAATATTTGTTTCAACTTCAATTTAATTATAATGCTTGTATGTTATAGAAATAAAAGTAAAATAATCTAATAAAGGCCACACCAAGCAAGAATCAGTTTTAAAAAACAACATTGTCTTTTTTGACATATCTTATTAATTACTCCTTTAAAAAAAATCCAGAACTGTCAGAGGTGGAGTAATATAATAAAATCTCTGACAGGCTTCAATCATGAGGTTGTGGGTTTGTAATCCTGCTATTGACACTGTGTGACCATGAGAAAGTCACTTCACCTGCCTGTGTTCCAATTGGAAAAACAAAAGAAATGTAACGATGTGTTCAGCACATTATGAACATGGCAATTGGATAATTGACATAAGGATTATGTGACACAAGTAATGAGAGATTTTTTTCATGAACATTTTTCACATAATTTGCAGCTGTACAGCATTAGTCACTATAGGCTTCCATTGTATCACAAACATTTATTACTCTATTCTGCATGACAACATGAAATTACATCACTACAAACTATAAGAGGAAAGTAATGTATAAAAAAGTACCATTATAGTTCATATGAATGAAACCAGTATTGTACGCATGCAAACCAATTAAGTATGCATGCAGAGAGTAAATATTCATAAACCAATAGTGTTAAAATGTAAACTAATAGATTATGCCAGGGGTAGGCAACGTCGGTCCTGGAGTGCCACAGTATGTGCAGGTTTTTGTTCCAACCCAGTTCCTTAACGAGAACTCAATAATTGCTGATGAAGCACATATTGCTTAAGTGACATTTTAATGCTTCATTTTAGGGGTCTCGCTTGTTAAGGTTCTCCAACCTTAATTGTTTATTTCAATCTTAAACTGCTGCATTCAGTGTTTTAATTGCTCCTTATTAGCAATAAGATGTAAAACAGGGGTAGGCAATGTCGGTCCTGGTGAGCCGCAGTGGCTACAGGTTTTCATTCAACCCAATTGCTTAATTAGAAACCAATCATTGCCAATCTCCTTGCCTTATTTAATTTTATGGCTTGTTAGTCTGTGCAATGTAAGGCTTTTATATCGTAGATTTTTTTCCTTTCCAAGGATATCATCCAAATGATTTGAAGCCTAAAACAGATCATTTTCAGTCTGTCACATTTTTCTATTAAGTGTTTTATTAAATCAAACCGTGCATGATGAACACACACAGATGTAATTGGAAAAAAGCTAGCTGGAGAACTGCTGGCTGCTTTGTCTTTTACATCTTATTGCTAATAAGGAGCAATTAAAACACTGAATGCAGCAGTTTAAGATTGAAATAAGCCATTAAGGTTGGAGAACCTTAACAAGCGAGACCACTAAAATGAAGCATTAAAATGTCACTTAAGCAATATGTGCTTCATCAGCAATAATTGAGTTCTCGTTAAGGAACTGGGTTAGAACAAAAACCTGCACATACTGTGGCACTCCAGGACCGACGTTGCCTACCCCTGGATTATGGTATGTTTGGCCCCTCATATACCTGGATGATGCAACAGCTGCCATTCTAAGCCAGTACACTCACCACACTTTAGTTATTAGGTGGTGAAGTGATGGAAGAGATAGTTAGCCAATTAGGGACAGGAATGAGTAGGGGGCCAGAATATCCAGGCTGTGGTGGGCAATTTAGGATGGACACTGGGATACACCCTACTCTTTATGAAGTATGTACAGGAATCTTATAACTAACGAGATTCAGGAACTCTGTTTAATGTCTCATCTTAAGGATGGTGCCATATGTACAGTACAGAGTCTCCATTACAGCATTGGAGCACTGGGATCCTCAAACAGACCACAGGGTAATTGCTCTCTGCTGGCCTCATCAACACCTTTTCCAGCAGCAACCTGAGATTTTTCAAGATGATCTCCCATCCAAGTACTGGCTAGGATCCAAGCATGCTTACCGCTCACGTGGATTACCTGCTGTAATGTGTATGTAATATGGCTGCTGGTAACAGCAAGCTCTGAGGCTTTACAGACATGCCCCATGATATCTTGTCAGTTCCAAGCTTAGCTTAAGGTGACCACAGGAAGGGATTTAGTATTACTCTGAGCTCAAAGTACTTGATCTTACAGTCAAGGGGTGAGCTGGGGCAAGGGCTCACTTATGGGAGGATGAAAGGTTAGTTTCCAGAGGGATAAAGAAAATGAAAGGAGTGCTTTGTTTATTCTGAGATAAAAAAGGGGTCGATGCGGTCTGTGGGAAGGGGGTCAAAACCTGTGAAGGCAAGTCCAGATAAGCAGCAGAGATGAGGTTTTCCTTTTAATTGTATTTTTGTGATCTGCCTTTGCGCATTACTCTCAAGGATTTTTACATAATCAAACAATAATTGAACTTTTTGGATTTCTTGGTATTTACTTAGGGAATGATGGAATGCAAGAAAAGCTCATTCCGAAAACAAATTGCTTGCAATTACAATTAAACTACTTGCTGGAGTCCCTGCTGTTATCAAGCAGACAATGAATTGAAGCAACTGGATATACTGTAGGCCTGTATGGCAGTATGTGGCAAACAAGTAAACAGAGGTTGAATATCCTTACTAAATACTTACTTTTAAGAACAAGTTATTACCTTTAAACCTACCTGTTCATTAATTTTGAAATTTCTCGCTCTTCCTCTTCTTTTAATTTTTCAACAAAACTGTCAAGTACAGGCATTTCAAACTTTATGTACTGGGCCACCTAAATAATAAATATAAAAAAAAAACAACAAAAGCTGTAGTTAAAATGTATTTAGCTAATCTGATTAGTTGCCAACTTGTATGCCCTCATTGATACACATGAATTACTGTGCAGTTTTACATAATTTTCCCTTTCTTGACATGTTACAGAACTTCCTCTTTTTTCACAACTTAGCATACACACTATTGTGGGAAAGTAATCTTAAAAACAAAAGGATTACCTTTCTTTGTTTGACTGAGTAAATAAAAATGGCCAAAACAAGTTTAGAAGGCTAATTTTCAACCAACTCAAATTAAAGAACACTACAGTAAATCAGTAATAATTTCAACAATCTGCAGTTATGCAACAGATTATGAACATTCTATGGTCATTTTATAATGTATATACCTTATTTCAGTGTTAAAGTGAAATACAAGACAGGATAAATGCCATGCTTAAAATCGCAGATTCTTGCATATCCTGCCTCTATTACATTAATTATATTAACCACCTATCCAGAGTTTCAGTTTAAGTTTTAACGAAATCATGTTGATTTCGTTAAGTGCTTTCAGTCATCATGTAATTTGTTTCACATACAGCAAACAGTGCAAACAGAGCAAACAGATGATTACTCTGATTCTACTTTTTACTTGAGAGAGTGTATGTCCTTTAATTGTACAGGTCCTATTTAGACATTGGGGCCACTTTAAGTTTACACAACCATGTTGCAAGTCCATTCTCTTATCAGGAAACTCAAGTTTTGCAAGCATTGGCAGAGGAGAGAGATACATTTTCTTTTCGCATAATTGACTGTGTGGAAGTGGTGGGTGGGATGCATCATTACTCAACAAAGTTCAATTTACTATTGAGGCAAGCTAAATTTAAAAAAACACCAAGTGTACTTCCAACTAGAAACAATAATTCCAGCCACATGCACATCTAAGTTTCTTGGATTTACATTTAAACATGGTACATGAAGCCAAGGTTGACTTTGGCTTTAATCTTGGAGGTAGTTCTTATGTTGTCATGAATATTCTCTCATCGTCTACTGCCACAAATTTCGTCCTGAAGGATACACGTCTATACATGCATGTACAGTGAAATGAACAGACGGACATCACAACTAATTGTCAGCGCTGGCTTCAACTCCTACTCTCTAGGTCATTGACCATGATAAGCAGATAGAGGGTGGGAAAGCAGTGAAGATTTAAGGATATTATTAAAATTAGTTTCATAAATGCAACATGGGTGAGAGAATATTAAATCTCTTTTAACAGTTGTTAAAATTTTAAATACATTAATAAAACCTAAACCAAAGCTTGAAGTAAAAATTTGCACTGGCTTGAAAATGGTAAAGAGTCATACGTGAATCCAAGCAATCCATAAACATCTAATCTGTTTGCAGGATTGCTTTTCCATCAAGTAACATTCAGCTTGCAGTTTAATCCACCGACTTTCCTGTAAACACATTCACATAAAGTCTTCACGATAGTTGTCTGGCTTTTCACCTATAAGTGTTCTGGCTCCTGTGAAACACAGCAATATCTGGAAATTCTGAGATACAGTCATGGCCGAAATTATCAGCACCTCTGGAATTTTCCTTGAAAATGCACCATTTCTCCCAGAAAATTGTTGCAATTAAAAATGTTTTGGTATACACATGTTTATTTCCTTTATGTGCACTGGAACAACAAAAAAAGCCAAATCTGACATAATTTCACACAAAACTCAAAAACCGGGCTGGACAAAATTATTGGCACCCTCTACTTAATATTTGGTTGCACGCCCTTTGGAAATAATAACTGAAATCAAGCGCTTCCTATAACCATCAACAAGCTTGTTACACCTCTCAACTGTTATTTCTGACCACTCTTCTTTTGCAAACTGCTCAAGGTTTCTCAGATTTGAAGGGTGCCTTCTCCCAACAGCAATTTTGAGATCTCTCCATAAGTGTTCAATCGGATTTAGATCCGGACTCATTGCTGGCTACTTCAGAACTCTCTAGCGATTTGTCTTCAACCATTTCTGAGTGCTTTTAGAGGTATGTTTGGGGTCATTGTCCTGCTGGAACACCCATGACCTCTGACGCAGACCCAGCTTTCTGACACTGGGCCCTACATTGCGCCCCAATATCTTTTGGTAGTCTTCAGATTTCATGATGCCTTGCACACAGTCAAGGCATCCAGTGCCAGAGGCAGCAAAACATCTTAGAACCTCCACCATGTTTGACTGTAGGTACTATGTTCTTTTCTTCGTAGGCCTCATTCCGTTTTCTGTAAACAGTAGAATGATGAGCTTTACCAAAAAGCTTTACCTTGGTCTCATCTGTCCACAAGACGTTCACCCAGAAGGATTTTGGCTTCCTCAAGTACATTTTGGCAAACTCCAGTCCGGCTTTTTTATGTTTCTGTGTCAGCAGTGGGGTCCTCCTGGCTCTCCTGCCATAAGTGTTTCATTTCGTTCAGATGTCAACGGATAGTTCGAGCTGACACTGTTGCACCCAGAGTCTGCAGAACAGCTTGAATATGTTTTGAAGTTGATTGGGGCTGTTTATCCACCATTCGGACTATCCTTCGTTGCAGTCTTTTATCAATTTTTCTCTTCCGTCCATGTCCTGGGAGATTAGCTACAGTGCCATGTGTTGTGAACTTCTTGATTATGTTGCGCACAGTGGACAAAGGAACATGACGATCTCTGGAGATGGACTTGTAGCTTTGAGATTGTTGATATTTTTCCACAATTTTTGTTCTCAAGTCCTCAGACAATTCTCTGCTCTTCTTTCTGTTCTCCATGCTTAGAGTGGCACACTCAGACATACAACAGAAAGGTTGAGTCAACTTTTCTCCATTTTAACTGGCTTCAGGTGTGATTGCTATATTACCAGCACCTGTTTCTTGCCTACAGGTGAGTTTAAACGAGCATCATATGCTTGAAATAAAACGATTTACCCACAATTTTGAAAAGGTGCCAATAATTTTGTCCGGCCCATTTTTGGAGTTCTGTGTGACATGATGTCAGATTTGGCTTTTTTTCTCTGTTTTTTGTGTTGTTCCAATGCACATAAAGGAAATAAACATGTATATACGAAAACATTTGTAATTGCAATAATGTTCTGGGAGAAATGGTGCATTTTCTGGGAAAATTCCAGGGGTGCCGATAATTTTGGCCATGACTGTATGATAAATTGGCAATTTATTATAAAGATTAAAAAGAACTCATCAAATGAATCTTTTTTTAACAACTTAGTAGTGGAACAGAGGTCAGTAATACACTTAAAATCCATATTACTAACCGAGAATGGTAAACCGGAAGGCACGGACGCAGGTACACGGCGATGGACCCAGGAGACATAGTGCACAGGCGCCTACAGCGTGCATCTCATAAATCGCAAGCGAAGTCTGATCCACTGTGAACGAAGGAGTCATGGCTCAAAAACGAAAGAGCTCAACTAACGTAAATAAGAAATGAAGCAACAACGCGCCCATAGCTAACGACTAACGACACAGCCACACAAAAAAGAGGATTCTGCGCTGCACCCCAGAGTCAAACGGAAGAGGCTACGGAGGCCCTAAAGGTCCACAAAGATAGTACGGAAGGCGCAGGCACCTACAACGCGCTTCTGAAACCCCACAGATCCAGACTCCACAACATATGTGAATCACATTACAGTAATACAATATTAAGCACATTACAGTAATATTAACAGTACAACCACAGAAAACACAGGCTAACTGAGAATGGTAAACCACGAGCCCGCCTGGATAGAATCAATGAACGCAGGCACCTACAACGCGCGTCTGAAATGCCGCAAGCAAAGCAGGCACGGCTCCAAAAAGAAAGAGCTCGACTGATGGAGATACAAAAACGAGCCCGCCTGGATAAAACCAATGAACGCAGGCGCCTACAACGCGGTTCTCAAATAACACAGAGTTTACACATGGACAACTGTATGTAGCCCTCTCAAGAGAGTACAGAACCCTACACGTCCACACTACACAGCATAGTCAAACCCGACATAGTACGGAAGGTGCAGGCGCTTACAACACGCTTCTAAAGCACCGCAAGCAAAGACCCGAGATAGTACAGAAGCCCCGAATATCCGGACTCCACAGCATATGTGAATCACATTACAGTAATACAACACTATAAGTACTCACAGAAAACACAAACAGAAGAGGCTTCCGCGTCCTGCCCCACAGTCAAACCAGAGAAAGTACGGAGTCCCCAAACGTCCACAAAACACAGCATAGTCAAACACGAGATAGTACGGAAGGCGCATGCGCCTATGCACCGCAAGCGAAGGAGCCACGGCTCAGAAACGGAAGAGTTCAACTAACGGAAATAGGTAATTTTAACAGTAAGTGCAATTATCCATATTACTAACAGTAAACAGCGTATACCTAATCAACAAATCCCAAGGACAGACCATGGACAGAGTCGGCCTTTACCTCTCTGAGCCTGTATTTAGACATGGACAACTTTATGTAGCCTTCTCAAGAGTTCGGCATGCATTTGACGTAAATGTCAAGATTATAATAACTCCATACCAAGGAAAACTCATTCAAGGACAACACGCCATCTTTACTACAAATGTGGTGTATGAAGATATCCTTTGTACGTCATCTACACCTTTACACTCCAATATATCTCATACATAGATCTGCGCAAACTCAAAGACATTCTATACTTGCATAACATAACAATTACACTGCTATTGTCATTTACATATATTACATAGACCTACAGATGTCGTGAAAGTGAACATGATACATATGTAACAATTACCAAGACAGACAATAATCTCTTTCAAATCTATTTCAGGTTTCCCAAGACCAGGGGTTGGCGAGCAAAGCGAGCAGGGGGCAGAGCCCCCTAGTATGTACCTGAGCAACACAAACATCAGGTCAGGTGCACAGAGCCACCTACAAATTAAACTCTAATCTATGACTTTTTCAATATGTGGCATAATGCACACAGAGGGCAAAATATTTAAATAAGGGTGAAAAAACACTATAGAGAAGGAGGAGTGGAAAATGAAGCAATGAACTAGCTGGATTTACTTAATCTTCACTAAAGTATTTACCAGAAATTAATTTTCAAAAGTGTTTTGTAATATCTGATAGTTCAATCTGTCACATTCTATGCTTCTATTCAAAATACAATCTTGCCAGAGAAGAGCACTTTGGTATTTACTACTTCAGGTTTTTTTTTTTTATTTCATCGCCAGTTTACTGATTACATATACAAGTACAACACACATTTAGAATTTCAAAAATAATTTTTGAAAACAAACCTCACTCGTGAAATTTAAAGTTGAAAAACTCACATCATATGTTACTTCTTCTCCTAGGTCAGTCTCCATTAGAAAGATTTTTGCAATCTTCTCACAAGGACCATGCAATATTCTGGATACTAGTGGATAATCAGTGTCTTTTAATTTAGTCCTTTCTGCAAAAAAAAAAAAAAAAAAGGCTGTCATCTTGATTTCTGTATTATATATAATAACCTGAGCAACAAGAAAACAATACACTACAAAGGCAGCATAAATAAGTGACAAATACATCCCCTATTACCGCCAGAAAGGATTCTACTCTTTTGGGCCCTTGACCAAGGATGTTAACCTGAATATTGCTTCAGGGTGCTGTACAATGGCTGTCCCTGCACTCTGACCTTTCTCCTCATGGATTAATACAGTGTACCAAATGTCAAATACCAAAATAAGAACCATTGCTTTCACAGTGACTGAAAGTGTAAATCTCCAAGACAAGGCTTTGTCTAGTCTATCAAAACACAAATACACTCTTGAATTTCATCTCTTATCATGTCTTTGAATTCTGAATCATAGAAAATCAAATTAAAAAATATAGAACTCTCTTTAGTGGCCTTGTCAGTGAGACTGACAAATGTAAACAAAAACAAATGAATCAGAAACACACATACCATATACCACAACAAAATACAGGCTAGGTGTCTTTCTTAATTTGTCAGTTACAGTACCATAAGAGGAAGACTTGCAACAAATTTTTTGGTCATGATGCTGCTGTTGTCAATGCGTTTAAAGCTGTTCTTAAAATTATTTTGTTGTGGAGTAATAAAAAGCCAAGACTTGCAATTACATAAAAGGAAAAATGGAGTATTATACAACAGTAAACTATTTTTTTTTTAATTTAATGACTTTAACTAGTATGTACTATCCCAGCGAAATTTTATGTACAATAATAGCTTTCCTGTATTGTTCTGACTAGCCTACATTTTGTTAATACAATTTCCTGAAAAGACTTTCCACTAATAGATGCACAGAGAGTCCCAAATAAGTAACCCCATAACTCATTTACACTACTCATGACTGCTTAAAGCCGATAGAAAATACAATGAGCAGAAGCTGGTACTGCTAATATTGAGATGACCCTGCCCTGCAAAATGACATGTACTGCACATATACAATGATTTTGTTTGTTTGTTTAACCAGCACAGTTTTCAAATTACAGATGTCAATATTTATTGTGTGTGACAGAAAATAATAAAATATACATGATCCCACAGTAAAATTCACAGTCAACTTCACCGGAAAGAAAACAATAGCCGACACTTTTGCAATATGAAGCAGTAACAAACAGACACATTCTCCCTCAGAGTTCTTGAAAGTTTATCACAGGTTTCACTCATAACGAACCTATTTACAGATGCCAGTTAATTAGTTTGCACATCTAAAAAGATGTTGAAATCACAGTACCTTGAGAAAAACACTCAAAAAATGAGGAAAATGTGTGAATTTCACACAGTGGATGATTGAGATATGGTTCAATCCATTCTCCAAGAGCTGCAGCTGACACAGAAGCACCAAACTCAATGTCCCTTTTCCTTAATTTTTAAATGGCCTATTACTTTTTAATATTTTTTTTTCTGTTTAGAAATTTAAAAGGAAATGTCACCCAAATATGGCATCTCATCACAAGTTTCAAGCTAGAATGAGTTGGAATTACTGTACTTCAACTTATTTGATCTTTACATGTATCATAAATAAATGCATTTCAGGAGTGGTAAAATGAGAATTTAAGATGGGACCAAATAAATATGTATTTCATTCAAATTAAATATATATTTCATTTTTTGTAGGTGTCACATAACGTTTATTAAAGAAAATATACAAGGGGTGAAATGCATTATCCACATCTAAAATTTACAAATGCTGTTGCTGTAGTTGATCTTGCTCTGTTACCAGATTCTCATGAATTTAACCACATGCTAAAATATTAAAATAAATGATTTTGCTTATATATATCTTAAGGTGAGCAGCATGTCACAATTGAGTGAAACTGCTTTAAATCAAAGGTCTTACCTTCTTCAAGCCACATACAGCAAGACTCATTAACACTGGATATCTGGGTTTCAGCTCATTCTATGAGGTACAGTGCATCCGGAAAGTATTCACAGCGCATTACTTTTTCAACATTTTGTTATGTTACAGCCTTATTCCAAAATGGATTAAATTAATTTTTTTCCTCAGAATTCTACACACAACACCCCATAATGACAACATGAAAAAAGTTTACTTGAGGTTTTTGCAAATTTATTAAAAATAAAGAAACTGAGAAAGCACATGCTACATAAGTATTCACAGCCTTTGCCATAAAACTCAAAATTGAGCTCAGGTGCATCCTGTTTACCCTGATCATAAATTGGTGTAAACAAAGGTTTTCAATCAAATAAATACTTTCCAATGAAATTTAAAATCCCTTCGTGCATAAAGGGCTATCTTTCTGCTACACAAATATCCTGTTTGGACATGTGAATCAAAACAAAGTTTTGATCAAAACAAGTTTACCCAGCCATGTGGAAAATTGCACCTGTAATTTAAATAATAGAAGATACAAATTTAGGCTTTTGTTTGCAGCTGTGCACAACCAACTAAAACAAGCCATTTTTGAAACAATAGTGGTATGCTGTTCCATACCATTTTTTTTTTTTTTAAAACAGGTTCACATTTTAGGACTCATTTTTTTCAAATCTTGAAACAACAACAGCTGCAATATCAAGGTCACTGAAAATAAATGAGAACCTTTCACTTTTAACCATTATGGATTTCTTTCAAAACAGCCTATATTATTAGGTGTTTGTATACAATGCACATAGAGTTGATTGCTCCTTAGTATTTTTGGTTGTTTTGTTTTTACTTCCAATCAGTACTTCTACAAAACACTTTTAAAACATACTGTAATGTTTCCTATCCCTTACAATTGAAGGTTTCCTTTCCATTCTAAGCCATCAAAAATGCATACCCAGTACCAACATGACACATTTCAAATGCAGTAGTGAATGGTTCCATGAGGACACCTACTGATACACACATAACTATGTAACAAAGAAATACTAAACCACCTCATAATTATCAATATTATTATTATTATCAACAAAGACCATATCTAACCTGGATTGCGTGATGCAGTATGTGGAAGATGCATGATGTTTGTCATTTTTTACTTTTCTTAAAGTGAATCTACATGCTTTATTATTTATTATGAATGAATTGAAATAATAATCATAGATGGTCAATGAAATGCAATAGACATTGTGTGGCTGACAAAATTTCCAATTTAAAGGTTTCAAAAGTGCAGTGACTAATTGTTGAACGATGTGGTCACACCAATCAAATTGAGACTACCGTACATTTGATGTCCCCCTAACATTTGACCTCTGCAGTCCTAATCTAACACCAGTAAAGCAGAAATGGACTGTTACTTTGCTAAGTGGGCTAATATTGGTATCACATGCGATCAAGGAACCACAAGCTAGATTAAAGGACAAAGAAACATTTTAATGTTAGATAAATAATTTTATTTATTAAATATAAATTTTAAAAATACAACTTACCACCACATTCATGAACCACATACAATGCAAATTCATCAGCACCATTTTCAACCTAAAAGCATAAAAATTAAATATCTCTAAGTTATTACTTAGAAAAAAGGACTATAATTAAACTTTGTTGCATACATATGTAATTTGCAGTTTCATAATGAAAATGAAAAGGATATGCTTACATATATCTTAAAATGTATACCATAATATAAATACTTTATATTATGATCATATTTAAAGCCAGGGACAAACAATATTGAGCAGGATCAACTGCTATACAGATTTAAAACTTTCCTGCTTAATATCAGTTGCATAAACGTTACTGTGCTGACTTAAAGTTAACAGGAGAAAAGATGAGATTTATAAAAAAAAAAAAAAAAAAAAACACTAAACCAAAAATTACAAAAGAAAGTTCACAAATAAATTCAATCTCAGATAAACTAGAGATGTGAGAGGTGTAGTCATGACATCATTACACCATCCCAGAGAATTGTAAGATGTATTATTACCATGGTAATGAGATGTGAAATCCTCAAATTGCAGCACCCACTGGAAAAACAAATGGGTGTCGCAAATAACGTTACAAAATTATAAACTTTTCAATAAGGAAACCAAATATCAGAAACAGACTGGGTCAGAAAATCCCAGAAAAGATGTATATATAACTAATTTTTAAACTTTCAAGAAGTTCAAAAAAAATTAATATAAAGATGAATTACTCAAGACAAATGCCTTAAGGAAAGAACAAAAGTAAAATGCATAATTAAATTTGCTTCCATTTGTTTTAACAAGTTCTTCTGTGATTTACAATTAAGGATTTCGCACCAAATATTGTGGCTTAAAAACTTACTCATAAAAATAGATATAACATAGAACAGTACTGTATAAAATAAAGTTTGGTTGTATGGTAAGAAAATTCTAACATGGGGGAGTTTAAATAACTTGCTCAGGGTCAAATTGAGGACTGAACAGACAATCTTTTGGTTTACAGTCTATTACTTAGCCTTTAGGCTGTTTTAGAAGTTATTAATACAAATTAATTTCTGTAAGTACATTAAATATATTTTAAAATGCTAGCAGGACTTCTTAAATTAGGCCCTGGAAAAGATTATCTTCTTAGAACAAATACTTGATTATGTACATTATTATGCTTTAAGGTGTTACAAGAATATCACACACTTTGAGGTTATGAGCAATTCCTACAACTATTTAAGCATAGTATACCACTACAAAACCTATTGAAATCTGACATCAACAGAGACTCATTACATTTTCAAGCAGGCTTATGTTTAGCAGGGATGTGTTAACATATTGTACTTACTCTGAATTTGTTGAGCAGTAAATTCAGAACCTGTGGTGTAGTCATAGTGCTGTTAACTCTGACATTAGTAACCGATCCATATGCTGGAGTAAACACTGAAGTCTACAACAGAGGAGTAACATTAAATAATAAAATTAAAAACAAACAAGCACACTAATATCTAAAAAGAATTGCTAAAAATGTGTTTATTACTGATACATTTTTAAAAATTTGAGTACTGCCACATTCTGAAATAATGAGTATGCCTAGTTTCTAAAAAAGTAAACATGTTGCTATTGAGAACAGATCTTTATGTAAATTGATTAAGCAACAGATATTTAGAAGGTATCATGAATTCAAACCCACATTAAAAAAAATGTAGCAGCAACAAACATGGATAATGTCTGGAAGGTGCTGCCCGTTTATGTTAGACTAGCCGTTCCCCACGGCTTCACCAACATAGTTGTGAAACAGGACAAACTTTAAAAACCAACAGATAAACAGGTATCGCTAGCTAAGCGGAGGCAAGGTCCACTCCAAAATGTGGCAAGAGATAGAGCGATTCGAACAGAGGCTGGCATGTGCGTGAGGAAGGCCCAATCCAGCACCCCACTCCTGCAGCCGCCGTCTCTGATTAATGAGAACATATCACTCCTGCAAGCGAATCATGATTCTTAGCGTGATGAGAGAAGTCGCAAAATCAACAGGAATGTTCAAGCAAATTTCAGAAAAAAAACCCAATCTAAATCCGTTAAAAGTAGTTTTCTCATTCGCTAGCTAAATAGAAGTAAGATACGCCCCGAGGCTGAAACGTAAGTGAGAAGGGCCTCACCTCCCTCCGTGTTTCTCGGATTTGTGTAAATAAATCAGTGCCGCAAGCAAAGTATGATACTTAGCTGAATGAGAGAAGCTGCAAAATCAACCGGAATGTTGAAGCAAATTATAGAAAAAAATCCGTAGAGGACAGACATACAGACAGACTATTTTTATATATATATATATATATATATATATATATATATATATATATATATATATACACACATACACACACACACACACACACACACACACACACACACACGCAGAGAGAGAGAGAGAGAGATATTGGCTACACATGCAGTTTGTTAATGTATGACAAATTATGACAAAGGCTAACTTCACACCACTAGGTTTTCATTTTTAGATGAAAACTATGTATCTTCATCCATATTAGCATTTTCACATCATTTACAAAAAATCATCTCTGCCCACACTAAAACAACTGAAAACACATATAAAAAAGACACTTGCCTATATTGGCAATGAATTGGGCAAAAAAATACTTGATGGGATGGTAACACCACCGACCATGGGACTTTTTGCAAAATTGTAGTGACCAGCAAATTAATTGCCTTTTATGCATGTTTTCATCATTCAAACTGTACAAAATGCAATTTAGATGCAGAAGCAACATAATAAGTGCAAAAAAAAGCAACTGTTCTCTGTCTGCTATTTTGGTGTATGTATTTCTTCTATGAAGAGGGCACACACAGGGAACAAGATATTTTTAAGAGCAGACTCCAATGAGGGAAGGGCTATGTAACAAGCACAAACAAATCAAACTCCGATTAGTGTCTGTGTTTTCAAAAACTGTGGGGCTGGGGCTGTGTTTTCAGAAGTATATGGCTCTGATGAGCATTTTCAAAAGTCCCCATTTTGGCAGTTGCAAACACTGGGGTAGTGTGGATGAAAGGCAAAATTACCTGCATTTTTAAACAAAAACGTAGTACTTATTTTTACTAGCTTTAAGTTTTACTCTATGGCTTAGCTCTTTTTCTCAGGGGTGGGGGCGGATTTGTTTTCAATCTTATGTTTGTAAAAATTGATTTATTTGTATGGAATGTTGTGTGATTTTAATAAAATAAAATAAAAAAAACAGTAGTAGTGTGGACAGGGCCAAAAAAATTTATAATAGGTGGTATAGAAATATATCTACATGAATATTTACTGGATATTTTTATGAACAATCACACACTGGATAATTAGAATATAGCATGCATAAAAAGTATTATTTATAATATTAAGCACTTGTTTTACTATTTGATTCTGCACCTTATAAGATACTATTTTTAAAGCATATTGCAATCTCACCACCAATATTGTTTAAGCACTGTTACACACTGAATTGCAATGAGTCTTAAGACAGTTAAAATATTGGAATGCACTGATAAGCACAGAGTCTGACATATAACAACAGCACCAATGTAAAATGACACCCTGAAAGCCGATACCAAAGACTGGATGGTGGATTAGCAATAAGGGGAGTGTTTGAAAAGAATGGGAGCCAAAGATGGCAAAATGTAAAAAAGGTGTTGGCTGTTAGCATAATGAATAATGGGCATGGATAAACATAACCCTATAAAAGTGGGCTTGACTGAAAGTTACCGGGCAAAGATGGCTAAATGCCATTAGGTGTTGTCCATTACCATTACCTATGTTATGTATAAAAATTTCTCAGAGCCCAACAACAGAGGCTTTCTCCACAGACATAGCACAGCTATTTTGAATTTCAGCTTGGCTAAAATAATTTTGATCCATAAAAGAAAAATGTAGACATTACAGACAACAAAATTTCCCTTAATGCATCAAATTTAAGCAAATTGTAGAGCATCTTTAATGGTCAGCATAGGTATGCTTTTAATATGTGAAAATTACTTCTGGATTAATCAGAACCCTGCAAAAATTAAATATTTAATTTTTCTGTTTTTTGAAACTATTGATTGCAGCAACCTCTCGTTAGACAACAGAATGACAGCAAGTTATTATTATTTCATACTTGCTAGATTTTAGTTTGTTTTCCATCAAAGAAAATTCTTGTATACATTCTATAAATGCATTCTCAAAGCTGTTCCTTTTGCCAAATTCTCTATAAATTCATGAACAGGAAAAAACTCTCTAAAACACTTACTGTTTCCCTGACATCCTTGACAGCAGCCTCAGCTTTGGTATCAGTTCAGACCAGAAGTTAAAGCTACAGTTTATTAACAACAGAATAACTTCTTAAAGGCTCACAATTACATTTCCATCTGAGAGTCAGAAAAAATTGCCATAAATTCATTAAATTTAATAAAATTATTCTCTTAACAGGCTTAATAACCATGTATGCTGCTACATTTAAGTGTCAAAGTATCAAGCAAATTATGATGAATATCATTTCTTTCATTATCTCAATAATGACTGGGACACATTTGTTAAGACTTATCATTATTGGCAAATATACTGTATACCATAATGAAATACTCAGATACACTGCATATACTTTATAAAATCCAAGAGGTAAATGTGATTGTCACTATAACATAAAAAAAAAAAATTATTACACTACTTCTCACTAAAGCTTATTCAGTCTTGATATACTCCCTTTTCTTATGCATTTTTAAAAATTTTATTGAATTTATTAAAAGCATATAACTTTCCACACAATCAAATCAATCTTAACAAAACATAAAATACAATCAAATCAAACCCCACACATGTGAAAAAGATTGGAAGGCCAACAACCAGAGCAAAACTGTTAAGAGTAGTAAAAAGAGAAAGGAATTTTTTCCCCCCCAATATAAATGTGTATTCTAAAATGTTATTGATTAAGTCCTGCCAGGTTTTAAAAAAGTTTTGAACAGATCCTCTAAGTGAGAATTTGAATTTTTCCAATTTCAAATAATATATAACATCAGTTACCCACCAACTTTAAAGAGGTGGGTTAGACTTGTCTTGCTGAACTGGAAGAATCCTATGTGCTAATAGTAAAGCAAAGGAAATTACAGTTTGTTTGTCCTTTTCCACTTTAAGCCCATCTGGAAAGTTAACCAAACACAACTGTTAGTGGATTAGGAGTGATTGTGACACCCTGGCTGTGATAGGCATTTCAAAATTTTCGTCCAAAATGATGTTAATTTGGTACACGCCCGAAACATGTGGCCCAGTAAAGCTGGGGCTTGATTGCAACGTTCACAGGTTGGATCTTGCCCTGGAAACATCTTGGACAATTTCAAATGAGATAGATGTGCTCCATAAAAATTTTAAAGTAGAATAATTGAATGTTTAGCACATATGGAGCTTCAGTGAATTCTGTGCGTGGCTGCCTTCCACTCCGTTTTTGAAATGTTGAGTAAGAGATCCTTTTCCTACTGTACTCTTGGATTTTTAAAAGGAAGAGATTAAATTTGGAGTATAACTGCTCATAGGATGCAAAGACATTATTTATATACAAATCTCTAAATGATTTAAACCCATACATTTTTCATACTTTAAAAACTATTTAAGTTCGAGATGGTGTAAAAAGATGGCCATCATGTAGAAAAGTCACAGATAAGATATTCTCTAACTTAAAGTGCTTCCTATATTGGTTCCATATTCTGAGTGAATGAAGGACAATTGGGTTGTTAGTATATTGATGATACCTTGTATTTACTGGAGTACAAAGCAAGGAATATAAAGAAGTGCTGCAGGATTTAATTTCTATTGCAGATCAAGCTAGTGTGTGTTCATCTATTTGTGTCAATGTCCAGGTTTTTACAGCTTGTATGTTTGCTGCCCAGTAATAAAATTGAAAATTAGGTAGAGCCATGCTGCCTTTTGAATGCATGGATTTTTCAAATTCCAAATAAATGAGGTTACGATTGAATCTAATTTCTTAAAAAAATGTTTGTTAATATATATGGGGATGTTTTGAAATAGGAACAGAAGCTTAGGGAGGATATTCATCTTTACAATGTTAATTCTTCCTGCTAAAGTAAGACCATCTATGGATGTCTTGTTTAGGTTTTTCCATGCAAACAGCACAATTTTGTTGCAAAAGAGTTTTATATTTACTTGTCTCATTTACCCCGAGGTATTTAAACTGATCTACAATGATAAAGAGAATTCACTGGAAAGAGCACACTTTTGTTCAAGTTAATTTTAAGTCCAGATAGTCTTTGAAATTCTGCTATTGCTGTAGGCACAGAATTTTGTGGGTCTGATATATACAGTACCATATCATCTGCAAATCTGTGATATTTTTTGTTCAAGTCCTTCTCTGAAAAATCCCCTTTATCTCTGATGTATTTCGAAAGTAAACTGCCAATGGCTCAATGGCAATTGCAAATAGCAGCGGTGACAAGGGGCATCCTTGTCTAGTACCGCATTCTAGTTTGAAGTAGATATTAACAACATTATTTCCGACATTCTATCTAATACAAATTGAAGCGTCTGGAATGGTATACAGTAGTTTGATTCATGCACATATGTTCAGGCCAAACCCAGATTTATGTAAAGTGGTGAACAGGTATTCTCATTCAACCATATACTCCCTTTTCTGTAAGGTTTGGAGCATGTGCTGATTGTGCATTCCTGCACCCACCACATGATGAACCACCTGGATTGGGGCCCAAGTTCAGCGGGTGACATCTCAGCCCCACACTGGAACAGTGTGAGTTTTTTTTGCAGTAGCTGGAGTGCCAATCCTGTCACCAACCCTTAAGTTTTCCCTGTAAGTTGGAGGACACACTTGCAGGGCTGAATGCAGATTAACGCCATGCCCAGGAAGAACATTCTGTGACTTTCTTTTAAAATGGTTTTGGGAAGCTCCTTCAGCCCAAAAGGTTCACATCAATTTGGGCACCTGCCTCTTCTTTGTTTAATTGTTCAAAGAGACATTTTTACTGAATGTTCAACCTATAATGTTGCTTTTTTCTTTTACCTCATTCTCTCTGTTGTACTGCCTTATTGCTTTTATTTTCTCTCATTCAGTGAAATATGAAGATTCTATTAAGTCTTCAGTTCATTAAATATTTGCTATTAACTTTAAAAAGCAACCGACAACAGCACTATTGTTGCTCTATTTATTTAATTGACCAGCTTCTGGCAACACTAAAAAGGTTGGGCATGAAATAAAAATGTTTTAACAATGCAGGTCTGTGGCTTAAAGGGTCATTTTAACATTTTCAATCTTTAGTACTAAGCAATCTTTATAATACAAAAATAAAATTCTTCATCCCTTTTTGCAGTTTAACCTCCAGAAAACATAGTTCCCACACCAAATCCCTTCCAACAATACACTGATGTATTTTTTAATACTACTCAGTTTGCAAGTACCTTGTGGTTATAAAAGTGCCCATTAATGGAAAATCGATGTCTTTTAATTTTCTGCATTTCTGCTGGAGTTCGATATTTGCATCTTCTCTGAACATTCATGAAACTTGCATCACTTTTTGTTCTCATTAGTTGAGGTGTTTCCTCCTCTATCTCAGAATCTAAAGTAAAAAAAAATATTAAAACAAATTGCACCAATCAATGCCATTCTTATACATTATATTGTGTCTTCAGGAATGGTAGTTAAAATATTCCTTTTTTTATAACTGACCAGAAATAATCATTTTATTCTGCTGCTTTTTGGTAAGCGATGCAGAACAGTAGAAATATAGGCAGCATGCAGCAACCTCACAAGAGTACTGGGGAGGACAGTTAATCTGGTTCTCTTCAGTACAACTCTTATGTTTTCACTTTTTTCCCCCCGCACAGACCTTTGGGTAGAATCGTATACTGGGCTAAAGTACTACTGAATACTAATGTATTAGATGTGCAGAAAGTGACCTGTCTGAATCTGACAAGAAAAATGTCTGGCAAAACACATTCTGCATAGACATGACCAAATAACAATAATCCAAGTGAAATGTAAGTAGAACCATTTTTCATTACATTAAATTTTTTAAGAACTGTTTAATTTGTTTTCTTAAATGAATGTGGAATCAAACTTATTTTGTTCATTGTTTTGAATATCAGACAAGCAAAGACTTAATGCAAATTTTAAATGATTTTTCTTTATTAAAATAACTTACTTCTTACACCAACTGAGAGCAGTTCATTGTTTACAGAATTATTATTGGATTCAACAGCTTTCTCCACTGAAACATTATGTGCAGATCTTTCATTTCTGTTTGAGAAAGAAAAAGGTTCATTTCTAAATCTCCCATTTATACTTATACAGTATTTAACATGCTGCAAATCATGGGCACACACAAATGTGACCATACAATGAAAAAACAAAGCCACTAAAGCTTTTGGCTGTCAAATCTTAGTAACTATTTTATCTCTCTATTATAATAAAAAAAATCTTGAGACGAGACGCAACTTTTTGAAGAGACTTTTTGGAATGAAGTCCTGCTAGACGGAGACTTTTAACATGAAATTCTTTCAAGTCAGGTCATACTTGCTACCATTTTCAAACAAGACCACGGTCATCTAACCTCTCAGTCGTGTGAATGCTTTTGTCAGACACACTTCCTGTGCTCTCAGCTCTTATAAATTTTATCAGGACAATAATTTTATATGTTCTAGATGACACGTCAATAACTAAGCGAAGAAGAAAGAGCAGCGCGTCGAAAAGAAACCCAAAAGTGTTGAGAGAGAAAAGAATGCAAAAAAGAACAATAATAATCTATGTGGAATTTCTGAAAATAAGGAAAATAATAATCTGCCTTGACCAAGTGGAACTGAAAAACCTTGCAGGTCCAATTGGGGTCAGAAATAAAAGACAAAAAGAGTAAAAGACAAAGCAGAACTTCATAAAGACGTTCAAAAATGTTGGTGCGACACACATGCAGAGCAGGTTAGAGATTATGAAAGAAGTGGAAATTGAAAGGCTCAAAAAAAAAAAACATTGGCGCAATACACATCCAGACCAAGTTAAAGAATATGAAAGTAGTAAACTTCGAAAGTGTCCAAAAAAAACAAAACAAAAAAAAAAAAAAAGATAGTAAAGATCGTATTAGCGCTAGTTTCCTCCGGGCGCTCCGGTTTCCTCCCACAGTCCAAAGACATGCGGGTTAGGTGGATTGGCGATTCTAAATTGGCCCTAGTGTGTGCTTGGTGTGTGGGTGTGTTTGTGTGTGTCCTGCGGTGGGTTGGCACCCTGCCCAGGATTGTTTCCTGCCTTGTGCCCTGTGTTGGCTGGGATTGGCTCCAGCAGACCCCCGTGACCCTGTGTTCGGATTCAGCGGGTTGGAAAATGGATGGATGGATGGTATTAGCGCTAACAAATGGAAATTACTCGGTGAAATAAGGGAAAGTAATAATCATCATAGCAGGTCCAAGCGAGGTCGGAAACAAAAGACAAATTGTAGAAGACAAAGTAGAACGTCATAAAAAGATTAAAAAATGGGGCGAAATGCATGCAGAGCAAGTTACAGAAAGTAGGAAAGTCAGAGACTTGTAGATCGTCTAATTCATGTTGCCATCAGAGAAAAGTAGTGTTTCTTCCCAATGAAGAGGCACATCTGCGAGAATTAAAAGATTTGTTGTTTGGTGAAACTGAAATCCACAAACACTACAGGCAAAATATAGGAGTCTAAAATAATTTGTTCATGTTCGCATCATTCAATGCTCAAAATGTAGATTTACACATAATGGACCATACGCTATGAGAATCTGTGGTCCCGCAACAAATAAAGCTACGACAAATTTAATTTCGAAGAAACCAAAATTCACGCAAACTGGCTACTAGACATTGGCAGATTTTATAATTCAAAACCTCCCAATTAAAGACGACTTATTATGTAAAAATCTTATTGAAGAATTTTATCCCGAAGGATTATCAACAGAAAAAATTAGTACACGGGCAATCCCAGCAGTGAGCAACGATAAAGTCAAATGAATTAACGTGAAAATTGTCTATCGGTTACACGGCAAATTGATTAAATGCGTAGCAATAGACTAAGCTGAAGCAGTTGGTGGTGATATTGCGGAAGATGAAAACATCAATTTTCAATATCCCATAGAATATCTACAAGTGTTAACAATGTCCGGTCTCCCACCGGCTGAATTACTGTTGAAAGAAGTATGTATCGTAATGTTATTGAGTAATTTATGTATGAGTGATGGACTACGCAATGGGACAAGATTAGTTGTATTAAATATTGGTCGACCAATTCTAACATGTAAAATTAAAAATTTTAATTGGCGACATGAAAGGTAATGTAGTACATATTCCGTGAATAACAGACACAAAAGGAGATCTTGAAATGCCATTCGTATTAAAACATTTACAGTTTCCCATGAGAATAGCTTTTGCTATGACAGTTAATATCTATCTATCTAATAAATCACAGGGACAAACATTAAAAAAGTAAATCGGTTTATTTAGATAGATAGAGAGAAAGGAACAATATTCACTCACAGGCAGTTATATGTTGCATTGTCACAATGTAAGTCCAAACACGGAATCAAAATTCTATGCGATCTTGAAGAAAAGTTAATTCCAAATATTGTTTTTACTTAAGTTTTAAAGTAAAAGAGAAAATAATGAATTTGTAAAAATCCCCATGAAAATAATCTCTTTAAATTGTATATCCGGTTAACCAAACCCAGGGGTTGGCGAGTGAAGCGAGCAGGGGGAGGAGCCCCCTAGTATTTTAAAATAATTATTAGTCTCTTATTTAAATTTTTTATTTTTTACAAATTAAACATTTAATTAACATATACAAAATGATTATGTTTAGCGAACTAAATGCTGTAAACAGAATGTAAATATTTTAAACATTTTTCAAAAAAAAAAACAAAAAAAACACTCTGTGCTCTAATAGAGTGCAGTATGTATCTATCTATGTGTCTCTTAACTATATCTAAAGAAACAGATATACAGTATACAGATATAGTGAGAAAAAGCTCTGAGACCTTTGGATGTTTCTGATTTTCTATACGAATGGCTTCTAAATACAACAAACAAAACTATTCATATTCCTTTAATGAATACAGTGTTTTATTTAAATGTTCAAGGCCAGTGATAAAAAAAATTTAAACAAGTACAGTCAGTAACAAGTACAAACATCTTTATGCGCAACAACCTCAAACATTATCTACTTATTGTGCTAACGGATGATGCACTGTTGGTTATTTTACTTAACTTTGTTTTTTGGTAAGCCTGATACCTATGTCAGAACACTATTTCTTCAGCTTTAAGTAATAACCATCTTCAAATGCTGACTGATAAATTGACTAATATGAAGGTTCCTGCTGACTTTACTGTAATCCTACCTTGCCCTGTATAACATTGATCTGAGACAGGATGATTACTCTACGTTACATTATCAAATATCCAGATAATTCCATGTTGATTGACTATGCACCCATATCCAGTTTTGTGCAGCTGTATAAGGAGAGGGATAGTCATCATGTCCTAATTGTCAGAAAGACCAAGCAGATGGCATTTTACTTCTGGAGAGCTAATTCTCTACATTTAACCTTCCATGGTTCTTGGAGAGGAGGTGGAAAAAAAAAACTGAACAGAAATATAAGGCCTCCACATTGATAGTGCTCTAAACTATTCTGAATGCAACCACCTTTATTTCTCTCCTATAAAATCAGAGTGAACAGGGACATCATGCCATCTTTTCATGAGAGCACTTTCAGCTTCGATCGATCGACTTTATTAATCCCAAGGGGAAATTCAAATAGCTTGGCAATTCAAAATTTTAGGAAAAGTAACCTAAGTAGGTTATAATTATTTTCTCCACACTGCTAGACATATGTCTACCAAAAACTAAGACTGGTAGGAAAGGAAAAAAATAAAGCGTACAGTCCACACACCATAGTGAAGCCTGTAAAAATATTTTTTTGTAATTATTCCTCTTTCATGATGCAAAACCGAAGACCAATGTTGTATTTTGGTAACATGATTAAATAAAAGCCTTAATTCTTCATTTATAATTCAGTACTGCAGTGATCTTTTCAGAAAACCTCATTACTAGGTAGGAAGGGCACAAAATTTCTTCCAGTAGTTTATTATCTGCCCCAATTAGAAGTGAAGGTGGCATAGATCTTTGTAACTCTAACCATTTCTAAGTTTATGAGCTTCAACAGCCCAACCTCTGAAATCCTTTGAAATCTTTTTTGATAGAATCATTTTGAGTTTCAACAAATCTATTGCAAAGAGCAGGAAGCCAAAATGATGGGAATTTTAAAATTTCAGCACAGAACCTCAAATGTTACATTATTGATTGGAATAATCTCTTTTCTAGAGATTGACATGTGTTTTAAATCCTTGACTTTGAACATTTAAATGTGTGTTGAACAAAATAATGCAGCATAAAATATGGAGTGCTCTACTTGTATAATCAGCCCACAATTGTCTATTAATAGGACTTAAAGTGTGATCTGATCTTCCTCATAAATGTTCCATTTATGCATAAATTAAAAAAAAAAAAAAAAAGGGTTTGCGATTTTGTTTTCCCCATAACTGTAAATAATTTGAATGCAACATTATGTGAAGTATTTATTAAGGTAAATTAAATACACATATTGAAGCTCTACAAGTAGTAACATATCAACATTTTCCTGTGAAGTGATATTTGACTTATTTTACAAATGTAAATAATTGAACATTATTTGCTATCTTGTAATGTAAATATTCTTGACCATTGCTGTGAAGAGTATTAAGTAAAATAAATATTTACACAACCATCTAGACCAGTAGTTTCCAATCCCAGTCCTGTAGCTACAGGTGTTTGTTACCTACAGTTTCACAATAACTAAGACAATTTACCTCTAAGTGTGAAATTTTTTTACAAAGTTCAGATTTATTATTAAGATCAGAAATATTCATATTTTTGGCAGTTTTAACATTTGTAATTCTCTTTTGTCATTTTCCTTTAACTTTTTCTGTGAAGTTTGTTCCACATAATGACAACTAACAATAAGAGTAGACACCATGGCAAATGAGTTACTGCTGTTTTCTAAATGTGGAATAAGAGGGAGACAAAAAAAACAGCAACTAATTAAACAATGAGATGAAATAGAAAATAACTTGCTTATTATGAAACTGGTTGGAGCAAAAATCTGCAGCCATGAGCCCCCAGGACATGGACTGGAAACCACTAATGTAGACAGTTCAAATTTACAATGCTATGTTTAACTATAACAAGAAAACCAACAAATAAATACAAAAACATCTCTGTAGTTAAAGTTTATATTGATCTGCAATGTTTAAAAAAATTAGACCATTTTAAAATGTACATATACTGTAATTTCCTTGCAAGGAAACAAAGCATCTTAAATAGGTTTATTTCTCTAATGAAACATTTATATGAAATGATATGCTGTATGTGTGGAATACTGATAAGAGAAACAGTCTCCCAACTCCTATATAAAATTTTGTCTTACCTTAACATTACTCATTTCAGCAAAAAAAAAAAAAAACCCTACTATTTAAAGTTGGATGCATGGTACTGTGTGTGGGAGAGGGATTACTTGTACTAATGAACAAATAGTATTTCCATTCAGAAAGTTTATAATACACATCAAAAATAGTAAAGACAATTCTCCATAAAAGAAAAAAAATCCCAAGGTTCCCTAGTCTTTAAAGAATATGTTTTGTGAATTATAACTTCAAAATAATTTTATTATGGAGAACTTTTGCATATCTAACCACTCTCAAAGCTGACCTAGGTTCCTCCAGTGCATAACAGCAATTCAGCAGAGGCAACAGTGGAAACAAAAACATCCGCTTAAGACATTTTAACAATATAATATCTTTTCAAATGACTGCTTTTATGTGCATTTTTTAATTTAAAATTTCTGTTTTTGATATCTAGGAAATTTCTTTTCACCTTGAAGTTGAGCATTCTGAAAGATAACATGCTGAGATCCTCAAAGATTCTCTTTTAGTTCAATTTTTGTTTCTTAAATTGAAATTACTCATAAAAACAAAATTTTCTATTTAGTAGTTATCTGCAGATAATTGCAGAAAAATGACATTTTTATCAGAATTCTATTTTCAGAGACTTCCTAAACAGAAATCCTTGCCACCAGATACTTATTATTTTTAGTTTATGACTAAGTTTCAACAGTACACCAATACAAAGTTCTCTACTCAGGAAACAGTGCCAGTTAAATACTAATGCCAGGAGATAAAGGATTTCCTTTTAGGTGCTACAAAATAGAAATCTGATTAAACACCAAGTGTCTAAAGAGGAGCCAAAGAAGGAAAACATTAACTTTATCCTTGTGGTTCTGCTAAACACATTTTGCCGAAATTTCTCACAAGACCATTTGGTGGAATACACAAAATGTTAATACAAAAAGGATTAATCAAATATAATTATACTTAATGTGTTACATGAGAACTCTGAACACACTTCTATGATCTGAAAGACTGTAGGTTGCTTTTTTGACAATACAAAGTAATTTAGATATCAAAGGGAAACTAAATGGGTTATTGATAATACTATTGGATTAATACTTTAATTTTCATAATCTTCACAAGCTAAATTAAAACTTTGAGAGAGTAAGCAGTCATTCTAAATTTTATGAGCAGCAGGCAGCAAATTACTGCAATGGCCCTACCATAGCTGCCTCCCATCTCTATGAACATGGGTCTAATTCCCACTCTTCACTACCTGTATAAAGTGTGCATATTCTCCCTGTCAGGTCACTTCAGGTATTCTGGCTAACATGTCAACCTCAAAGATGCATATGTTAAGTTAAATGGTGGCTTATTCCTTTAATTTAAGAGCTTTTGACTTATATATGAATAGTTCTACAAAAATAAAAAATGTACTGAATTATCACATGACAAATTAACTTTCATTCTTGAACAAAGCAAAAAAGTTAACATTTTTAAATTATGTTGTACTGAATGTTTTTTCAGACATTACAATATTATTCCAGTCTTAACTGAAGGTCATGCAGTATGTACTGTATAGTTTTTAATGCTGATTTTCAATTGTACTGGGTGTTTTCACATTAAAGACCCACCTGTTCAGAGAACTTTGATCAACTCTCCATTGTCCTGAGCCTGCAAAATGCATTCGTTCATGGTCATCGTGCATCTGAAGTCTGATTGGTCTTTTTAGACCCCAAGAGATGTTAAGCAAACCTTCTATAATTAATTCCCCTTCCTCCTAGGGAGTGAGATAGAGAGTAATCAGTAATTCTAATAAAGCTGCACATAGTTAACTACCGAAATTATTTAGCAATGGCCAACACAAGGCTTTAGATGCTGCTTGGCTGCTGAGGTGAAAAGATCTTAAGTTCTCCCTAATTAAATAAGGAGATATTTTTCAGTATGATATTAGAAGAATGGCAACGGTGTTGCCATTATTTGCACATAATAGGCAAACTAGTCACTAACAGAACAAAATGAAGCACAAGTACATTATGCTGTTGAAAAAAACAGAAGACGACATGTCTAACACTATTAAAAATAGTTAACTGTAAAATGCATAAAAGGATAACTCACTGCAGTATGGAAAATTAACAAGAAATACTGAAAATAAGTAATATGTGTTTCTATGATACAAAAAAGTTCTGCAAGTTTCCTTTTGTTAGAACATTTACAGTATCATATCTGTGTTAAATTTCTTTTCCATACATCTGTTAAAAATCACATAATACATTTGAATGAAAAGTTTATATCAATGAACTCCTCATTTTTACATCAGTTTACACTTGCTATGGAAAAAAATATAGAAAAATGAATGTAACTCCCGTTATTTTAATACTGAATTAATGTACCGATTTCATTAAAAATATATAGTTGCCTATCAACATGTGTTTTTCGTAATCAAACCATACCTGAAACCCTTATTAGTTTACCAAGTGCCTTTACTATTGTCGTACCCAGTTTTCCTTATATTCTGAATACATTTAGAGAGTTTAAGATACTGTATGTGTTAAAGACCCATACATCCATTTTCTAAAATCAGACCAAACTTCCATTAGTGTTGCAGAGAGTCCCTGTGAATGGCAGGTACTAATTCTAGACAAGTCTTCCGTCCACTACAGGACACACAAGAACACCTACTAGGACAAGTCAATACTACCAATCAATCTAACATCCATGTCTTTAGAATTTGGGAATGTATTGTCATGCATAATGTTAAATTTACACATGAGGTGATACAAAAACGCTACATAGGTAGTAACTGGGCTGGAACTTTAATCTTGCTCCTGGATCACAATGTTGTTCTAAAATCCGTCTTTCAAATAAGGGAGGATTTATTTTGTACATACTCCAATGTAGGGATTATACACTGGAGGCAAGATGACAAATTCTATATCTTTGTCTAGCAGCAAGACTGATGCATAATCTTAAGTGTTTCAGTATATCTATCTAAATCTATAGATTGAGATTATATATATATATATATATATATATATATATATATATATATATATATATTTATAGATATAGATATATATATATATATAGATATATATATAGATATATATATTTGCAGTTGGAGATCCACAAAGGGATCCCTTTGTGGATCTCCAACTGCAAATATGCAGATATATATATATATATATATATATATATATATATATATATATATATATATATATATATATATATATATATATAGATATATATATATATAGATATATATATATATAGATATATATATATAGATATATATATATAGATATAGATATATAGATATAGATATATATAGATATATATAGATATATATAGATATATATATATATAGATAGATATAGATATATATCTAGAGAGAGAGAGAGAGAGAGAGAGAGAGAGATAAAGACTTTCACAAGTACTTTAACAGCTTGATTTCATGGCTTACTGATAACTTACTCAGGTCAAAAAAAAAAAAAATATATATATATATATACATTCAAGGTTAGGAGCTTTAGATGCAAAGACCCAACCCTAGTGGTAACAATACTCTGTAACAGACTCAGCCCATTCACACATCATTCACACCCTCATGTGGGCCAGTTTTTTCAGCAATTAACCAAAAACACATGTCTTTGATATAGAGGCGAAAAAACAGAATACCCATGGAAAACAGCAACTGCCAATACCCATGTGCAAGAAACAAATCCTGAACATCGGATCAGTCAGGTTACTATACTAAGCACTGCAACTTTGTTCACCCAACTAAAGAAATCATGTATATTAACATCAATCAAGTAAATGAAGATACAGTGCAAAACATACTGAAAAGTATACTTGTTAATCAACATTACGAAAATAAATTTTCTTCACTGTGAATTTAACAAAAATGAGGCAAAAATCTGAAAGTGTCCAAAGTTTTTAAGAGTGTATCAGCAGTCGTTCTTAACTTTTATTTTGTCCATCATAAAAACACAAAGTTTAATGTAACAATGACTGATCTGGCATGTTTATTTAATAAAAATAAAAGACGACAAAAAAATGTATCTCTCTTGCACTGCTTTAAACCAGGTGGTGGGAAAGGGTTAACTGCAGGTGGCCTACGTGTTCAGTGTCTCATAAAAATATCAGCCTGAGCCCAGTCAGGAACTGACCTCATACAATGGCTAATTCCTTTCCGTTCTCAGGACTCAATCAGTTCTGTGCAAGGATTAAAAATGTGTAGAGACAAAAATACACCACGTACACTTTTAAATTACAGAGTGTCCTTAAGAAGTCTATAATGAAACTAAAAATAAACTAAGGTTATTAAACCAAAACTTTAAACTGATGAATATGCTACCAAAATGATATTCCATTAAATATATATATTTGTTTTGTGAATAAATTGTTTCCGCTACTCAAATGTTAACATAATTTTGACTCACATATTATATATATATGCGAGTCAAAATTCTGTTAACATTTGAGTGGCGGAAACAATTATTAACAAAACATACAGTACTTCATATGTGCAAGATGATTTACAGGAATGCCTCAACCTGTTCGCCAATATGTTCAACACATGTACCATATGTGGCACACAAATTGTCCACAAAAATTGTACATGAATATATACATAGCAGTACCATTATTGTTAACATAATTTTGAATAATACCTTTCCAATAAATTTAATGTAAACAACAGCTGTGTTAAACAGAGAGTCCTTGGTTTATTTCCATAACAGGTTGTGCTCAGCGCATACACTGATATGCACGCACACACTTCCTCGACAGCTTTCTGAGGTCACAGTCACTGCTATATTTGTTTTCCTGTTATTCATGATTTACAGCTCACAGCAGGCACTACAGTATAAAAGGCTTGATTTCATTTTAGAAAAGCATTTCAAGCGTCAACATCAAACAGCTCCTGTACTGCACCTAAACTCAGACTTTATTCAAGAACGTGCTATTAGACAAAAGGTAAGAAAGAATATCTATAATATTTCAGTTAAAGAGAGGATTATAAAATCTTTAAAACTTAACATGTATGACACAAGTAAAAAAATATTTTCATAATATTACAATTCACTGTATAATTAAGTTATCTTCCTTATTTCCAAAGTGTTTATAATACTATGTTCTTCTACAAACAGTTTCCTGCAAAGAAAACCATACACAATATTTATTTAGAAAAATTGTAGGAGTTTAGTTTGGATGTTGCTAAAACATCATTACCCATGACAAAAAACCATTTATTTCTGATTCCAATTCACCACAGAATAAGATTAAGAACATTTATTTCTTTGATCCCTATTTGCTACTGAGTAAGAATAACTCTATCTTGCTATTTATGACATAAATAATGATTTATACATATAAATATTTTAAGAAGGTTTTAAAAATGTTGTAATATTTATGTTTTTAAGTGGATTTGAATATTTAGTAGAGTATGTTTCAGAAAGCTGCTGTTTTTGAATGAACTTCACTTAAGAAATGTAACAATCTATTCAAACATTTTACATACAAAAACATTTGAAATATAACGTGATTTCCTTTTTTTGTGTATGTGTTCAGGATGAAACCAAGATTACTCCACTCTGTAGAGCTTCTCCCAACAATCTGTGAAATGCACGAGGAAATTGCCCAGGGTGGATGCCATAACCAGAACTGCTCATCTCAGTCCCTGGACGATTATGTGAATTCAATTTGTCAGCTGGCACAACCTACATCTCTGTCAGGATACTTGGTATGTAGTAGCCATCTCAATATGGAAAAGTCTCAGAAGACAAACGTTATCAACAAGCCAATAACCAAACATTCCAGTGCAACAGATCTTCAACATGTTGGGAATAATGACGAAGAAGAATTCCTTTCAGTTTGTCTGGACGATGTTACCTTCAAAATCAGCAGCCACCTAGAATTCAACACTCAACATCTACTAAACAAAAGAGAGTCAATGGACTGGCTTTTCAGTCACTCACATAACAAAAACTCTTTTAAAGAAAATGTTCCTTCCTTGTGGGTGTTTTAAAAACACTGTATTAAAGACCATTGATATTCACTATGGAAAGCTAGCAAGCTTTTCAATGGCAGCAATTGTATCCTTTCTCCCTACTTTAAACATGCACTTAAAATGAAGAAATTAATTTTTATATTTATTTCATATGTTATGAAAATATTGTAAACTTTAATTTGATAGACATATTTTTATAATAAAACAAATTGGAATATTTCATGAGTTTCCTTCTTTGAAGGTTCAGTTCCGTTCTACTGTATTGAATGCTCATTACTGTATTTGTAGAGTTCATAGAAAAAATAGCAACTGTAAGAATTCTATTACACCTCTTTAGAGTATTTTAATAATTCTAATGACCCCTAATAGAAAAGGGCATTATACAAATAAGAAAATCTTGTCATTGTGTTTTCCTTGTAAAGTCACCACAGCACTCTAGAAAGCACATTGTAATGAAATAACATTTTTTTTGTTGGTTTTACACATTGAAAGTACATTTAACTATAGAAAAGGCATTTTACATACAGAAGCATTTTACAAAAATACTTTTGTATGATGCATTGCATCACTTGCATTATTGCACTGCACCAGTTAAGCCAGGCTGGCGCTGCATTTGAATAGAGTGCATAGCATTTAACCAATACAAACAATATTAAAGCAATTGGTTACATAGTACACATAAAATAAATGAATCCAACAATATCATGTTATTCACAGTATGTACTAGTAGAAGTTGTGTCATGTGCACAGAGTACAGTGACATTCTCACTTGCATGCCTATCCAACACACAACATAAGCCACTCTCCACTGCCCATGATAAACAAGAATGTATTAAAATTGTGATGGATGCCTACTGGGATGGTTCCTATTCTCTTTCTCAGTATGGAGGAGAAAATAATGGATGGTCAGAGGGAGACTGGCTACTGTGAACTGCTGTTTCTCCTATAAGATAGGCGGCAGTACTCCTCTGTTATGGCTCCTGTTGGAACACCCACAAAGCTGCATGGGAGTTGAAGACCTGAAGGGCAACCCTGTTGGTTTGCCCAAGTACCACTGTGAGTGCTATTGGGAGAGTAGTCACTTGTTTTATTATGGTTTCACCTTACAAAGAAGTTCTTTCAGGGTACTATGTTCTGTCACTGGAAGCATTCCTGGGTCTAGCATAAAGGCAGCCCCTCTGCCATACTCAGGTGAGCCAGAGTCAAGAATGAAGAAAGACAATGCTTGTCTGGGAAGGAGTGGAGGAGAGGGGCAAAAAAGGAAAGAAATGAAATGAAGAGATGAAAAAGAAACCTGTAAGAAATTATTTGGCTTGATATAAAGTTTACTTGAACCCATTGAGTGTCTTTGGTCTAGTTGTGTCTGGAGTCCTAACATGTCTCGTACAGGCTATAAAATGCAAATTGCCACTTTACCAAACTGAAAACACAAATCAGCTTACTTAACGTAATCATAACCCTGTTTCAACTTGTTTGGTTATGTGAAATTACTATGGAGAATAACTTTATTTAAGGAATTTAAGTGAAGTGGCGAAATTATTAATTAAAAAGGAAACATTCTACAGCTGTTTGGTATTAAGGGTGACATCTATAACACATCACTAATAACTACATCATTTAATTAGTAGAGGTTGCCATTAAATTACAACTCAAACTTCTGTTTTTTGGCACCAGTACACTCCAAGTAATTAATTAAATGATAATACCAGAGGGCGGCACGGTGGCGCAGTGGGTAGCGCTGCTGCCTCGCAGTTGGGAGACCTGGGGACCTGAGTTCGCTTCCCGGGTCCTCCCTGCGTGGAGTTTGCATGTTCTCTGCGTGGGTTTCCTCTGGGTGCTCCGGTTTCCTCCCACAGTCCAAAGACATGCAGGTTAGGAGCACTGGTGATCCTAAAATTGTCCTTAGTGTGTGCGTGTGTGTGCCCTGCCGTGGGCTAGTGCCCTCCCCAGGGTTTGTTTCCTGCCTTGTACCCTGTGTTGGCTGGGATTGGCTCCAGCAGACCCCCCCCATGACCCTGTAGTTAGGATATAGTGGGTTGGATAATGGATGGATGGATATATCAAGTTAAGTTAGTTATTCGATGCTGATCTGAAATGAAAAGTGCATTGCCA
Source organism: Erpetoichthys calabaricus (assembly GCF_900747795.2). Taxonomy (NCBI): domain Eukaryota; kingdom Metazoa; phylum Chordata; class Cladistia; order Polypteriformes; family Polypteridae; genus Erpetoichthys; species Erpetoichthys calabaricus. Next base: position 278,939,140 of record NC_041395.2, read on the forward strand.
TCACTCGTGTCAAGCTGCTTAATGCTTCCTGCTTTAGACCTTCCCCATCTCACCCCACTAAATTGAATGAACAAAAGAGGAAGACCTCCCTTCTTTGAATAGCACAAGAATGCATTTACATCTGGCAATGACAAAAAAAACACCGGTTACCAGTGTTTACTCTAGATTTAAATCACTTTTAGGAGTGGCTTCACATAGCCCTTGTGGATTTAAAAGTGATAAATATTTTTTATTACAGGAAATAACTGAAACAATAAAGCATGTACAATTTCATCTCCTGCAATATACTTACAATACTCATATCTGCAAAAATGATCAGAAAATACTTATTTTCCTGTTGATCTTAGCTTTCTTGACTGCCTCTCTTCAATTACATCTATTTATAATAAGTAGCTTGGATAGGACATTGTGGTTTTCTTCAGGAAAACTTTGAGAATTATATCTTGACATTAAGCCAAAATAAGAAGATGTATGTTAAGAGTGCAGAAAAGGAGTACACCACAAATAAAATGCTGTGAAAAAATATCTGTCCTTTCTTGATTTTCTTTGTTATTTCAAATACATGAAACTATTTTTTTCAAAATCTCATATTGAAGGAGCCCTGAATGAACAGTTCGTGATTTTTCTTTTGGCTTATTTAATTTGTCTTATGAACAGACTTATCAAACACCAATTGCCATTGTTTGAACAAATTATTGCCTCCAATTAAAGTTTTTCATGGAGTAGGAGAGCGGCGGACAGGTTGCATGTCAGTTGGACGTGCAATTAAGAATTTCACTGGGTTCTGTACACAATACTACTGCTACTACCAAAGCAATGTTGAGAAACAGCCAGACACAAGTCGTCTTGATTACAGTCAGCCATGAGCTATATAAGCCTTACTTATTTTGAATCATACCAAAAAGTTGATTTGCCAGCAAAATCTCTCTCAAAAATTCCTCTCACCATGGCACTACCCTCCTCCAGTAGAGTGTTGTTCCACATCTTCCCAGTTCCAACTTGCCTGGTCAAGGTAGTGCCGTACCTTTTATTAAGGACTTGGGACAACTTCCAGTGCCAAAGCCACTGCCCGATGGAAGGACTTCCGGGTCATACGGAAGTACGGAAGTCCTATAAAATTGGGGAGCATCTGCCAACAGCATTCCCTTGAGCAAACCCTCAGCAGGGCTGTGTTGCCAGACTAAATCGCCCAGAATTCCCTGCTGGTTCCCAAATGGGTGTCGATACAGAGGGCTGATGCCATCTTAGTCCTGGGGGAATAACAATTCCCCTGCGGCATCTGATGGGCTGTCCATCTATCTCTTCTGGGTCTGGTTCCTTCCTTTCTCCTCGCAGGGATGACTATCTGCCTGCTCAGATTGTCCGTTTGGGGTAAGGAACCATTTCCTCCACTGGTTGGGATGCCAATCCAATTCATGTTGCACTGACCACTATAACCACTATAAAATTCCCCATAAGATCAGAAAAAAAGTTGTTAATATCGGTTATTTTGGAAAGGGCTGCAACATCATTTCTAGGGTTCTTGGACTCTATTGAGTCACAGTGAGAGCTACAGTAAATCTTCCCAAGAGCAGCCCATCTGAAACCCGTTAAAAAAATAAAAACTCAAAAAGACTTATATTGCCTTAGCAAAGGTCAGTATTTTTGATTCTACAATCAGAAAAACACTACTGGGCATCATCAGATAGTAGCAAGACACAAACTACTGCTAATCAAGAAGACATTAAGGAGAAGACCATGTCATCTAGCTAAAGCTAAAACATGGTTGGGCCATTAAAAACACAAAAGCACATTCACATGAGAATGGCCAAAACAAACAAAAATGTACACTTTGGACTAGCCTAGTCAAAAGACCTGATATAAACCCAACAGAGGTGCTGGGGTAGGACCTGAAACAAGTGATACAAGCACAAAATCCACCCAAATGTACATATGTATACATTTGAATTTTTTAACCTGAAAGCATTCAATGTCAAATTTTTATTTACATATAATCATATATCTACAGTGCTACAAAAAATTACTACTGCTCAGTTTCCTCAGGGGAGTCATGCAACTATAAATGCAGCTCCAGACCTAAGCTGCCTGAAATCTAGCATCCTCACCTTTGCTAAAATAACACTTCTTAAGCTAAAGTTTCCCTTTGAAACTGCTACAGTAGATCTCTCTACAGTGTGTGGCAATCTGGATCTCCCATATCTGAGAAATATCAATCACAATTAAATGGCACTCTTACTACATAGTCAGTGGTTTATTGAGGACAGTGACAACAACTCATCGTTGCAAATTTTCATGGACATACATGTACATCAGCTATCAACTAAAATATTGTGTGTACACATTATTATAAATAGTACTGAACAATTAACTTTTTAAAATTGTACTATACCAGCATTAGCTCCCCCTTCCCCCCCCCTTGAAGAAATTTGTATATGCCAGCATGCTTGAATTTCTGAAGGAGATTCACCCCACCGTATAATATGTATATATTTACTTACATTGGCATGCTTGGAACTCCATGGGGGACTATCTGAGCCGCCAAAGCACCACATTATAATATGCATTTATCAGTGCACTCAAAACTCTGAGGGGGAAAGATAGATTAAGACATTATGAGCCTCGGATGGGTTGCCTCTGATCCTGGACAAATGCGCATGTATGAAGGCAAGGGGGATGAAGCAGCTTGGAACCAGGGGAGTGGGGTATCTTATTTGCTTTAGTACTGGTAGTGAGGTGCGAAAGCAGGTATCAGTGCCAAAGTGAAAATTTTTGTATCGATTCAATACTAATGTGCACCCAAAAAGCCAATTTACAAAATATATACTTATTTCTCTATAATCCAATCTCAGTACTGGTTTCCTGTTCCCTGTGCATCTGCAAAGCCTTGGTTTATGTTTTGCTCTCTGTAGCAGATTCCCTATTGACCAAGGTGTGGCTTGCAATAAGGGAGGGAAGCTCTAGGGAAACACTTTTTAAAGCTTATTGTGGATGCCACAGGGAGTCCAGCCTCACCACAGGACACCATGGAGAAGAAGCGGAGTCTGTATTTAAAAAACTCTTTTTCATCAGCAAGACAAACGCATCAAGATTTCACTATCTCTGAGAAAATTTACTTTAGCAAGGGAGGTTAACCATGTGAAACATTAGAGACTGTAATTGTAGTACAGCACAAATTGCGAAACTGACTGAGTTTTAAGAAAACAAAACAAAGTATGCTCTCCTTGTACATGTGCTAGTAAAAAAAATCCTTACTGCTTGATACTTTTGGTTCTAAGGTTAGTATTACTTGTTATTTTGTAGCTAGAGAAAAGCAGACAAACATTAACATATGTACTTCTAGTTGTTGGTGGTACTTATAGTACAGTCCATGAAAAAAGCCTAATGTCATCTACAACAGTACTGCTCCTGTTACCCCCTCATCTTATTAACTGCAAAACATCTTTCTGCCAGTGGATGGTGGAAGTGAACCAGCATTAAACCTACTACATTCGGCTGTATTTTGCTGTGTGCGCGTTTTTTTTTTTTTTTTTTTAAATCAGGATAAAGCAACATCATTATCCCTGAAGAAAAACAAGATTAACTGTTTATTAATATTCTTTGGAAAATATAAACTAACTAAACATATTAAACTTGTAAAACACTGCTTGAAATGCAAGTTGACTAGATGACAGAGAACAGACTTCAACATACAGCATAATGTCATCTGAGAAATCCACAGGTTACCTTTTCTATAATTGCCCTGGACAGAGGGACGGAGAGAGAGAGAGAGAGAGAGAGAGAGAGAGAGAGAGAGAGAGTGTGATAGCGAGAGAGAGATATTAGTAACAGTAACCAACCTTGTGGTCAAAAGAGAAAGTAAATATCTGATTCCCACAAAATACTAAACAAAAACTTTACATTATATAAAGTATCCCCAACTTATGCATGGAAGGCACTGTTCCACCATTTTAAATTTTGGCACAGCAATAATGTTATGCATCAGGCATCTCGCGATCACATGGCAGCAACATGGCAACAGGACTAAAAACAAAACACTTGTCGCAACATGTTTTACTTCAAAAATGAGGATAGCTGTGAACAAAAACACCATTCAAAAATGGTGCTGTAGTGATCATATGAAAATTGCATTAAATTTAAAATATTACAAAACACCCAAAACAAAAAGAATTTAAAGAAAAAAAGGTACACAAATGTGAATGAGAACAAGGCCTGTACATAAATGATTTTGCTCTGGTGTAATACATATATATCACCATAAATTCAGAAGTGACAGTCAAAGTGAGTGCTGTTCACAAAATGCTGGGAAGAAAGCACAAAGATAGTTTACCCGGCTGTACTAATTTTACAGGACCTGTCCGACATGTGTGACAAGTGGACAGCTGTGGAAAACTGCAAAAATCTTGGTGAAAGTTCATACATTGTTGTGTATATGTAAATTGCCAGTTGGTGGTTAGATAGGAAAAGCAAGGCTTCTGTTGATTTGCTACTCAAATGCAATTAACAATTTGTTCTTTTTTTATGGGGGCAGGGTACACAAAGGAGTCGAAGTTCATGATGTGTACGCGATGACACCTTTCCCATGAGAACCAGGAGAGAGGGGGGAAAAAATCCAAAAGTAACTGACATTAAGGGCTCTCAGAACTTACCAAATATTTTCCAGAAGGCAAACAGTGCTGTGTAAATTTCTGTCTTCTAGCTTAATTAGCTTGTTTTGCAGGAGATGACCCAGTTCTCCAATGTTTTAATACGTATTTAATATTGCTATGTGGTTCTGGACAATTTTTCCAATTTTGTTAAGATACTGGCTTACTCATCTTTAAGTTTCTTTAGAACAAGTAGTAGCATGTTGACAACAAAAGCTCTGCAGTATGGAGTTGATCTTAGCCAGAATGGACCTTACGTTATCCAATAACATCACCTCTCTTTGTTAAAACTACTGGCTCCCTCCTATCCAAGATGGTATTTCTTCTTTGGACTGGAGACCTGCTTGTAAGACCTTCTTGACATAGAAAGCAAGACTAATTAAATAAGAGTTATTCTAATATTTTGGAAGGTTACGAATGCAGGATGTGGGAGAGAAAGAAAAATGACCTTTCAGAGCAACTTCTCTTAGAAAAGTAATCATCTTTAACAACACTGTTTTGAGACTGAAATAGACCCATTTACAGTTTTAGAACATAAGCTTAAATTAAAGAAAAGGTATTCTTCCACCTGAGAATTTTAATATTTATTTTCTTACAGCTTGGATTCTTTAAGTAAATTTAGGAGGATCCTATTGATTAACAAAATATGAAACATTATGAACACAACTCACATATTTGCACTTGATTGTTTAAAATATATGCTGAATTTAAAAAAAAAAAAAAAAGAAGTACAGAATGGGAACAGTGTACATATTGAGGCCCTCCAGAAAGAGGTTTTATGTTATATCTATACTAAAAAACAAAAATGCTAACAAAGAAAGATAACACATAAACAGAAAAATAAACACTCACTATTCTCTCATTGCTTTATCACTTTATAGGCTTATTTTATGATATGTGGTGAAATTAGTTCGTTAAAGAAGCTGGCCTCCCTATTCTGTATTCCTTAAAACACTCAAGCAGTGTAATACTGCTTATAAAAATTGTGAGATGCAACACAACAGGCTTATTGAATTTCATATAATTTCTACTGATATTTATACAAGGACTGAAGTTATGCCAATTAGAAATATGTAAGTAGTTTATACTTCAACCATAGACTGACGTATAAAGAAGACAGGCATTTTAAATGTTGTAACTACGGAAATTCCCAGCATCTGTTATCTTGATCCACAGCCAAAAAACAAGCTGCCGTCTAATGAGTGGAAACTGCATTTCATTTGTAAAGCTGTTAGAATGTCCAGATCAGAGCATATTGTCGAAACATTTTCAATTCTATACATTTTTCATTACTCATATATAATTGAAAATCCACTTTTGAAAAAAAATAATTTCAATGCAGGAAACAAAAATAAAATCATTTCTAGAAATTGCTTACAATATGTCATTAAGGATTGTGTGCCATAAACCCTAATAACCATCATATACCAGAAAGAGAAATATTCTAAAGTTTATATATCACCTCACTAAAATAACTGTATTCACTATTTATGCATTCAGTTATTTACTGAATATGCAAAGCTATTTTCTATGATCAGAATTTATTTTTTTTTAGCATTACAAATATAGCTTCAAATCCTAACAGGTTAGTTAATCTTATTATCTCAGGTTGGAATAAAGCTAAAATAGTGCTGAAGTAACTCAAAATTTTATACAAACAAAAGAAAATTCTGGCTACACATGTACAAAGCATTTGATTATTCAAATTAAAATCTTTCATCATCAATCACACTTATTTCTTTTAAAATTGTCCAAAATGTATCTAGGGCAAGATCTAACTTGCAAGCATTGTCATCTAGCTCCTGCTAGGTCACAGATTTTGGAAATGCATCAAATTAACATAATTTTGCACAAAGATCTTTAAATATTTATCAGACAGCCTTGGTGACAAAATCACTCCTAACCCATTAACAGTTATATTTAGTATATACCCAGGTGGGCTTAAAATGGATAGGGATAAAATCAATTATAATAGTCTATACCACTACTACTAGCATGTAGACTTATCTTGCATAACTGGAAGAATCCCATCACACTTTTTATAACTTTGTGGGTAACTGACATTCTGTATTATCTGAAACCAGTTAACGGTGTACTGCACGATAATGTGCACTGAATACACCTGACTTGACCATACACCGTGCCCGTACGTATCCACTGCACGGCCACCCTGCTGCCGAGAGTTGATTCTACAATAAAATAAAATAAAAATAAAGAGTAACAATTCCAAAACTTTTTGCTTTTAATATAAAGCAGTAGTGCAGAATTTCAGCATAGTATATGTGTACCAATTTTCAGGCTACAGGTTATTTGATTTTTGACCTTGACCTTCCTGGGTTGATCTTTGACCTTGGAGGTCAATCATCACCCTGTAAGTGGACAGTAAAGGTCACACAGTATATGTGTACCAAATTTCATGTCAATAGGTCAAACGGTTTGCGAGCTACAGTGGACAAATGGACAGCCACAGTACCATATTATATAAGATTGGAAAACATCTAATTCTCGCTTAAAGGATGTGTTCAAATCTTTTTTAAAGCATGGCAAGATTTCATTAAAAATGTGAATATTTTTCCATACAAGGGGGAAAAGATAATTTCATTTCTTTTTTTTCTGCTCTTGGCTCTCCTCTCTTTCTGTCAGTGGGGTGGATGAACTTGTTTTATTATAATTAAAAAGAAAGAAAAAAACTTTGGTGTTCTTCCTAGATAGATTTTAATGTTATTTGTTGTATAAACTCTGCAGTGTTTCTGGTAAATTGTCCTTTTTTAATTAAAACTAATAAATAAAAAAAAAAAAAACAGTCTGCATTGGACTTAGTTGATATTGGACTTTAAAAACACACAACCTCTAGGAGGAGTTCATATTTTATTTGTTACAGAATCTATTTAAAGGTTTGTCATTGAGTTGACAGCTGTTAATATTTTAAACTTTCTTCACTGAAAACTATAGTCAATATTCCTCATAAAAAGAACACTTTAATTGACCAGCAGTAGTTCAACCACAAAAAAGCAATGTCAATGTTTTGTTCAGGAAGCAAATATACAATTTTACCAATAATTATATATTTTAGATTATACAAGGTTAAGTTCAAAAGAAGGCATTACTTACATCTATTACTCAGCAGTTAAGCAAAACTGACAAATTTTCCATTTATACTCTAACAAAAACTATTTATTCAGCCATTGATACTATGTAGTTATCAGGACTGTAGAGAGTAGTGTTGATTAGCGAATTTTGTCAAAATGTTATTTGCAGCGAATTTGCTGCATTTGCCCTTGTTCATTGAATTACTTACTGATAATTCGGCTGGTTTAGGAGAGTTTTTTTAATATCAGTGCCCCATAATGCTTTGCAAGGCCAGTGCAACGTTACTTGGACTGCAACAGCCAATATTGATGGGTATACTGTACTCTCATTTGCATTACAGCCTCTGTGGAATGAGTAATCTGTGCTTGTAACCAAATGTGCAGGTCAATCTTCGAGTTCCATGTCAATAAAAGAGAAGGAGGCGCATGCCCTATGCAGAGTACTTTTAGCATGACTTCAAAAAATAGAACAAGCCAGCAGTTTCAATGAGGTGTGTCATATTTGAATTTTCTGCCTTTAAAAGACCAACATATTTTTTCTGACTTTTGACTGGGATTTTAGTAGTTCTGCTTTGTTTTGATGAAATATATCATTGCATGTCTTTGACTGCATTCTTTCCTCTGTGGTCTGACAGAGGCATGGTGGTGCAATAGTTTGCACTGCTGCCACACAGCTCAGGTCACCTTTTGGCCACAGTAATTGGTCCAGTATAGTTGGCAGATGTTTCCTTAGCCCTAAGGGACACTTTAAAAATGACTGTACCATTATAATCCATTCAAATCTAGTTCAGTTAGTCCTACCCCATTGACTTTTATGTAGTTTGCCAAGTTCGTCCAATATCACTAACATTTCCTTGATTTCAGGGAACTCATGGCAAATGTTCGCTCATTACTACTAATAAGGTATGACAGGATACAAGAGAACTGACCCTTTCTGTTACATGTTTTAGGGGAATATACTGTAAGGGGAGTGTGAGAGAAAGGAAGCAAGGATCTTAAGAAGAAAAAAGAAAAACTCTACATGAGAGGCTGTTTCACTCATCCTTAACAGTCTTGTCTTTCCTTAAAGCACATTATTAAAGACGCAAACAGCATATGGGGAATGAAATGGTGGTGCAGTTGTAAGCACCGCAGATACAAGGCTTTAGAGCATTTGCTTTGAACCCCAGCTTACATACTGCCTGTATGGAGGCTGCATGTTTTATAGGTGTCTACTTGGGATATCCTTTAAGTATTCGCATTCCAAAGAAGCATGTGTTAGACTCAATTGTTACTCTAAACTGGGCCTGTATGAGCCAGTATGGATGTGTTGGTCTGCGAGTATTCTTTGCAAAGGACTGGCACACTATGCAAAGTTATTTCCCACCTTTTCCCCAATGACGACACCTGTTCCCATTGCCCTGAATAAGCAGATTAGAAAATAGATGGGCAGATATTTAACCATATTATTTGTTTTGTTATGGCTGTGCTACAGCATGTCTGTATTTATTATTTCAAACAGAAGAGTAATAAAGGTTAAAAGAAAACCCTTCAAAGTAGTCATACATCAGAAAGAACACTCCACCTCTAGTTTTCATATGTGGATCCAGTTGTGTAAATCACCTGCAATCTGACTGTAATGGGAACGTTAATATGCAAGATTATTAGTGGGCTGTACCACTTCTGTACTCCTTGCTCAGCTGTGACTGCGTGCCCACACACAGCTTCAACTCTACCATGAAATTTGCTGATGACACCACCATGAGAGGGAGAGAGAGAGAGATTCTACAACTGAAGACACCCAATAAATTTAGTGACCTAGGTATGTGGCCACTGGTAATCTTTGAAAGATCCTGGCTTGGATTGACTTTGACAGTTGGGGAGAAGGAACATAGATGGTGCGGTCTTTGATCACAAATGAGCAGTTTGAGGTGGAGCCAGCAATGTGAATTTGCAAGTTGAAGATGCAGCAGAAAAAGATCCTTGGATCAGCATGGAAGCAGCTATAGGAGACTAGAAAAGTGGTAGTGGTGTAACAGGTCAGCTGAGAAAGGAGAGGGCCTCGAGAAAACCTCATATAAGAGGAACAGAAGGAGGGATGGTTCCTTTCACAATAAGCTAGGCTACCTTCTGATGTTAAAATGTAAGCCAAATAATAGCCAAAATAATCTCAAAAAAGTAGATTGATCAACATATTTTAATTGAATACATATGCCAAAAGATTGTATAAATAACTCAAATAATTATATATAAAATTTCCAATTTTCATTGGCTGGATGAAAGTACTAAATTGTTTTGCATATAAGGTAATTGATAACTCATGATAATAACTACTTTAAAATAGTGAGATGTACAAGTTCATATACCTTTAAAGTTATGTCATAAAAAAAAAAAAAACAGTGCTATCATGGAGAGCCAGAAAAAATTGATTAGGACAACTATGTTGACATACCTATAGATATTTTAACAATGTGTAAAATTATATAGGCAAATTTACTACCTGTGCATATTTTTTCATATACGTTTTTTCCTCTGCTGGGAGATGGAGAAGCAGTGCCATACTAGCCTTTAATGCAGATATGCCAATGATTATAGACCTAATCACCAACCAACAACCATGTTATACTAGAGATATATTTACAGAATTTGTTATAGATCCATTTTCACATTCTACAAGGTTATGTAAATGAGTATTTTGTATGGGGTAAACTGAGTATTTCTGGGTTCTCATACTAAGGATTAAAAATAAAAGTTTACACTGGTATTTTAATTTATTCTTTCATCATTATAGTTGGAAAAAACCAGACCAAAAAAAGAACATGATTTATGACATACCTCTCGACTTCTTAACTGGAAACTTTTACCTTCATGATAACAGTTATATGTCTTAAGCAATGTTAACATTTCTGACCTGAAATATAAAGTAAAGAAGACTTATAATTTTTAATATTTACTTTATTTTTTATTTTTCAGTATATTTTATTTTTGAAAACCACAACATTACAGAAGCATACTACTCAATCAATCAAGCAAAAAAAAAAAAAAAAAAATTTAAAAAAATAACAGATACAACCATTTACTTCAAAATCAATACAGAGGTAACAAATGCAAAACAAGGAAGACAATTTTAAAGATTTTCTAAATGTTTTCTTACTTCATTCAAAATAGGCCTGTGATAGAATTTTAGCCTGTGGTACTATACATATGTACAACCAGTCTGGGGTAATTTAATGCCTTTAGGGAGGCAGAACGGAGTCCAAAAAAAAAAAAAAAAAAAAAATCAGAACACACAAGAACAAGCAGCCTCCACACATACGGTAATTAATCTTAGGACCCAAATGCTATCTTTCATACATGGTTAATATACTTATATGTATTTTATTGATACTTGCTCACTATTACCAGTGTACGAAGAATTAATAAATATTTACTTTGAAATTGTCTTGTGTTCTCCAACTTTCACAAATGAAGCATGATGAAAACTGTCCATCTTCAGACTTGATTTCTATTACTGGTACAAGAACAACTGGTAATTGAGAGTGGGGAAAAAAAATTACAACTGAACACATTTGATTACTTCATTAGAAAAAAATAAAAGTAGTAAACTATACAAAGCATGTGCTTGATGCTAAACATCTCATTGAAACTACTGGAAAAGCATAGGAGCCCAAGGGCATCAATCGATTGATCGATCGATCGATCGATAAACTTTATTGATCCCAATTGGGAAATTCATATACTCCAGCAGCAGCATACGGATACAAAAAACAATATTAAAGAGTAATAAAAATACAGGTAAAAACAGACAATAACTTTGAATAATGTTAACGTTTACCCCCCGGATGGATAGATGGATAGATACTTTATTAATCCCAAGGGGAAACTCACATACTCCAGCAGCACCTTACTGATACAAAAAACAATATTAAAGATTGATAATAATGCAGGTAAAAAACAGACAATAACTTTATATAATGTTAACGTTTACACCCCCCCCCCCCCCCCCCCCCGGTGGAATTAAAGAGTCGCATAGTTTGGGGGAGGAACGATCTCCTCAGTCTGTCAGTGGAGCAGGACAGTGACAGCAGTCTGTTGCTGATGCTGCTCCTCTATCTGGAGATGACACTGTTTAGTGGATGCAGTGGATTCTCCATAAGTGATTGGAGCCTGCTGAGCACCCATCGCTCTGCCACAGATGTCAAACTCTCCAGCTCCGTGCCTACAATAGAGCCTGCTTTCCTCACCAGTTTGTCCAGGCGTGAGGCGTCCTTCTTAATGCTGCCTCCCCAGCACACTACCACGTAGAAGAGGGCGAGGGTGTAGGTGGTTTGAGTCGCACCATTTAACAAAGTCCTTGATGAGGTTCCTATACTCCTCCTCCTGCCCACTCCTGATGTAGCCCATGATAGCAGCATCATCAGCGAACTTTTGCACGTGGCAGGACTCCGAATTGTATTGGAAATTATTGGTACATCTTGATAGTTCTCTGTAATAATTAAACTTTATTCTTAAAACTGAAATATATCTTTTAATTCCCAACAGTCCAGTATGTTATAACAGGTTTTCTATTGGAAAATACTGAAAAGAATGGGAACAACTAATTTAGACAGAATTTAGTCTTTAATGAGTTTTAGTAAGTCTTGCTTCCTGAAAAATTTTTGCTGATTGTGACAGGCAAAGTCTGGGAAATTGACATTTATATGTTTACTGACAATAACGTATTTAGTCACGTTTATGTTTAGCATAAGCTATTAAATTCAACAGAAGTAAAAGTGTTTTGCTCCCGCTTTTCTTTTGTATTTAATGTCTGGTGCATCATGTTGCAGTGTCCAACACTAGTCAGCAAGCATTGACGGATTCCAGTTGCCCTGGTATTGTTTCTCCATCGTAGCAATGTCCTGGTGAAACCTTTCACCGTGTTCGTCACTGACAGCACCGAGATTTGCTGGGAAGAAGTCCAAGTGTGAGTGGAGGAAATGAATCTTGAGTGACATGTCACACTTCATTGTCTTGTATGCTTTGAGAAGTTTGTCTACCAGATGAATGTAGTTTGGGGCTCTGTAATTGCCTAGAAAAAATTGTCAACAACGTCTCTGAAGGTTTTCGAGGCAATTTTATCCAGCCCAACTAACAGATCTTCAAACCACTTGTCACTCATAACATGTCTGATCTGGGAGCCAACAAAAATGCCCTCTTTGATCTTAGCATCAGTTATTCTTGGGAACATCTGTCTTAAATAACAAAAACCTTCGCCTTGCTTGTTCAGTGCTTTCACGAAATTCTTCATAAGTCCCAGTTTTATGTGAAGAGGAGGCAAAAATATCTTTGCTGGGTCGACGAGCAATTCATGTGCCACATTTTTCTGTCCTGGAACTAACTTTTTACGGAGTGGCCAGTTCTGTTGAGAATAGTGCAACTTTTTGGCACGGCTGTCCCATTCACAGATGAAACAACAGTACTTTGTATAGCCGAGCTGCAGTCCTAGTAACAAAGCAACGAGTTTAACATCTCCACAGATTTTCCAGTTGTATCTGCTTGCGCCACCACCATCTACCCAAAGCACCATGATGTTCCAACAATGATGGATGGATTAAAAGCCAGAAGTCTGTATGACCATCAGCATCAAGTGACTCTGTGAGAACCCTAACTATAAAGAGGACTATTTCATTTATGTTAGGTAGCTTGCCCAGAGGGGACTGGGCGGTCTCATGGTCTGGAACCCTTACAGATTTTATTTTTTTTTCTCCAGCTTTCTGGAGTTTTTTTTTTTTTTTTTTTCTGTCCACCCTGGCCATCGGACCTTACTCCTTTTCTATGTTAACTAATGTTGTCTTATTTTAATTTCTTATTTTGTCATTTATTTTTCTTTTCTTCATTATGTAAAGCACTTTGAGCTACTTTTTGTATGAAAATGTGCTATATAAATAAATGTTGTTGTTGTTGTTATACTGGACGTGCTTCAGCAATAGTTCCCTATTCTCATACGTTTCTTTCATGTGTGCTGCATAGCCAACAGGTACTGAAGGATAAAGGTTGCCATTGTGTAGCAGAACAGCTTTCAGGCTTAACATTGACGAATCAATGAAGAGACGCCACTCTTCCGGGTTGTGATCACAACCCAAGGCTGAGAACAATCCTTCAATGTCACAATAGAAACAGATACTGTCGACTTGTACAAAAAATTTGGTTATATCATGATGTCGGCCTTGAAACAGAAATTTTCATACCTGGTGACAGCAAACACCATTCCTGCAGTCTCAAACCCAGCAGCTTGGATTTTGCTTTTGGCAGACCCAAATCTCTGATCATTCAATTCGGACTGTGTTATCAGATGTGGATCGCCTGATGAGCACGGTTCAAAATCCGGGTCAAAGTCACTGTCCGTACCCTGCATTGCAGTTTCTTCATCTGGTTCGTCTAAGGTCCAATCCTCTGGTGGTTTTCAGAATTGGAAGACTGTCGTCATGTGGCACGGGTCTCATTGCTGAAGGCAGGTTAGGATATTCAATTGACTTCTTGTGTTTAGCAGAGAAACCAGACACATTAGTCAAACAGAAGTAACAGTCCGCCACATGGTCTTTCTGTTCTCGCCATATCATCGGAACAGCAAATGGCATCGCCTTTCGAGTGCCTCTGAGCCAGGCTCTCAGACTGACAGCAAATGTCGCACAGCAAATGTGAGGCACCCATTCCTTGTCTTGATCACAATTTTGCAGCCGAAATACAGATGATAAGTTTTCTTCACAAGAGCAGTCATCCAACGTCTCTGAGGTGCAAGTGTATATTCGCCACAGATATAGCAGAATGTATTGCGACTGTTATGAAACTGACGAGACATATCGCCAGACACCAAAACGTTTATAGCATCAAGCTTACTTACTGTTATATTGCTACAGATATTATACTTTACTATAATGATACTATACATACACACTGACTATCTATATTAACCAAATGAGCAGGATCGGTGTATGCAAGCTACCTTTGTAGCATGCTGAGACAGCGTCAAGCTCGTTCAGACCTGCACAGGCATGCCCAGGATGTCAATTCCACAGAACAGCTTCCAACCTGGCCTGATTCCAGGCCTGGACATGCCCAGGCTGCACAAACCGTTGTTAAGTCACTTACGGAAGCGAAAATGTTTAGATACAAATAAAAGAAAAAATCATGACAAAACTGAAGATTTCTCTGAAATGGTACGCGATGGGTACATTTTGATGTGATATTCGTAATCAGCACCCAAAAATCTATAAGAAACACCCAACAGTATTCAAGAAGCAAAAACATTGTTGTGCAGTGTAACCTTTTAAATAAGAACATAAAGTTGTCAAATGAGAAGAGACCATTAGTCCATCTGCAGTGCTTGCTTAGCTAATAGCTAAGCTGTTCCAATAACTTATTCAGACACTTATTACTGGTTTTCAAGGTTTCTTCTTCAATTACTGTTTGGTAATTTCCACAACTCTTTGAGTAAAGAAGTGTTTCATGGCTTCAGGCCTAAATGCACTTCCCCTTAATTTTCAATAAATATGTATATATTATGTATAAGAGTACCTAAACGTTTGATAGTCTTCTCTTGAGCTGTTAATAATGTTAGGATGACTTGTGTCATTCAATTACAACATGCATCATCATCCTAACTCATTACAATATTATTTTAGACATGAAAACAGAATGTTTTCATTAAAAATATAAAAATATATACCTACTCTTTGTATACCACGTAGTTAGCCTTATAATACAACCTCAGTGACTATTACAAAACATGCAAATTAAAATAATGCTTTTCAAACTATTAACAGAAACTGCATGCCAAAGGATTCATTAGTGCTACTGCACTACATCATTGACAAAGTTCTACTCCAGGCTGGGTTACTGACCATGTGAAGCTGCACTGATTCTCCCACTGTTAGTGCAGCTTTGATCCTGTGACTTGGGTTAATTGATGATTTCAAATTTTCCTTGTACTGTATGACTGACCCTCGTGATGAACTGGCCTCTTATCCAGAGGTTGCTCATGACTTTGTGCCAGATGCTCCTCCTGGGCTCCTCTCTAATTCCCATGACCTTATAATAGACTAAGTGGATTAACTGATAAAGGGAAGA
The DNA here is from genome assembly GCF_900747795.2 of Erpetoichthys calabaricus. Classification (NCBI taxonomy): domain Eukaryota; kingdom Metazoa; phylum Chordata; class Cladistia; order Polypteriformes; family Polypteridae; genus Erpetoichthys; species Erpetoichthys calabaricus. Next base: position 278,954,957 of record NC_041395.2, read on the forward strand.
ATAGGTAACTACTGAGAATTATCTAAGACACCTTACTTTAATATATGAAAGTAACATATGTAATTTGTTTACTCTCTACATTTAGATTGTTGCATGCAGTGTACTGGCTTTGACATTAACTTCAGAGCAGTCATCGACATTTTTTAGTGAATGATAACTAAAACTAGTTATAATCAAACAATGTGAAAATTGAATCAGACAAATAACAAAACAGTGTAGTAATAGTCTATTAGATTTACAAGAAATTATTAGGATTATGCATATCGCAGTGCATATATAAAATAAAAAAAAAAAAAAAAACAGGCTCCACATTCATGTCTACAGACAAAAGGAGCAAACTGTTTCTTCAAGGTTACGGTAAATGCAATCAACATTAAAACAGCTTTGTACATTGGAACAACTGTGCCTTGTGCTAACACATAAAGTTCTTCCCTTGCACCACAGTGTCAGTTACGGACCTTCAGTTTTAATAGCGTTTCATAACTTTTCTCTTTTGCTATAATTCATCTACTATAGATTATTATGGACGATAAATGTATGCGTGCGGTGTTGGAACTGTCACAAAAATTAAAATTATTAAATATTTACAAAATGGTAATAGTGTTTCAAGTATTGCTTCAATTTACAGAGTAGGAAGAACAGTGAATGATACAAAGCGTGATGCAGACAAAACTGAAAAATGTGTTGGAAATGGACACCACTGACGGTAATGTTATTCTGTATTAATGTTAATGTTCTTCTGTATAGAGTTCTTCTGTATAGTAATTTTCTTTTTAAATTCTGTTATGTTTTGTTAATATATTGTGACGTGCAGGCAGCTTGTGATGCTCTGTACGGAAGTGGAAAGGGTGGAATGAATGCTGTAAGTGAATGGACTGGGTAGAAGGGCTTCTGTTCTGTAAAGGGCAGACATGCTTCTTAGGAGATGAGTGACAGGAGAAGTTAGGAGAAAAAGGAAGTTGCGGCCTAAGGAAGTTTTGAGTAGGGAGTCAGACAATTCGCAGGAGTGCTGGTGGTATAGAGACAAAAAGAATGTAAGTGGCGGGAGATAAACTGACTCTTATGGAAAGCTTTCTTTTATTGTTTAGGAGGTGTGCTCCATAACCCAGATAACAGCATATAAGACAGGGTACCATTTGTTAAGGAACAAAGACTCCAAGTAAAACACAGAAAACTCCAGTACCTGATTTTTATTGGGTTATTATGCTGGTCGTTACAATATTATATGATTTTATTAAAGCTATATTTTGTTAATATAGTTTTAGTTTGTAAATAAATACGACTATTCGCTAAACTAATCTACTGTACAGTATATAATTTTTAAAGTATCTGTTCTGTTATCTGTCTTTTCTCTTATCCGTCATAGCCTCGGTCCCAACCCCCAATGGATAATCAAGGTTTTACTGTTGTACTGTATTTAACTTTTAGTGTATGTCTTCCAAATCTTACAGTATGCACAATTTTATAAACCCTTCATTCATGTCATTGTTAAATGAATGGTAAAAATTCAGCTTACCATTAGCCTCTATGGCTAAAGTACTGTAAAATGCAGATGCAGAACTGCTTTTGTATCCATTAAGTATTTCAGAGTATTACTGGTTCCACTCTCTTCAGCTCAAGGTAAATAACATGTTTTTTCTCTAAAAAGAAATATATATTTAAAAAAAAATCAATTTCTGACACAGAAAGGAATTAGAATATGCAGTATTACCTATTCCAACATTTTTTAAAGGGGAAATTTTGGCCCCTACAGTCAAAAGTCAAACCAAAGCAATAACAATTACAAATTATAGAGTATAGAGTACAGATTTAACTTTCTTGTTTATTAAAAAATTCAAAATATAAATAATATATAAAGAAAATAAAACCATTTCAGATCAAGGACTAAGTTGGGCGGAGTGATGGTTCTGAGGCTTGGGATCTGCACTGGAAATTGGAAGGTTGCTGGTTCGAATCCCGTAAATGCCAATAGGGACTCTGCTCTGTTGGGCCCTCGAGCAAGGCCTTTAACCTGCAATTGCTTAGCGCTTTGAGTAGTGAGAAAAGTGCTATATAAATACAAAGAATTTATTAATTTAAGTTGCTAAAGTCAAAGATACACCAGTTCACCCAATTGTAATCCCGCATTACAATTAACACATTTATTTTAGTAAATGTATTAATCATGGTAAAAATGCTGAATTTAATATCCAATATTTCTAGCTTTGTGGGGCAAAGCCCAAGATACCAGGCATTCATCTATAACAAGCTTTCGCTTATTAAGACACTGTAACAAAAGTCAGCCTGACAGCAACGATGCAGCGAAAGCAGTACATGTCACCAGCCTCATTAGATTAAAGGAATTGCAATGGTCAGAGGTGGCTCTGCATGATGTCAATGCAAATTTAGGAGAGTGAGATGCGTGTAAGGACAGATAAAAATAAAGACTGAAGGAGGACCGAATACGAGTGTAAAAGAAAGCCAATAGGAGCAGAACAGGGAGGAACAGCACTGAAGTAAATGTTGTTACTGTAAAAAGGTATTATTGCTTTCTTTTGACTTAATTTTAATTGACCACCTTACTTGATCTCATTTGTAGCTATTTGCTCATCATATAATATCTACTTCAATAAACTATTTCAAAAAAATAACAGAATGATGGTCTGAGAAATATAAATCTGGATCACACTCGGAAGAAAAGAAGTTGTTTTTTTAAATGTCTATTGGAGGAAGGGGAAAAAAAATCAGCTGGAGTGAACATGTCAACCACCAAGAACTGAATTTGAGACTTGTGAGTTTGAAGATCTTTTTTTGACTTCTTAAGGAAAATAACAATGAGTTAAGGTTTATAAATTTAAAAAAGAGAAGTCAGTTCCATTAGCAGAAGTAATTGGTCCCTAATTAAAGAATTGGTTGGAATGAAAACATGCCCGTCACTGTGGTCCTTTCCTCAGAACCCTGCGGTAGCAAACAGAACAATAGTAGTGTACATTTAATAAAATAATTATGGAAAAGCAGAATAGTTTCAGGAGTAAGCATAGGGAAACATACATAAAAACAGTAAAGGGGGCATGAATACTGCTTTCCTTTTATTCATTAATACATTTTTCATTTGTTCTTGTTCATTAATCCCACTTTTATCACTGAGAACCTTCTCAATGTGTCCACCTATGGCAAGGTTACTATAATATTTGTGGCCACCAGGGGGCACATCAGCTCCCCAAACCCGATACAGACACACACCAGGCACACGTCCAGGAACACACAGGCTCTATTTAGTTAGAAACTCTTTTCAATCGTCCCTACCTGCACAGCATAGTACAAGAGATCATAGCAATACACACAGCACTGTTTCCTTGGCCTTTTTTTTGGTCTTTCCACCTCCACTCCTCCTCTAGCAAGCTTTGTTCTCCTCCCTTCCGACTATGGCTCAATGATGCATGGTAGGCAGTCCCTTTTATTTTATCCACCCCAGAAGTGGTCTCAATCTTCCACACATGTGGTCTGTAAGCACTTCTGAGTGACACGGAAACTCCATGACGCAGGGCCTCCCCAATCCTGCAGCTCCTACTGGCGGCCTTCATGGGACCCAAAAGGGTTGTCCCCCAGGACTGCAATACCCTGCAGGCCCTCATGTGGGGATTTGAGCCTGGGCTCACTGTTATCTAGCGGTCTCACCTTGTCCTTTCATCCTAAGGGCGTCCCAGCCAGGTAAGGATGCTGGCCATCCCTCACACACTATAATTTTGATCTGCAATGGTCTTCTCCATGGTGGTAGACATACAGGTACTGGTCATAAAATTAGTATCATGACAAAGTTGATTTATTTCAGTAATTCCATTCAAAAAGTGAAACTTGTATATTAGATTCATTCATTACACACAGACTGATGTATTTCAAATGTTTATTTCTTTTAATGTTGATGATTATAACTGACAACTAATGAAAGTCCCAAATTCAGTATCTCGGAAAATTAGAATATTGTGAAAAGGTTCAATATTGAAGACACCTGGTGCCACACTCTAATCAGCTAATTAACTCAAAACACCTGCAAAAGCCTTTAAATGGTCTCTCAGTCTAGTTCTGTAGGCTACACAATCATGGGGAAGACTGCTGACTTGACAGTTGTCCAAAAGACGACCATTGACACCTTGCACAAGGAGGGCAAGACACAAAAGGTCATTGCTAAAGAGGCTGGCTGTTCACAGAGCTCTGTGTCCAAGCACATTAATAGAGAGGTGAAGGGAAGGACAAGATGTGGTAGAAAAAAGTGTACAAGCAATAGGGATAACCGCACCCTGGAGAGGATTGTGAAACAAAACCCATTCAAAAATGTGGGGGAGATTCACAAAGAGTGGACTGCAGCTGGAGTCAGTGCTTCAAGAACCACCACGCACAGACGTATGCAAGATATGGGTTTCAGCCGTCACATTCCTTGTGTCAAGCCACTCTTGAACAAGAGACAGCGTCAGAAGCGTCTCACCTTTGGACTGCTGCTGAGTGGTCCAAAGTTATGTTCTCTGATGAAAGTAAATTTTGCATTTCCTTTGGAAATCAAGGTCCCAGAGTCTGGAGGAAGAGAGGAGAGACACAGAATCCATGTTGCGTGAGGTCCAGTGTAAAGTTTCCACAGTCAGTGATGGTTTGGGGTGCCATGTCATCTGCTGGTTTTGGTCCATTGTGTTTTCTGAGGTCCAAGGTCAACGCAGCCGTCTACCAGGAAGTTTTAGAGCACTTCATGCTTCCTGCTGCTGACGAACTTTATGGAGATGCAGATTTCATTTTCCAACAGGACCTGGCACCTGCACACAGTGCCAAAGCTACCAGTACCTAGTTTAAGGACCATGGTATCCCTGTTCTTGACTGGCCAGCAAACTCGCCTGACCTTAACCCCATAGAAAATCTATGGGGTATTGTGAAGAGGAAGATGCAATACACCAGACCCAAAAATTCAGAAGAGCTGAAGGCCACTATCAGAGCAACATGGGCTCTCATAACACCTGAGCAGTGCCACAGACTGATCGACTCCATGCCACGCCGCATTACTGCAGTAATCCAGGCCAAAGGAGCCTAGAGGTGGGCGGTAGGATCAAAATTCTATATCACGGTATTTTTCTAAATTCTGCCGGTTTCACAGTATTAGACGGTATTTTTTTCCCCATGCATGAGTGGATGTTAACCACATTTTCCACTGCAATTACTGCAGTAGACTGGCTAAGAATAACCTATTAGACTGTTATGAGAATTGTACATCGTACAAAAAGACATTTTAATGTGCACACAAGTATTAATCCAGGTTTGCATGGCCCCATAAAGTGATAGTTTTCAAGGGGGGGAACACTGAAGAGAAGGAATCACATTGCATGACAGATGCAGTCAAAATATAGAACCTTTAATTGTACAAATTTTGCAAAAGCTTAAACTATGATTTTGACAACATATTTTCAACCATCCAAAGAGGCATTTAGACTTAGTAAAATATCCAGAGGTGTTTGTCAAAAGTTGGATTGCACTGAACACGTCTTAGAAAAGAAATAAATAGTAAATATTTTTTTTAAACCAACTACACTTTCTGTTAATGTTAACAATCTCTGCCCACTGACACGTTAAAGTGACTTTTTAAACAATTTTACCATCATTAAACTGCATAATATTTAAACTAATAAATAATAACAATAAAATACATAATATTATTACTGATAGTTGCACCATTACTTCAAGGCTTCAAGCCCAGGTGCATTACACAGTATTCACCAAATTAAAATAAAATAAAACAAGTGCAACTTGGTGATGACATCTTACCAACTGTACCATCATTTAGGCAAACTGCATTAATATGGACCTTGCTTCAACCTAAGCTATATACATAAACAATAAAAACTGCAACTTGCATTTATAATGCGGTTTGTGGTATAGCCCTATGGAAGCGCATTAGGGCCACTGTGAAGAAAAAAAAATATGGACACGGAAGAAAAAAACAAACTATATGTCGAGAATAAATTCGACATGTTGACTATGTCAAGATTAAAGTCGACATTTCCACTTTATTCTCATAGTTTATTTTATAATTAAAGTAGAATGTTGTAAACTAAACTTCATCCTAAAATCAATGTTTAATTTACTAGATTTTCTCAAACCCCGTCACAAGTTAATGCAGCACATCAAATACTTTGTGTTAAGTGTTCCCCAACCCAGTCGTAAATCACTACGCTTCTTAAACTGACTTCCTCCGCACTAAGAGCAGGCGCCTGCAGCAATCACCGCACATAATCCATTCACTTCATGATATTCCTGCTCTCTACCAAAACCCCAGTTCCTATCTTTCCTTTTTCTTTCTCCACATTACCAATCATCACACGATAAACGTCTTTGTGAAATTAAAACTAGTTATTAACTTAGCCGACGGAGTGTTCAGAACTTTAAAAATATCTTCGTTATACATCGCAGGATGAATACAAGCAAAACATACACTAGCAAGTACAAAAACAAGTACAACTTGGCTTGCAGTATTATCCAGTAGTATAGAAACAGTATTTACACATCTGACCTTTTAAAACTAAAGTATCTCCAGGCGACGGATGTGACTCGTTTTTTTCGGCAAAAGTCCTTCTGTTCATCATGTTCTACTTTACTTTTAGTTCAGTTTCGGAATGCTCTCTGTCCATTTTCACCACGCGGCATACCTATGCTACCGCCCACTATTTGGTGGTGTAGCAGTGAAAAAGAGCCCTAGTACAACAAATCTGTGTTTAGCGGTGTAGCAGTGAAAAAGGTCCCCACTTGAACAGTTTCCTGCTGCGCCACGTTCCGAACGTCATTTAGGCAATTTAAACCGGTGTTGCGGTATAAGAAAAATCCATATCATAAAAAAAATAAACGGTTTTCGGTATGAACCGGTATACCGCCCAGCACTAAAGGAGCCCCAACTAACTATTGAGTGCTGTACATGCTCATACTTTTCATGTTCATACCTTTCAGTTGGCCACCATTTCTAAAAATTTTTTTGCATTGGTCTTAATTGATATTCTAATTTTCCGAGATACTGAATTTGGGACTTTCATTAGTTGTCAGTTATAATCATCAACATTAAAAGAAAACATTTGAAATACATCAGTCTGTGTGTAATGAATGAATCTAATATACAAGTTTCACTTTTTGAATGGAATTACTGAAATAAATGAACTTTGTCATGATATTCTAATTTTATGACCAGCACCTGTAGATCCATTCCTTGTGGATACACAGTAAGAAACTTTAGCAGCACTGATGTCAGGCAGCAGCCCAATTGCTTTAAGTAAATGATGTAGATATATAATAAATGTTGCATGAGGACTGTTATCTTGTGATCCACTTGACTAATGCACCACACTTTCAGAACAACTGATAAGTTTCCAACCTATTTTGATAACGTAATAGTTTAGTCAACAATAACTAACTTGTCTATTTAAATTAATACATTTATAAACCATCATCATCAGAGAGATTAACCATCACTCACTGTATGCAGTCATGTAATGTGTTTGGTCGATTAGTGCCACACCTAAAACATGTGTAATTTATTTATTTTTTTTAATATATGTTTTTGTTACCCCACACAAAATCATCCACAGTGCTGGTAATATTGTGAGTGAAAACTCAGCAAGACTTGTAATACATTTAAAGTATTTCACAAGCATGCATTTCCGTTTTAAGCCAAAGTAACTTTAATTTATCAAAGGGTAGTACACATGCCCGTTTGATATTTATGAGCTGTTTTGGTGGTGGCATATTGTTCTGTGTGTTTGAAGCAGGTTTCACAGTAGCTGGTTGTACAACAGTTATTGCAAATAAAAGCATTCATGGACTAAGCAGGTGAAGATGGGGTAGGGGATAGCTGTGAAAAACATAACATTAGATAGAATCAGAGTGTCAAAGCCAAATTTTAGTACAATAGTGACAGTCACACCTATCAAATTACTGCTTACATTGCATGTACTTTTGGGGTCATTTTTTCCCCTTACTTTGTATCTTAAGGGGCAAAACTATTTAACAATTGGGAACGAATAGGATTTCTGATACTGGCCTGTTCTCAACTTAGTTCCCAACTTTATTTAATAATATTTTTCCAGTGCTGCTTGAAACGGGTACTATATCCTACAGACAGGTACGTATATAACAATAAATGCAAAATCCTCATCTTATACCACAAAATAAATCACATATAAAAATGGTAAATGCACAAAATCATTTTTTGGCAGTCATTGACAATAAAAAATGTGTGTATTCCTGCAATTTAAGACATCATCCTTTCAGGTCCTGCTTTGGAACACAGTTTACCAAAAAATACTCCTCTACTCTGAATATCACTTAAATATAATTTTTAAATTTACACCTTTAACAATAAGGATATGTTGCCTTTTTTCTTTCTATATCCCCAGGTAAAAGAAAACCTAAAACCTTCTTCACCAGTACTTCCTGAGGTAAGTTTGCTTCTTAGAAGGCCCTTCTCCATGCATCTGTGTAGCCAAGTGTTTAAATCCTTGGCCTAAAGCAGACACTGTTTAAAACAAAAAAGGCCTTTCTCACACCTCATGCTACCAGGACATGTACCAATAAAATTTTTAATGAAGTGGGCTCAGTTTGTTAAAACTACAAATGAACGAGGCTGCTAACCAGTGTTTTGTTTTCTCTGATTTCTGATGAGATTGAAGTTAGTGACTTATTCACAAGCTTCCTATTTCAAAAAGTTTGTGGTAACACAGAGATCCAATGTTTTAAAACGGTATAGACTGAAATGGGTCTTTAAACCTGATCAAGGTATGGAAACACTGGCAAATTCATTGGCAAACCTGGCACAGTCTCACATCTATTGCACTGTACAGAATGGAATATGATGTTTAACAGGTGCTATAAATGATTAAATTGCTACTGGGCAACCTTTTTATGTGTATTTGGCAAAAAAGTGTCTTCTGTGTTTCACATTTTTAATAACAATTATGTCTCAATTGAAAAGGAACTAGCACGAAGATTGGATTATAATGATCAAACAGGAGAATGTACCAAAATGATAGTTAAAGTCAGGAAAACATTTATTAAAAATAATGTGATTGTCAAAAATAGGTCTTAGATTTTGCATAAATGACACAAATGTTTTAATCTCTCATACTGTTCAGATAGAATTCATCATCTTAAATGTTTCATGACCAAAAAATGTGTTTGCCATACCAAAACAATATATAAAGAGACCATTTTTATTTATTTTGACTGCACCTCAATGCCCAAACCTCATATCAGCAAGTCAGTTGAAAAACTGAAACCCATAAATAATCTGATCCAGAAGATGTCTTACACTTAGGGAGTATCTGCCAGTTGCGTTCAAACTTCCATCCTTGGCCCTTGTGTACTCAGCAGCAAAATACTGTTTTACCATATGGCTCAACATTCAGCACACCAAGGACATCGAAATATAACTTAACCAAGCCATGAGACAACCAACTGTGTAACCAATGTCTATTGAGTGGCTTAATGCCCTTATTAAGATCTCACTACCATATTTCCAGCACAAACAAGCTTTACTCCTTGAATACGACAAGCTCCCTATCCAAAAACCCATACTCATTGTTCCACCAATTTGGCTTAAGTCAAGAAAACCATTGCTTTACCATGCAGAGCAACTTGCTGCAGCAAGCTAAAATCTCCAATAAACAATAGAGGAACCTTGGGATAACAGCAACTCAATAATGAGTGACTGTTAAAACGAGTTCCAGTTTTTGTGTAATATTACCAAACCAAAGACTCATCACATATAGTTGGATTGCCCCATGTTATCATATCAAGAGAACATGAATGACATTGTCAATCTCAAGGCTGGAGCCATTGTCTGGCTTAATCAGTAAAGTGTATTAAGAAGCGGATACAAATTTAAATAATTTTGTATTCACTTTTTCATTCAATTTTTGTAAAACCCATATGACAAATACATATTAACAAAAATAAAGGTCTGAAAAATAATCAAGCATTAAATATTCAAGGTAAGCATGAACTTAATTTAAAAAAAGATTTCTGCTTGGATTTGAGAATACAGCATGCACATGATGAAAAGCACTGCAATTAAAGGGTCTATATATATATATGAGCCAGCTTAGAAACAAAAAAAATAATAATAAAATGTTTACAAGAAACACTGTGTACTGGGTAAAAAAAAAGTATAATATATATATATATTTTTTTTAATTCACATCCAGAAATGTAACTACAATGTAAAAGGTAGAAATAGCCACTTATCATCCAGAAATCCCTTTCAAGCCAAATAAAAAGTAAATGTGTCCATGTTGTATTGTTTCCTGTACAGACATACAGAAAATAATTATCTGGGTAGTCATTACACAGTCATGGAAAGAATATTCCTCATTAAGACTTCAAAAAAAGATCTTTTCTTTCAAAGTTTATGATGTTCTGTGAAGTCTTTAAATGCAAAACATTATTAACTCTGATGCTACATAATTTATTCATGTGTTGCACTGCAATTGAAAAGTTGTTTATCTCTTTATATTGAGTTAATTGTGGAATTAAAAAAAATAAATAAAATCTTTTGAGATTAACTTGGTTATATGAAGAAGATTATGAAATCTAGCACAACTGGGCTACTTTTCAAAAACTGACCAACTGAGATTTCAGGAATTTCCCTAAGTGGAAACATCTGGCCTTCATGAGAATAACCCATACAGCTAAGGAATTCTAACACAAAAAGGTTAAGGATAATCTAATTAACCCCTTTCGTTTTCTTAGTGTTGTTCTCTAATCAAACAAGTTTTAAAAATTAATTTTGACAAATTAAAATACAGATTTTCTAAACAAGGCAAGAAGCTCCTTTAAGAGCTGATGAGAAAAAGATAGGTAAATTACATTCAAATCATGTGGTATTACGTTTCATGGTTTTGAAACAGGAGCAGTTATTTGGGATGAGAAACATAAGAAATGGAAATGCTACTTAAAAACAGAAGACTTAACTACTGGAAGGTTTATAGAGGACCAGCTAGGTAGTTTTAAATTAAGCTAATGTAAAAGGTTGAGAGCTTGGTGGGAGGAGGGGGGTCCTGGTTCCGGGGGATAAGAATCTGGATAGCAGACTGGAAAATCCACTTTCTCATTTTCAGCTTTGGAAAATCCGGGAAATCATGTGACACATCCCTGGCAGCAAAAGCAGCTTTGAGAATGTATAAAAGAAGCCAACTGCATGAGCAAAGTCAGAGACAAAAACGTAAGAATGGAAGCCAGACTTTCAATATTTAATCTTACATTGGCCATTCTGGCCTATATATATATTAATAAAGGTAAGGCCAGTATTTCATATTTAATTATGCATGCCATGTATATCTCTGTTAATGATTTTAATATGTGTGAAGAACATAAAAATAAAATATAAAATGCTTATTTGTTATTACTACTGCTCTTTATAAAAGCAGATGTGACTAGAATATTTTTATGAACACTCAAATGCAAGTTATAACTTAAAAGAACTTTTAAACCTTTACAGAAAAAACTATATAAAAGTAAATTTTTGTGTATTGCATATTATCTTTTTATTTAAACTACAATGTATGTACATGTACGCATTATAATGAATATAAAGTATTGAAATTAAGTGTCAATGTAACAAATAGAAAAATATTTCTTAATGAATAAAAAATTAATCTCATAATTGCTTAAAAATTTTTATGTTGCAGAACCCGTTGAAGCATTGTTTGTACCAACGCGGTGCAGCTGCATTAACAATAAAGAAACTGTAAGAAAGCCAGTTATCGATATGAAGATAACAGAAAAAGGACCACACTGCAAAAATGATGAAATAATGTAAGTTATACTTGTCCTCTATGAAATCACAACATGTAGCATGTCTGAAACCTACTTATTTGCAATTTTATTGGAAGGCATGGATGGATGTTTTTCTGCATAATTTTTCAATAATTTTAAAGAGTGCACAAACCTAAGTGTTGCAGATTAGTACTGTCTAAGAATACTACATTTGTAAAAAAGCAGAAAACCAGTTAGAAAAAAAGACTTCAATAAATATTTAAAATTCTGAGTCAGAATGAGTTAACTGTAATCAGATCCTATTGCGAAACACATTAATGCATGTCCTGGAGGAAAGCTGGATTACATTTTTTTTTAATTGCTGCCAACATCAAATACAACAACAAGTAACGGCTTGTTTATGAAAAGGGAAAAAAAAGAGGACACTTAATGGTTATTACTCCTTTTCCTTGAAGATATTTCCAAGGGCACCCAAATGCTTTCAATTCTGACTTTAAAGTTTTGTTGCCCAAGTTTCATTTGCATTGTGGAAACTTTTTTGAAACAGTGTTTTTAATAAAAAAAAACTCAACTTTCTTTTCAGATTAACTTTAACAGAGGGAAGCAAAGTATGCTTAAAGGCTGCAGGCCATCAAGGCAAAAGGCTAATCAACTGCTGGAAAAGGTCAGTGAAGTGTTTCATTTGTCCATGGGCTTTCCTATGAACTTTGTACACCACAGCATGCTTGTTTACATGACCTGTCAGAAAAAGGCAGATAGTGAACATTTTTACATGGCATAGTTAATGACCCCTTGGTTTTTTTTTTTTGTTGCAAAAATTCAGTTTGAAAGGGTCAAAACAGGTTTTAAAATATGCATACACATATTGTGGTATCCTGATGATAAGCTGGGGTTTTACCTTCTACTTTGATCTTTAAAATGTTGGTTTGAACTATTACAACCGTGCATGATTCATTAATGCACAGACCACATGTTTCTATGTACTACAAAATGAAATGACAGAACATGTCACACAAAAGCAAAATCACTGTTAACAGTGAATTACAACTGTTTCCTCATTTGTACAGATTAAAGTAAAGCAACTTTAAAGTAACCTAAATAAAGTTAAATAATTTGCCTGCTGTTTTTAATTTTAGGATTGAAAAAGATGCAAGTAGAAAAATGGAATGCTTTTTCTGGATGCGACCTAAGAATTCCAGCACAGAAAATGAAAAAGATGGGACATCATGAGCCTTCACTAGTTTAATAAATGAAAAAGGAAGCAAAAAGGAATCATCAAGAAAACAGATTTTTTTCTATTTTGTGCTTCAGAGCTCTTGACATGTTTTAAAAACTGGAATCAGCTTTTTTCATCCAAGCTGACAATGAGACAGCATAACGGCACATTAAAGAAAGATGAGTGATGGTCAGCCAAGGCTGTCATCTCCAAGCAAGATTTGAAATGGGCAGATAGTTGAGAAAGAGAACATCATATTAACAAGTTATAATGTTTATAATAACTAAAGGTTTTAAGGTTCTACTGAAAAAGAATGAAATTTGTAGGGGGCAAAGAAAACCTACTAACTTATTTAAAAAGTGCCAAGTTAAGAAAAATTTGTAATTCAAAAATATTTATTAAAAATAATATGCAATTCAAGAACACATTATTTAATAATATTTGAGTAAATAAATATTTTAACTTTTTTAAACTGTTAAAAACTAATGAAAACAAATCTGTATTAACGCTAATGCACTGAATGTTTCAATATGCATTTTTTACTTTTGGGAATAAAAAATTTTGAACCTAAACTGTCAATTTTATTAGAACAACAACAAATGGAATTAGGACATTACACACATATAGCTTGTTCAAGTTTACTGCTTTTGGCAAGAAATAATTTTTAATGATTCATTAATGGGAGGGAATAAAATTATTCAATTTGCTGTAATTTGGTGCAACAAAAAGTCATTGGTACCCAGACAAAACTTCAGAAATCAAATGTATACCGATAACAGTATAAAGACTGAAGTACAGTATACAGATTTAATGCAAGTACAAAAATTGTTCAATGTTTAGTAAACACACTGTACATGTGTGCTATTTCAATTATACTGCGAAAACAAGCAATACTCTGAAGAGAAATTATTATAATAACATGTTGAAGCGGCAAAAGGAAATTCCAGGGAGAAAAGGGATATTAAAAGGCCAGGAAAGCCTATCTGGGAGAAGCACCCACACTGGTATTACATAAAAAAGTGTCTTAAAATAGCAATGTTAGTAGGAAGTGGAGAGTAAATCTTATGTGCATGGTTATGCAAAGTGCTTCCACACAATAACAAGGGGGCATGTAGCTCTGCAGATATTAAGGATGCCTAACACACTGTTTAATAAGTGGATATGACATAAATGAAGTCTAGACACATGTATCCTAAGTGCAGTTTAGCCCTGATCTGTTATGAGGAACATGAGAGTTCAGGAACACCAGGGGTATATTTTTTCTTAGTTGTCTATTAAAACGTGGGGAAACAAGATGGTGCTCCACAAAGAATCCAGAGCAATCCTAAATCCAGATGAGGTTCCAGGAATTGACCTGAAAGTAGCCAAAGACTGGGTTATAAGTCACCTCAGTACTACTTACAGCAGAGTTGGAAGGCAAGTTGAATCAAGCAGTCAATAGGTGAAAGAAAGTGCAAGGTCGGAGCAGAGAGTGAGAGCAGGGAGAAAAAGAGATGTTGGTGTAGTACTTTGTCGTCAGTGGGCAAGTGAATGACCCACTGCGTGGGACCAACAGGGATGCAAGCCAGACAGGAGAAAAAAAAAAAAAAAAAGATTTTTTTAGGTTTAATATTTTGTTATGTTGAGTAAATACTTTTGTTTACCACTCCTTGTGTTAATTAATTGCATAATAAACTTCTGCACTATATTGTGTCTCTGATTGGGGATGTTACAAGAGTGCCCTCTATTGCCCCACTAGCAAAATCATAGGTAATGCAAGGTCTCCTTTGCAACATTTCATTCTTCTACATTTGCAGATGTGTAGAAGAATGTAAAACTCTGGTAGCATTTTTAAATTATTGAATATTTTAAATATTGGTAGCAAACAAAACAGTGAGGAACTCAGGAAAAAAAACAAGACCATCTGGCTCTACAAATAACGTCAAAAGAAAAGAATGTATCATTTTAGAGTTAAACTTCAAATCACACAATAAAGAACATTACTAAGACTACATTTTTTCAATTAAACATTGCACAAGTTAGATCTTTTATATCACTGCAAGATGATTAAAAGTTAAAACATGCTTTTGTCTTTAGCCGTCTAGATCAGTTTCTTAAACTATACGTTACGGGTTGCAAGTTATTGATGCATTTAATGGTACTGGGACATGGATGGTTTGCGAAGTGGGTGACAGTGGTTTGATTAAACAATTGACATTGCTCTGACAATCTTCCTTGATCCACCTCCCCAGACAACTGATGGTGATTCTCCAAGGGGGACAACGCTGACAATGGCAATTTTCTAACATTGCTCAGACAACTCCCCTCAACTGATCAATCCCTACCCAAGCCCAAACCCTAATTATCAGCTGGACATTCAACAAGGAATGGGGCTCAAACAATAAATATAACAAGACTGGATCATGGCAAAAATAGTACAAGAAACCCTGGTCTAGATTATTGCAATGCAACTCTATCAGGATAACCAAAAAGGATATACAGTAACTCAGCTGCAATTAGTCCAAAAAGCAGCACCAAGAATTGTAACTAAAAGACAATCTAAGCATCTCTCATCACTCTTAGCATCATTATACTGGTTGTCTGTGTCCTTTAGGATTGACTTTAAAATACTTTAAACTTTATAAGTTCCTAAACAATCTAGCACCTTATATTTTGTAGTGTTTGCCCCCCTACATCTATCTCTATATATAATCTTCATTTGGATCTTGATCTTTGTTTGTCCGCGAATGAATTAGAAGAAGCACTAGATGGCAGTAGAGAGACAGCTAAAACATAGGCATTGCATTAAGAATCTCCTCCAGGCTTATACTACTGAAGACTGTACCGCTATATCCTAACTACAGGGTCACGGGGGTCTGCTGGAGCCAATCCCAGCTAACACAGGGTGCAAGGCAGGAAACAAACCCCGGGCAGGGCGCCAGCCACCGCAGGAGCAGTAATATATAAATAGAAAATGCTTAAACATTCAATGTCAAAGTTTGAAGCCGTGCGTTACACTATATGAAAACTGGTTACACCTACTGCCTTCTACATCTGCCATTCTGCCTAGACAAATCTAAGCAGAGCCCACAACATTCATAGATATCATGACAGATACAGGAAGATTATCAGAAGTCATTGAACATGCAGTAGCAGCCAAGCAAAGAGGCACTCTGCATCCTCAAGCTGTTGCCAGACTGCAAACTTTAAAATTTAGTTGGATATTTAGCATTAAGGAGAGACATTTAGCAGATGCAGTTACCGTTTAAATAGCCAATATGTAACTTAAACAAGATATTTCACATTTTGCACATTAAAAATGTATACATTTGAGAAAATGAGAGCATTTTATATTTGGTATAGTGTAAATGTATCTAACAGATCTAACTATGCAACTTTTAATGCAATGCAATTCAATAATTGCATAATTAGATCTGGACCACCCTGCATAATAAATGCAATTCCAATTGCTATTTTATAGGGTGGTTACTAATCACTACTTTTATACTTCTGCTTCTGGTTTGTAAGCAAGTTGGTCATTATGATTCTCCACTGTTACAAATAACCATTCTTTAGTTTTTTTTTCCTTTCTTTTGTAACTCTGTTTAGCTATTACTATTATAAAGGACTTTGAGCTATTTCCATGTACGAAAATGTGCTATGTAAATAAATGTTCTTGACACAAAACACATCACAGCTCTGAAATTATCCCAGGAAAAAGTGAAGCCATTAATTTTGCAGAATATACCAAAAATATCTTTACATCATTTTATTGTAATTCAGCTTCAGTTTGTTTTACAATTGCCTTTATAGTTTTTCAATTGCAATTGTGTTTCTGGCTGAAGGCTCAACATCACTCATGAATATTAATGAGTACCATAAAGTTACCACAAGTGGCAGAACACAAAGAAATATGATTTTTTTGTAGCATTTTATGTCATCCACTAGATGGCAGCAAAATACTGTCCAGTAATGTATTTGGGCGTTAACACTGAAAACAATCGTTACACGTCATGCCTTACTCAAGATTAACCATATTTACATAGAACTCTGAGTACAGGTCACACTCAGGGTTAACGCCAAGGAGGTTAATTAAACTATGCATTGAGTTATTAACTATTTCTTGGTTTGCTGGCTTGTTTGAGGAATGAGGTGGAGTGCTTGAGCTCCTAGCAAGTCATGCAGCATCTCCCTAATATTCCACGTTCTGCTCCAACTTTGGCCACCACAGGAATGAAAAGAAAGCAGAGATTGTTGTTCAGGCTGTGGAGCTGAAACAAACATATTGTACCTCATTTAGATATTTTTTTTTTCAGAAACGGAAAACACTAACCTAAATCTGCAACCTTTTGTACAATCATCATGACAATTTCTTCGGTTTGTTTTATCAATGCTTACTGTATTTTTGATGGTTTCAGCAATAGAAGATAAGCAATTATCACTCTATCAATAGCTACATTTTATCTGATTGCTCAAATTAAGTATGCAACTCATGCAAAGGCTAATTTAGTAAGCAGCATGCTAATACTAAAACACTAGGATGTTTGAAATAGGTGAAAAGATGGCACAGGAGTTTAAGAATTTTCTCAAAGAGACCTGGTTTCAATACCAATCTCTGTCACAGTGTGGAATTTGTGCACTTATCCTGCTCAGGTTTTCTCTGGGTACTTTAGTTTTCAGACAGATCTCAAAGACAAGCATGATGGGCTATTAGGCCTTTATAAAATGGATGTGTATGTGAGTGTGCCCTGTAATGGTGTTTTGTTCTCTCTAGGGCCAACTCCACCCTATGAGACAAAATGGATAAATATGATGGTAATACAATGTATACACATTTTTTTTTTCAAAAAAACACATGTAGAATGGTTAAACAATAAGAGAATGATAAATATAGGGTTTAAAGGATTAAATTGTAAAATAGGATGGAGTATATGATTAGCAAATAATTACTTTAAGCACTCTCATGATTCATGTTCTAGGTTCAGGACTTGTAATGTAAGGCAAACACTCGCTTAAACTGCTTCCAAACCCAATCTTATAACCAAAAACCACAGCAGCATTACAAGTGGTGGCACTGTCACAGGAAATAAATCATTAAATTATACATTTCTTGATTATAAAGAGAAGTTAAGCTTCAGTCCAATCTTAACAAGAGTAGTTTTGATATTTGAATTTCACATCACCTGGCAAGCTTTTCACCTGAAAAAAATATCCTTTCTACACGAGAAAAGTAAACTTATTTTTCTGCACATTAGAGGATAATGAAAAACTACAAGTAGTCTTACAAACATATTAAGTCTTAAAGCAAAGTTTTTGCTATCAGTTAAACAAAAGGTATAAGTCATCTTTAGCTTGTATTCAAGATTATTATATTAACTTACAATGGAAAGAATACTTGACTGTACATAGACAAATATTTTGAAAATGGTACAGTATTCTTTCTTCAAGTATCAATGCTCCACATAAGGAAAATAGAACCTTTCTTTCAAATGCAATAGGAACCCTGCTTTTCTGCCAAGCAACTTCTAGTAAATCATGTGATTGAAGAGGGCTGTACATGTAATGCCGGAAGCTTAAAGCATGGATAAAACTGCTCAAAGCAGAAAAGCACACAAACCTTTGGAAGCATACAAGACCTAAAATGACTCACAGACTAATAGCACCAGCACTAGCCACGTGCGTCATCTTAGCTTTATGCTTAAAATGTAAGAGTGGTGTCTACAATATATTATAATACATTTATTTCCTGCATTTTTAAAAACTTTTTTTTTTCTTCTCTTTACATTTTAAGACCACACAGCTCAATCAAGTACCATACGGGAAAGATGTCAATGCCTAAACACAGTGGACGCAGTCAAAGGAAGGAGAATATTTGATTTCAAAGTAATTGAGAAATCTTCAATATGCAAGAATGACCAGATTATGTAAGTAATTTATTAATTTAAGTTTCAAGTGGGTAGAAAATAAACTGTAACTAAGTCTGCTCAGAAACATGTCTGTACATAGTCAATCCTGGCATTTTACTTTGAAAGTAACATGATCTAAATGGTAGTCAATTACTTTATTATACTCACAGCTGAACACTAATGCTAGAAAATGTTAGATAAGTGTGTGTATTATCAAAAATATAGCAGATGCAGCTTTAATATGCTATGTAATTGTTTAAAAATAAGTATTACATAGATAGCATTCAAATTTCTATCACCACATTCTGATACTGTTCCTAATTTATATTTTGCACACCAGTGCATGACTTTCTCAAAATGAAAACAAATGCCTATTACAAAAGATTTTGAATAATAAAGTTTATATACAAATAAAAGTCATTGTACATATTAATGGAATAGAAAACAGCACAAACATTTCTAATCCTATTGAACAAGTAAGCAGGTGAAAAAGATGGAAACTAACAACGAATGAAATAAAATAGTTTAAAAAACTAACAGAATAGCCAGAAACTACTAAAAGGTTTCCCAGTTTACCTTTGAATACTATGAAGGGAGGAATCTTTCCAAATATAGTATGTACTGTACAAAGACAAATGTGCAAAACCACAAAACCTAATGCATGTTAAATGATGAGAGCATCACGTCTAAGATAGAAAAATAAGTAAATAAGCATTAAAATATTTTGCTAATGTTAGAAATATTTACTTAGAGAGAAACATACAGTACCTATAATAAAAACCTTATTTTATCTAGATTAAAAGATGACTGAAACAACAACACTGGATTAAAGATGATCGGATCAGTTCAGTTCTCAGTACATACAATGCAATTTGTACATATTGTGACCTTTCATGTCCACAATTGATTTCTGCACTTGTCACAGAATGTTTTCTTTTAATCTAGCATGACATTCAAAAGTGGAAAGCAAGTTTGCCTAAATCCAAACAAAGCACAAGGAAGGAAACTCAAAAAATGCTGGAAGAGGTATGTTTAATTTATGTGTGTTTTTAAATGCTTGGAATTTTTTTAAATTATTAATTTCTTTGCTGTAGTCTATTTATACAAAAAATGACAAACGCACAAGGGACCAAAAACTTACACTTAAAGGCAAAATGTACATGTTTTAATGGATTATTGAATGGTATCATTTTACCACTGTCATAATTAAAACCTGACTGATCAAAGCTACAATTGTACAGCAGTATGGGATTCTCAAATGCAAATGCAATCCTGAGAGAGGTTTCTCTTTCAACCAACTTTTATTTAAATTCTATGTTATGTACAACTCTTGGCTATTTTTACATGATACATGCAAGTCATGCAGGAATGCATAATATATACTGCAAAGTATTCTAATTTAAGACCTTTTCACATAACCTCTGGGATTAATACAGTGTACAAAATACCAATAAATATATAACACCAACCCTGATTGCACTTGTACTTTCCTATTTTATGAAAGTGGGAAATTCCCATTACCACATGTGGTGAAGACT
Organism: Erpetoichthys calabaricus; assembly: GCF_900747795.2. NCBI lineage: Eukaryota > Metazoa > Chordata > Cladistia > Polypteriformes > Polypteridae > Erpetoichthys > Erpetoichthys calabaricus. Next base: position 278,975,368 of record NC_041395.2, read on the forward strand.
TCTTTCATCAGTAAGTACAAGTTACTTTCACTTTCTATTTAAGGGAAAAAAAAAAACACATTTTTCATTCAGCACATAAGTATGTTGGCATTTTAAAATTCCCAGAAAACTAGGACCTAAGCTGCACTAACTTTCTTTACCATTTGATAGCTTGGATGACACCATGCTGAGTAGGATTTATTTCTAAGCTGATGTCTTGCTGTTCTGAGTTAGGGAGAATAACAAAATCATCATTTTTTAAAAAATGATAATGTTTTCACTTATGTTCACATGGATACATGGCCCCAGGCTCAGAAAACACAGGTAAAAGTAACATTTGTGTGTAACAGACCTTTGAGGGAAAAAAACATTGCTTAAAAAATGAACTATCATGACATCTACTGGTAAAAAGGAAAACAGAAAAAGACAGCTGAATAAAATGTTAAAGGACTAGGCCTCTCGGTCTTGAACTGGATTAAGAAATAAACTAGATTTCGAATTAGAATTAACATATGTAAAAATGTTTACTCACACCAAATAAACAAACAATCTAACCTTGTAGTCTTCTTTCTAATATATAAAGCAGAGTTGATGTATGTGTGTATGTATGTATGTATGTTTGTCCGCCATACAAATCTGCACCAGGCGTCTGATCGCCACCAAACTGGGTATGGGGCTCCTTTGTGACCAGGAGGAGGTCATGGGGTATGGATGGTTGGGAAAAATGTTAGTGGTGAAGCACAAGGCACCTTTTCACCGACACAACGTTCGGCACACAACCCCATACTTACTGTATCATCGACAAGATGGCCGCACGTTGCAACAGATGTTAACGGCGGCGCCATCTAGCAGCACGGTTGGTCCCTGTGCTTCGCTCTTTACCAATGTAAAGGGGAACTGCCGTATGGATGTAAAACGTGAACGTCCCAGTGTGTGTGACTGGCTCTCCGTATTTGTGGTGCTATTTGTTCGCTTTCCGACGTATTGTAAATAACGTACATTCATCTCACTGTGGTGCTTATTCTAATTTTGTCTTTTTTTCAGTGGCATGGGTATATTCGCGAAAAGCAGGACAATTACAGTTAGGTCCATAAATATTTGGACAGAGACAACTTTTTTCTAATTTTGGTTCTGTACATTACCACAATGAATTTTAAATGAAACAACTCCGATGCAGTTGAAGTGCAGAAATAAAATAACTGGAAATAAAATGTTCATTTCTAATACTTGGTTGAAAACCCTTTGCTGGAAATGACAGCCTGAAGTCTTGAACTCACGGACATCACCAGATGTTGGGTTTCCACCTTTTTAAAGTGTCCAAAATTAGAAAGTCCACTTCCGATGGGCATCTGAAACATTGCGCAAGACGTGAAGATGTTTTCATACCAAGAATTCCGCTGATTTCCGAATTATTTACCCTTTGATTTCAAACGGCTACAATTTCATGTTCGTTTGGCTTTTGCTATGTCAATTAATGAGGCTCAAGGGCAATCACTGCAACTTAAACGCATCAATTTGGAAAATCCATGCTTTTCACACAGACAACTCTATGTAGCATGTTCTACAGTGGGCAATCCTCAGAATTTGTTCATTTTCGCACCACAAGGCAAAACAAAAAATATAGTGTATCCAAAGGCTCTGGAATGACCACTTATATTACCCATTACAATAAAATGTCAATCAGAAAACTGTTTGTTCTATTTCTATGTTCTGTTTCTTTCATTTAGGAAATTCACCGGTTATAGATTCCCGGGCAACGCCGGGTACTGCTGCTAGTACCTTATCAGTACATCAGTCACAGAGTGTACTAGATTTTGAATACTCAGAAATTAAGATATTCTTGGCTCTCTCTTCATTGTAATTCTGTGAAAATGAAAATGATCCAAAACACTCAACATAAACATGGCTGAAGAACATTTGCGTTTCACCACCTATTGAACTGAAATTTGTTAGGCATGTAAAAAATAACATGCAATGGTCTTTCAAATCAATACATGGTGAATCACAAATAAAAGGACTGTTACACAGACGCCTATAAAAGGTGCCAAAAAACCAAAAACGCCTCCCTCTAGTATCCACCAGTGAGTTTTAGAGCAACAAGAAGTATGGATACTGCTTGCTACAATTGTCTTGGGAAATCCATTTGGAATCTAGATCTCTGACCTTTTCTGAAATACAATAGAATTTCACCCATTTTAACAACCAACAACTTATTTCTATGCGGATTTGGCTAATGCGGGTTACTAGACCATGAGGTTCTTGTCAGCAAAGACACGATTAAAGTCTGGATTTAGGAGTATGTAGTCCACAAATGTTAGAAGAGTGACAGACTGAGGAGATCATTCCTCCCCCACACTATGTGACTCTTCAATTCCCCTCGGGGGGGGTAAACGTTAACATTATACAAAGTTATTTTCTGTTATACCTGCATTTTTATCATTCTTTAATTTAATGTTATCAATATGCTGCTGCTGGAGTATGTGAATTTCCCCTTGGGATTAATAAAGTATCTATCTATCTATCTCTAAGAGAGACTGACTTGGATCTATTTGAAGACATCAAGTTGTGGACACAGTGAGAAAAATTAAGATAAAAACCTTTAGATTAAATAAGAATGACTTGCCTTTCACCATTCATGTACACTTTCATACAAGCAGATTTTGCATTACACAAGAATGAGAAGAGGCAGAAGAATTCAGGGAAGAGACAGTTTTCCCAAATAAATGTGCAAGCTGACCTGTCTGTGCTGTAGAAAGTGACCATGTAATGCTTAAGTATAGCTCATGAACAAAACTTTATTATATTTTTTTCTGATTTAAGCTAAAGCTACAAGCACTGTGACATAAAGTAATAAATAAATTAAAAAACAAAAATATAAAAACTTGAGGGGACACAGCTACTCACTGAAGTACTACAATCACTGCTGAAACACATACTGTATTACCAGATTGTGGCCTTTGTGCCACATGCTTTAATGACAACTGTAACAGAACAATCAAAAAAAAGAATACTGTAAGTGTAAGGCTCACACTAAGTGGAGTAAAACTCCTTCATAGTTATATAGAAGCGCCTAAGACTGAATGTATATCTTGACTAGAAGATTTTTGATAAAGTGAAAGAAATACTTGTAGTACTTGTTATCGACTACGTTTTAAACATTTTCTCTTTATTACATACAATCTCACTTAATTTCAGTGTAACAACATTATGTAAACTCTAGTTGCGTTTTAATTTTAGTGTCCATCCACTTCATATACATCATGCATGATACTGTTTACCATTGTGCTGGAGAGTGACAATGTGTTGTATGTTGGTCACACATCTTTCATGAGAATTTCCCTATATTCTGTGCATACAGCAATTCTGCTAATACAACTATAACAACAATAGCTGAATTGGGATCAAAAACATTGTCTAAAACCTCTGGTTGTAGTACCATAATCAGTACGCTTTAAGTTTTATTTCAGAAGGTTAAACCCACACACATCAGCAATCAGCAAATCTATTTTTATAGCAGTTTTACTGTTCATAAAGTGCACCTAACACAAGGCATTTTAGGTGCCAGTTCCACTGGCATCCACCTCTGATCTATAGAAAGAAAATGCAATTCTTATATAAAACCAACAATACAGTGGTATTCCTCTGTGCTTCTGAGGACAGTGAAATAATCCACATAATAAGTATTTGTTTTGATTACGCTTTAAACAAATTATTCCACCTTACTGGATGCCTATTAAATTGGCAGGACTTGTAAAGAAATATAAACTGGACTGGAACACGCAATTTTCAGAATTCTTTAAGGCCTTGAAACATGAGAGGGCAGCATCTGGAAACATGTAATTAGTGGGTTGCTGATAGTTCTATGATCAGACGAGCAGACGGAAAGAGAGACAGGGAGGAAATAAGAGCAGCTCTGAACTGTAGATAGGACGCATGTTCCCAAATTTAAAATAAAGTGCCATTAAAAAGGATGTTTAACTGATTACAGTTATATTGTGAGCTTGCTAGAAACCAACATTAATTTCACTCTGTTCATAATTGGAGATTACTAGGCTATTCAGAAATGTAAATATTACCATGTAATCAGCATCATTTAACTCCTTAAATATGTTATATTTATTTGCTAATATCCTATTAGTTTAGGATCAATAAAATGCTAAATGAATAAATAATAAATATAGCAATTGACTCCTGTTTGAGTTTAACTATGGACACTTTCTTTGTATACATAGTGCATTCAACTCTTAAGTAATATGCAGCTGTGTAGTGTACACTAGGGGTGGGCGGTATGACCAAAATTCTATATCACAGCATTTTTCTAAATTATCCCGGTTTCACGGTATTTGACGGTATTTTTTCCCCCATGCATGAGTGGATGTTAACCACATTTTCCACTGCAGTAGACTGGCTAAGAATAACCTATTCCACTGTCAAGAGCATTGTACAAAAAAAACATTTTAATGTGCACACAAGTATTAATACAGGTTTGCATGGCCCCATAAAGTGATAGTTTTTAAGGGGGTGGCACTAATGAAGAGAAGGAATCACACTGCATGACAGATGCAGTCAAAATATAGAACCTTTTTATTGAACAAATTTTGCAAAAACAAACTAGAATTTTGACAACATATTTTCAACCATCCAAAGAGGCAATTAGACTTAGTAAAATATCCAGACGTGCTTGTCAAAAGTTGGATTGCACTGAACATGTCTTAGAAAAGGAATAAATAGTAAATATTTTTTGTAAAACAACTACATTTTCTGTTAATGTTAACAATCTCTGTCCACTGACATGTTAAAGTGACTTTTTAAACAACTTTACCATCATTAAACTGCATAATATTTAAACTAATAAATAATGACAATAAAATAAATAATAGTATTATTACTGATAGTTGTACTATTACTTCAAGGCTTCAAGCCCAGGTGCATTACACAGTATTCACCAAATTAAAATAAAATAAAACAAGTGCAATCTTGGTGATGACATCTTTACCAACTGAACCATCATTTAGGCAAACTGAATTAATATGGACCTTGCTTCAAGCTAAGCTATATGCATAAATAATAAAACGAAAACTTTCATTTATAATGCTATTTGTGGTATAGCCCTACGGAATCGCATTAGGACCACGGTGAAGAAAAAAAACACGGACACAGGGAAGAAAAAAAACAAACTATATGTCGAGAATAAAGTCAACATTTCCACTTTAATTATAAAGTAAACTATGAGAATAAAGTAGAATGTCGTAAACTAAACTTCATCCTAAAATCATTGTTTAATTTACTAGATTTTCTCAAACCCCATCAAAAGTTAATGTAGCACATTAAATGGTTTGTGTTAAGTGTTCCCCGACCCAGTTGTTAATCACTACGCTTCTTAAACTGACTTCTCCCGCACTAAGAGGAGACAGCGATCACCGCACCATTCACTTCATGATGTTCCTGCTCTCTGAAAATTTACAAGGCTAAGATAAATACTTGATATCATTTTGAGGATAAAATGCATTAAAGCAGGTATTAAACATGCACGGTAGTGAGGTGGTAGTGCTGCTCCCTCGCAGTAAGGGGTCCCCAGGTGTATGTTCAGTGTAGAGAACTTTATGGCAGGTGTGACGAGGCTCCAAAAAACTGGATGTATCAATGGCTATCGCACAGGTTTAACTTAAATATTGTGTAAATGTTGGGTTTGTGATCTGGTGGTCGGAGACACGAACACAGAATTCAATGGATGTTCTTCTGAGCAGGCTCTCTTTATTGCACGCGTGCTGTCTCTATCTGACGTACCAAAACCCCAATTCCTATCCTTCCTTTTTCTTTCTCCACATAACCAATCGCCACACGATAAACGTCTTTGTGAAATTAAAACTAGTTATAAACTTAGTCCACGGAGTGTTCAGAACTTTAAAAATATCTTCGTTATACATGTTTAATTATGCCATCCATTCAGGGTTGCGCCCATCCCTGAACGAGTCGCCAGCACATCGCTGGGTGAATACGAGCAACACATACACTAGCAGGGTCAATATAGCATAACAAAACCCCACATTCTACATGACTTTGAAAGGAAACTGAAGCACGCCGAGTAAACCCACCAGAAAAACATGCAAATGCAAGGCAGGGTACACCCGGGACCCCACTGCTGCGAGGCAGCAGTGCAACCTCCACGGTATTGCAGTATTATCCAGTAGTATAGAAACAGTATTCACACATTTGAACATAATGGTCCACATCTGACCTTTTAAAACCAAAGTATCTCCAGACAACGGACGTGACTCCTTTTTTTCAGCAGAAGTTCTTCTGTGTCATCATGTTCAACTTTATCGTCAGCTACAGCTTCAGTTTCGGAATGTTCTCTGTCCATTTTCACCACGCAATACCTACACTACCACACCTATTTAGCGGTGTAGCAGTGAAAAAGAGCCCCCGTGCAACAAATCTGTGTTTAGCAGTGTAGCAGTGAAAAAGGTCCCCACTTGAACAGTTTCCCGCTGCGCCACGTTCCGAATGTCATTTAGGCAATTTAAACCGGTGTTGCAGTATAAGAAAAATCCATATCATAAAAAAAATAAAAAAACGTTTTCGGTATGAACCGGTATACCGCCCAGCACTAGTGTACACATAGTAAAATAACAAAATGTGAACAAAATTATCTGCTTCTGTACTCCAACTTAATTTCTTAGAGCTGATGGAGACTTTGCATTAGTTAGAAGTAAAAATACCACAGTGATTAGGAGTTCTTAAAGCAAGCAATGCCACATATGAGAAAGGACTTTTGCACAAGGATTTACACAAGGTGTGACACATTTTTATGGTTTATTTTGCTATTTACAGTGAACACAATGTATTTAACACCAGGCAACTGCACTAAGAAAGTTTTCTGTTTAAGTGGCAGGAAAATAATGCCATGCTGTCTCTATATGAGATACTGTATACAATTTAACATGCACGCTATAGTTTATGATAGTCACATAGTAGATATTTAATACATAACACATGTTTAAACAACAGAGAGAATGGTAATGTGGAAATGCCAGCTAAACATATCTGATCAAGTATATGGCCAATTTTGTGAGTGAGAAAATTAAAATTGAAAGTAATAATGGTAGTGGTGGTGCCAGAATAGAAATAAGGTCTTAGAAATAATATATAAATGTATATTCAATTAATTTGCAGCAACTTATTAATCTAAATGTATATATTTGAAAGAAGTTGCAAAGATGCATGAATATGTAAAAAATATCTTGAATATTTAGATATAGCCTGTCTAATCTATGTAACATCAAAATGTTAATGTAGAACTAACTCAGTTTTGTATTAAAACATCAAGATTACAGTATTTTGCTTATTATTGTCTAGCTGGAAGTCTCAAAACAGAGAATGTACTTTTGACAGACAGTATTATGTTAGAAGGAGTTCCTTGCCTTTTCATTACTTTGACTAATCACTGAAAATATCTGCTTATTGGTCTGTACAGATTTCACCCATTTTTTAGCAAATCGTCTTCTTGAGCAGTGTGTTTTATGCTTTAAACAGATATCATATTGACACTTGCACTTTCAGAGCAGAGCCACAAAGAAGACAAAACAAATCAAACAAGTTCACTCAAAAGAGCACACACAAAACTAGTCCAGTAGGACAGGCCCAAAATAAGGTTGTTGTGAATTTGTAATTAAAAAAAAAAAAAGACATAAAAGAACACTAGTTTATGACATCTTTCTAATAAACACACACAATAACACAGAAGAGCATACCTTGCTAAAGTGCCATTGGCCATACTGCTTAGCACATCATTTCAAATTAAATTAAAATAAAAGATAAAATATGAAAATATTCTGATTTTTCTATAGCTTTAAAAGCCTACCACTAGCTCTAATAAGCTGTTTGAAAAGTTATAGATTTAATAGTATTGACAAAGATGATTAGATGGTGTGGGAATTAAAATCATCAGAGAGCTAAAGTTTTTGTTTGTGACTAAAAACATCAGAGTGGTTACAAAAAGTTTAAACTGTATCCAACACCCGATGAAGGCTATACAGGTGACATGTTTGGTCTTTCGCCTTCCTTCTTTTCCAGAGTGGAAATAGCCTTTTACCATCCCCTCCCCCCCCCCCCCCCTTCCTGAAAACAACATGCATAAAGTGGTCTTTAAATATCAGTCATTTTTGAAATGCTTATGTACACACTGCAATATTTTACAGATTAAATGAATTCCACAAATAATAGATGAATGTTTTTTATCAAAGTAGAAAAAATAAAATGTTAAAAAATGTTACTTCATACTAAAATTCAAATGCTGAATTTATTTTCTAGGTTTGAAGAGAAGAAGCGATGCTTCCAAAGGAATGGACAGAAAAAAAACAGAAAGCAGAAGAAGAGTTCCTAAGATGATAAAACGACAACAATTGCTGTTTAAATGATGGGGGCAAATATGTCCAGTTTATGTTAATCTATCCAGCAAGCTTCCATTCAACACTGCCAATATCTTTAAAAGAAACCAAAACGTGGCTCTTGAAATACAAAGGAGACAATCTTTCAGTGAAGATGTATTACAGGTTGCAAACCTCAGATACGCTTACAAAAATAAGAAAATACACCTGTTTTATTATTAACCATTCCTAATTAGGGAATAAGATTTTGTGTGCAGTAAAACATTTTAATTTTTGGGAGAAACTAATATAAAATATTTTAAATTTTCTTTAGAGATTTTACACATCATCTTCACTGTTTGCTACTATTACAAGAATAAAATAGCATACAAAACCTCTGACATTGCTAACTCAGGTGTTGCCGACCACAGCTCAGAATGTTACATTTTCGTAAGTTATGAACTTTGATCCTAATGACCTGCTGTGACTTCTGGCTTTTCTCCCAACCAATATCTTAATTGGAAGCTGATCATTACTGTTACTTTATTAATTTAAAAAGATGGCTTTGTCCAACTGTGTCCGCAGTCTCAAAGTTTACCATATGCAAAAGCTACACATCTCTTCGCAAGTAGATATGGATTAATGCACAGAATTCCAGTCAGTGTAAATTTTTATATTATTTCAGTTCATTTGCTCACTATGATTGAACCTTTAATTGCTCCTTTTAAACAACAATATGAAGCAATTAAGAAAGCAACCATTAAGCTTTGCATCTTATTTTAGTATCATTTGTGTATTCTTCATAGAGTACTAGGTCCCATCTTGAAACAAAATATCTCCAACATAAAACGATAATGCTGAAGAGGAAACTAATGCACATACAGCAGGTGCTCTTTTGACATTGCTATTGACAAAAAAATGAAATCTTCTGTTAAAAGCAAGAATTATGCTATTATACTGAAATAAAACTATATTTGATATCCATTCTACTCCTGATGTTAAATGAAATAAACAAAAAAAAATACAACTATAACAATAACCAGATTAAGGTATTTAGTACTTGTATAATGCTGTTAACCTAGTTAGGACTTGGCACCCTTGTTAAAGAGAAAGCACATTTTTTTTTTTTTTTTTTAAATTTTAAATTACTCTATCCGGGCATTAAGAAAGTATTGAACATGTGCAAAACTAAACTAGGGTTAGCACAGAGTGGGAGGTCATTGTCTTTATATAGTATATTCTTCCCAACGTGCAGTTATAAGTACTCAATGGTAGTGTAAATAACAGCAGTACGCAATGCTTTGTTTACACCTAAAATGTCTAGCAGATTGTAGTACATTTCTGTTAAACAGAAAATATAGCTGGTGATTCAAGACACAAGTTACTGTTCAAGTTAAGCACAATTCAAACATAAATGAATCTTTTCTGTTGAGTGTTCTATTGTATGAAACTATTTTTAAATATGTTCTATTTTTTGTATATATTTGTATGTCACTCCGTTCTTTGTTTTGAGATAATAAAATTGTATTTATGTATACCCTAATATTAAACACAGAACTGAAATCTGTTGTATTTTTATTCATTCAGAAGGTGACAAGTGAATGCAGCTGCTAAACAACTTTTACTACACATGAAACAATTCTATAGTGAACCTTATTCCACGACATGTCACAAATACAGAGCTCTAGTGAGAGATTTTTACATCATCATGGATATGCAAGGTGACATACTCCGTGCCACACAATGGATATACTTCCAAGCAAATAGAATTCCTACTTAGAATCTGATAAAACCTCTTGTTCAAGGAATAGAGCAGATTTCCACAGCTTCTGCCTGCACACACCATGTAAGGCCACTAAACCTTTCTACTGTATCATTTAATAAAACCTTGAAAGATAAGGCAATTTTAAAAATACGAATGAACACAAATGAATAACCTTTAGTTGCTAATCAATATTATTGTTTCATATAGAGTATAAACAAAAAAAACTAAGACAGGTTTATAAAAAAAAACAAAAAAAAAAAAAACAAAAACAAAAAAAAAAACACCACCACACATTTAAGGTTCTGCACACATAAAAAAGGTTACGTTCCGACACCTTAGTTTTCACAGTTTTGAGATGAGACACTTGTCCAATGCTGATACATGGGTCAAATTCAATGGCACATTTGCATGCTCCCATACCTAATGGAAGGAAATAAAGGTGATGTTTAAGGCACTGTGAAGAATTAAACCCACTGGGCCACCTTAATTGGTATATTTTTTAGTCTCTCTGGAACAGTTCCTAGCCCAGTAAGATTGTGCATGGCTTCATGAGAGGAGGAGAGGAACTTTTTTTTTAGCCTTAGTTAGGTTTGGGTACATTTTTGGTTAAGGAGCTAAGAGCATTCTGAATTTATTGATTGATTGGTTAGCTTTTCAAAGACAAAATGGAATTGAAATACATTCTCAGCATGGATCAAAATGCACAGTATACAGTACATGCTTTATATATAGTTCTGCACACTGTAAATTTGGTTCAAAAATAGACTGTCTTCCATATGTGTTTTTGTGAAGTCAGCTTTGAATATTTTGTAATAAAGTTAACCTTTTCAAGTGGTTGCTAGAAGACACTGAAAGCACATGAAAGCACATAATAACAGACTTGATTTATCTTCATCTCCTGGGCTTTCCCAAAATTAAGGAGTGGTCTGAGTGAAAATTAACTGGTATTATTGGGATAATAACCTTCATTGATACTATTCATGACATAACTGAAATTACCCATGGTAAAGTATATTACTCGCTCAAAAATTGTTGTGTAGGATTACCACTGCATGTAAGCTGTTGAGTACTAAAAAAGTTTTCCGTCCAATAGACATCCTGCTCTTGTTCACATTATATCATACACGGGTCTACCTGTACTATGCAGAAACTTGAAAGGTCTTGAGGGGGTCACCATGGGGGGGGTAAAAAAAAAAACACCTTGTTACGCACTGCCTCAAGAGGTTTACTTTCTCCATCCTTCACGGGCAAACCAAAAGGCTGGCATAAGTGAAACAAAATCAATACCAGATGGCACCACTACAAGAAAGACACAAATGTGATCTAGGTGGAAGCATGCAAAGCTCTTACTAGCCACTAGATGGCAGATGACAATACCAGGGATGACATATTGCAAGAGCAGAGACACATCACACAACTGAAGTTATAAACATCCAGGGTCTCCCACTGTAATGAGTGTGACTGTGTTGCCATTTTAAGAAATACAAGACTGTCCCAAAAAACACAATTTTTAATTGCTGCACAAAGCCGAAAAGCTCAGAAAGCCAATGGCTTGGCTGAAAGTGACAAAAAGCAAGGGACTACAGCAGTCTCATATCAGAGGGCTTATTGAGCTTACAATTGTAAAGCAAAGATACATTCACAAGCCAAAAACATTAAAACCACTTGCCTAATATTGTGCAAGCCCCCCTCCTGTTACGAAAACAGCTCTGACCTATCGAGACATGGACCCCACAATTCCTCTGAATGTGTCTTGTGGTACCCAAAACAAAGACATAAGCAACAGATCCTTTAAGCCCTGAAAGTTGCAATGTGGGGCCTCCATGGATCAGTTTTTCCAGCACATCTCACAGATGCTGGATCTGATTGAGATATGGAGAATTTGGAGACCAAGTCAATACCTTGAACTCTTTATCATGTTCCATTCTTGAATAATTTTTTACAGTATGGCAGGGTGTATTACCCTGCTGAAAGAGGCCTCTGCCATCAGGGGTGAGCTGTACGTACAGTAATCTGTAATAATCTTTAGGTAGAAGGTATGTGTCAAAGTAATATTCACATGAATGCCAGGACCCAAGGATTTACTGAAGAACTTTGCTCAGAGCATCACACTGCCTCTGCTGGCTACTTCCCATAGTGCATTCTGTTGCCATGTCTTCCCCAGGTAATTGACACACATTCACCCAACCATATGCATGATCTAAAAGAAAACATGATTTATCAAATCAGGTCCCCTTCTTCCATTGCTCCATGGTCCAGCTGTGATGGTCCAACAGACTGTAATTGCAGACTGCAGTACATATGAGGTCAGTCATGTAATGCCCCTACATCACGAAACGTCCTCAACATCAGTCACGCAATACCCATCGCATTAGACTATGATTAACATTAGGGCCCCATTACACTATGATTAAGATTAAGGTTGTAGGAGGGTTATCCGAGTCAAAAGGTGTTTTGTGACTCACGTTGTGGGCATTACCTGATCTATGTCATAGGTATTGCAAGGTGCAGCTAGACCCTTCTCTGATAGTCACATGCCCACTGTAGGCACTTTCAGTGGTGGACAGGGGTCAGCATGGGAGTTATGTAGCCCATATTTAACAAGCACCTTTCTCGTATGGCCAGGGTTCAGCTTTTCAGCAGTTTGTGCTACAGTAGCTATTCTGTGGGAAAGCCCTATATGGTATAGCCTTCTCTCCCAACATGCATCAATGACCCTGGGCACCCATGATCCTGCCTCCAGTTTACCATTTGATCTTCTAAAAGTGGGCCAAGGAAGAAAATATCCACTACCTACTGGGGACATCCAACAGTACCGGCTGTTTTGGGAGATGATCTGACCAAGTTGTCTAGCCATCACAATTTGGCCCTTGTCACGGTCACTCAGATCCTTACACTTACCATTTTCTTGCTTCCAAAACATCACCTTCAACAACTAACTGATCACTTGCTGCCAAATATATTCCACCCCTTGACAGATGCCAGTGTAACAAAATAATCAATGTTATTCACTTCACCTATCATTGGCTTTAATGTTGGGGTTTATTGGTGCATGCTGTGGGCTTAAAAGGTGGGAAGTGAGAGAGGGGAAAAAAAACAACTCTAGCACTTCATGGTGGAGTGGTCAGCCCAAATGTGTAGACAAAGGTACAGTTCAATTATGACCTGTTTAACATTATTCTCACTACAGAGAAACATATTGTTTCCTGTAACTACTGTACATACAGAGCTTTTTTGAGCACTCCCTTAAAAAAAAAAAAAAAAAAAAAAATCAGTCTTGGCAAATCAATCGGACTTGGCCCGAATTAAGCCTAGCAGCAGTTCTCTCTGCAATATTTAGATCATTTAACATTTCAATCACATTCTTTACAGCTACAGAGAGGTTGTGTTCAGAAAGTAAACCTCGGAGAAAGACATTGGTAACTTCCTTTTCTGTATACTGGTTTAGTTCCCTCTTTACTATTCTTAATACATTTCATCTTCTCTTTGACCATTCTTAGACTGCTAAAATGCTGAAATGGTCTTTTCAGGCTGAAGCTTTCATTTTAGCAGTTTTTTCCCCCCCAAGTGATTATTTTCATATTTTTATACAACTTTTTGCTTTTTTCCCTTCTTGCAAGTGTATCACAGCTGATGTTTCTTTCATACTAGGGGGCTCCGCCCCCTGCTCGCTTCGCTCGCCAACCCCTGGAGTTGGGAATGACAGAGCGTGATGTATGAATGAGATATAGAATAGTGTGACGGTGTAGATGATGCAAATAGAAAGCAAACAATAAAGTGTGTGGCACAGTGTAAAGGTTTATTTGAAAATTTCTTTGTACACGCCGTTTAAGTGTAAAAGGTAATTCTAGCTCAGAACTTGTAAGGTCATTTAAGATGGTTATTGTTGTGATCAGAGTCAAGTTTGTTAGAGCTTAGAAAGAGTTGTGTCTCTCCAGGAAGTAATGGAATGACTTGGGTATTTATGTTTTCCACATTAATATTTTTTGGACATAATATAGTGCGTTGTGTTAAAAGGGGCATTTGGTCTAATGAGATTGCTGTTCCAAATGTCTCTGTAACTAAGTTGTCGCAGATAAAGGCTTGAGGAATTGTAATAATATGTGGCTGAAGTCCATCTGTATTGGTGAGTGTACCATCTCTCAGTTGTAATAAGCAATTGTTATGATCTGGTTCTGGACATCGTATCTTTTTTACTAACTGTATCTTTTGAAAGCAATGCCAATTGTCTGCGTACTTTAAGGTGCACTGAACAATAGCTGAGTGCATGGCATCTGGAAGAATAGCTAATCACTGTCTAAAATCTCCTCCTCATAAAAGTACCTTTCCTCCAAATCGAATATTATTATTCATAAACGTTTGTAGAAGTTTATGAATGGTGTTGAGTAAGTGACTTCATGCCATTGAACATTCATCAATAAACAACATTTTTCAAGACGGATGTCACGTGCAGTGCCACCGTTAATGTTCATAGTGGATACCGATTTGTAGGATCTAATGTAGTTGATAAAGATTTCACTTTCAGGTACATCGTCAGTTATAAGCTTCTGTAGATATTCAGTATATGAATGTAAAGAAGGCAGTCTAATTTGACCCTTTTGACAACAACGTGTAAATGTATAACTTGTATTGCCAGTTGTTTCTTCAGGGAAGTGAACTGAATGACAATGAATGCAAATGACATTCATTAATCCGAATGAATTTTCCTGGTGTATGTTTTCCTTGTGCCGTTTGAGAGGCGCGTTGTTGCATGTGTAGTATTTGGGACGTGTTGTTTTGGAGCTGTAATCGATTTGCCTGTGCTGTGTGAGAAGCCCGTTGTAGCCTTCGCTGCCATTAACGTATGTCTGAGGTGTTTCGTTTTGAATCCGTGCCTGTTGCGATGCAGCACTTTGATTGATAGTTTGCGTCATGTGGATCTAGGATGTAGATTTGTGCATATTTGCGTTGTTGATTTGTTTCAGGGTGCACTGTTCCAATGCGATGCAGTATTTGTGCACATATGCGAAAGCAGTATGGGCCATTGCCTTTTGGTGGCCTGGTATTTACTCCGGTATATGCAAAAGCAAATGAACTATTGTAGGATCTAATGCAGTTCATAAAGTTTTTACTTTTAGGTACATCGTTAGGTAGAAGCTTTAGTTGAGCTTTGCGTTTTTGGAGTCGAGACATTTTTTCTTTTAGAAATATGGATAAGTAATAAGGAGTATCGCACTCACTGTTAATATGGAGCCTTTTCTGCGGTTGAACGGTTAATAGTGCCTTATTGTAATGAGATCCACCTATGCTGCATAGCCGTCTATTTTGTTGTTTCTTTCGTGTTCGTGTGTTTGTTCCTGTTATCCTTTCCTTTTCGTTTTGTACCCGTGACCGTGTATTCATGACTTGTTTCTTTCTCAGCATGCGAAATATGGATAAGTAATAAGGAGGATCGCAGTCACTGTTAATGTTTCCTTTTCTGCAGTTGAACGGTTAATAGTGCTTTATTGTAAGGAGATCCACCAATGCTGACACCTATGCTGTCTAGTGTGAAGGTGTTGATGTTCACTTTAGAATATGTGGCTTTGGGTGTCACTTCTTATGGATGTGTGTGTGTGTGTGTGTGTGTGGGGGGGGGGGGGTGGGAGTTGAGGATTGTTGTCGCGCGAGCGTCTTCTTTCTTTTTGTGTTCCTGTGTCTTGTTGAATCCCCCTCTTGGTGTGTGTCCCGTCCGGTGCCTGTAGGGGGGGGGGGGGGATGGGGGGGGGGGGGGTTTTGCCTTGCTGTTGTGCGCGAGCTTTTGTTTTTTTTTTTGGGTCTAGTTTCGTGTGCAATGTTTTTCGTGCTTTGCTTGCGTTTGATTACTTTTTTATGTGCCTTTTCCTTTTTTCGGTGCTCTTTGCGCCTCATTTCTCCATTTTTCCTGTGCTCACTCCTTTTTTCTGTGGTCTTGTCTGCCTCTCGCGGCCCCTCATCCGCCTCTCTCGCCCTCTTTTGTCCGCCTTTCTCGGCTCCTCAGCCGACTCTCGCGGACTCTTTTTGCGCCTGCGCAGTACGTCTTTTTGCAGCTACGGCCCATTGCCGGATGTGCCTGCGTCCATCATCCGGTTTAGCATTCTCGGTTAGTAATATGGATTTTTTCCCCTTCCTCCTTGGTTATTTACTAAAGATTTTAAAATTTCCAATTGCTTTTTTTTGTGATGAATTTGTCTTCCATTGTATAAAGCACACCTGTATATCTACCCCATTAATCCCCTCCATCTCTAAACCCAAAAGTACACCCTAGTTGACATAAAAAAAACTTAATTATGTCTTTCACAAATTTGCAATATTCAAATTCTGAATGTAATTATTTTTACTTTTTGTAACATTCACCATGGAAAAATCCAAAGAATCTTATTACATTATGATCACTAGATCCTAAATCCTTTTACAAGTGTTCAAACATGTCAAGTTTAAGAAAAAAAAAAAATCGTTGTTAGACAAGGACAAACCCCGATTTTTATGACAATTGTTAGCTTCTTCTGTAGAAATTATCCAGTTTCAACATGATTTGCAGATGACGCACTCTACCATGTGCAAGTGCACAGTGGACGAAGGAAAACTGTCAGCATTTAAAAAAAATGACTAAAATGAATTTTAAAACGTTGAGTACAAATTACTTAACTGTAAAATAACTTGCAAAACACTGATAAAGTTTTATTACCTTGTTGTTCACTGTCAACTTTAAGTATTTAACCATCAGCTTTCCAGCCCACTTTCATCCAGTATAAGAATGCACTTTTCCCTTTCCCTGATTTGGCCTCAAGCCAGAGTTGAGGAGCAATCTTTTTTGGCAAGCTTTCAGGATCAGAATGGACTAATACCCTTGATTGGTGAAACTTTCTTCAATTCTACAGAAATTATTCGGCATGTAAAGTTATAGAAGCCAACTAGAAAAAATCAAAAAGGCTTTGAGTGGTAGTTAAGCAATTGGGTAACAGGAAACTGTTAAAACAAAATCTAACTACTAAGTACTACTAACACCAGTCAAAGCTTTATGTGAACCACCTGCTTTCACTCATACACCCACTTTACTATACAATATGACAGGAGTGGTTAAACCATCAAAAAGTACCCAATTTAGGAAGCCAATAGTCTCAGTTAAAAGGAAAATTAAATATTTAAACACCATTCACTTGTAATGTAAGAAAGTCTCTTCTTTTGGGAGTAAGAGGTGCAAGACATCAAAACCAGCCAATGATTATGTTCTATTTGTAGAGAGATGTAGCCTTGTGAGACATCAAAGTGAACAGTACGTACCCAAGCACACCTGACAATCAGAACAAAGGAGAGTGCACAGACGTAGAAAAGTTCATTGTGGCCTTACCAAAAGTATGCCAATTATTCAAAACTAAGTCAATGTGAAAAAATAAAAGTGCAAAATAACCAACAACAACATTTCAGATACAAGTAAACCTGCTACTAAAATGTATGTTTTTTTGAACGGCAACAAACACATCTGTGAAGTTGCTATTACTGTTAAGCACAATGAACCATATATTCAGGCTCAAAAAACTTAAATCACAAAACACAAAAATAAAACACCACCTTTCCATTTTCAGTCTAATTAATCCAATACAAAGTCAGAAGGACTCAGAGGCTATCTTGCTAGCATCGGAATCAGGCACTAAACAGGAACCACCTTTAGATGGGTGCCAAGTCTATTACAGGACTTATGAATGCTTTCAAACTTGACCACATGAGTTTATCTTTCATAACTGTGAAAATGTTGGGGTATTGACGCACTACCACAAAACAAAATAATCCTGGCTAACCCTCTAAGTAAGAGTGCGATATTGGCAAAAAAAATTATATTTTGATATTTTCTGGGAATTTGATGATAACAATAATAATAAATGATATTTTGCATCCTTTAAAAATTTGTAAAAGTCTTATTGATCTAGCTTGGCCTTGTTAATATCCTATTAACTGTAGCTTACTAATAAGATTAATGGAAACAACAGTTAAGGAAAGCAGGTCTTATTTATTTACTTATAACTGAAGAAAAATACAAAAACATTAAAAATTAGCAGTCAAAGTAGTAGAGATTAAACAGTATGAGTAAGTATGAGTAAGCAGTTTCAAAGAGGCCTACAAAATTTACACAACAGCCAGCAGCTTTGCAGTAGCCAGGTTTAATCAGTGAAATGTGGCTTGGATGTTTGATTGGATGATAAATTTGTTGTTGTGGCAAAATGTGAAACCTTCTGCAGTTTATGGGTCACAGTTTGGTGACACGAATCATACAATTTAGGCACCGCTGTTTGACAAATATTTTCAGCCAGGCAGAGTGTTATCTTGGGTCTAAAGTACTCAAAAGTTGTTTGTGATCATCCCTCTCAACTGCTTGAATTGGCACCATATCGTTTGCTATCTAATTGGTGATGGCATTTGTTATGTCATGCCATCTGTTGCTTTTCTCATTTCACTGCACTTTTTTGAAGAATGATTCCGCTAAAGTTGGCGGGGTGTGTTTTTGTGCTTATACCGTGGGTGATTTAGACCTGTCATGGACCGCTGACTCCTGAAGCTTTTCATATTCTTTCTGGTGGTTAATTCACAGATGGTGAAAGAAGCTAGTTGTTGAGCTGCCTTTAACAGCAACCAATTTCCGACATAGTTTGCAGATCTTTTGAGAAACAGTCTTTTCAAAGCTAAAATGCCTCCACATGAGTGTGGATGATCCACATCTTGCAATTAAACCTAATGACATGGATTGTGAAGCTGTTTTATCCCCTTGTGCTGTTTGCTCACTCATTTTTAGGTAGCTATGTATGCTACATTCACAAACGTAAAAAGGAAAAGATAGCATGTACAGTAAAGTGTGATGTATGGGCTGTAGTTTCGAAGAAAATTCACTTTCTTTCAAATAGTAGTCAGAGAAATAGCTAGTTGACAAACTGAGGAGTAAAAACAAAAACTACATTGAAGTACTTTCCTGTTGATTCTCATTAGAAGTGTTAAAATTCAAGATATTTTGGTAAACTTTAAATTTAAAGCATTGGGAATGATTAAGTGTTTACATGGACATTTTAATTCATTAATGTTAAATAACAGCAATTCAAAACAGGCAGATTTAATTTTCATCTTACTTTTTAATGATTTATGCCAAGTACGTGAAGATGCAATTTATTCCATGTTTTATGTCTATGTAGGTCATTGGTGCTTAAAAGATAGAAGGTGGTGTTTCAGATGTACAGCATTTGTTCTCCCATTTGAATTAAGGATGCCCTTCTCTTTTTCCCCGTTTTTGCCATGCCCTCCACCAAACCAATTGGTGTGTAAAAAGCAGCTTGTTTTATGCTGTTGATTTAGGCCGTTTTTTGTTTTTTTTTTAAACCATTTCAATACAACATATGAAAAAGGGAATAAAGGAATAATAATCTTCACATTTATATAGTGCTTTCTCACTACTCAAACCATTCTCAATGCAGGGAAGACTCGGGATACCAACCCATGATCTCCTTACTGTGAGACAGCAGTGCTACCACAAAAGACTGGACAGGGTGAACTTTATCCAGCTAAATGAGACCTATTAAAGCAACACGTAATAACAGTTCTTAGTTTACACGCTCGTGCGCTCACCTTTCATACAGAAAACGCCAAGAAGTAAGCCCATGTAACAGAGGGTTACTATTATGACAATTATTTTTCTATAGTGACTGTGGTCATACTAATATACTAGGACACAAGAGCTTAGATTCAAATTACTCTATAAAAGAAAACTGAACTACAGTCAATCCTCAACATTCACACGTTTAACTTTCATAACTCCAAGCATTTGCTCAATTTTATTTGTAACCCCATTTTTACTTTCACATTGGTAGCCTCACACTTTCATGGGCTTCATGACTATGTGGAGTAGAGAGAAAAAAAGTTACAGGTGTGATGAATACAAGTTTGGGGAGCAGCGATTATCCTACTGGGCACTTCGATGATCTTGTTTACCCTTCAGTTGTAAAGTGTTCCCTGTGCATTTGCTTTGCCTTGCAATTGTGCCCCCCAAAGCATAGTGCATGTCCACTGAGCTCTAAGCCCAAATGTTCAAATTCTGTAATGTGGTATAGTGAGAAAATAAGGGTGTTTGATAAACCTGGTGCTGGAATGTCTGTAGTCGGTATTGGCTACAACCAGCTGGCTGGAGACAACAAGGCTCCAATCTCATCACTGATCGCAGCCTCAAGGTTAATCATAATCTCGCCTCAGCTTTGCTCCCATATGCAGAGTCCCTTAAAGATCTTCAAGCAGTGCAAATAGTAGACATCACAGATGAATTACTTCAATCTGGTGCGTCCTTCGCATTATCCAACGCCACCCACCAGCCATGAAGGAAAGAGTGTCAGAGGCGATAGAGACCTCACCAATCTATGTGTCTTCAAAAAATAATCCCCCCCCCACCCCCACCCATTGAGATGTTGGCACAACAGGTCACAGAATTCTAGGAAATTACTACAGAGAAAAAATGTTTTCTACGTGTTACCTATCGTATATAGTGTACAGCATTTTATGGGGTTGTTTCATGGTTACTGTGCTATGAAAGTGCATATTAAAAATAATTCTATGCAGACAAGTACATTTTGAGCAATCTCTAGCAAAAGATTACAGTTTTTGGTGGTCACGGAAACTTAACTTTGTATTTCCCATAGGTTCAATATATCGTCATTTGCATATTTGACTTGTGTCTTTTCCTAGGAACACAACACCCACGAAAGTTGACAATTGTCTGTACACTAAAATACACAAAAAGTACTCATGGGCTCCAGGCTGCTCACAGTTAGAAAAATTTGCAACTATGTAGCCACTCCAGTGAAAGCTGCAAGGGCACCAACCCTTTGATTTTAAAAGCAATGTTTAAAATAAAAACTTACAATAGTTTCTTTTACAAAGATAACATATTGAACAATATACTGCTCTGCACCACCATCCTACCAATGTGCATACAAGTGGAATAATAAGTACAACTGCAGGTAATACCATCAATGCTTATAATGTTTAACCTCAAATTTGCTAAACATTTATATAGAATTTATTCACATCCCCACCTTAAAAGGGCAAGGGTTATGTAACAACATGGCAATGCAGCAGTGGTATAAAGTGCCAGAGCAGGATACCAAGCAGAGAAACATAATAGGGGAGGATCAGTGACAGCTCATATTGATTATCACAATTGTATTTTTGTGCTCTAATCAGGACTATCAAATGTAAAGTAATAGGCCTTTAGCCTTGATTTAAATTCTGAGTTCACTGGACATGTCTTATAGCAGGACACAGGTTTAAGTTGCTGTAAATAAAAGTTTGATAGTCACCTGTTGAATAAACCTCTAAAATCTTTAACAGGCTGAAATGTTGAGAGTATAACTTACGATCAAGTGTGCACAGTATGCATGGATTACTGATGTTCCAACCAATCAGCCATTGATCTAAATCAAGCAAATGTAAGGCAAACAGGTAACACTTTCCAAAAGGCTTGACTTGATCAAAGGTTCTCCCAAAAACTATCAAGTGACAGCAAAAACCTAGGAAGGTCACTAGTTTCAGAAGATTACATCACACAGAATGCTCAATGAATACCTAGCATTCCCAAAAATAAGAAAACAGTAAGATGTCAAACTCTGTAATCAGTGGAGTGTAAGAGTGCTTTTCCGGGGTATTAAATAAAGTTAATGAGACTGGTAACTAGTGCTGGGCGGTATAATGGTTCATACCGAAAACCATTTTTTTTTTGTTATGATCTGGATTTTTGTTATACCGCAACACCAGTTTAAACTGCCTAAACGACGTTTTCGGAACGTGGCGCAACAGGAAACTGTTCAAGTGGGGACCTTTTTCACTGCTACACCGCTGATCACAGAGGTGTTGCACGGGGGTTCTTTTTCACTGCTACACCGCTAAATAGGCGTGGTAGTGTAGGTATTGCGCGGTGAAAATGAACAGAGAACTTTGCAAATCTGAAGCTCTAGCTGACCATAAAGTTGAACATGACGACACAGAAGAACTTTTTCCGAAAAAAAGGAGTCACGTCCGTTGCCTGGAGATACTTTGGTTTTAAAAGGTCGGATGTGGACCATTATGTTCAAATGTGTAAATACTGTTTCTATACTACTGGATAATACTGCAAGCCAAGTTGTACTTGTTTTATTTGTTTTCAATACAGTGTAATGTACCTGGGTACTGTGTAATAGTGTGACGACATGTTGACTTTATGACATTTCCACTTTAATCTTGACGCTTATGAAGAGAATAAAGTCAACATGTTGACTTAATTCTCGTAATTTGTCATTAAAGTAGAACATCGTAAACTAAACAATCATAAAATGAATATTTACTAGATTTTCTCAAACCCCGTCATAAGTTATATAGCACATTAAATGCTTTGTGTTAAGTGTTCCCCGAGCCATGTTAAATCGGTACGTGCTTCTTAAACTGACTTCCTCTTGTACTGAGGAGGCGCCGGCAGCGATCGCCACACAGAATACATTCACTTTATGATAGCATTCTAAGTGTTCAGAGAGCAGGCCTAAGATAAACACTTGATATAATTTTCATGATGAAATACATTAAAGCATGTATTAATCATGTGGGGGCACTGCGGCGTAGAGGTTGCACTGCTGCCTCGCAGCAAGGGTGTCTCGGGTGTACCCTGCCTTGAATTTGCATATTTTTCTGGTGGGTTTACTCTGCGTGCTTCAGTTTCCTTTCAAAGTCATGTAGGATGTGGGGTTTTGTTATGCAATATTGACCCTGCTAGTGTATGTTTTGCTTGTATTCACCTTGCGATGTACTGGCGACTCATTCAGGATTTGCTCCTGCCACGCACACAATGCTTGCTGGGATGGGCGCAACCCTGAATGGATGGCATAATTAAACATGTATAACGAAGATATTTTTAAAGTTCTGAACACTCCGTGGACTAAGTTTATAACTAGTTTTAATTTCACAAAGACGTTTATCGTGTGGCGATTGGTTATGTGGAGAAAGAAAAAGGAAGGATAGGAATTGGGGTTTTGGTACGTCAGATAGAGATAGCACGCATGCAATAAAGAAAGCCCGCTCAGAAGAACATCCATTGAATTCTGTGTTCGTGTCTCCGACCACCAGATCACAAACCCAAAATTCACACAATATTTAAGTTAAACCTTTGCGATACCCATTCATACAGCCAGGTTTTTTGGAGCCTCGTCACACCTAACATATTCTCTACACTGAACATATACCTAGGGACCCCTTACTGCAAGGGAGCAGCACTACCGCCTCACTACCGTGCATGTTTAATACCTGCTTTAATGCATTTCATCATGAAAATGATAATCAAGTATTTATCTTAGCATTCTAAATTTTCAGACAGCAGGAATATCATGAAGTGAATGGATTCTGTGCGGTGATCGCTGCCTCCTCTTAGTGCAGAGGAAATCAGTTTAAGAAGCGTAGTGATTAACAACTTGGTCGGGGAACACTTAATGCAGCACATTAAATGCTTTGTGTTAACTTATGACGGGGGTTGAGAAAATCTAGTCAATTAAACAATGATTTTAGGATGAAGTTTAGTTTACAACATTCTACTTTAATTATAAAATAAACTGAGAATAAAGTGGAAATGTCGACTTTAATCTCGACATAAGCGCCAAAATTAAAGTGGAAATGTCGAGAATAAAGTCAACATGTCAACTTTATTCTCGACATATAGTTCGTTTTTTTCTTCCCTGTGTCCGTATTTTTCTTTCTTCACCGTGGCCCTAATACGATTCTGTAGGGCTATACCACAAATAGCATTATAAATGCAAGTTGCAGTTTTATTATTTATGTATATAGCTTAGATTGAAGCAAGGTCCATATTAATGCAATTTGCCTAAATGATGGTTCAGTTGGTAAAAA
This sequence comes from Erpetoichthys calabaricus, assembly GCF_900747795.2. Classification (NCBI taxonomy): domain Eukaryota; kingdom Metazoa; phylum Chordata; class Cladistia; order Polypteriformes; family Polypteridae; genus Erpetoichthys; species Erpetoichthys calabaricus. The sequence continues at coordinate 278,999,374 of NC_041395.2, forward strand.
TGTCATCACCAAGTTGCACTTGTTTTATTTTATTTTAATTTGGTGAATACTGTGTAGTGCACCTGGGCTTGAAGTCTTGAAGTAATAGTGCAACTATCAGTAATAATACTATTATTTATTTTATTGTTATTATTTATTAGTTTAAATATCATGCAGTTTAATGATGGTAAAGTTGTTTAAAAAGTCACTTTAACGTGTCAGTGGACAGAGACTGTTAACATTAACAGAAAATGTAGTTGGTTTACAAAAAATATTCACTATTTATTTCTTTTCTAAGACATGTTCAGTTCAATACAACTTTTGACAAACACCTCTGGATATTTTACTGTCTAAATGCATCTTTGGATGGTTGAAAATATGTTGTCAAAATTCTAGTTTAAGTTTTTGCAAAATTTGTTCAATAAAAAGGTTCTATATTTTGACTGCATCTGTTGTGCAATGCGATTCCTTCTCTTCATTAATGCCACCCCCTTGAACACTATCACTTTATGGGGCCATGCAAACCTGTATTAATACTTGTGTGCACATTAAAATGTTTTTTTTGTATAATGTACAATGCTCATGACAGTGGAGTAGGTTATTCTTAGCTAGTCTACTGCAGTAATTGCAGTGGAAAATGTGGTTAACATCCACTCCTGCATGGGAAAAAAATACCGTTGAACAACGTGAAACCGGGATAAATTTAGAAAAATACTGTGATATAGAATTTTGGTCATACCGCCCAACCCTACTGGTAACAATTGCCAATTTATGTTAATTATAACTAGAAGTTTAGATATCTACTTGAATGTATCAAGATGATAAACAATCTCTCTCTCTCTCTCTCAATGTCCACAAGACAAAAGAGATAAGTGTGGACTTCAGAAAATCATGTCCTGCCCACATCCCACTCAGCATCAACGGTTTAGATGTGGAGACTGTTAGGAGTACCAAGTTCCTCGGTGTGCACATAACTGAGGAACTTACGTGGACACATAACACCTCATCACTAATCAAGAAAGCCCAGCAGAGACTACACTTCCTGAGGTAGCTGAAGCGAGCAAGTCTTCCCCCTTCCATCCTCACCATGTTCTACAGAGGCACCATTGAGAGTGTTCTGACCAGCTGCATCACTGTCTGGTATGGCAACTGAAACATATCCGACCATAGGCGCCTGCAAAGGATAGTGAAGACAGCAGAGAACATTATTGGGGTGCCTCTCCCTTCACTACAGGACATGCGGACACTGCGTTTGTAAAGTAAGGCCTGCAGCATTGTGCAGGACCCCTTACACCCCTCACATGGACTTTTCACACATCTGCCATCCAAGAAAAGATACTGCAGCATCAAAGCCAGATCTGCCAGGCTGCAGGAGAGTTTTTACCCCCAAGCTGTCAGACTCCTTAACACCATGCTGCCCCCTGGGACCTTCCACATGGCCTCAACCACCTCTAAAAACAGAACTTTTATACATGCAAGCCACTTTCCTGCAAAGACGAGTGTGCATGGAGAAAAGAACTGAAAATCTCATACTGACCTTTAAGTATTTTGACACTCTTGTTATCCTTTTGCTGTGAAACATTCTGACCTGTCATTGTTTACACGTCTTAAACAACTATTAGCATACACTGATAATTATCTATATCTATTATATTACATATCTTACACATCAATATTGCTGCTACTTCTTTGTCCTATCTTTGCACAATGTCTTGTTTGTGTTTTAATTTTTAAATTTTAATTCTATTTTTAATTTATTTATTGCATGTTGTTACACTGTGGACCCTGAGCTTCGCAATTTCGTCTATCTGTATACTTGAAGTTCAGTGTGTGTGATTGACCTGTACTTTTGATCATGTATCATAAGTAATCTGTCATTTAAGTTTTTTTATTGATATGTCATGCCTTTCATGGTGTTGCAATTTTTTTTTAATAGCCAGCAGGGTATAATTGAATTTATTTATTTATTTATATATTATACAGTATATAAAACAAACTAAATTTGCTGGAAAATTCAAATCACATCTTCCCCTGCAGGCAAGCACACAATTCATTGCACAGGCAGCCTTTAAAAGTTGATAATGGATTGTTCTTTAGGGAGTTACTCCAATACAAAAATAAAATGGTCATTTCAAGAAAAGAAATCTTCTACTATTAAAGAACAATGGGAAACTCAAGCAATCTGTAAACTCAAGAGGAATAGAAGGCTCACTGAAAATGGAGGAGAACTAAATTAAAAATTCCACTAGGCAATTCTGAGTATTCGTATAACCAAATATAACAGCAGTTCAACCTGAGGGGTAGTTCTATTTTTCTTGGATTTTGTTTATAAACTTAGAATATTGTTTTCAACATTGCTCATCTGTTAAACCCACCATGTATGACATATGGATCCTGAAAGCTTCAGTGACTAAAACTGAGGCTTTTGTTGAATTTATTTGAAGGAAAAATAAAAGATGTAATATAATACACACCTCAAAAACAAACCTTGTTGATCAAACTTCAGTGTGCTCAATACACTTCCTTCACTAAAACTAGTTAACCCGAAATTTATAGACTAATCAGCTAAAATATTCACTTGTGTGATCCACTCTCAAGAGACTTTTTCAAAGAAGTTTCTGACATGGCAATCAAAACTAGAACTGTACTAGAAATAGTTAACTGTTTGTTAGGTCTCTTTAAAGGCTGCAGTAATTAATCCAGTTTCTTGTTCTATAAGATTTGAATGCAGAATATGACACCATAGATAACAGTACTCTAATTAAATTAAATTAAATTAAATTAATTAAACAGGCTTACTCCATGACCAGTCTTTCTAGTGGTGCCTTAAGCTGGTTTCAATCTTATATAACAAAGAAAATTATTTTTAAGTTGTCTTAATTGCACATCAGAGTTCCATGATATCATACATGGTGTGGTAAATTAATCAATTCTGGGCCGGCTACTATTCTCAATCTACAAGCTCCCATTAGACCAGACTATTTCTGAAACACAAGGTGAACTACCACATATATGCAGATGACACACATGAACTGAGAACAGGACTACTGAAGAAAGACAGAAAATCTGAGCACATTTCACTAATCTTAGTATCATTATACTGAATGACTGTATCCTGTAAATTTTAAAATACTTTTATCTGAAAAATCTTGCTTCTTGTTATATTTCAGACTGTTTGTTTCCCTACATTCCCAAGTGTAATTGTAGATCCTCCAACTCTGATTTGCTTATTATTCCAAGAGCAAAGAATAAAAAACCTGTTAAGGCACCCTTATCTTCTTATGAATCAAAAATATGGACTGCTTAACTGATAGAAATACACCAACTGTGGAAAAAAAATGTTAACTTTTCTCCATTTTCATTTTCTGTGGAGACGTTCTACAACAGTGCAATGTGATTATAGTTCTCTGCAGACACTTTATTTTGGGATGGATGGATGGATGGATACTTTATTAATCCCAATGGGAAATTCACATTCTCCAGTCATCCTGCAAAGAAAGAAGCACTCATGAACCCGTCTTCACCATTTCAGGAACTACCGGTAGGACTATCTTTACATTCCCATTCAACGTGTTGATCTCTGGACTATCTATTTTCATCATTACATTTCATCTATTCCCGTTTTTCATGAACTATTTCATGATTTACTGTGTGTGTTTTGTTTGTGCTTTGTTGTATTTAATGTGTAATCGCCGTAAGGGGAGCAGGGGTGGTATCGTTGTTTTCTTTTTTGTTTCCATTACATTCTTTATTTGCTGTTTGATTACCGGTTTGCTTTGTTTTTGTCTCGGTTTGTGAGTGCGTGCGGGTCGGGTGCGCCCTTGAAATCTCCACCATAAAAATAAATAAATCACCGTCTTCTCAGGCGACGCTACGCTTACTTTAAAAGCCTGAACCGTACCTGCCCTTTTTGGCGGATTGCTTTGTTTCTCTCTCCTCCCCCAGACATTCTCTGCTCCTGTTGGGGGCCTTGCTCCCCTATGATGTTTGTCTATTCTTTAATTGATAACTAACTGCATACTGAGCTCCTTTTACTTCTGAAACAGACATGTTTGTTTGAAATAAGATCCTGTCTCTACAAACTCCTGTGTTTCTGTGCAATTCTGTGACCCAAGTGTGACAACCTGCAGCACTGCCCCGGGATTAAGCCGCTGCACTAGACTAGCCTGGTAAGCGTCAGCGTTGGCCTCTGTGTACTTGAGTAGAGCCAGTTTAAGCGCAGTTGGCTCGGTGATTTACATCCATGGCGTCAGTTGCACTTTGTACATATTGCTCCAGTAGTTTTTTTTAAATAGTTTTGCAGTTCATTAGCAGTGTGTATAATGATTAGTGTTGCAGTAATTCTGATGCTCTTTGCATGAAAAATGTGTTCCATTAAAATTTCACTTTTTCTTTTTGAATTGTGACGTTTACTTAAAGTGCAGCAAAAAAGTATTTGGCGTCCAAGGATGCATTAACCATAAAGTATGTGACAGTTTAAGGGTTAAAGCCCCAAGATGACGCCGAAACGAGCAGCACCATCTAAGACTTCTGGCAATAAAATTGTGCTTGCATGAATTACAGTACATATGTTGTGTGAAGGATTGCCGGCTTTCTACTCCGGCCCTCACCCCCAGGCCGCCAGGAGGAGCTCTCCCAGCAGCGTGGACGTGCCCAGAGTTCCAGCAGGGCCTCATGGACTATGCAGTTTTTATACACAGCCCTGCTGGATACCTTGGGGGCCACCGGGAGTCACTGTAGGGGGGCTCGTGGACTCTTCTGTGCCCTATAACCCGGGAGTACTTCACAGTCACGTGACAGGAAGGAGCGACGTGCTCCCGGATTGAAGAAAAGGACTGTTTACCCTGAACCGGAAGGAAAAAGGAACTGTGGACTGTTGGACGGGAACACCTCCGGGTCAGGGAATATAAAAAGGACGATGGGAAATCCCAGACGTTGAGCTGAGCTGGGTGGAAGGGTGGCAACGCGTCTGGGAGTGGAGGATTGAGTTTATTGATTGTTTATTGATTTATTATTGAGTATTGTGGAGAGGAGGGTGCTTTGTGCACGTTATTGTCCTAATAAATATTTATATTTGGACATTTACCTGGTGTCTGACGTGTAGTCTGAGGGTTCAAGGGGTCACGGAGACCTTAAACTGTCACAGGTGGTAACATCGGTATGTTATATTCTAGCACTGCGGGAGACATAGCAGTACTGTATACAGGTTTACCTTTACAGTCTTTATTTTTAGGTAATGTATTAAGCAGAGTTTGAAATTAAAGTGTTCTGGGGGCATATTTAGGATTTAAACTATGAAAATAGGCTTTTTTTTTTTTAACCACATCCAAAATTTGCAGTTTTTCACAATTCGCAGGTGCTCTAGGAACGTAACCCCCCGTGAATTTTGGGGATGTACTGCATTAAGAAAATAATAAAAAACACAGTCACATAAAGTTATGCTAAAAGATGAAAAATAGCCACCACTATCACCAGTGTAACAACCTCTACCTGAATTCACTTAGATCAAACAACTGCCTAACACAATCACTCATTTCTTCTACTTCTCTGGTACAACTTCCATTCATGGGGTCCTTCCCTTCTATCACAACGCAACCAGCTTTACCTTTTAGCCTTTCACTTCACATGTCTAAGCCTTTACCGTCTAGTTGTAAAAAATTAATACAGAAATATTTGCCTGCCTTTTGATACACATTCAACTAATCGTTCCCTTAAACATCTTTACAACGTAAAGAACAAAAAGGATAAGAAAAAAAAGAATAAAATAAATGTAAATCAGAAAACTTGGTGTAATTTGATTTTTTTTTCTTGTCAGCTACTTTAATAATTATATTGTAGCCTTTAGTCTCACGGTAATGTACTTCAGGGTTTTACAATTTCAGAAAGGGAAAATATTATTTTGGCACAGTTAAAAGAAAGTTAAATTAATTCAGATTATTCCCCAAGAAAGCCATGAAGCCTTGATCTATGCCTCCTGATGTATTTTTCTTTGTAAAACAAATGTGTGTGACACACAATGCTCAGTCTAAAGCTAGTAAATCCCAGCAGAATGATCAAGCAAACAAAGTTAATTTGTCCTAATGCTTAAATTACTACCTCATCCACAGATGTCAGTACTTCTGTTGGTATTTAACTTAGGATATATTAAAACAACTAATGTGAATACTATATTAAAAACAATTCAGAAAATTTAAAAGATTACTATTAGAAGCTGCTAAACAGGTAAATATTCATCCTTATCTTTCCATCTGTTTGATTACTACAGTATGGAATGCATTTTAATCAGTAATGCACAATGAAGAATTTTCTACAACTGCTTCAGGCAAAGATGAGTATGTGTGTTCCTTTACAGGATCACATAAAGCCATAACCAACTGGAATGGATAATGGTATTGCAGCACAGAATAACATGTGTTTCCTTTCTGCTGGTACAGCACAGTAGATGTCTGAGCTCCCTAAAGAAACACCCTCTCCACCTGTTGTTTAAAATCATTAATCTGGTGTGTAACCTTAGAACTGCAACAGCTGCACCTTTCTTTTGACACATGTATCACAAACATAGGCATAGGATTGTTAGAAGATATCGAGAAAGAGAGGGTAAAGTTTAAGATATACAATTAGGTCCATAAATATTTGGACAGAGACAACTTCTTTCTAATTTTGGTTCTGTACATTACCACAATGAATTTTAAATGAAACAACTCAGATGCAGTTGAAGTGCAGACTTTCAGCTTTAATTCAGTGGGGGTGAACAAAACGATTGCATAAAAATGTGAGGCAACTAAAGCATTTTTTTTTTTTAACACAATCCCTTCATTTCAGGGGCTCAAAAGTAATTGGACAATTGACTCAAAGGCTATTTCATGGGCAGGTGTGGGTAAGTCCGTCGTTATGTCATTATTAATTATGCAGACAAAAGGCCTGGAGTTGATCTGAGGTGTAGTGTTTGCATGTGGAAGATTTTGCTGTAAACAGACAACATGTGGAAGATTTTGCTGTAAACAGACAACATGTGGTCAAAGGAGCTCTCCATGCAGGTGAAAGAAGCCATCCTTAAGCTGCGTAGTTTGGTAAATCCTGAGAAAGAAAGCAAGCACTGGTGAACTCAGCAACGCAAAAAGACCTGGATGTCCACGGAAGACAACAGTGGTGGATGATCGTAGAATCATTTCCATGGTGAAGAGAAACCCCTTTACAACAGCCAACCAAGTGAACAATACTCTCCAGGGGGTTGGCGTATCGATATCCAAGTCTACCATAAAGAGAAGACTGCATGAAAGTAAATACAGAGGGTGCACTGCAAGGTGCAAGCCACTCATAAGCCTCAAGAATAGAAAGGCTAGATTGGACTTTGCTAAGGAACATCTAAAAAAGCCAGCACAGTTCTGGAAAAACATTCTACCAGAATGATGGCAAGAAAAAAGTATGGAGAAGGCGTGGAACAGCTCATTATCCAAAGCATACCACATCATCTGTAAAACACGGTGGAGGCAGTGTGATGGCATGGGCGTGCATTGGCTGCCAGTGGCACTGGGACACTAGTGTTTATTGATGATGTGACACGGGACAGAAGCAGCCGAATGAATTCTGAGGTGTTCAGAGACATACTGTCTGCTCAAATCCAGCTAAATGCAGTCAAATTGATTGGGCGGAGTTTCATGATACAGATGGACAATGACCCAAAACATATAGCCAAAGCAACCCAGGAGTTTATTAAAGCAAAGAAGTGGAAAATTCTTGAATGGCCAACTCAGTCACCTGATCTTAACCCAACTGAGCATGCATTTCACTTGTTGAAGACTAAACTTCAGACAGAAAGGCCCACAAACAAACAGCAACTGAAAGCTGCTGCAGTAAAGGCCTGGCAGAGCATTAAAAAAAGGAGGAAACCCAGCATCTGGTGATGTCCATGAGTTCAAGACTTCAGGCTATCATTGCCAGCAAAGGGTTTTCAACCAAGTATTAGAAATGAACCTTTTATTTCCAGTTATTTAATTTGTCCAATTACTTTTGGGCCCCTGAAATGAAGGGATTGTGTTATAAAAATGCTTTAGTTGCCTCACATTTTTATGCAATCGTTTTGTTCACCCCACTGAATTAAAGCTGAAAGTCTGCACTTCAACTGCATCCGAGTTGTTTCATTTAAAATTCATTGTGGTAATGTACAAAACCAAAATTAGAAAAAAGTTGTCTCTGTCCATATATTTATGGACCTAACAGTATTTATATGTCAAATACACCTGGAATCTGCCACTTATTATATAACCTTCATCCCCTGTTGCGTTAAGAGGTGCTAGTACAAACAAGACAACGAATAAGAGGTGTGCAAGTACATCAGCAATATGTGCAACATTTGTAATTAAAGCATACAATCATCTAGTCCCAAAACTCTATTATTCATTCTTGGCAGAACCTATCCAAAAAGCATTGGTTACAAGTCAGGAAATAATCCTTAATGAGGCAGTAGGTCACTATGGGTTACACCTTTCTGCACATCTCACCAAATAAAGTTGCCAATCAATTTAAAATGCACATCGCTGAGATGTTAGAATAAAACCAGAGTTGCCCAAGGAGGAAAGGAAAAAATAAAAAACAAGAAACAGCCAAAACTAGTGCAAAAGGACTATAGGATAAAAATAACCTCTAAGCCACTTTGGTGCCCTTAAACAGAGGGAGAATTTACAAATATTTTTAAAATGTTTTACTTAAATAGTTTAGTAAATAGTTTAATAATGTGTAACAAATTACTAAAATACATCTTTCCACTTCATTGCCTCCATGTCTTTCTAAATTCGTTTAAGCCAACATTAAGTTTTTGGGGCCTGTAATTCATCCTGGCAGCACAAAACTACAGCACCTGGTGAAAGCCCACACTGAAACATGGAGAATGTAAAGACACTACACACACAGTAACTGGGACAAGGATTGAACACGGGTCCCCTGAATCACGAAGCAACTGCACTAACAAGTATAACAGCTTGCTGCCCATTTTCAGCTCCCTGTGTGGAGTCTGCATGTTCTCCCCACATCACGTGGATTTACTAAGGGTGGTCCAGTTCCCTCCAACAGTCCAAAGACATGTAGTGACTTGTTGGCCGTAGTTTGTATGCGTGTGTTCGACTTGAGAAGGATTGGCACCCTATCCAGATGTTGCACCTGCATTACGCTCAAAGCTTGCTGGGATAGGTCTAGCTACCCAGCGATCCTGCCCTGGATAACTGGGTTAGGAAAACGAAAGGGGGTGAGGGGGCATAACAATAAATCATCCAATACTAAGAATCTAAAAACATACAATGTACCTGCACATTACTCTGTGTATATGCCATGCATACCTGTTTGTAAAACTGATTGTAGGTGTATGCACATGAAGAAAAATTTTACATTCATTCAAAAATGGTCCAAGGGGAAATATGTTGATAATTCTCAACCCTGGTCGAAACAACCACTGCATATGCAGATTTTCAGATAACCATTTTGTTATTATTTATGAATGAGAAATCTAGAAAATAAATGACAGAAAAATAAAAACTCTACAAAAAAAAAAAAATCGATATGCTCACTTCAGAGACATCTTGATCCAGGTCCAAAATAAAAACAAATACTATTAAAAGACTAAGCAAATGTTTGAAACTAACGAAGAAAAAACAATTAAAAATGTAAGAGTATAAAGAACATTTATTTATTACTATCACATATTTAAAAATTCTATTAATGATTTTTGATATTTATAATGTCATGTATTATTGCTATTGTCCTTTTATTAATCTTTTCAAATGCAAAGTCATTGGAGTTGAGCAACTAAGCATTTCACTACATACTGTACTGTATGTGTAATTTGTGACAAAATTTAACTTGATTTGAAAACTGAAAAAAGGAATATGGGGCACTACAGCATGGGATCAGACACATGCAAAAGTTTAAAACAGAAGCTAAAACAAGAATTTACTGAATTGTGTAGGTAATTTTGTGGATAGAAACAAGGTATGACAAACATTTTTATATTTAAAATTTACTGTAGTGTGTGTAATTTTGGGAAAAGTACATTAGAAAAGTGATTACATTTTAAGTTAAGAGGTTTAGCAAAATGTAGAAAAAAACTACACATGTACATAGTATTTAAAATAGATTATCAACTTAAAAGTAATCAAGAAGCTCCTTTACTTTCTACTGTGCATCCTTAAATTACACATAACTTATAGTAAAAGAATAATTTCAGCAGAAATCCGCACCCCGATAAATTCTTCGACTGAATGCGTGTCCAGTTCTGTCCAGTTACTTGGCAAGCAGGAAAGTAAGCAGTGAACAAAGCACAGATGCAACAGACAATACATCCTAAATAAAAGAAACATAAAGTTATCAAAACAGTTTAACCCAGTTCAGAGTCCTGGGGTGGAGCCTATGCCCCTGTACTGTGCACAAGACAGTAAGCAGCCCTAGGCAAGGTGTGCATCTTACACAGAAAAAAAATAAATAAATGTTAATACACATTTCCCTATATGCAGCACCCTCTTAAGAAATACCGCGGCAGCACTGAAAGAAAGGAAGACAGAAAGCAATCCTGGATGGGGCACCAGTACACCACAAGACACACTTGTGCACATATCCTACACATTTCTGGGATATGGAAGAAAAGTGGAGTACCTTCAGACGGGGTTGTGACAAATACAGCATATAATGAGTGAAAATTAAAACACTACTAAACCGTGATCAGGCTAGGAATGAAGTCTCATCTCCTGAATTTGTGTGCTAGCAAGTGCTAATCACTGCACCATCACGATATCCTACTAAAGGAAATACAAATAAATGCGCCCGCTTGATAACCAAATTAAATAATTTTACTGACTTTTGTTGTTTCACGTTATGTATAAAATCTTTATTATCGTTTGGAGCAACTTGTGGATTATAAATGTAGCAAATGTTGATCTCACACTGTACTTAAAGCAGCACACTGGAAATTGATTGGAAGGAAAATCCGCAGTCACCGAGCTCCCAGGAGGCGCTGATCTAATGACGGATGCTAGCGCTCGTTCTCCACACCTGAGTTTGTCTTAATGAAGAGCCGACGTCTATTCGCAAGCAGCACTTTCTCTTGGAATAGGCAGCAGGCACACCTATACTCTTTACATCCTAGTATATAAGGGAAATTAGCAAGTATATGTTATGCACCCGTAGACGAAATAGCACGAAAACATAAAACTTTTCATAACTTAGAGTACATCGTAATTTGTGGGGTTAGCTCCAAACGTTATTTTCATTCAACAAATGGAAAACAAATCTGGGCGATTGCAGTTTGTCCGCATTAAGTCTTTACACCTCGTATTTTCCATATTTTATTAAAGCCTGTAGTTGAAATCGAACCGCACGCGCATTTTCATGTTAGCAAGGTGCACCGACGATGGAAAGAAAACATGTTACAGGTTAAGAAAATAACCTGTCTGAAAACAATTGACATTTCACAGACTTACCACCTCGAAGAATCCGTTTTATGTATTAGACAAGTGTTCGTTCAGCAATAACATCAATTTATAAACATTAAGCTCATCTCCTGGAATTTAACTGTCCAGCTTTAAATGGCACCACACCAGCCTCGAGCCCATTGTCTTGTGAAATATCGCCCGTGCTGAACTCGCGATTGACAACTAGTCTTACCAATCACAAAGCACACTGCCGCACCAGACGCACCAATTGGTGCAATGAGAGGCGGGCCTACAGCTTCACTGCAGATACCAATTTGTAGAGATCCTGGTAAGTATTTACAGGACTGTAAAAAAAAAAAATCAACAGTTTTGCCTTATTCGAATAGTTTTATGAATAAAAGGCTATTATTATTTTATACAAACAATATAGTATATTGTATATAAAGTGAAAATTTAGTAAAAACTCTAAAATGTAGTAATGTTTATATATTACAAGTAATTTTAAGTTTACTTTTAAATATAAAAAAGTTGACAATAATCCAGTTTAGAGGAGGTATTTGTAATGGTAAAACCATAATGTGCCTGTTGTCAAATGTTCCATTCATTGCAAACTTGGATTACTACTTATAATAACTTTCCCAGGAAGCTTAGCAGCAGAGCAGCCAAAGCAGCTTCCTACAAGGAAGTTTTTCTTTGTTTTCAGAGGATGTGGTCACTTTGTCATAATTCCTGAAAGACAAGAACAAAAAATAATATGATGTATGTTTCAGCATAAAAGTACTGAATTCATTCAACTGTATTATAACAAGGATTGTGAACATGGAAAATGCTGCTAATTGATCTGCATATGCATGTGAAAAACAACTGGGTCTCATAAAAGTCAGTCTTATTTACTTGTAAGTCAAACTGGTATAATTTATTCATCGGTTATTTTCATAGCTTCTCACATTTTTGTCTTCTCTTTTGCCATACCTATCTGGTAAAGCTATTCTAAACAATCAAAATCATTCATCAAGTAGCATATAATTTTGCTAATGCATACTGTATATGCTTCAATGTAAACTAATATTTTGCTAATTTAATTTTTAACGAAGGAAATAGGATAGAAATATGCAAACAGAAGAGCTCTTTATGTTTTAAACTTGCAGGTCCAGTCTTCAGCATTGAAGCTAATTTCACCAGAGATGTGGTTTACTAGCTATAATATCTGTGACAAGTGTTGTTTAACCAAATTCTGAATAAATTCAGATACACTTGGTTCCTGTTTTACAGTTACATAGACAAACTTTAAAAATGACAGTGATAAGATACGTTACCACTGAGCTTTTATTTACCTCTAAAGGAAGCTTTTAATTTGTAAATTTAATATAATTTAACCAGTATTCATATGTGAGATAGCCCCTTTTTACATGTTCTAAGACTGACAGAAAAAAGGAAAACAGGTATAAAATAAATAAGAAGTCATAACATAACTGTTAGAACTATAATAATAATAATAATAATTCTTTACATTTATATAGCGCTTTTCTCACTACTCAAAGCGCTCAAAAAAGCCGTCTGTTACAGCCTGGGCATCTTAGTTGTTTATCTGGATCTAGACACATAAAAATAAATAAATTTTCAGAAATGGTTTCATGCAAGCCTGTGTTAAATAGTGTTTAAATAAGAGACCACAGGAAGGTAAAGACTTCGATCACCAGGGGAGTTACTGGTCAGATTACTGTAATATCTTCTCAGACAACGATCCTTGATTATTGATACTCTCAATTTTCTGAAAGGATTTCCTGAGCTGCATATATATTCAGGCACTAAACCTGGATAAAACACCAGCCCTTTGCTGGACACGCTCATACATGCACTCACAAGACTACCTGCATGTGACTAGCTAGCCTAACATGCACATTTATGGATATTAAGAGAAAACAACTCTGTACCCAGAATTAACCTACTGTGACCTGAGAAACAGTTGCAAAATTCACACAAATTGCATATGTTTTTAAAATTGTAGGTCATATGGACTGGGTATTTTCTGTTGAAACATAGGCTTATGTCCTCAATGCCATTTACACATTTAACAATAGAAATATAATGTTGTTTTTTAGTTTAATTAAAGTATTGTGTAAGCACCCGACCCATTAATAAGCAGTGAAAGAGTAGTGTTAGCAAACACATCATTGTGCTGTACATCTACCATCCATAAGAACAGTAATCAGAAGATAAGGAAATTAATTTTAAGCTTCTAAGTAATATAAAGCATCAGGTGTTACGTTGTTCAGACATTTGTGAGAATAAAATGATGTGTTATTGTTTGGCTGTTTTGCAAGTTTGCATACTATTATCTCCTTGCTGTTTTGCTGTTAACAGTCAGTGCTTTTCTCTGTGTCATCCTAATATACATTCATCCAGAATCTGCTGTTTTCATCACTGGGATTTCAGAAGTCAGAGCTTATACCTGTATTACTTGGTTAGTCCCCCTCAGAACACTTTGATTTACATAGCCATAATGACTGATGCCTGGCCAATTTAAAGTTGTTAGTCAGCCTAATTTTTATATCTTTTGAATGTTGCTGGAATCTGGGGTACCTGAAGAAAACTCACATATTCTAGTATCGGAACCCAGGAGGTTGCTGTCTGGATGCAGAGTTAACCACTAAACCTCAATTCCATCATACTAATTTATATGCAAAATAAAATGAACCAAAACTGAATTTAAATTGAAGATTTTTAATCAATGTAATGTGAATACAATGGGTGACACTTCAGCACCACACAGTGTGAGGTTTTTCACAGTGGCTGGAGTGGCAGTCCTACCACCAACCCACAAGTTTTCCCTGTAATTTGGAAGACCTGCTTTCAGGGCTGGATGCAGATTAACATCATACCCAGGATGGAGCAATTGCAGGTTAAGGTCCTCACTCAGGACAGGTAGGACTGATCGCATAAAAAAGAGGAACTAAATAAGAACAGACAGAGCAGGCTCTTTTTCTTAGGAGACTGTGCTCCTTTAATGTGGGTAGTGACACCCTTCTCATATTCTACAACTTTGTGCTAGCCAGTGTGATTTTTTATGTTATGGTGTGCTAGGCAGGTAATAATAACTTCAAAAGAGGGCCATCAAATAAGCAAACTAATTAAAAAGAGCAGTCTCAGTTATCAGATACACTCTCGACCCCCTGGAGTCAATAGTGACGGAGAAAATTAAAAGAAAACTGGATGCCTTTATGAACAATACTGCGTATCCTCTCTGTGATGCACTACCACTGACTATTTTCAGCCCATGAATTATTTAGCAGAAATGTGTCAAGAAATGCTATTGGGGCTCTTTTATAACAACGTGAATATGCCTGTATAATGCCTCATTGTAAGTGTGAGACTGCCAAGTCAGAAGCTTTCTTTTTTATATTTTTCTGTATTTAGTCATTGTGGTGTGTGTTCAGAACATAGTGTGTGTGTGTGTGTATAGTCTCACTGAAGCCAGATGTATAATACAGTATATACTTCTGGAGACAACCATGAGTGCATTAAACTGGGTGGGAGCAATTAGACACCTCACTGATCGTCACATTTCTAAACCAATCCAATGTCTCATGAAGGTGGTGCTCAAAGTAGAGGCCGTAACCTAATCTGACAGAGAGCAATCTTCTGTTTATGATGAACCATCTACAATCAAAAAGTCTCCTAAATAACCCTATTAGACTTCTAAATGTGTGTCGCTGTGTGTAGAGAGCAAATTGCACATTTTAAAAATACACATTACCTAATGCAAGGAAAAAAACCTTTCTGTAACTTTAGATTGATTCTGTCGAATGCCAATGTACAATGGACAAATGGTAAACATGAATGATACGTTGTTGCAGGTGCTGTGTGTGCTCTCTATTCTTCATTTGCAATGATAGTGTAGGAGTCAATATAAGCTTGGAAAAACTGGCAGCTATATTCATGAAAATATGAACTGCAAAATATGCACTTGAAGTAAACAGTGTTTCACACTCTGTGAAAAAATACTGCTGTTAATTTAGCCAATATCTGTATCTGAGATACAGATTTCAGTACTCAAAACACCTGAATCAGCAAATCTGTCTAACAATACCAGTAGATGTGCAGATGCAGCTGCACAACATCCACCATCTGACTGCACGCCTAAACAATTACCTAAAAAAATTAACATTGCTGTCTAATTGGAAATGTAAACATACCTTGACAAATAGCTTTAGCTTTTTAACACTTTGTATCTTCAAGACCTCAATGGTTATCTAAACTATTTGTTGTTTTTATGTCATATAGTGATGCAGCAGTTAATATGACAGAAAGATATCATAGCAGACCGAGGAACTTCAGAAATGTGTGGAGACTACCTGAGGTAGTCTACGTGTATGTGTCTGTCTGTCTGTCTCAACTGTGGCAGTGCTCATTAAAATGTGCAAGTTAATAATTAAGCTTTAGTTACTAAGCTCTACTGAGTTCCTGAATTGATAACAGCAATTTTAGCATTTTATTTTCTTTCAATATTAAGTATCTTTTGCTCTTTTCCTGAAACCCCAGTACTGGTTTAAAATGCACTGACAGAAAAAATTGGAGGCAGGTGTTTTTGGAGGAAATCCTGTGGTTGGAGCTTTGTAGCGTAGGACTTTGCCATTATTACATACTTTTTTAATGGGTTGTCTCCAGATGTGCATTCTCATTTCAGAATCTCATCTGATTGTGTGGCATTTTATATATATATATATATATATATATATATATATATATATATATATATATATATATATATATATGGTTGCAATAGTTTACTGTCAAATAAATGCAAAGAGTACACGACACGTGTTTCGCCCTCATTCTGGGCTCATCAGGTGTACACACTCCACTGCACTCCCTCTCGGGAATCGAACCTCGGACGTCAGCATCAGAGGCGATGCCCCTAACGTTGCGCCACGGCGTGTGGTTCGTTTATTTGACAGCATATATATATATATAATATCCTTCCATCCATTATCCAACCCGCTATATCCTAACTACAGGGTCACGAAGAGCCAATCCCAGCCAACTCAGGGTGCAAGGCAGGAAACAAACCCCGGGCAGGGCACCAACCCACCACAGAGCACACACACACACACCCACACACCAAGCACAATTTAGGATCTTCAACCAATATAGTTCTTGGAACTCTGCCCAAAGTGTTCAGTTCTTGTCTCATCAGAATCTTTTTCTTCATTCTGTCAGAGTCTTTTAAATGCCATTTGGCCAGCTCCAAGTGGGATGATATATGTCTTTTACTGAAGAGTGCTGCTGAAATTGCCATACTTTATACAGGTTACCCCATCATAGCAGAAGACTTCTGAAGCTATGTGGTAGTGACTATTGGGTTCCTGGTCACCTCTCTGACCAAGTTCCTTCTTGCCCATTTTGTCCAGACAGTCATCACTAATAAGAGTCCTGATGGTTCCAAATTTCTTCGTTCTCACAGTTATTGAGACTGCTGTGCTCTTGATAACACTCAACACTTTAGAAATAGTTTTGTGCCCTTGCCCAGATTAATAAAATCTCATTACAATTTGATCACGGAAGTCCACAGTTTGTTCCTTTGACCCCAAGGTTTGGTTTTTGTCCTGACATGCAGTGTGAATTGTGGGACCTTATATACACAGTTCTGTGCCTTTCTAAACGATGTCCAAATGATTCAATTTGCCATAGGCAGATTCCAATGAAGCTCTAGGTGCATTTCAAGAATAATCAAAGCAAACAGGATGCACCTGTCCACAATGTGCAGTGCATGGCAAAGGCTCAGGATACTTATAAAAATGAGTAATTTCAGTTTTTGATTTTTAACACATTTTCAAACCTTTCAGAAAACATATTTAACTTTGTTGTTATGGATAATTGATTGTAGGCAGAAATGGCAAATGTGTCCATTTAAAATTAAATCTATATTGCAATGAAGTATATGTACTACATATATACATCTGTCATGTATACTGATATGTGCCTGCCTGCCTGCCTTATATTAGACTTTTGCAAAAGGAGTTCTCAGTTCAGTTCATACTTTGTTGCAAAAATGAAGCTTTCAGTTTTCAGACCGCTTCTCCCTCATGGTCATTGATCAACAGTCCTGTCTTCAGTTCAAAAACACAATCCCTTGTGAAAGGACTTTGTTTCTGCAGACTACTTTATTTTCTGTAGGTATTTAATTTACAACACTTTATCAAAAAATTGCAAGTGTTTTGCATGTGGTGAGTACAAGATTTGATGACTTGATATGTGAATTATGTGACACAAGTATCATGAATTTTTTTATAGATGTTTTTGATATTGTATGCTTTTGTCCAGTATTGCTCATGATCGGCTGCTATTCTGTCAGAAACATTTTTATTTCTGCACTCCATGAAACATGAGATTTTTCTCTACCATCACTACAAATAAAGTGTACTAAGTAACATATAAAAAATGCAATTTTTGGGTGGAGTGTTCCTTTAATATATGCATTTCTTGATTGTAATCCTAAATTGCTCTGTCCAAAGCAAACGTGCTTGCAACTGTCTCTTTGTCTCTCATGTGCCTGCAGTCCTTTGAAGCACTACATGAAATCACCACTAATTAAATTGTACCATGACAATCTTGATACCATCTGTTCCCTCAAATACCCTGCTTTCCCATACTGAATCTATAGATGTGTTAGTCTATCCTGGCAAAAATGGTGCAGGATCAGGACAACTCTGGATGGGATTCTAGTCCCATCTGGTATATTTAGAATCTCTAACTAGCCTAGCATGCCTTGTCTGTGGCAGGAGACCAGACGCTCTGCAAAAAATGCAGGTGAATGGTCTAGGAGCCTGGGCCATGTCCCTAGAGCTGTGAGGAAGCAATGATAACTACTGCACCACTGTTCTCCCATAGTCTTCATTATTCATTTATTTAATCATATCCAAAACCGCCTTAGAGATAAAAAATCTTTCATTTTTGACTAAATAGAGATAAAGACCAATGTAATTTATTCTTTCTCAATTACTTCACTGTAAGCAATTCTGTGAAAACTAATTAAAATTGACTGATTCAGCTTTCCATATTCATCAATGTTAATTGGCTGAATGAATGCACGATTAACCACTTTAATAATTAGTGTTAGAAACACCAGAAATAGTTAAGATACTGTGGATAATGTGTTTTTGTCTGTCTAAAGCAGAAACCTGCCTATGCAATGCAAAAATCATAACATATGCTTTACATTATCAGACCTTGAGACAGTTTAATCAAAAGTTTTTGTTATAGGAAAGGAACACGATAGCACAATGGAGAACAAACTGCTCCGTGCTTTATGATTCCTGAGAGAAGTGAAAACAGTTTTTTTTCAAATAATCTGCATAAACTTGCATCTCAACAATTAAACATATAGAACAATGTTCTGGCTTTAAGAAAAAGAAAAGTGATGTTTGAAAAATATGTTCATTAAAATGACATTTGAAAAAAGAATCATAACTTGTATTCCTAGATTGCTATTAAGCTACAAATACTTTAAGCACAGCCTTGATGCAGCTTGATAGCTGCATTGGTTTATTTCTATTTTAAGTATTGGATGATGACAAACTGGAAACTAAAAGAAGGATCTTGATGAGACATGGAAAGTGAAAGAAGGATCTTAATGGCACGAAGTGCAAATTTAAATCTGGTGTTATTTATCTGCAATATTGTCTACTTCAACCCATTTACATCATCAGTCATATTCTGTCATGAGAACCTCTTTAAATCAAAGGCAGCCGAACAGTCTGGTCATTATAAACATATATTTAAGTATTCAAAACAAAGCCTGGCAGACAGTAGCCTCTTGACTTCAGGAAATAATTGTAACTTTTCCTTGTTGTCTAACAGACTTACATGAGCTGTTTAAAATTATGAGCTAGAAAATTATTTGCATTTAAAGCGTGGGATGGGGTTATCTGTTCTCAAATCCCACATGTATAAATTATATGAACTGCCTCTTTTTATGTCACTGAACTATATGCCATCAGCTTCATTCCTAAGCTGTTTATTCTGAAGCCCCAATATTAATTTTTCATAGCAACCATCAGAAGATTTTTCACTTAACTGAAAATTATTAAATGCAGTCATAGTTATATCTGCATGTTTGGATTGTTTATTTATCTCTGCAGGCCAAGTTAAGTGATTTTGTTGTTTTGTTGCATGCATTTTTTTTAAATACTTAATTTGTGTTATATATATTCATGGCTGTCTGGCAATCCGACGATGATGCAGTCCATCCATTTGTCCATCTCTGTCACTCCCCCTCTTGTGTGTGTGCTGATGGGAGAGCAGATAAATTCGATATAGGCACACCCAGGGGCATGATAGGCAAGGGAATTGCCCCCAGGTACAGTGGGTTGATTTTGATGGTTGCCATTCTCTTCTCTTCTTGTTGATGTCTCCATTGTTGTTCAAAGTAATGGACTCCTTCATTATTGTCTGTCTTGAAAGTCTCTGTAGATCCGCATTTCTGAGTTTGGTCCGCATTCCCAGAAGAATGTATATCCAGCTGTGGTTTCAGTGATGGATCCTTCATCAACGAGACGAGTCTCACTGAGTGAACAGATGTCCACCTTGTAGCATTGGAGCTCTGAAGCTACAAGGACTGTTCTTCAAGGTGGTCAGTCCATAGTAGTCAAATTCAAAAGTGTGCGGATATTCCAAGAAGCTAGGATAAAAGATTTTGTAGTTTTTTGACCATATGTAAAGGGGTAATTCACCAGATGTGGTTGCCTGGCTGAATACAAATGGGACAAACTTTGTTTAGGACACCTTTTATTGCCCTCTCCTCTTCAGGGGTAGGCAGTGCTATCCTTGAAAAAGGCTGCCTAGTCATGCCAGCAAGACATGGATGACACATTTGTGCCGGGTGTGCCTCTGAACAGCCATCACACCAATGGCACCATACATGTGCGTTCCATACTAAGAGCATACGCCATCACCCAATGGTAGTTCAATTCGTCTGTTGCCCATGGCTGTAGGACTTTTATGCAGAAGAAAGGATGAGAAAGATAAATGGAAGGAAGAGCCTGTGCAAATGAGTTGTTGATATCGGTGATAGTGAGGGTGCCCATTCCTCAATCACACCGTTTCACTTCCTGTCAGGAATCCACATGGCAAGCCAGGTGCAAGACTACAAAGTTGCACCACTTTGGATGGACCCTTGGTGGGACAGGGTGTGGGTGGATAAGTCAGTCTTAGTCAGGACCTCACCTCTGACCTTGCTGCTATTGGTGGCCCTACCAGGAGTACACGACTCCCAACGACATCGCTTAGCAGATCATTGAATCATGCAAACTACTGTGCCATGTTAAGGCACTGACTCAGTGGAGGGTGTATTACAGTATATTAATGTATAATACACTAGCTGTATGGGTGGAATTGCACTTTGTTAGTAGAAATTGAATCAAATTGAACTGAATTAATGTCCCTAGCATGATTCGGAATAAAGTAATTAGTTTGTTGATCAGTAAGTAATACATATTTTTTGAATGCACACTAACATTTTGGAAATGAATGAAGAGCAAAAGACAGTAAAATATTATTTTCCTTGGCACAGTAACATTCTTGGAGCTTGTTTATTTTTTCTTGCACAAAATGAGTGGGTTGACCTGAATTCTTTCCCAAATTAAAAACAAACTGTTCAGATAAATGAGGGAGAGGGCATTGAGAATTGTTACATGAAATAGGAGTTTGATTAACGAACCCACTGGGAAAATAAAAACTGTAGTTTTGTTTCCATTCCAGAAAAAAATGAGAGAAAATCAAATAAAACAACTAACTGATAATCATTATTGCAGAGCTGCTCACTTAAATTCAGTTCCATTTCAGTTAATTTAACTCTTATCAGTACTTGCTCCCAAACACCTAGAACTGTATAAAGTAAGTTCAATGAGAATTCAAGCAAAATGACATCTTAAGTGTGTTCAGTAAGGGATGGAAAAGATAGACCATTGTATACTGTGTGTACAGTTATCACCGATAACACATTTAAATAAATAAGAAAATGTACATACAAATCAAAAAGATACTATGTGGTCAGGGACATCTTAACAGCAAAGCAAAGCAGTGCACAGGGGCCCTTACCTACACAACCACTCAGCAAGTCACAACATACAAAGATTAGCATTGGGCCCTGTGCTCATGGGGCCCCCAGGCAACTGGCCAGCATGTCCTTGGGTTAAGACAGCCCTGCTATGTGTATATGATCTGTCTATCTATATACAGAGCATTCTTAAGCCAGGTCAGAGTTGTGGTGAGCCTATCTTGACAGGATCAAGCCCAAAGCAGGAATCCAACTTGTAAAGGTTCCCAGTCAAATTTAGTTTCCCATTCGTAGTTTATGTTTATGAAAGGATGTCACTGAGGAGTCTTATGGCTGCCTTCAACACCCAGAATAAATGCATAACTCAAAAGCATAAAATATGTACAAAAATGGAGAACATAAAAGTTCCAAACTATGCAGATAACAAACAAAACCCTATATTATCTCTAGGCCTAATAAGTAGAGTAGAGTAGAGGTAGTTTATCAACCTGCTCATCTGCAACATGCAGTACCAGCACTGCGCTCCATCACTTCCCATGTAGTTCTATCTCTTTACATTCTTTTCCTTTTCTAGTTACAGATAACTCTAGCCTCCTTCTCCTTCTCCTCCTCATTCTCCTGCCAGATAGGTTGTTACCCTAAGTAATCCAGACTCAAAGATGTCTCTATCATAATTCAGCTTTAAGCAATCTGCTTGGGTCAATTCTGGGCAAGCACCTGAATCAGATTTGGAGTCAGGAATAACTTTACTTTTTGGCACAGGGTCACCTACCTGCCCTTCCTTTAAATACCATGATTTCCTTGGGCTCTTCTTCCTTTATCTGTCCTTAGAGGCCCAAATTTATCGTATATCCACATAGCTGCCTGCATTAAAAAGAGTATTATCCCTTTCCATGCAGTTCGGGGCTCTGTGATGCTGCCTAACAGGCTGGATTTTCTTTCTTGGCCTTCTGCCACTTCTCAATCTTTAAAAGATAAACATGGCTCCACTGCTTGTTGTCTTGGACCATTTGTTGTTCTCTATCAGCCAGTCATACATAGGGTCAAGCACAAAGCAGATTTCCAGTAAAATTCAGTCTTGCATTCATAGTTTATTTAAAAATCTTCCAAAAACAATAATAAATTCCAAAGAGGCCAAAGGTATAAAAAAATGTTTATTTGTTCGATAAACACACAAATGTAGATTACAGAAAAGACAGAAAACAAAGTCGCAATGCATATGGTAAGCATAGGTAAGTAAACCACTGCAGCATATTGGAGACCACATTTTTAGCTCTTTGTGCTATATGTTATTAAACTACTGATATATTTAAAATCCAAGTACTCTGTCATTACACTTGTTTAATTCATGTCAGGACCATTGGGCAAAGAGCCCGTCCGAGCTGCAGTAGGCACAAGACAGGACAGGATGACAGTGCATACATACACATTCAAATTTAGCGTTATCAATGACCAGTAAAATAACACACACTTCCTTGAAGTGAAATCCACAGTATTCTCAGAAAATAAAAAAAAAAGAAAAGAAAAGAACATGAAAAATTCACCAAACCAAAATTAGAATCTATATCTATGGAACTGTCAGACAGCAGTACTAGACACTTTGCACACGCAGCAAAATCACTCAAAAATCTCAATCCTGTTAAAGTGTGCACAGAAATATATCTATAGATTTTTTTTTTCTTTTTATTTGTTTTCTTTTCAAACACCATAAAACACAGAAGAAGGGAAAACAAAAGTGTAGCCCCAGAATATAACCACTCTATGCCAGGAAAGATAACCACAGTTACAGCACTTGGTCCTATCCAGTTCTGCAATTTAAAATCCTTTGGCTATAAATTGAGGTGTTACATCTAGGTGCTATTGAGGTGGTAAAGTGCTACAGAAAATCTGAAGTATTAAATTCACATAAGTATATATAAAAGTAAATCTGCTGGATCCAAATTGTGATGAAATTGCCAGAAGTGGGAGTAATTATGTCAGAGGAGAAGTATTAAACAAAGCCTGGGCACAAGGAAAGACCACATTTATAAATGAAGAGCCAATATAAAAGTCAACATTGTTAGCCAACAGAGAGAACTAAAACCTGTAAATATATTTCTCAAAAAAATTAAAGGAACACTTTTTAATCAGAGTATAGCATCAAGTCAATAAAACTTCTGGGCTATTGATCTGGTCGGTTAAGTAGCAGAGGGGGCTGTTAATCAGTTTCAGCTGCTTTGGTGTTAATGAAATTAACAACAGGTGCGCTAGAGGAGCAACAATGAGATGACCTCCAAAACAGGAATGGTTTAACAAGTGGAGGCCACTGACATTTTTCTCTCTTCATCTTTTCTGACTATTTTTTCACTAGTTTTGCTTTTGGGTACAATCAGTGTCACTCCTGGTAGCATGACGCGATACCTGGACCCCACAGAGGTTGCACAGGTAGTCCAACTTCTCCAGGATGGCACATCACTACGTGCCATTGCCAGAAGGTTTGCTGTGTCTCCCAGCACAGTCTCAAGGGCATGGAGTAGATTCCAGGAGACAGGCAGTTACTCTAGGAGAATAGAAGGTCTTTAACCCATCAGCAGGACTGGTATCTGCTCCTTTGGGCAAGGAGGAACAGGATGAGCACTGCCAGAGCCCTACAAAATTACCTCTAGCAGGCTACTGGTGTGAATGTCTCTGACCAAACAATCAGAAACAAACTTCATGAGAGTGGCCTGAGGGACAGATGTCCTCTAGTGGGCCCTGTGCTCACTGCCCGGCACAGTGGAGCTCGATTGGCATTTGCCA
Organism: Erpetoichthys calabaricus; assembly: GCF_900747795.2. Classification (NCBI taxonomy): domain Eukaryota; kingdom Metazoa; phylum Chordata; class Cladistia; order Polypteriformes; family Polypteridae; genus Erpetoichthys; species Erpetoichthys calabaricus. The sequence goes on from NC_041395.2 coordinate 279,023,605, forward strand.
TAGAATACCAGAATTGGCAGTTCCACCACTGGCGCCCTGTACTTTTCACAGATTAGAGCAGGTTCACCCTGAGCACATGTGACAGTCGTGAAAGGTTCTGGAGAAGCCGTGGAGAACATTATGCTGCCTGTAACATCGTTCAGTCAGTCATGGTCTTGGGAGGCATATCCATGGAGGGACGCACAGACCTCTACAGGCTAGACAATGGCACCTTGACAGCCATTAGGTATTAGGATGAAATCCTTGGACCCATTGTCAGACCCTATGCTGGTGCAGTGGGTCCTGGGTTCCTCCAGGTGCACGACAATGCCCGGCCTCATGTGGTGAGATTATGCAGGCAGTTCCTGGAGGATGAAGGAATTGATACCATTGACCGGCCCACATGCTCACCTGACCTAAATCCAATAGAACACATCTGGGATATTATGTTTTGGTTCATCTAATGCCGGCAGGTTGCACCTCAGTCTGTCAAGGATCTCAGTGATGCCCTGGTCCAGATCTGGGAGGAGATCCCCCAGGACACCTTCCGTCATCTCATTAGGAGCATACCCCCAACATTATCAGGCATGCATACAAGCACGTGGGGGCCATACAAACTACTGAGTATGATTTTGAGTTACTGCAATCAAATTTCGTCAAAATGGACTAGCCTGCTGAATCATTTTTTCACTTTGATTTTTGAGATGTCTTGGAATTCAGCCCTCTGTAGGTTGATAATTTTCATTTTCATCAAACGATGTGGCATCCTTTCATTCCTAACACATTACCCAGTCCACATCAGTATAATATCCAGCATGATTTTTTTCCCATTGAGATCAGATGTGTTTCAAATCGTTACTTTAATTTTTTTGAGCAGTTTATAAAGTAGGATTAGGAGGTGCTGGGGAGCATGCACTGATACAGTACATTGCTGCACCCACCACACGATGAACCAACTCTACATCCCAAATTAGGACCCAAGCACAGTCGTGCAGTGGGTACACCTCAGCACCACACTAGTTCAAATGGAGTGGAACAGTGTGAGGTTTTTTACAGTGGTTGGAGTGCCAATCCTGCCACCAACCCCTGTGTTTTCCCTGCATGTTGGAGGACCTTCTTGCCGGGCTGAATGCAGGTTAATATCACACCCAGGACACAGCAATTTCAGGTTAAGGGCCTTGTTCAAAGGCTCAATGGAATGGAATCACTTCTGGCACTTAGGGTATTTGAACTGGCAACCTTCTGATTGCTGGTGCAGATCCTTCCTAGGATGTCCTTAAAAAGAGGCCCTCAAAGAACACCAGATCAAGTTAAGTGACATGCTTAACTGACAGGCACCTAGCAGCAGTCAGTCAGTCATTTTCCAACCTATACTGTATACCTTTCTATATCCTAACACAGGGTCATGGGGGTTTGCTGGAGCCAATCCCAGCCAGCACAAGGCACAAGGCAGGAACAAATCCCAGGCAGGATGCCAGCCCACCACAGGGCACACACACACACACCCACACACCAAGCACACACTAGGGACAATTTAGGATCGCCAATGCGCCTAACCTGCATGTCTTTGGACTGTGGGAGGAAATCCACGCAGACACAGGGAGAACATGCAAACTCCACGGAGGGAGGACCCGGGTCTCCTAACTGCGAGGCACTGCGCCACTGTGCTACCCGCACTTAACAGCTTTCCCCAAAAATATGAATATCAAAGCAGAGGATCACCTCCTAGGGCAGGTTTGTTCAAGCTGTTTATCACCGAGGGCAAAAAGCCCAAAAATGTTGTATAAAGAAGACCTACAGGTTGCAATGGCTTTATACTGTAGGTCTGCTGGCTTTGGCCTTTTACAAACCACCTCTAAGCTCAGACATGATTCCAGAGTGGTCAGAAACTAAACACTGAATGCTGTTTAAATGGCCACCACTGGGAGAACTCCATGAGTCACATTTGGGGGTGCTTTGGGCAAAAAAAATTTAAAGAAAGGGGTGTGATTGGAAAATGAAGATGTGATTATGTTTTGTGGAGGAAATATAGATGAAAAATCAAATTATTTGAACTCACTTTGTCCAGTGCAGGTTGGGTATGGGTTGACCTCTGGCTGGAGCATACTGCAGTCTTTAAAGTGTCTGATTTTTATGGGTATACCACAGAATGATTTGAGCAAAGCACAGCTACTTAACCATTTCCTTCCTTTTCCTCTGCCCAGAAGGCCGTGACTCAGAAGATGACCAATTGCCATATCTATGACCCTGCCTCTACTACCCACACAGGTTAAAAATCCAATTCGTCCCCAAGTTCTTAGCTCTGGAAAACCATGGAGGAAGGCACATTGGTGCTGTCTGATTAAACTTTTCATTTATTCCTACATTTTAGACCCAAAGAATTGGCTGTTAAATGGGGTAGGTTGTTTCTGCCCCCAAACCTTCTTATACTTATTTCAGAGAATACAAGAGGGTCAGTCAGCACTGCCTGTGGGGTGGGGGCACCAACTAATATTTAGAATAAGACCTAATCTACAGTGCTATGGTGTTCACCTGTACAAAAATGAATCTGTGAAAAATTTGGTGGCAATAGGGTCAACAGTGTAGATTTGCATACCAGATAAACACAAGAAGGGATACTCCACACTGCTCTTGGTTGGGACAGCGACTGCAGTGTGAAATGAAACATCCTCTACAAATGAGCAATCTTTGTAAAATATGATGGAAATAGGTTCAACTGTGTACATACTGGGAAAACTTACACATAAATGCTCATTCAGCTTTAGGCTCATTATACTCTTTGTATTCATTACTTTTGCTGCATATGAAATAATTTAAGTATACAGATGTTGAAAATGAATGTTAATTAGACTAATTTATATAAATTATACCTGAAAACTGTAAATACTGAAAAGGACAATATTCTGAAAACAACATAATGAAATGAGTTAAATGAGTGCCACCTTCTGCAAAGTACATTTTTTAAATATAAAAAATGCATCAAATTCAATTATATTGATTTAGCTTTCAGTTCATGTGTTTTATAATCTACTGTTTGATGTTAAGTTGTAGAATTTAGTTCAGCATTTTCAATACTGTCATCTTCAACAGCACATACAGGAACAATTAACTCCCTGTCACTTCACTGAATCACATCCCAAATCTCACATGTCTAACAGCACCTAGTCTCTCACCATGGTTGACTGTACTCCACTGCTTCATTTCTGCTCATGACAGGAGACGGAGAATTAGGAGAGGAAAGGCCTGAAATCTTTCCATCAAGGTCAGAGCAAACAAAAGGAATGACCCTGGGGGGATGTTAAGAGACTGCTCGTTAAAATGTCTAGCTTACCCCTCCACCATAAATTAAACTAAGAGGATTTCAAAATGCCTGTAAGGTTGCTGTATTATAGATTTTTCTAAATGTTTCATACTGGCTGCACGGTCTGACGCTTCATAAATTGCCTTCTGGTAATCAACCTGGTATCTGACATAAGGTAATCGTTGAGAAATATATAAGAGCCAGCATAAATTGAGCTCCTGAAGAATTTTCTTGAATCTTCCATTTGCTTTTAATCATTTTGTTTCTGTGAGCCGTTTATAAAAGCAGGGTTAATTTTAAAGGGGTTATTCACAGCCAGGCGAGCAGCAATAACCTTTTTGCTAAATTATACAGATTGCACAAAGTCTTTAGTTTGTCTTCTTGCTTTGTAATTGATTATATTTAGTAAAGCTTAGCCAGGAAAAACACAAAACAATATTATTCTCTCTTCAGAGTTCACTGAGCTTGGACAGGTTATACGGTATAATGCTCTATACAATGCCGCCACCATTTATTTATATAGCACATGTCCATAAATGAAAGTATCTCAAAATGCTTTACAATAATGATGACTAAACAGAGTTACAAAAGAAAGTAAAAGCTAAGGCACAGTAATTTATGACATGTTATATAAAATGTTAGAAATACAAATCAAAATGCCCATTTTAATGACAAAAACTATGGTCAAATGGCTAGGGAGGAGAGCAAAATTAAACTGCATCTGGCAGATTGCTAAAGAAAATAATCCTTCATGGGTTCCAAGGCCATAAGGCCACCCAGCTCCCTCTCAGCATTCTATAGTACATAAACATGTCACAATTAATAGGCTGCTCTTCTGGAGCTTTCTTCATCTTCTCAGCATCCCAGGTATCTGCAGATTATTTATACCAGGGAAAAAACATGCAAATACTTAGTACCAGAGTTAAAAAAGAAAGCACACAAAAGTAGTGATTAATAACCAGCCTATACAACAGTAAATAAAAATGCATTTTATGAAAAATGGCAAAAACAATTCCCACTTCCCTATAGTATAAAGGAATGACCATAATGCCAGTATTTATTAAAAGATTAAGAAAAATAAACAGAATAAACAGGCACATTTTAAATATTTTTTAAGTGCTCAACTGTGGTAGCCCTGCATATCTCTAACAATAAACTATTTCAGATTTGTGTCGCATAAAAAACAAAATGCCACCTTGTAAGATCTTTCATGCTTCACTTTCATAATACTGAGCAAGCCGTTGTTAGAGGATCTAAGATTGCACTTTGGAATGTAGGAGGTCAAACACTCCAAAATATAAGAAGGTGCTTAGATTATTCAGAGCCTTATTAGTCCTTGATATGAGATTTACATTAAATAGAAATTTAGAAATATTTGTATTTTTGCCGCAGTTCTAAATTCTTAACTTTCTTTGTCATTATTCTGCGGAGGTTGCTATGCCCTCAAAATGACAGCTCACAACAAACAAGTCATTTTGTAGGTGACCTGACTGAATTATCCCTTCTTGCTGCAAAGCACCCTTATAAGTTCAGCTGTATTGGTGTGTTACATCTGTTTCCTGAGCATTTTTTCTGTCTTTCCTGACCCTCTTAAATTTGAAATAAAGCATGAGCACTCAAGAAATCAAAGAAGTCCACTTTGAGGTTTTCTAAGCACCACAGAATTCGCAGAACCAATAAAATTTACAGTGAGTATTATGAAGTCTGTCAAAAACCAAGGAACAACTAAATACAAATACAATATGCAATAGTAAACTAACTTGTACAAAAAATGATTTTATGGAAATATATACAGTAAATTATACTTTCAATTTTAGGCTTCTTTATAAATGGTAAAGAGTTTTTCTTCTTTATTAATAAACAATATATTTGTATATTTTTCTTTTCATGGCAAGTTTATTTGGAGCTGGGATGCATAGACCAACTCTGGGTGGTATGCCAGTCCAGCAGAGGACATTGTTATAGACACACTTTGTTAATTTTAAGTTTCTGTTCACCTAACACATCACATTAGGGTTTGGAAAGAAACAGGGGTACCTGGGGAGGACCAATAAAATTAAACATGAATTCTATACAGACATTGACCTGGTCAAGAAACTTAGTGTTATGTAAAATGAGATAAACTTTCAATAATGGAGATAACCTTGAGAAGAACTATCAATGAATACAAGCAAAAAAAATCACAACTGACAATTCAACCTAACTGTCATCAAGGCCTACTCCTAAATCAAAAATCAAAGCCTGATGTCAAAAAAGAGTGTATAATTCTAATAAGGAGCAAAAAAACAACAAAACATGGATTTTTTAATTATCTGAAGACTTGGATAAGGAAAAATTGTTATAGGTAACGTTTTAACCTGTCATGTGAATGATGCCAGTCTCTGCAACCTCTAAGACCGTGTCTCTGACAATCTGGAGTGATTCCTAAGAACAAGACCACTAAAATAGCAACGTGCATGAAAATTAAGGTAGCATCAAAATAAGATGCAAAGTTCAGACATATCTGAAAACAACATTCCAGAAAGTAACCAATGTTCTGTAACTCAAAAAAATTATAATTGCATACAAAAATCAGAAACATCAGGTCTGAAATGCTATAAGACAGCTGTACTAACCACTGTTCCATTACCACACTAATAGTAAAATATGTGCTGCTTTAATTCGTTGCTTACATTAAACACCATTTTTTGATAATAGGGCAGTGTAATGGCAAAATACCTCAGTGCGTCAGCAATCTGGGTTCAATACCTGGCATCTCCTCCTGTTGTGTTGAATTTGCTTGTTATTCTAGTCTTCAAGTCATTTACTGGTTACACCCTGAGGCCAGCTCACAGGATGAAACTGGTCATATTCAGCAAAGCATCTTCAGGCACCTGCATCTGTCCACCAATTCATTTCTTTAGCACTATAGCATGTTTCAGCTCTGTAGTTCAAATATTGGAAGCTTATTGGTATTGTCTCTGCCTGCCATACTCCATTTGGACACTGCATATAGATACAAGCTCTCTGGCCCAGACTGCATCTGTGGCCAACCAAGCTGTATAAATCTAGTCCATGCTTCCTGGGTGAAGTTTTTTTAGACACCTCCTGTACTTGTTTCAAACTTTTACACATTTGATAATCTTTACGACACTGATATTTACCTGCTACTCCATCTCTATTGGTGTTGACATTAAAATGTCTGTTAAAATTTTTAGTGTTTGTTTCATATTCTCCATGGTCTGTTGATGTGTCTTGGCTGCTATAATCTAGAAGCTTGATCCGTATTTAAGCCATGGTCTTACCGTTATACAGCTTTGAGGATTATCTCATCGGTGTCCCAATGTGTTCCTTCCAGATTCCTCCATATGTTTTCTTCTGACTGATGCTTCTACATTAACGATGAACTATTTCAAAGGAATTCTCCAAGTATGTGTGCTGGTCTTCCAATGTCAGTGTGTGTATCAGCGATTTTTAGTCTTCCAGCTTGGACTTTAGTAAGAAATGAGAAACTTGTAGCTGTTGTTTTCTCTTTATTGATAGTAATGCACAAGCTATCTACGTATATTGTGATTTTGTCCAGGGTATGATTCGTCCCGTAGGGTGTGGTTATTATATTCTCTTAAAGGTACCAGAGGTCATCTGCGTGTAGTGCTACCATAATGGGCAGCTCTGGAGATCCACACAAAGTTATTGATGAGTATGCGTAACACTGGTGAAAGTACTCCTTCCTGATGTAACCCTTGTCTCAGCAGAACTAATGTTCACCCACCAGCACCAGGGACAGATCTTAGATCGGAGGGCTACTGGACCAGACAAGACATTAGACTCCCTTACCACAGCCCTTGCTTCCAGACAGAGCTAACATACAGACACATTAAATAAAAATGCATTACTCTAGAAATGTCCATATTTATTAGTATTTATATTACATAAAATGTAATTTAATATCTTTATTATAATAGCTGAGTAGAAAGCACACACTACATAATATTCACAAAATTAATTTGCGATGGAATTGGCATGCTTTAGACGAAGATCTGGCAATTGGGGAAAACACAATATCCTATAAATGCTTTACATTGTGTGAAAGGATTCAGACAGAAAGAGGTTTGGGGGCAGCAGTCCATATACTTGAAATTGGCTGCCAAAAGAGAAGGTTGTGGTTCAAAATTTTACAGACTTTAGTCCAGAACAAGAACAAACAGACAGGGAAACATGGCGGCTTTAAAGTCAGGCAGGGGAGGTGACATAATCGGGCTCGGAACCGGAAGTGATGTCATCAGGTCCAGACCAGAGGCGTAGCTAACGTTTTTAGCGCCCAGGGACAACTGAAGATTTCGCGCCCCCTCCTGTTTGCCAAATTGCAATGGGGAAGGGAAAGAAAATTTTAAAATGGCATCCCCTGGATGCTGCGCCCGGGGACAGATGTCCCCTCTTGCCCCCCCCCTGCTACGCCACTGGTCCAGACCCGGCAGTGATGTCATTGGATCCAGGTAAAATTTCCCATGGTCAGTCTGCCAATGAAAAAGAGTAAGGATCAGTCCACTCTGCCATCCACTGCTCTGGCGTAGAATTACCTCTATTTGAGCCTTTTAGCTGCCTCCCATAATTCATAAAACTCAAATGCAGTAAACGCCACTATAACATGACCCACCAAAACAAGAAATGGGAAATAATTTGATCATTGTTTGGCTACTTTCCTTCTCCACAAGGGATTACAAATATCAAAATTACTAGTTTGCTGGAACTGAGACTGTTCTTGCTAAGGCAGAACAATTCTTGTGGTGCTGTGGCTGTTAATGCACACAAACTGTGCTCTAAACTGCAGTCCTGCAGCCAGCAGTAAGGTGCACCTGAATGATTCTGTAGAGTTACAAACAATAATGTTGTAGCCATCAACAATATGTCCATTTAATATTGTGACTGAACCAATCAATATAGGCTAACAATAATAACTACTTCCAAATACAGTAGAAAACATATCCGAAACTTTGAAGGCACAAAATCTTTACCATCATAACGGGGTCCTGCTTTCTAGGTGCAGTTGGTTTATTTTTTTTGAGGATTCCCCCTGATTCATATAGTATATGACCAACTTGGATCAATGGTGATAGCAGTAATTTGCCCACCGGTGCATGTTGTCTCCAGTGCCACTGTGCTGGAGCTTGACCAGAAACCAAACCTCCCACACCTTGTGAAAGGCCTTCTGGAGATTTTTGACAGTGAACAAGGTTGCTCTCTAGGCCTGGAAGGCTTCCGCAATAACCTGCACAACCTGCTTGTCCAATCTTCTGAAGCCTGATTGCTCTGTTTTCCCAGTGTCTATAGGCATCTTTTTCCCCTTCACAAGAATATGCATTTTAAGTTGACTGGAGTTTATAACCTAAGTGGGTGTGTATGTGAATGTGCCACACAATGGACTTCCCATTAGATAGATTGATAGTTTAGGTGTCTGGGCAGATGGAATGACATCTCAACAAGGAGGGTGAGTGGCTCCTTACATGGACAGGAGGCCATGAGGGAAGGATCTGGATGGACTGGTGTCCTGGCTGGGTTGGTTGTAGGTAATTTTCTTGGCAGGGAAGATATAAAGAAAGGACATGGAAGGACTATCTCTTGGGGCTCCAGTACACCTGATGGCAATATCCCTCAGGCAGAGCTCCCATTTGTACACCCGCAGGGCATTCTGAGAATTGTAGTCCTGTTGGGGTACATAGGTGCTGCCAAAGGGAGCTGTCAGGAGAGGACTCACACATTTTAAGGAGGTTCCACCTGACCCAGAAGTGCTTCCATGGTGTAAACGTGTGGCACTCCCGGGTCTGGCATAAAAGAAGCCGTTCAATCTCATCCAGGCGAGTTGGAGTCGGGAAGCAGAGGACAAGGCTTGCCTGGTGGAGATGATCAGAGAGGAGAGTAGAATCATAATTTGAATTGTGCTTGTGAAAAAAAATATTTTTGTGTAATAAAATTCATTTTATTTGAACCCTTGACTGCTTACATGCACTTTTGTCTGGATTCTGGGGCAACCCCTTTAGGTCAGAATAGATAGATAGATAGATTTAATTAGCTGATTGATGTGATCGGCCTCTCTTGAAGTGATGTTACCAGCACAGCACATTACTGTATATAAAATCATATTGGCCATTTCAGAATTGTAGAACACACAAAGGATGTCACTACCCACATTAAAGGAACACAGTCTCCTGAGAAAAGAGTCTGCTCTGCCATTTTCTTATATTGTTCCTGTGTGTTACCAGATCAGTCCAACCTGTCATTGATGTGGACCCAAAAGTACTTGTAGGAGTGCATCACCTCCACGTCCACTCCCTGAAAAGTGACTGGACATAGAGGGTCTGCAGGGAAAGTCAATAACCAGTTCCTTCCTTGGTTTTGCTAATGGGAAGGGAAAAAAATAGGACTGTTCCTTGTGGTACTTCAGTCTTGCTCACATCTGTATCAGAGACGCAGTCCTTGAGTCTCGCAAACTGTCCATTATCTAGGACACCATAGGTTCATCCACCTGCATATCTATGAGTTTACCTCTTAACAGGGATAGCTGGATGGTACGGAAGACACTAGAGAAACCAAAAAACAATCTTCACAGTGCTGCCAGCTTTGTCCAGGTGAGAAAAAGCCTTGTGGAGCAGACAGGTAATTGTATCCTCTCCAATCTTGGTCCGATAGGCAAACTGCAGTGGGTCCAGATGGTCCACCACAGGATGAATCATACAGTCCAGGACCATCCTCTCAAAAGTCTCCATGATATGAGAGGTAAGTGTAACTGGTCTGTAGTCATTAGGTGAAGTGTTGCCTGCATTTCTTGGAACATGAACAATGGGAGATGTTTTCCACAGCAGTGGCAGTTTTTCTAGCCTTCATGATAGACTGAACTGGTGACAAAGGACACCACAAAGTTGGTCAGTACAGGCCTTAAGGACTCAAGGACTGACTCTGTCTGCTCCTGAGACTTTTCGTGTGTATGAGTTCCTTAGTGGCGGCACGGTGGCGCAGTGGGTAGCGCTGCTGCCTCGCAGTTGGGTGATCTGGGGACCTGGGTTCGCTTCCCGGGTCCTCCCTGCGTGGAGTTTGCATGTTCTCCCCGTGTCTGCGTGGGTTTCCCCCCGGGCGCTCCGGTTTCCTCCCACAGTCCAAAGACATGCAGGTTAGGTGGATTGGCGATTCTACATTGGCCCTAGTGTGTGCTTGGTGTGTGGGTGTGTTTGTGTGTGTCCTGCGGTGGGTTGGCACCCTGCCCAGGATTGTTTCCTGCCTTGTGCCCTGTGTTGGCTGGGATTGGCTCCAGCAGACCCCCGTGACCCTGTGTTCGGATTCAGCGGGTTGGAAAATGGATGGATGGATGGAGTTCCTTAGTTGTCTCCTCATTTGGTCATCAATTATAAACAACCCATGCTGATGATCAGAGGTGATCTCATTACTGGCCATTCCAGATGAAGTGGTAATAGTTGTTGCCATGCTAGAATCTTTTCTGGCTCCCCAAAATCTTGTTAATGAAATAAGTGGATGCAACAAATATAAGAATAAATGTGCATTTCAATAATTTTGAGAACAATAGTATGTGAGAAAACCTCATTATCCTAATTCTACACTTTGTCCGGAGAAGAAAGCCTGTTCCTCTAATAATGTTTCCAGGCCTATTTGATACTGTCAAACACACCAGCCAAGATGGTGCTTTTGATATTCTGATAAAGTAAGAATTTGGGGAAAGGAAAAGGGTGTGACACAGTCGTGGACTTAGGATGGAGGAGGACATTACCAATAGACACAGGCATTGCTTCTGCTCAGGATCACAGAAGTCCCACCCCACCCAGTTTAATTGCTACTTAAGCAACCTCAGCACTGGAAGCCATTGTCACTGAAGGGTCAGCTTTAAAGAAAGATGGATCTCTATATTTGGAGCCCTTTTTGTGGTGTTCAAAGATGTCCAGAATATTCAGAAAAAGCAATGACAACTGCAACTGTCATTTATTTTCATTCCATTGCAGGTATCTGCAACAGGGTTTTTCCATCTTGGAGCCCAATTTTTTTTATGCCTGCCTCTCTTTTTGTTACAACATGTATATGCATTTAGCAGCTCAAAGGTACCTTGAAAAATATGAAGTAAAATAACAACATTGTCTTATGGCATTATCACCTGAAGTATGCTCTAAACTGAGACATTGCGATTTTGTTGTCTTTTAAAAGGAACCTATAGTGTGCAAAATCTATTATCATTAAGTGGGTTTTCTTAGTGAATGAACCACATGCATATTTAATATGCAAGCACTTCTCTTTGCAGCACCCTTTAAAATAATAAAGTATGTGTTTTTGCAATAAATTAATCTGTTCTCATGGAACTGAAGAGCAAAGTAATTAGGCAAGATTGGATGTTGTGCTTCTGAAAAGGGGAGATGATTAAAAAGTCACACACACGGGAAGCATTTCCTCCACATTGTGTTTATTATGAGTGATGAAATCTGAGAGAGTGTCCCATGTAATGAGTGGCAGACAAGGCTAATCAAATATTTGAAATGTTATCACTGTGGATCTGAGAAGTAGATTCAGTCCTATTACTTATATGAGGATGATATTTAAACCTTTTAAGCAATTTTTACATTGTTCTTTTTAGGAAAACCATTTTTACTGTTCTTACACATGAATTTCAACTAAAATGTTGCATTATTTTATCCTGCTAGGTAATGTAGGAATTGTTTAGGCTTTTCACAAGTTGCATTATGTACCTAACATTGTTTCAGACTGTTATAGTGACAAGCATAAATTAGATCAGGAGCATTTAATTTACACTATTTCAAAGTGAAAAAAATACATCTAACAGAGAACAGCCTAAGACAATACTAAATTGTCAGCCAAGTGGAAATATGTTGTGCATTTTTCAGTGAGTTTCCCGGAGTGGTGACCATGTCTTCCAAGACAAGCTGGTAATCTGCCCATTTGTATGAAAGATGATGCAGAGAAAAAGCAAAATTAGGCAATGTATATACTCAGGTGTGGTCTCGGAAACAAAGAGTTGTGCTAGGAAAGAGTGTTTGTGTTTGACCGCTACTGGTAATTAAGGAAACAGTGAAAACATTCACAAATATATGTGCATATTAAAGAAATCTCTCATTGGCAATGTTTTAAATCAAACATATGTTTTGTACCCCTGCAATGCTATTAAACTGTATACAATACATGCAATACAAAATATATAGAAACAACAGCAACAATTCATACTCTGCTCTGTATTATATTTCAAACTTGGCCCTGGAAAACCAACTTATTTTTTAATAACAGAGACATTCTTTCCTTTAGTTTAAATTCTTTTTTAATTACATGCTCCCCTGTTCTGTGGAGTGAAAAATGCATCTCAGTATGAGTTTAAAATTGGGCTTTAAATTTTTATTGTTAATTTTAAGAGGTGGTGACAGCATTAGCATACTGTAGTATCTAATTTGCTATATATTTTCACTATGTTTTGTTTTCTTTCTTAATTATTATAATCTTTCTGAAAACTTTATCACACTAAAGAAGTGATAACTGGAAAAAGAGAAGATCCACATATGAATGACATTTTATGTAACATAAGTTCATTAATTTCTTTTGTTACTTCCATGTACTAATCAAGGTGCAAGAGAAGATAGATAGATAGATAGATAGATAGATAGATAGATAGATAGATAGATAGATAGATAGATAGATAGATAGATAGATAGATAGAGTTAGGTCCATAAATATTTGGACAGAGACAACTTTTTTCTAATTTTGGTTCTGTACATTACCGCAATGAATTTTAAATGAAACAACTCAGATGAAATTGAAGTGCAGACTTTCAGCTTTAATTCAGTGGGGTGAACAAAATGATTGCATAAAAATGTGAGGCAACTAAAGCATTTTTTTAACACAATCCCTTCATTTCAGGGGCTCAAAAGTAATTGGACCAATTAAATAACTGGAAATAAAATGTTCATTTCTAATACTTGGTTGAAAACCCTTTGCTGGCAATGACAGCCTGAAGTCTTGAACTCATGGACATCACCAGATGCTGGCTTTCCTCCTTTTTAATGCTCTGCCAGGCCAAATATTTATGGACCTAAATATAGATAGATAGATGGCTCCTTGCACGTGAGCTTCAAGACTGTCTGTAAAGTGCTGGATTAACTGAAATACAGAAAGATTTAGATATGACACTGTCACTACATACATCCATCCATCCATTTTCCAACCCGCTGAATCCGAACACAGGGTCACGGGGGTCTGCTGGAGCCAATCCCAGCCAACACAGGGCACAAGGCAGGAACCAATCCCGGGCAGGGTGCCAACCCACCGCAGGACACACACAAACACACCCACCACACACTAGGGCCAATTTAGAATCGCCAATCCACCTAACCTGCATGTCTTTGGGAGGAAACCGGAGCGCCCGGAGGAAACCCACGCAGACACGGGGAGAACATGCAAACTCCACGCAGGGAGGACCCGGGAAGCGAACCCGGGTCCCCAGGTCTCCCAACTGCGAGGCAGCAGCGCTACCCACTGCGCCACCGTGCCGCCCTTGTCACTACATACAGTTTTGTTTAATTTAGAGTGGCGGAGAATATCCTGAAGGACTACTGACATCACTTCTGGTCTGGATGTTGCTGGGTTCACCCCCTCTGCTTCCTCCCCTACTTAACCACAAGAGCCAACACATACATCAAATGTTATGTCCCCTTGAGCTCCAACCTTTCTTTTGTGCATTTGGTACATATTGTAGATACAGTTGATTGCATAAGCACAACAGAAGTGTAATGTGAAGACAAACATATTAAATTATTACAGAAATCCAGTCAGTCAGTTACTGTCCAACCCGCTGGAGCCAATCCCAGCCAACACAGGGCGCAAGGCAGGAACAAACCCAGGGCAGGGTGCCAGCCCACAGCAGGGCACACACACACACACACACTAAGGACAATTTAGGATCTCCAGTGCACCTAACCTGCATGTCTTTGGACTGTGGGAGAAAACCACAGTACCTCAGACATGGGGAGAACATGCAAACTCCACGCAGGGATGACCCGGGAAGTGAACCCAGGTCTCCTTACTGCAAGGCAGCAGCGCTACCACTGTGCCACCATGCCACCCTACAGAAATCCAATTGAGGTGAATTCAGGGTGAAGCCTGATAAGCCTCCTGGAGCTGGTGTTTGTTGTCACGATTATGTAGTATATTTTTTATAAGAGGATACCACTGTGTGTTATGTTGTTAATTTGAATCACAGCTAAATAGCATAACAGTGACAATATAGGATAGTTAAAAATTAACTTTAGACAAGTTCTCATGTAATGACTAACTTTTGAAAAATAATAAATGCTTAAAAAATAAATGTATCAAAACAATTTGCTTTCTTTAAATCACTTTCCTATACTTATACCAGCAACAATCAAATCTACATCACTATTGGTTGTGACAAGAAATTGGAGTACTGGGGTATATTCAATAGGGACAAAAGGAGAACATGCGCATTTCACACAGACAGTAAAACAGTAATTTGGTACCGTATTGCTATCTTACAAACATTAATTTGTTAATTATGCTTCCAGTTCCAAAATCCATCTATTTATTCATTTTCCAACCATCATATTTCCAGTTCAGGGATTAAAGGCCACAGTTCACACTGCCATTCACATTCTCAAGTCCAATTTGGATTGGCCATTAACCTAAAGTGTGCTTCTTAGGGATTTGATTATTTGATTTGGGAGAATACTGGAGTACTTATTGAAAAACTCACATAGACACAGAGAGAACTTGCAAAATCCAACTTGACAATGTCCGAGATGAGAGTTAATCCCAGGACTCCAGAGCTGTGAAAACACCACTAACCATGCTATGCTATTTTAAAAACTGTTAACCTTAATAAATACATTTTATAAAACATTGAAAAACAATTGTGTATAATTGTCTCTTCTCATCAGTAAGTATCTGCAGTATTCTAAATACTTAAAGACACCAATTCCTAAGCCTGTTCACAGCCTGCTAAATAAGAAGGATAATCTATTATTATTACTATTATTATTTATTTGACAATGAGATTTTTTCACACCACAATTATAAGAGTCATATTTTCTTTGTATGTTCTATAAAAGTTGCCTTCCAGGGTTTGATATTCTTGTTCTGGGGTGTTCCTTATGACTGCTCGTTTTCATTTTAACTACTATCTTATTAGAAAAGACTATTAACCTTTATACTATCCATCCATCCATTTTCCAACCCGCTGAATCCGAACACAGGGTCACGGGGGTCTGCTGGAGCCAATCCCAGCCAACACAGGGCACAAGGCAGGGAACCAATCCTGGGCAGGGTGCCAACCCACCGCAGACCTTTATACTAATCTTTCCTTAATTTGTTTAATTGTTTCTTTGGGTAGAAAATAAACTTTGAAAGCAATTCTGAAAGACTAGCGTTGTTATCCCATCACACTTACCAAGAAAAACAGCATTCTGAATCTTAAAGGACTGGTGTATTGTCTAAGGCTTTAACCACGCATGATTCACATTATCCTCTTTATTATTTGATTTTCCCTTTTTTAACATTTACTTTTTGTTACTTATTTGAAATATTTTTCATTTACATCAATGTTAACTAGCAGCAATTTCCAGTGCAAATCACTATAGTGTACATTCTGAGCTGAGACTGCTAATTCTGTTTTCTATTTAAGTTTGTTTCCTCAACACCAAGCAGTTGCCTTAATAACATTCAGTTTGAAAAAAGCTTAAAAGCAAAATCTTAGCATACAGAATTAGCTCAGTAAAACAAAATGCCTGTGTACATTTCTTAGAAAAGTAAAACAAATCTTGATTAAGTGTAAATTAGTAAATGTAAAAGGACGATGAGAAATATGTCCCATTAAACTATAACTTAACTTACAGGCAGGCAGTACATGAATAAAACTGTAAAGAAATTCAATAGATGGTGCAGTGCTTCATGACTCCATAGTACTGTATCACACACTGTATTTTCTTATAAAGTCACTTATTGATTGCATGATGTGAGTATGTGTATTTGCACATGTATGGGAATTTGATTATCATAATCATTTCTCAAGCATTGCCAAAATAAGTGACTTACAATATTTATTGTGATCATTATTGACTATATATCATTACAGTATCTGTAAAAATTCTTATTTAAACTATAATACAACATTGCTTACTCAAAGAAAATCCATCCATCTACTTTGAGTCTATAGGCAATAACACTTAACAAACACAGAGGATTCACCACAAATGAGGAGCACAGTTTCAGTTTGACGTCAGATTTTCTTTTGGCTTCCGCTTCCAACATGATATTATTAAACAGCAGTGTTCCTTGGGTGCCTTGAGGACATCATGGATACGACAAAGTGTTATTTTCTTGACAAGATAATAGGTACCGTGTCTGAAGTTGTTTCCTGTAACTCAGACTCCTGGTCTGTCAGGCTGGTTTCATCTGTAGGAATAATCTTTACCTCATTCTCCCTAAAATGAACCTGTTTTTTTTGCCTTTTCTGCTGCTCCAAGTTATCTTCATCTGGATTTGAGAGGTGCCTTTTCTTTTCAGTTTGGTTAATTTTCAGTACACTCTGGATGTACTTTAAGGCTGCAGACTTTTGTTTTTTAGCAGCAAGGTTGAAACTATAGGTTTGTTCGGTGTCTCCGGCTGCAGTGACATCCATAGCAGTAGCTGAAGGATCAATATAACTCTCAGTTTCACTGCCATTTCCTTGTGTTTGTCTGATCTTCTTTTTCTTACTTAATATGAAGTAGGCTATGCCTGTGATTACAAGCATAGCTCCTAAGGAAAGAAAAAGCAACTGAGTTATGCACTGTGATGCATCAAGTATTTTCATGCAGTTATGAGGTAAAACAAGGATAACACGATTAAAAATGATTAAACATTTGAACTTTGAAAAATAACAAAGCATCTTTAACAAACTTTAGTTCTTTGGCCTAAACATAATATGCATGATGGATGGTAAATGATATTGAGAAACGAAGTATACAGCTCTTTTGTGCACCCAGTTCCAGAAAATGAAGAAAAGTACTGTAGCTAGAGTCAGAGATGGCTGTGTGGGTGCTAATGTGTCTTGAGGGGACTCATGTTAACTTTTACAACAGAGGAATTCAACACCAGGGTGTGCCTTATACATATAGTAAGCACTGACTTAGGTAGTGGTATCCAGGAAAGGAGTATTTTTTGGATGTCAGACTCCAAGGAGTCAGATTAAGGTGATTGACCCTGTTACTAATGCCCAGTACACCCAGGAGCCTTGAATAAGCTATTGCGGGTTAGAAATTACTATCGAAGTGACCATACTGTTTGATGGGGTTTCAATGGCTTCCTGCTGCACCTGTGCTGAAACTTTTTATTTGAGGTTCTGTTTTATTCTAAATAAAAACCCACATTAGATCAAGCTATCTAGTTATAGTTATAGCTATCTGTCTAGTTATAGTTATCTTTGTCGGGAGGGGACTAAATGCTGAGTTTCACTGATTATTTTTGGAGCATACTATTGTACTTCTATATTATTTTCAGCTCCTTGATTGAATTGTGTTTTGTTTTTATGTCCTGTTTTCTAAAAAATGAGTGTTTATATGTACTTTAGTAATCCAGTCATCCACTGAAAGCTTGTTCCAGAAATGCTGTGCATACTCTTATTCAGGTTAGAAAAAACAGGATAATGGGCTTGGAGAAACCAGATTAACACATGAAGATTCCTCAGTGAGTATCCCGATTATGTGGTCATGTAAACTCTTCAGTGGGTTTCAGTTAAGGAGTTTGTAGTCTGCATATATTCAGTGCACTGTGTTAGCCTGCGCATGTCCATTCATTGTTACTAAAATCTTTCAAAATGAACTCTGTTCGACCATTTTGTGCTTCACACGTGCATACAGCAGCCATGGGTAGAAAACACTGAAAACATCCACCAAGTCAAATGATGCATTATTCCTTCTCATGGTTGAGATAAACTGTCTCAGTATTTCAGAAATCAATAAATGAATGTTGAAGAGCTGAAAGTACAGTGCTAAGCACAGAAGTACAATCTCGGGTGACACAGGATCAGTTGAAGTGTGCTGTCAGCTTGGGATGATCCCATGCTGATTTGGTCTTAGTATTTATTTACGGTAGTAAGACTGATTTTCAAATGTTGTATTATTGTAGTGTGCCCCAGAGTAGCTGACTAGAAACGGACCAAGAGTAGGACTAAGTACATTTGCAGTGTCCTTCTTGAGGTTGGAGAAGGAGAATAAACTTGCAGAGTTACAAAATGAATTCTGCACATGTCAGACAGACTGTTACAGAGATGAAAGAGCACAAATATGCCATTAACTTCAAACCCTGAGGTTGTGGGGTCAAATCTCACCACTGACACTATGTGACCCTGAGCAAGTCACTTCACCCACCTGTGCTCCAATTAAAAAATGAAATGTAACCAATTGTATTTTAGAAGGTGTAAGTCATTTTGGATAAAGGTGTCAGCCAGACAAATAAATATAAATTAAAAATACCATAAAAACATATCTTATACTTATATTTGGACTGAGGTATAGTATCATACCAAACCAAATAAATTAACCATAGAAAAAGACAAGCAATGCATGGAAATATTTACATTGCATTTTACACTGTTTGGCAGCCAATTCTTAACATGTACATTCAAAGATGCTGCAAGTTTTTTCCATTCTGTATTCCTTTGGAGGTGCTGTGAAGGTATCTATGCAGGTGTCATCCAGATCTGCTATGAGCTCTCTCACAGTATGTATTATATAGAGGTTGTGCTCGTCTGTGAAGTTTGCACTTCGATGAGACATTTTTTATGAATATTGTCAAACCTCCAAGTATTTTATATACTTTGACAGGTATTGGATTAATTTGGTTGTTAGGGAAAACTTTGTGCATAATGAATGGCAAGTATCAACTCATCTGTATTATCTGTGTAATTGGAGAATGAGCTGCAGAGAGACAATTATGCTTCAGATATGGTTTTCTTAACGTGTAGCTCTTGTAATCATTACTTTACGTATAGGGATTTCAGGGCCTTTTCATGAACTTGAAGTGAATAACATTTACAATAACAAAAGATTAATGATTGCAATTATTTTTTTGGAAAGCTTGCATGAGGATATACTTTCTCCTTCTTCTATGTCTCTTTAAATTGAAAGAAATATGTAGTGACACATTGTTAATTGAGAGAGGGTGAGTCATTAATTTGATGAGCAAACTGAGGAGAAATGCAAGGCCAAAACTTGGCACTGATGTTGTTCTGCTATTCCCTGAGACAGCACTTAGACTTGAGGAGCATCTTCTCTTAGTACCCTACTACATAGTCTGGTCTTGAACCTCTGCATTATCTCAGGCACACTGAAACTGACCCAATGGCTCAATGCTTCTTTTCAGATTGAGGTTAATGTTGATGTTTAACTTATTTTTGCGCATTATGTTAATGACATTAGAGCATTTTGCCAAGGAAGAACTCCATAAGTGGATGTGTACATGTTCACAGGAGTTTTTAATAAACTAGGTCTCTGCCTTAACCACGATACTCATTTTATCCTGGCTTTGTGTGAGAATGTAAATGCATTCACTGATCCAGGAAAAGAATGATAAGAGTTGGAAAGGTATCTCCTTCCCAGGCAGGTAGAATTATAGCAAGTGCCATGTAAAGTGTATTTCAACATCTATGAATTTAAAGCAAACCTTGCCATTCACTTTCTCAGTAATACTGAAGCACAAGGTTATGGTGCTGTATTGCATGGCTCAACCATGCCTTCTCTGGTGATGAATTGTACAGGAGGAAAAGTTGTTCATCTAAAGGGTTGAACATCAAAAAATTTAGGTACATTTTTATTTTCAGCTAATGCCTAGGCAGAAAGTGTTAAAGAGGTCATTGTATTAAACCAGCTCGTTACTAAAGTCAAGGCAAGTCCAAAGTGATTGGCAACAAATAATTGTACACCTTGCAAACTCTCCCAGCAGCAGCGAACCTTTAATTTTCATTAATATTTTGCAAATAAGGTTGACAAGTCTGCTACTATAAAAAGAGATCATGAAAAACATCTTGTCAGTATTACTGCTATTTTTCATTTGTTCTTCATAGACAAGAGAGGAGAGGTTAATAGCATGTGCAGAGCATTGTCGCATTAACTTGGATTGGAACCCGAATGCAGCTGTGCAACGGGTGACACCTCAGGATCACACTGGAACATGTGAGATTTTTTTACAGTGGCTGGAGTGCCAATCCTGCCACCAACCCCCAAGTTTTCCCTGCAAGTTGGAGGACCTGTTCTTCTTCGCTGTCATAAAAATCATTTCAGTTTCACCCTTCAGTGACATCTTCTATCTGAAGTAAGAAATATAGGTTGCGCTACATATGTACAGACATAATGGAGCAGATTATACATGTTGCTTCTTGTCTTAAATTATATGTTGGGGTTCCATATAATTAAATTTGGGAATGATTTCTTCAAATCATATATAATAATAATAATAATAATAATAATAATAATAATAATAATAATATTTTAATAAAAGCAGTGTTGCTAGGTACTGTATATACTCCAGTTACCCAAAAAAACAAAATGGATTCAAAAAAGAATTGATAGATGAAAAAAAAAAATCACCACTGACCCTTTGAGTTGAAATTACTTTCCTTTAAAAAGCTTCCAGTGGTGACGGAGAAAATAAGTCTTCTGAATTTTTAGGTTTTCTCACTATGTCAGATTCTTTGTAAATAAGTCAACAATTGTTGTTTTTCTAAACAGTGCTAATGAGAGAGTTGGTAGCAAACTGAAGTTAAATAAGATTAGTGTGGGAGGTCTTTCTTTTGGGTAGGAGTCATGTGAGGTTAAATAGTTTGTCATTCTTATCCACGCAGATGTTTCTTATTGTGTATAAAATTTGATAAACAACTTTAAACAGAACAGCATGTTCTTGTCTAAACTTGTTCTTGTTAAGACTCTGTGGTTTATCATACATCTTACAGAAATTGTGAATTTGCCTTCTGTCCAAAGACAGCAAGAAGGGTGACATAGGTGACTTTTTCTATCTTGCTTTCCATTTGTGAAGTTTACATAGAATTTAAGGCTTATATCAAGCTTTTCCTGTAGAGTGTTATATCAGTCCATAATTGCAGGCACCAGACTGTGACTTCACAGTCATGCATTTCATAACAGCTTAGATGGATGCATTAATATTTGCTTTTTAAAATTAAATTAAACTGGACAAGGTGGAATGTCATCTCAGGCATGACTAATGTTCCACACATGTACTGCAATGGATAATACCCTGAAAGGTACTGTAGATTGCCCATTCTGTGGTTAAACTGAATCATTGGCAAACAGCACTAAAAGCACCTGGTATAAAAGCTCTTGAAGGACCGCCACGAGCTGTACATTTCCATTAAATGTTATCTGACATATATCTGCCCAGGTTTGAATTCTGTCCCTCTGTGTCCATGATGATTCTGATGATTCTATGGTATCTGCCAGCCCACAAAGTTTTGTGTCATCAGCAAACCAAAACAGCTTGTTAGTGCATTTTCACATTATTACTCTTTTTTATTTTTTAGTGATCCTTGGGAGACACTACTTTTAGTAACACCTAATTTTTAAAATGTTCCTTCCACCAAAACCCTTTGCATACTGTCTTTCAGGTAGTTTTGAAACCATCTCCAGCCTGCACTTTGTACTCTCACTTCTTTTATTTACATCACTACACTCTCTGGAGATATCTTATTGAAAGCTTTCTGAAAATTAAGAAAAAAAATATTTTTCTACATAAAACAGACAGAGGTCTAAAAATGAAAACGATTAGAATATATGAAAACCAAAATACAGGCCAAGATCAAAAACGGGAATCAGAAAGAACCTTTTGTTAGAGCCCAAAACACAATCAAAATACAAAGTCAAAAAAATGAGTGAAGGACCAGCAATTCAAAAGAAGATGTTTTTAGTTAGTCGCTAAGTAATGGGTTATATTCCTTCAAAATCCAATACCCCACAATTAATGGAATTGAACTTTATACTGTCACTTGCTTGACGTCACCAATAAGCATGCTCCAAAAATTGCATGGCAACTGTCCACACAATGTTCAACACCTTCGGTGGAAACAAAATGTCGCCACAGTAGAATCTAAATTTCAAGTTTGTTAGACAGCAATAAACACAAAAACTGACATCAGGTTCTTTGTACTTCGAAACCTCATTCTACATACGTAGCAGTTCTAAACGATTACTAGAACAAGCAGAGAAATTTATAAAAATCCAAGATTATAATAAGTATATATGAATCAATGAATTTTAGCATATTATATAAACATTATCTACTTTGTCTGAAACCAGCATTTACATGTTTACTAATACACCTGTTATTGACATGAATTGCTCAATCTTTCATTTTTGTACTTTTATTATTTTTTGAAAAGTAGATCGTTACAACAGCATTAAGCTCATTAAACCAAAAAATAATAAAATAATAATAATAATCTATTAGATGCAAAAGTTTACTTCAAAAATCAATTCAGTGCAAACAAAATAATAAAAAAAAAACAAAAAAAACAAAAACAAAGAAGCTTTAACCCTCATCCAAGGAAAAAAGAAAAAAACAGAAACACCTGAGTACAAACACCCTTCTTTGTATGTAATAGAATAATCAATATCATTACAGAATTATAAACGAGCTTGAGATGGTTATTCTAAGGTAATATTAATGACTTCTTGCCATATTTTAAAAAGACTTAGATATATTCTCTTAAGGAGAATCTGACTTTTTCTAATTTAAGATAATAGACTTACTCCCCAAGTTATACAGTTTGGGTGGAATCTTGTTTTTATTCTTTTTCCTTTGTATTTTTCTTGTTCCTTTTTTTATCTAAAGTAAATGGTTGCATCTATTATTATTATTATTTGTTTTTTTTGAGTAGTGTACTATTGTAATGCTCTGCCTTTTGAAAAAATGTTTTTCTATGCACTTTAATCCCATCTGGAAGTACACTAAGTACTGCAGTTAATGGATTAGGATTGATTGTGACCCCAAGGCTATCCAAGAAGTATGTAAAGATTTTTGTCGAAAATTATATCAATTTAGTGCATTCTCAAAATATCTGTCCTAGTAATGCTTTAGCTAGATAACAAGTTAGATCTTCCCCTGGGTTCATTTTAGACAATTTTAAATAAGCAATTTGTTATTGATGAAAGATTCTTAGTTGAATTATGAAATGCTTCCCTCATACAAAACTAGAATGTATTCTATAGATGGCAAAATTCTATTCCTTTTCAATCTATCTTTAATAATTGCTTCTAATATGCATGATACATATTACTGGCTTATAGTTACTCAGATTGGTCCTGATATCTTTTTTAATATAATGGGACAGTTTCTAACCTTCCAGCCCTTAGGAATTTAATGCAGCATTCTGTTTGAAGTGGGTGTCGGAATTTCCAAGTTCCTAGTTGGAATTTCTAACCGGAATGCCCTCTTAAGTTTTATTTCCAACTCGGAAACCCTGGACTGGTCTGTCAAGTCAGAGTTTGTCCAACTTTAGGTCATGATGTCAACCCAAAATGGGAATGTACATACCGAACATTAGTGTTTAATAATACTTCTGTCTATTTGTGTTTCATTAAATGAGTTGTACACACAGTACTGTCCAACATCTATCCCTGGACATGTTGCTACGATTTTTGGATATGCATTGTTATCAACTGCTATTTATTCCAATGAATCAAGCACAATATAGTTTTCCTTGACATGTCCTTATTCATTTTCCAAATTTTTTATTGAAATGTGGTCAACTCGGGTGTGACATCATTCACAACTCCCAACTTCCGAGGTAAATGGAATGCGGCATAGGCACTTTGAGACAAATGTGATACAGTAACGATAAAATTTTTGATTTTAACTTTCTTATTCCTAGTAGCAATTCACTGTCTTTAGTTTCCATATTGCTTAAAACCTCCTTAATAGTCTCTGTAGCTAATGGGACTTCTTCACAATTGAAAACCTTATAAATTGACAGCATGTGCTGTTTTCTTTTTTGAATAATTTATTTTCCCATTACTGTTCCTAATACACTTTGCATATACTTCTTTACTTCTAAAAATGTCTTTGCTTCAACTTTTGCATTTTTTGAATATTCTGCTCTGTCTCCTATTTTTTGTAATGTCCCTTTGAACTGTTCTCATGTATACGCATGCAAAATGGAACAAGTATGGTTTTGTGTGATAAGAGATGTAACTGTTGATGCTATTTCATTGTGTTCATTACCTGGAATAGTGGCATGCCACACAAGTACTGGATGGAGAAAACACACAATGGACATGAGCGTATAAGCTAAAAACTTTTGGAAACCACCCAGTCTTGCTGTTTTAGTCCACAAAACGGATAGAGTTGAATTTGATGTGCACCTGCAAAAAGATGAAAAAGAGAACATGTATGATAAAAAACACTAGGTAATAGTATAGTGAGTAGTCAATGAAAATGTTGAAATGGGTGTGTGGAGTTAAAAAAGGACAGATTAAGAAGAGAGACAATCAGAAATACAACAAAAGTGGGAGAGGTATCAAAGAAAGTACAGGATGGGAGGTTGAACTGGGTATGGACATGTGATGAGGGACAGCAATGAATATGTGGGCAAAAGAGTGATGGGAATAGAAGAGCAGAGGTAAAGAAAAGTGGGATGCTGAAGTAGAGGTCAATGAATAAAGTAAAAAAAAAAAGACATGAAGGAAATGGGTTTGACCAGGGAGGAGATACAGGACCAAGCTGTATGGAGAAGGTTGATCAGGCACATATACCCCTCGTAGAACTGGGAAAAGATGAAAACAAAAAAAGTAGTCAAAATTCCAGAAAGTAATATAGCTTGCACAAAGATGATATTTAGTATCCTGTACCAGTTTCACTTGAACTCCATTTTGATTATTCTTAACCGATTTTTTTAACTGCTTGTTGTTAAAAAATTAACAGACTAATTCCTGTAATGACATCTGCTGGGGAAAAAAGAAAAGTCTTTTCTTCTGTGTTGTGTAAGTGGTTCACAGATTCACAGTCTGGCACTGGTGTAATTACCAAATTAATTTATGGGCTGTAGAACTAGTTAATGTCTGCAAATAATACATAAACAAATGCATTTACACAGACAATACGCCCCTAAAAAGTAAAGGGTCAAAGCAAAAGCAAAATAGTGGCACTGAAAAAATGGTTATTTCAAAAGCAAGAATTCAAAACTTAAAATTTCTAGTTGTATTTATGGAGCTGGATATGCTCATCATAGTGTAAGCAGCATTGTAAAAACCCATCTTGTTTAGAAATTTATGTACTTATTTGTTATCTCAAAGTAAAATTACCCAGGCAGTCAAGTGCAAGTTTATAGTGAGCACAGAACACGAAAACATATTTACTGTTTTGTAAATCATCCTGTGAGAATGCTATAAAATCTTTCCATAAAATAAATCTGTCCTCCTGCTCCATTCTGTTTTGAAGCAACAGCCCCTCACAGGAAAAAGACTGTTAAAATTTCCTGTTTTCGATAAAACATTGGGACTATTATTAGTTTTTTGCTGTTTTAAAAAATATGCACTTGATGTTGGAGTTGTGAGGAGTCAGAGCTGAACACTGACTGCAGGACAGGTAGTACAAACCCACTCCCACAACCACCCAACACGCACACACACTCATACATATGCACACATAGACTCTCATGCACTTAAATGGGGTCAGTTTAGGGTCACCAAATAACCTAACTTGACCATCTGTGGAATGTTGGAGGAAAACTGGAATTCCTGGAAAAACCCATACGGAAATAGACAGATTTTGCAAACTCTGTCTGTGCAGTGACTTGGCCGGGGATTCCAATCCAGTTTCCTGGCATTGTGAGGCAGTATTACTAACTACTGTGCCACCATATTTCCAAAAACCCTGCAAATGCAATTAATAGCTGAGTAATTATGTGCACTTCAAGACACACTAATAGATGGTGTTAAAACTGCCACAATAAATTAAATAAAGCTGGACTGAACATCCAGAACTTTGACCTGACCTCCACCATAAAGTAGGTTTACTGCTGCTCTGTTTTTCCTTCATGAAGGCAAGATGAATTTATTTATCAGAATGGAACAACTGTTGACATTTACAGTGTGCCTCCCCAGAGTCTCGTGGACCCAACACTCCCTTAATTACCAAAGAAAAAAACTGGCATAGATTGTTTAGAAAAAAATTAAGATATTAAGATAATTTAAGAGTAGATGTGTTGTAAAAGGTAGTAAATGTTATCTTCCTTTTATTAGAACAAACTTACATGAACCATTGTTATTTTTAATTTTTATAAGTAGATCATGTTTAAGAAATCATTATCTGAGTGCACCTGCAGCTTAATCTTAAACCTGTACCGTTTCCTGTCTAATTCCTCTGAATACTTCACATTTAAGAATGGTTATAGCACATTAAGTTGCGTGTGATAAAATGATAAATTGCATCTTATACTTATAAAGTTTTCATGCTTTTTCATTTATTGGACAGCCGGATGTTACGCCATTTCTATTGGATATAAATCAACCATGCAGTCTACTACTATTATTGTTTATCCTAAAATCTCCAGTCTAAAAAAAATTAAATACACTGAACATATACAAGATGTGAACCTGCACATTAACTGAAAAAAATGGGAAAATGACAAACGTGAATAGACCTGTGGAGAAGTTAAGCAAGGTTGTGTTATGTAATCAATTTTCCACAATTTATTTTGCATTTGGACTAATCCAACATTCTAAATGTAAAAGGAAGTATGTAAAGCTTAAATAAGCTGTTTTGAAATACCAAGTGCCAAAACTAAACTTGTGTGTCATAAACAATAAAGCTCTTTTCTTTTTCGGCTTCATTTGGAAGGCAATCGTTTTATTTTTCAAGTTCAGGTTTACTGCCACAGGACACATAAAGCCTTGATATTATTAAAATTACCTGAGTAAATGCCAAGATATAATATAAAGCACTGCTAAAGACTGGGAACTTTTGTCTGTAAGAGTATTGCTTCCAAAAAGATTACCCTTGTCACACTCATGTTAGCCTGTTGTGCTCCCCTATGCTCTGCTCAAAAGCAACCTCTTAACGTGCCGGAAAAAATCTCATGGTACAGAGTGCGCGTAAAATTCAACAGCTGCAAAAAAACGTATTATAGGGATATAAGGTGAGCCATATGGGTTATTGAATAATGGGGCCATAAGGAAATCAAAAGGCAGTAGCCAGATACCCTATCAAATAATATACATTCTTAAATTCTTTACTGTTTATTAAGTAGAAGCAGAAGAAGTAGATTTAAAAATCCAAGAGTTAAAAAAAGCAAAAGAGGCTGGGGAAAAGTGAAAAAATATACTAAGCCAGAACTGCAGCCAAACAAAAACCCAGAATACAAGGTTATAAATTATAAAACTAAAATTAATAATTAAGTTATTGGCTTGTCATAGTGGCAAAAGCACCTCACAGTCTTCTCAGCTATTACTTCCCCATTGTTCTTGTGATGCGACAGCTGCACATTTAGTTAGTTTGCCTTGCAATATGGGCTTTGTAAGGAAGGCTAAGGGGTTGAGCCTAAGGCAAGACTTTATATCCACTTACACAACAACAGAACTGGGGAAAAATGGACTTGAATTAACATAAGCTGCAGATGAGGTGTGTGGTTGAACTGCTGTTCTTCTGTAGGTGCTGTTAAAACCAAGGTAATTTCCTAGCACATAGTGCCTGTTCTTTCTCATGTTCACTGTTGATGGAACTGAATATAAATATTATTGCTTACTATAAATGGGTTCCAATGGCCAGCACTCCTATTCACCCAATCAAGTCCACTGATGTTTGTAATTTTTTTCATGCCCTATACTAACCTGTGCTTTGTTGGTGACAGAGCATTCAACTTCATTGCACCCAGACTCTGTAATGGCCTCCCTAAAGTAATTAGATGAGCTGACTCTAATCATTCTTATAAAAAGCAAGCTAGAACAAATTTGGTCAGGAAGGCATTTGCCTCACACTGACATTATTACCCTTTTTCTCAATTAATCCCCTCTGCCCAGGTACTTATGATGATATGTAGTATCATAAATTATGTTACTTGTTTGTGGTTTCCAGGCATTTTGTATTTGTATTACTTCTTATTCTCATTTACAACTTTATATTTTTTGTATTTATCTTTTATTTAAGATTTAAGCACAGAGTTTGATACCATTGAGCACTCTATTTAATACCAAGGCTGGAAAATTACATTGGACTCACAGGCCCTTGCCTGGCTTAGATTTTATTTATCAAATCGATTCTGCCATGTACAGAAATGTGCTGACAGTACGCTGTCATTATACCCATTGTAAATATGGTGTCCCGCAGGGTTCAGTACTAGGACATTTACTGTTCTCACTTTACATGCTTCCATTGGGAACTATCATTAAAAAACATTACATAAATTTTCACTCATATGCAGAGGACAGTCAATTATAGTTTTCTTTTAGACCATGCTGTCCTCAATTATGTGTGTCAGAGAGTTAAAGGAGTTAATGGATGAGAACTACTTGTCTCGGAATACAGAAAAAATAGATGGTTTTTATTGGGGGGGGGGGGGGGAGATGATGCTAACTACTGCAACATTGTGTCACTTTTTAACTCACTATTATTGGAATCACTGTTAGTTTTACTGAACAAAACACTCAATTTAGACATTATCTTTGACACTAGTGTCATTTAAAAACACGTTACAAAACACATTTTTCCATTTTAAAAGTGTAGAGAAAAGAATTTTTTTTCCAAATGTGCAGGATGCTCAGAAATTAATTCATGCTTTTATTTCTAGTACAATTGGCTACTGCAATGCATTATTAACTCGCAGTTGAAATCATTCTTTATGCAGCTTTCAATAAATTCAAAATGCTACTGCTAGAATCATTATAAGAACTAGAAAGAGCAACCACATAACTCTAGTTTGCAGGTCCCTACTCTTCCCTTTTTAACATATAAAGCCTTAAATGGAAAAGGTGCTGCTTACTTATCTGAATTTATCATTACTTACAAACCAGAGCGCAGTAGAAGATCTCAAGATGTTAGCCTACTTAAGATTCTAAGGATTAATGAAATAGCAGTGGGAGGTTGAGCTTTTAGTTACAGTGCCCTGAAGCTGTGGCATGATTTGCATGCATATAAAAGAGATGCCCCATCAGTCTCAGCTTTTAAATCCAAGCAGATGACTCACTGCTTTAGTCTAGCATACCCTGACTTGAGCTGCTGATTAGCTGTGTATGCTACATCTCTGTTTGTTAGTCATTTGTATGAATCAAAAACATAATTAATACAATATTTATAAATAGTTACTACTCCACCTTTGTTCTGTTTCTCTTCTCAGTATCTTGATGTGCTACTTGGTACTACTACTCTACTTCCAAGCTACTCTCTTACCAATGGAGAAGTAATTTCAGATAAATGAGCATTCAGATTATTGAATTGAAAGATTCTCTCATCAGATTGGATGTCCAGTACTGACTCTACTACAGAATGCCCAGGACGAAGTAGGCAGCCAATTGGCCAAAGTCTCTCAGACTGTGACTGTGTCTGACTTTGTTTTTGACTTTCTCTTACAATTTTCATTTCTTCTCTTGTCAACTGGCCATAGTTCATCAATTAATTAATGGATAGATATTGTGGATTTCCATTTATCTTGATCAATTTCTATTTTGTTTTCTGTGTGTTTTAACAAACCTGCACCTTTAAATGTACTAATTCTGTATTTGGTAATTTGTTTAATCTATATTTGCGTTTATCCTGAGAATTTATCACAATGCTGTGCACATTCACTCAGTGAAGAGCACTATACAAACTAAGCTGTATTGGAATGGCTTTGTTGTTTAATGTTTGATATTAACTTGTATCCAATGTTATTTGATATTTTTCCTGTATTTTATTCCTATTGGACCCTTGTGAATATTTGAAACATGTTTTGTGTGAAATGTGCTATAAAAACAAAATGCACTATTATTTTTTATTACTAATATTATCAAAGAAAAAACTGAACCAAACACAAGGCAAAAATCAACTGTGAAAAACTTCCAGCAGCACTAGACATAAGGCAGTAGACAAGCCCATACAGAGTGTAGTCCTTTTCAGGACACACTTACCCACAATTACTTCTATTGGGCCAATCTTGGATCATTAACTAGCATTAAGACACATACTGTATCTTTGGAATGTGGGTGGAAAAGAAGAGAATCCCAATACAAACCAATGCAGACAATGGAAGAATGTGGTGCAGCAGCACAATCTACTGATTCATCTTCATGCTCTCTTGTAACATTTTTACCACTTCAAGAAAACTAGTATAATATTGTGAAATAAAGATTAGGATTAGGTTAGGTCATCCACCCATGACTAAAATTAGCAAAAAATAGTCTTTTATAGATTTCAAGGGAGACTCATCATGTATTCATCATGTATTGCTTAAAAGTACCCATTCTGATGACATGATGTAAAATGATTAAGTCTAAATATGTTGACTAAAATGTTTGGGCAAAGATCATTTAAACCCATCAGTATAATAATTCAAGAAAATCAAGAGCACCATTTGTCTGAAAACAGTGAGGAACTCCACATTTTTTCATTCCTGAGGTATAGAAAAGACATATTTTCCAATAAATAATGTGTTTGGTCCACACAAATTGGTTATTCATTATTATGGAAACAGCCAGAGCAAAAATGTACCAACATTTGTAGTCCATAAAGTTAAAGGAAAAGGACTTTACATCTTAAGAGTCAACTAATGACTCAAATTAAGTGTCACTGTAAAAGCAATAGCTTTAAGTACTGAAATGGAATTACTGTAAAAAACTAGAACAATGAAATGAAAACTAAAAGCAATAGGGTGCATACAATTTGGACTGTACACAGCCTCATAATAAACCTCAGTTCACTGATTTATAGGTAATAGAGAAACAATGATGGTCCTTCATTCAACAGATAAAGGTGTGACTGATGGCCTTGATGGGAGGTCTCAGACTGGCAGAGGAAGGATTCCTGTCTAATAAAGCAAAGATCTAAAACTGTTTAGTCAAAAAGAAAATTCACATATATATGGCTAGCTGTACATTTTACATTTTGCATTTCCCTCTCTGTTAAACTGCATATGCTTAATTTAATTACTTATCTTTAATTGATATGTTATTTTAGCTGCAGTAAACATTTCACAGTATGCCAGGTTGACCTTCTTTATTTTAGACAGGAAAGCTTCAGCTAAGATTATATTTCACTCATTGACTGACCTCTAGTGGCTCTTAAAAGAAATAATATTTTTTCCATTGTGTCTTATTTTGAGCTATAGTACAGTATATTCACAGTAGTATTGTCATGTGTACAGACTAAAGTGACATTCTTGCTTGAATGTTCATTTAGAGTTTGTACAGCATATAATCCTCCCTTTTATGACCTGTGGATTTCATTTCTGGACCATACAGGTTGGCTACCTATTCTGGCAGCAGCTACAAGGCAAGCCCCCAATTTGAATCAGTCCATTTCAGGGCATACTTTCACATGTCTTTGCCATTTTCCATAGTCAGAGTACAAGGAGAAACACCTACATAGACACAGGAAGAATATATAAACTCCATATATATTGTGCCTCAAACACAAGACTCTGGAGCCTCAAGGATTCACTGTCCAATACTACTGAACTCTCATACAGTATGTTATTGTTTATTTAATCCATCCATCCATTATCCAACCCGCTATATCCTAACCAAAGCCAAACCCAGCCAACACAGGGTGCAAGGCAGGAAACAAACCCCGGGCAGGGTGTCAGCCCACCGCAGGGTGCACACACACACTCACACACACCCACACACCAAGCACACACTAGGGACAATGTAGAATCACCAATACACCTAACCTGCATGTCTTTGTACTGTGGGAGGAAACCGGAGTACCTGGAGGAATCTCACGCAGACACTGGGAGAGCATGCAAACTCCATGCAGGGAGGACCCGGGAAGCGAACCCAGGTCTCCTTACTGCGAGGCAGCAGCGCTACCCACTGCGCCACCGTGCCGCCCTTGTTTATTTAAATTTAGCAAAATGTTTTGAAATAGAGCTGAGGCATTATACAGTATATAGTAAAAATAAGACTGGTTTTATAAGCAATACATTCATATACCACTAACTGCTAGCACAACAATGTAAACTATATAATGCCCTAACACTACATGATCCCAATGCCATGCACAAATAAAGGCCAAAGTTGAAAACTTATTACAATATTAGATTTGTTGTTTAACGTGTAATTTTTGTATTATGGAGGGATGATATGTTATTATGAAAATCATAAAAAACCACCTGACTGGAGCAGAAATCATCATACTTAACCTGGAGCTCACAGAGGACAAATGGCTGCAAAAGAGCTGCCATATTGGGTGTCAGAATGACTTTTTTTTCTGTGTTTCAGAATTGTATTTACATTATATATAATATTTCATGTATGTACTGTATTTGTTTCTCTCCTCCTTTTTCATTTTGTGTTTATGTTGTATCTTTTTAAAGTGCATTTGCTATTATTGTACAGTGTGCTGGGAAGTGCAATTAATAAGAACATATTGAACTGAAATGAATCAAACAAACACCCACCTACCTCCTACTCGGGTGTTTTTTTTATCCATTGTCCATATTTACTGTTTAGCTAACTAAAGGAAGCGTTTATACCCCAAGCAGTAGGTTGGATGAAAAGAATGGTGGTTATGTGTCATCCTGAAAATAGTGAGCCTTCCTGTTTTCTTCTGCCAGGTTCCGCACCACTGAACCCCAGAAGTACACTACAGGGCCAGAGTTCATTCTTCTCAATGCATTCTTAAAGAATTAGTTCACTTTACATAAAATTCCCTCTTCTTATTAGAGAGGACATCTGTCTAAAGTGTACTTTCTAGCTGGTAGGAGAATGTGACGCACAGCTGTGCCCTTTATAGTTTCATCTATGACCCATATACAGAGGATCTCTGTAATTTCAAAATTATTTCAAATTTTGGAAGTGTGTCAAATATCTAACCATGCAATATTAGCTAACTTTAAATCCTGTATTTGCTTTTCAAAATTATCAATTAAGTGTGGTCGATTGAGGTAATGACGGGTCAAAAACCATGATTATTGTTGGGGTGCCAACCGGCTTTCCCTGTTTACTTATAATTGTCAAATAAAACAGTACTCAATGGCACAAATACAAAAGTAAATGTTGCTTTCTGGCGTTCTAACAAGTAAACAGCTGCCTAGCAAGACTTCTTTATAAGTGGCCCATCTCTTCTTCTCATTAGTCAATGGTTCTGAGACCTGAAGGGGCAAAGTCAGTTGCCCTCACTGGGTGGTTTCTCTGTATTGTGGAGGCAAAGAAAGATGACACAGTTAGCGGAAGTGCCCCCTCTCAGCCCGTGGTGGTTTAACCTGGATGGTGACCCACTGATGTGCATGCATGACACTAGTCATAGTCATTTCCAGTGGCATTTGTTTGGCATGAAAATTCAGGTCAGGCTATTCCACAGTTTTCCTTTATGTATCCTGACATCTCTAATGTTAACGTTAACTTTCCTAACTAATAATAGTTGTCCTACTTTTGCTAATGACTAATGAGCCATGGATGTTTATGCCACAAAAACAAATCTGTCTAGACTGGTATCAGATTATTGTAATATCTTCTGAGATTTCCATCATCTAACAAAATACAGCAATGTAGATTTAAACGTAACATAAAATGAGAGCCTCACAACCACCTGCTGCCCAGGAAAATATATTGGCTATGAAATGCCTAAATTGAAATGGTAGTATCACACGTTTAGAAATGAATGAAGTTGAATGTAAAAGGACAAATCACAATAATGTGGACAAAACATGTAGAATACACACACTGCATGACTCAATGAAAGACTCTGGGGCTGTCTGGTGGAATCGCTAACTACCTCGCAACCAGGTCTTTGCAGTACTGTACAGTGTAAGGCTAATGACCAATTGAAAAAAATATTTTCTACATACAGTACCTGTTTATTTTATTTCCTGCACCAGGACTTGTTTAAACCAGGGGAATTATACTATTGGCTTCTTCTTCATGAAGACGATTGAGCAACATGTACGCACTTTGAGCATGGGAAAGGTGCTATATAACTAACATGTATTGTTATTATTATTATTATTATTATTATTATTATTATTATTATCATGTAAGGCTTTCTTGGTATTTTTTTTAATTAAGCAGTCAAGCATTCTTCTTCGGCCCCATTCTGATCAGTGTAACGTCTTGTGCTCAATGTATGCCTAATATTGATCAGCTTTCCTTTTTTAAGATTATTGTGGCTACCTTTAAGGGAAGATATACAGTAGTACTGCATTTTTCATACCTCTTCACTGACTTGCCCTGCTTTGCCTTGCGATTTAAAAAAGGCAGGCCTCATTTTAAGGGCTCTAACCTACAAGATCCATTGCAAAGTTCAGGTTGTACCTGTTGTCACACTCTCAAAGTAAGTGTGATGGGGAAAAATTTGAATATAACACAGTGAGTAACACCTTGTGCCTTTGTTTTCCTAGAATGGAGGAAGAAAAGACTCCAGACACATGAAGCAAATTCTGCTCCTTTTATCAGAAGTCTCTCCCCTCCCTGTCTGTCCCTTATATAAGAATGTAGATGGCTGGAAGCTGACACTCATTTTGGACCCTGCGTACAATGTGACAAGTTCTGTAATGGAGACAGCCTTAATTTGCAGATGAATGCTCTTGGTGAAATAGCCTAGAACCTACAGTCCTGATTTCTTTGGATCTGTTAGTTAAATGGGGTTTACCACACGTGGTACCCCAACACTTTGACAGTGTCCGCATTTTGTTTTCACAGTGTGCACACACACAACCAAGGGGAAAGTGAGAACACTGCAGGCCAATAGAGATAGCCCCTTAAGCCAGAAACAGTATTGCAATGTCTTGCACTAAGACAAATTCACATATTACAAAAACAATATTTTTCTAGAAAAGTAAATACAATTGGAATATGATGGAAATTAAAAAAATGGTTAAGTGGATAATGGAGAAGGTTGTTATAGACATTTCATCAATAACTTAAATTACTGAACGAAGTGTATTACTTATTTTGCACAACATCTTGTAACTAACAATTGACTTACTTTAAGATTAATGATGTTAGTCCCTATGCAGTTGGCAGTAGAAGTGCCCCTAAAAGTAAAATGTTTTTCTGATGACAATATCCTAAAGCAGTGCCTCACAGACTCGGTCCTGGGGACCCCCTCGGTTGCAAGTTTTTGTTCCAGCCAGCTTCACAATCAGTAATAATAATTGATCTCACTTAATTAGCTGTTATTTTTTGTCTTCTCTTATTCTTCATTCAGTAAAGCATGACAGTAAGGTTTTTACATTTACAGTAATCCCTCCTCCATCACGGGGGTTGCGTTCCAGAGCCACCCGCGAAATAAGAAAATCCGCGAAGTAGAAACCATATGTTTATATGGTTATTTTTATATTGTCATGCTTGGGTCACAGATTTGCGCAGAAACACAGGAGGTTGTAGAGAGACAGGAACGTTATTCAAACACTGCAAACAAACATTTGTCTCTGTTTCAAAAGTTTAAACTGTGCTCCATGACAAAACAGAGATCACAGTTCCCTCTCACAATTAAAAGAATGCAAACATATTTTCCTCTTCAATGGAGTGCGCGTCAGGAGCAGAGTCTGTCAGAAAGACAGAGGAAAGCAAACAAATCAATAGGGTTGTTTGCTTTTAAGTATGCGAAGCACCGCGGCACAAAGCTGTTGAAGGCGGCAGCTCACACCCCCTCTGTCAGGAGCAGACAAAGAGAGAGAGAGAGAGAGACAGAGTTTGTTTTTCAAGCAAAAATCAATACATGCCCTTCGAGCTTTTAAGTATGCGAAGCACCGTGCATGTCGTTTCAGGAAGCAGCTGCACAAAAGATAGAAACGTGAAGATAATCTTTCAGCATTTTTAGACGAGCGTCCGTATCGTCTAGGTGTGCGAACAGCCCCCCTGCTCAATCCCCCTACGTCAGGATCAGAGAAAGTCCGCGCAAGAGAAAGAGAAAAGTAAGCTGGGTAGCTTCTCATCCATCTGCCAATAGCGTCCCTTGTATGAAATCAACTGGGCAAACCAACTGAGGAAGCATGTACCAGAAATTAAAAGACCCATTGTCCGCAGAAACCCGCGAAGCAGCAAAAAATCCGCGATATATATTTAAATATGCTTACATATAAAATCCGCGATGGAGTGAAGCTGCGAAAGGCGAAGCGCGATATAGCGAGGGATTACTGTATAAGACATTTAGAAATATGTTTTTTTCTAAAGCTATAAATGTTTAACTCTTTTGTTGTTTTCCTATTATTTTTCCCTGTATCTATGTAGTTTGCTCCCTTCGTTTAACCCTAATAGTGACAATTAGATAGATAGATAGATAGATAGATAGATAGATAGATAGATAGATAGATAGATAGATAGATAGATAGATAGATAGATAGATAGATAGATAGATAGATAGATAGATAGATAGATACTTTATTAATCCCAATGGAAATTCACATTCTCCAGCAGCAGCATACTGATACAATAAATAATATTAAATTAAAGAATGATAATAATGCAGGTGAAAAACAGACAATAACTTTGTATAATTTACCCCCCCCCCCCCCCCCCCCGGTCGCTGAAGCTGCTCCTCTGTTTAGAGATGATCCTGTTTAGTGGATGCAGTGGATTCTCCATAATTGATAGGAGCCTGCTGAGCGCCCTTCGCTCTGCCACAGATGTTAAACTGTCCAGCTCCATGCCAACAATAGAGCCTGCCTTCCTCACCAGTTTGTCCAGGCGTGAGGCGTTTTTCCTCTTAATGCTGCCTCCCCAGCACACCACCGCGTAGAAGAGGGCGCTCACCACAACTGTCTGATAGAACATCTGCAGCATCTTATTGCAGATGTTGAAGGACGGCAGCCTTCTAAGGTAGTATAACCGGCTCTGTCCTTTCTTGCACAGCGCATCAGTATTGGCAGTCCAGTCTAATTTATCATCCAGCTGCACTCCCAGATATTTATAGGTCTGCACCATCTGCACACAGTCACCTTTGATGATCACAGGGTCTATGAGGGGTCTGGGCCTCCTAAAATCCACCACCAGCTCCTTGGTTTTGCTGGTGTTCAGTTGTAGGTGGTTTGAGTCGCACCATTTAACAAAGTCATTGATTAGGTCCCTATACTCCTCCTCCAGCCCATTCCTGATGCAGCCCACGATAGCAGTGTCATCAGCGAACTTTTGCACATGGCAGGACTCCGAGTTGTATTGGAAGTCCGATGTATATAGGCTGAACAGGACCGGAGAAAGTACAGTCCCTTGTGGCGCTCCTGTGTTGCTGACCACAATGTCAGACGTGCAGTTCCCAAGACGCACATACTGAGGTCTGTCTTTAAGATAGTCCACGATCCATGCCACTAGGTATTAATCTAATCCCATCTCTGTCAGCTTGTCCCTAAGGAGCAGAGGTTGGATTGTGTTGAAGGCGCTAGAGAAGTCTAGAAACATAATTCTTACAGCACCACTGCCTCTGTCCAAGTGAGAGAGGGATCGGTGTAGCATATAGATGATGGCATCCTCCACTCCCACCTTCTCCTGATATGCAAACTGCAGAGGGTCGAGGGCGTGTTGAACCTGTGGCCTAAGGTGGTGAAGCAGCAGCCTCTCCATGGTCTTCATCACATGTGATGTCAGAGCAACAGGCCCAAAGTCATTCAGCTCACTAGGACGTGATACCTTTGGGACTGGGGTGATACAAGATGTTTTCCAAAGCCTCGGGACTCTCCCCTGTTCCAGGC
The DNA here is from genome assembly GCF_900747795.2 of Erpetoichthys calabaricus. Lineage (NCBI taxonomy): Eukaryota > Metazoa > Chordata > Cladistia > Polypteriformes > Polypteridae > Erpetoichthys > Erpetoichthys calabaricus. The sequence goes on from NC_041395.2 coordinate 279,061,734, forward strand.
TCAGGTTGAAGATGCGCTGTAGAGGACCCCCCAGCTCCGATGCACAGACCTTCAGCAGTCGTGGCGATACTCCATCTGGACCCGCTGCTTTACTGGCACGAAGTCTCCTCAGCTCTCTGCTCACTTGCGCTGTTGTAATTATGGGTGGGGATGTCTCTCCTATGCTGGTATCAGCAGAAGGATGTGTGGAGGGTGCAGTACTTCAAGGTGAGAGTGAGAGTGGGTTAGGGTGGTCAAACCTGTTAAAGAAGTTGTTCATTTGGTTTGCTCTCTTCACGTCTCTCTCGATGGTGGTACCCCGCTTTGAGCTGCAGCCAGTGATGATCTTCATCCCATCCCACACTTCCTTTATGCTGTTATTCTGCAACTTATGCTCCAGCTTTCTCCTGTACTGCTCCTTCGCCGCCCTGAGCTGGACTCGGAGTTCCTTCTGCACGCGCTTGAGCTCATGCTGATCCCCGTCTTTAAAAGCCCTTTTCTTCTGGTTCAAAAGGCCCTTGATGTCACTTGTAATCCATGGCTTGTTGTTAGCATAGCAGCGTACAGTTCTTACTGGAACTACAATGTCCATACAGAAGTTGATGTAGTCAGTAGTGCAGTCAACAACTTCCTCAAAGTTCTCACTATGTGATCCCTGCAGGATATCCCAGTCTGTAGTTCCAAAGCATTCTCTCAGAGTATTCTCAGCCTCCGGGGTCCACTTCCTGAATGATCGTGTGGTTACAGGTAGGACTCTCACTTTTGGTTTATAGTGAGGCTGAAGCAGAACCAGGTTATGATCTGCTTTCCCAAGCGCAGGCAGCGGGGTGGCGCTGTATGCGTCTTTAACGTTTGCATACAGTAAATCAATAGTCTTATTTCCCCGGGTGTTACAGTCCACATACTGGGAGAAGGCAGGTAATGTTTTGTCCAGCGTCACATGGTTAAAGTCTCCAGCGATTAGCACAAGCGCCTCTGGGTGCTGCGTTTGTAATTTAGCAACAGCAGAATGGATGATGTCACTCGCTGACTCCACGTCCGCCCGAGGTGGAATGTATACAATAACAACAATGATGTGTCCAAACTCTCTGGGCAAGTAATAGGGACGTAAACTTACGGCCAACAGTTCGATGTCCCTGCAGCAAGTGGAGATTTTGACGTTAACATGTCCAGAGTTACACCACCGTGTATTAACATAGAGAGCGAGTCCTCCTCCTTTGTGCTTCCCACAGGTACTTGCAACTCTGTCCGCTCTAACTGTGCTAAACCTGGGTAGTTCCACATTAGCGTCTGGGATGGTGTTAGTTAGCCACATTTCACAAAAACACAACAAACTGAATTCTTTGTAGGTTCTGACATTTTTCACCAGCGCAGCCAGTTCGTCGATCTTATTTGAGATTGAGTTCACATTCCCCAGAATCACAGAAGGCACCGAAGGCTTAAAACACCACTTTCTCGCAAGCCGCTTCATTTTTAGCTCAGTGCCCGCTCTGCTGCCACGATACCGCCTTCTTACCTCGTCGAGTAAATAGGGAACCACACTGATACTGGCATTTGTTCTCAGCGCTCGAAGTTGAGTACTTGAATAGGCGAGTCTCGGCGTGTAAAACTCCATGCCCATGTTGTAAAAGTAAGTGTGTCCAGTGAACAAATCCACATAAAATAAAGTGATAGGAGTGATCAATAAATAAAAATAGAAAAATAAAAGTAGAAAAGTACACATACAGTCATACACGGAGCTGCTGAAAAGGCTGCCACTCTCGGCGGCGCCGGATGTATATATTAACAACAAGCAGAGCAGACACCCTGCAACTACTGCACTAATTAGTAAATAATGAATTAAATAATCAGAACAACTGGAAAAGCAGAATAAAAATCAGGATGAAAACACTGTTAAGAAGTATTAAAAATATATCCCCCATATAACTGCTTAGTACTCTTTAGTAAAAACTTAATTTTAATTTCTACATTTACCCTAAACACAGAAACTGGGAAATAATGACTCACTTAATTAGGCTAGGAGTCCAATGAAAAATGGAGGTTGGTTGGAATAAAAACCTGCAACCACAGGGAGTCCCCAAGACTTAGTTTGGGAACCACTGTCCTAAAGCATATTAAAGTCTATCTCTGTTAAAGATTTGCCCTGATAAAGGAATAGGTCTTACTGCTATCTATGACCTTGGTGTACAGCAGAGCAAATGTCCAGGAAACACATACTGTATATGAACTGACTGTCCCCATAATCCCTCAAACAGGTCATCTTGACAAGCAGATCTCCCATTAACTTCTTCCTGGAGTCCAAAGATTTCATGCCAGATACTAAGGAATGTTTTTTTCTCAACAGCTTGGTCACAATAAAAAGGGAATCTGGTGTTTTAATTTATAAGAGGAACTATTTTATAATCTGCCTTTCTTTCTGAATTGAGTAAATGTGGGGTTTCATGGTTCAATGCATTTTAATTCTCTTTCAAATGTTACATTGATTTTGTTTAATATTTTGTAATGCGAGACCTTTAAAGAATTATGTGTCTGATTGCGTGGTTATAAATATTTTATTTTAATACATATATTTTAAACAATAAAAAAGGGAAAAAAGTACCTTCCCAGGACACCCCATTTTCTCAGACCACGTACCAATGGGATTATGTCTTTCGTTGATACGAACTGGACAATTATATTCTTCTGTTGGGGGGGTTTTAATGTATTGAGCTTCAAAACCAGTTTTAGAATGCTGGACTTGCTTGTCAAAGATAAAAAATGTAATTATTTTTCTAACAAATTACCATAACACTTCCCATTTTAAGGGTCATGTCACATTATGTGACTTTTCCATAGTCTTAGTGAGTTGTAAAACAGTTGACAGAACAGACAGTGGCTCACTCCAACTTGTCTGTGACTCACTCTGATAAATTGTAAAGGTTTGATTTTGTCTTTAGTTGTAGGGAGTTGTTCAGAAGAACAATGCTGCAATGAGAAATAAGTAATGTTGATATTTTAGACCTCAAAAACAGAAGAGAGGCTTCTCTGTCTGATGTCTTGTGTTTCACATATCATGACAATAAGAAAAGAAGAAATAAAAGGACAGAGATTGCAGCTGAACTCACTATACCTGTTAACATTTCCTACAGCACAGGCTCCACTAGGTAGCGTGTTATTGTCTGTCAGAAAAAGAAACCGAGCAAGACTGTGCTGGAAAGGTGACACACAATCACTAAATGTGACATGTCCAGCGATTTTGTGTAAATTGACATGGTCCGATGACAAGATGGGCAACTGCAGTCGACAAGTCTGACATATCCTACGACTAGAGGTCATGTAATGTGACATCAGCTTTATTAATATATATATATATATGAAAATAAGTCCTGCCCCATGCAAGATTTCATGCTCAATGAAGTGACTATACCTGTTTATCCCTGGGCATAGATACTTCTGCCATTTTTCAATCAATTGGAGAAATGAAAATAGTTGTAGAGGAAAACAAGCACAGATATTAGGAGAACATGCAGCTCATGTAGAGGACTCTATCTCTGTGTCTAGGTTTAGTGAGAAAGTCACTGAGCCACCATGCTGTCTTTTTCCAACATTTAATGGTGCATAAGATATTTTTTCCAACTTCTTGTACTATTGTATTTTAACTTTAGTGATATATTGCTATTGAGGAGCAAAAATTTGTCAACTATATGCTGAATGTTTTAATGAGCAGCAAATTGTGCAAATACAGCATGATTACAAGATGCTATTTATTCTCAAGAGACTGGAGTGGTGAGGTCTTTTACTGACTGGCTACATCCTATACACCTTAGTAAAAGAGTATTTTAATTGCCGAAACATCTGCAAAATTTGCTGGGTATATATAAAGAAATAATCCTACTGGGATTATGATTTGGCCCTGTATTAAATTTGAATCAGTCATCTGAATCAGAAGTGACTTGTGCTTCCTCCAGCAATATGAAACATGCCAAAGTGAAGATAATTACACTTTCCAATCCATGCCACTTTTTTCTCCGAGGCTGGGAGGTCATAGTAGAGGGTGTGCTATAAATTAATACAAATCTTTCTTTCAGAGGTACTTGTAGCTATTGTGATATAGAGTTTAATGAGAAATCTGCTCTTCTTTGTTTGTGTGGCCAGACTACTAATTGACAAAAAGTCTCTACTATTCAGATAAAACTTAAAAATACAAGTCAATAAATTCACAAAGAAAACTCAAATTAATAATTATTTCTACAATTACAAAAAAAGTTCAAAAATTGAAAAAACAATTAAATATATATGTTATGAATAATGCGTTACCTGGTATTTAAATTGTTAGATTATATGGACTAATTTATCAAAAGAATGAAAAGTGCGATGCTTACATTATTGAAACTGAATCCATTAAGGCATTATTCTCGACCTTACGTGGAAGAATGAAAAAAATCATACAGGCTGCTGGGCACTTACAGTGAGGTGCACTAAGTAAAAGATGGAAGATGGAAGATGGAAAAATATTACATTGCCCACAGGCATGACTAGTAGCTCATTCAAGAATGCCTTGGTATCTTATAAGTGAAGCATGAAACAGAGCATGTCCAAAAGATAAAACCATTGACAAGAAATAATCTAAACAAAGGCCATTTCAGCAGACTACAGTTAGGCCATTGTATATAACCATTACAAATCCAAACATAAAAGTCTCTTACTGTCCTCTTTCAAAAACTCAAGTGCTTGTCCTTGTTTTATCATCATAGCAGTGCCAGTAAAAGACTTTAATAGGCACATTGTTTCTTATCTGTTATAAACACATGCTAGAAGTATAAATGAGAAAAAGAACTTTAAATGGAAGATGAAATGCTAAAAAACAAGAATTACCGTCCTGGTCATAAATAAATTGAATCCATTGAAGTATTTTGTACATTCCAAATTTTATTCACAACGTTGGAACTTTGCTCTTGGATGGTCTTTTTCCTTCTTTATTTTTTCCCTTTTTTATTAGATAATTAGGCTTCTTTAAGTTGGTTACTCTGCAGTTTAGATTAGAGACAATTAGGTCTTTGTCTGTAATGATTGATTCTGAGCTGCTGCTGCTAGTCAGAGTGCAATCCCTAAGGGCAAATAAAACAGAGAATTTTCTGTTTATGAAGGCATTATCTTGTGTCCTCTTACATCTTGATTAAATCTTGCCTGAAGAAGGGGCCTGAGTTGCCTTGAAAACTTGCATATTGCAGTCTTTCTGGTTAGCCAATAAAACTTATCATTTGCTTGACTTCTCACTACATTCATAATGGTTAACACGGTGCAACACCCTAGTACTTGTGTCCTCTTTAAACTGACAGGTTTCTTGGTTATGTAAGGTTTAATAATTCTTTGCATTTATATAGCGCTTTTCTCACTACTCAAAGCGCTTAGCAATTGCAGGTAAAGGGCCTTGCTCAAGGGCCCAACAGAGCAGTGTCCCTTTTGGCATTTTACGAGATTCAAACCGGCAACCTTCTGATTGCCAGTGCAGATCCCTAGCCTCAGAGCCACCACTCCGCCTATCTGTCCTTCTGGCCTTGTTCTTTGGTTTGTTGATCAGTTCTAATAAAAGTGCATAGATTGCTTAAATGATTCCAAAAAATAACTCTTACAATTTGAAAATTTCTCGTTATAACCATTATCCTACATACTTTAATCAAGTTTAATATGATGTGTCATTTTCTTTCCATAGTTAAGCTGTTTAGAAATTTCACTTTCACGAATCTATGCATTTTAATAGAATTTAATTAATTCTTTTATGGGTGCCCCACGATCACAATTTTATTTTTAGTCACATAGGACCAACAAAATCTTTTTTAAAATTTTTGGTGCATTTTTGAATAAAATTGTGTCACTTGAAAATCTTTTTATATATATCTATTTGCAATAAAGACATGTTCTAATACTTCGCAGTACTCCTCCCATGTTGCCACATTCTGATCAAATGCAGAAAGTGAGCCTATTGCCCCACCTGTTACTATCTCCATTTTTATTTTTTTAATTTTTTTTATTTTTTTATTTTATATCCCCACAATCTAGGAAAATAGCTAGAGTTCCCCTGTTGAAATATAATATATAATTAGTACTTCTCTTGATACCATAGTGCATTACTTTACTACTTATGTATACTTTAGTACTGCAAAGCACTTGGTTGCTCTTCTCTTCATGACTTCTACTTTTTTGTAACTTGGTCACCAGAATTGTATTTGTGGTCTAAAGCCCATTATACTGTATAGTCCAAGCATAATGTCCCTTGATTTACTGTATTTTCAACACTATTTACAATATAATCTAATTTACTTTCATTACCTTTTTGAATTACTTCTGCCTAGACAATGATAATGCTATGCCAACACATACTCATAAATCCTTGTCAGAGGTGGCTGCATGTAGGTCAGCATTGCCCATCTAGCATTTACAATTAATGTTCCTTATGCCTAAATTTAATATTTTGTACTTTTATACATTAAATTGTATTTTACTAGTGTTGGCCTAATTTTGAAAGTTGCCTCAGTTTTTTGAAATATACCTGATTGCACATTTCCTTTTAATAATAATAATAATAATAATAGTAATAATAATTCTTTACATTTATATAGCACTTTTCTCACTACTCAAAGCGATTTTTCATAGTGAGTGGAGAGCTGGTACAACCACCACTAATGTGCAGCAGCTACATGGGTGATGCGACGTCAGCCATTTTTGTGCCAGTAAGCTCACCACTCATTAGGTGTTAGGTGGTGAAGGGGATGACTAGGGGGCCAGAATGACTAGGCCATAGAGGGCATTTCAGCCTGAACTTTGGCAAATACCCTGCTCTTTACGAAGGATGTCCAGGGATCTTTTATGACCACAGAGAGTCAGGACCTCGGTTTGACGTCTCATCCAAAGGACAACACCATTTTTACAGCAGAGTGTCCTCATCACTACACTGGGGCATTGGGATCCACATTCAGACCTCAGGGTAAATGTCCTCTACTGGCCTCACAAACACTTCTTCCAGCAGCAACCCAAGCTTTTCATGGTTGATCTCCTATCCAAGTTCTGGCCGGGCTTGAACATGCTTAGCTTCAGGTGGATCACCTGCTCTGAAGTGCATATGAAATTTATTTGAGTTAAATTACAATTGAAACAATATCCATCCATCCATCCATTTTCCAACCCGCTGAATCCGAACACAGGGTCACGGGGGTCTGCTGGAGCCAATCCCAGCCAACACAGGGCACAAGGCAGGAACCAATCCTGGGCAGGGTGCCAACCCACCGCAGGACACACACAAACACGCCCACACACCAAGCACACACTAGGGCCAATTTAGAATCGCCAATCCACCTAACTTGCATGTCTTTGGACTGTGGGAGGAAACCGGAGCGCCCGGAGGAAACCCACGCAGACACGAGGAGAACATGCAAACTCCACGCAGGGAGGACCCGGGAAGTGAACCCAGGTCCCCAGGTCTCCCAACTGCGAGGCAGCAGCGCTACCCACTGCGCCACCGTGCCGCCTGAAACAATATCAGTGCCACTTTTGGGCAAGGAAGTTTCAAGGAAAGTTACTTATATTCGCTAATCATGACACTGGAGAGTGGCGACATGTTTCATGTTGATTAGTACATGCAAGTAGGAACTTCGCTAGAAATCTGTTATCAAGGGGAATTGAGTGTGTGTCATGACATGCCTGTTATAGTCATTATTACAGAGTTTTTCAACCACGTCATGGAAGAAATTAGAACTGAGGCAATAGTATTTATTTAAATGACTACATATGTGTAATAGTGTACAGCACTCTGCACTCTTCACAGTGTGCTATATAAAAATGAAATTAAATGAAATGTTAATTATTTTAACAATACTAAAATGCCATTTTTATCTATGTTATGCTACAACTTTGATATCAGTTCGCTAATCTCGGTCTGTCTGATACTTTCTTATCCATACTTTTTTTCTCTCAGGACCATGTTTTTTCTGTCCCCTTTCCTGAGCTCTCTTTCTTAATTCATGGTCTGGTTTAGGCAATCATATGAGGAGTTTCTTAGAGTCTCAAGGACCTGGAACTTCCAATAGTGGTTTGTGCCCAGAAATGGAATAAGACGATGAGTATCTGGGCTTGCAGGGTCCAGTGCCTGGCATCATAACATATACTGTATGTACATACATATATATATAACGTCCAGTTAAGAGCACTGCAAGCTTTCCATCAAAGCCTCCTCCAATCTGAAGACAGTCACTACGAACCTTCACTCTAATCTAAGCCATTCTACTCCTGCGTTTTTGAGATAGAAACTTGAGAGACATTCATGTTTGACTATAGCAATGCCCCTCTTGTTTATGGAAGGTATGTGAAGACAGGCTGCAAACAGACATGTTTACTTTGACAACACCTTTAGGGCACCTCCTGACAAATTAGCAAATTAAAGCAAATGGAGAGGAACTGGTTGTTCTGAGCATTATGAAACCCTTCTGGGTCCTTCCAACATTCAGCATGCGATTATCCAAACTTCATACGAGTAGCTTAAAATGCCACCACAGTGTAATTGGAATACATGTGTACTTTGTTGTTTAAAGCTAAATACTTTGGCTAGTGCACCATTGTAATATCTCTTTTACTGCTGCATTTTGGGCATTTACATTTCTATATGGTAACTTATGGTGACCAATGCATACACAGTGCTGCAAGCAGGCACAGCTGAGATTTAATATTTTTATTCAAAGACTAAAGTGATAAAGGGGTTTAAAAATACTGGAATGAAGTTTTATCTGATTAAAGCAGAAATCAAAATTATTTTCTTTCTGAAATAATAAAGTTCTTCATTTTATTTCCCAAATTATTGGGAAATACTCATTTATTTGCAGTTTCTAAAATTATACTGTATACACTTTCAACCTTAATCATACCATTCCCTAATCATAATACCTTCCAAAAAGATAGCTTTTTTGCTTGCCCACTATATTAGTCGACTATGGAACATGGATACACCAGAATTCATTTGTGCTTCATTAAAATTGGTACTTTGGAGGGTAGGAGGGGGCTCTATGCAACATAGCTGTGTTACTTTACTGAAAAATTACACTAAAAATTTCCCACATTTTCAGGTAAGAAAACACATGAAGGTATTATTATGCCAAAAGAAAGCAAGGGCTAGTGCAAAAGTTATTAAAAATCAAAATGAGAAAGATAAAATTTAGGACCTGTACAATAGATATCAGAAATAATGTTAAGCTTATTACATGAAGGGTAAAAAATCCTAGTGAAAGATCTCAAAACAAAAGGAATATATTTTAGGGAAACTATAAGGAGAATCGTTAAGCAGAAGTTTTTGCACAGCACGTCATTTGTTACTGTTTATCTAAGACTTGGATGCAAGTAACTACGTGACACCATCCTAAATAGCCAGGGAGCGATTACATCACTAGGCATGTGGCTTGCTAGTCTTGTGACTGGTAACCAGTCTAGCAATAATAAATAACATGTCCACAACTGTGAAAAAATACCACAAAAGTGGAGTAAAAAAGTGTACAATTACACCAAAAAACAATATTACTATCATTATCTATTAAGTTCAAAAAAAACTTCTACTAAAACAAAAATGATAATTATAACAGGTATGATTTACTTTAAATTGCCTACCCCAAGCATTCATAGTCGTCATAATGCCAATGCTGACTCAATAAAGCTTCCCCAATGTTAGCCTCCCCATTCCTGCCATCAACTCTGTCATCTGCGTTCTATGAGGATATCTGCCTCAAGTCAGAGATTCCCTATTCCAGCTTCTGTCTTTGATCTTGACATATGAACACGAAAAAGAATAATTATGTGCATATTTTTCATGTATACATTTTTAAAATTGTGACTCCAGTCTTAATCATTGAGCAATTACAAGCATTTGGTTTTGACTGCTGATGAAACTGTGGTTAAAATGCATGTGTGTATGCAAAAAAAAAAAAATATATATATATATATCTCAACAGAGTATGCTGCACTTATTATGAAGTAGCCTAATAGTAGAAGAACCTGGAAATAATGCTGCTTCTAGTTTCAATGAACAACTCATACACTAAATTGAAATGCATTTTTTCTTTTTACTTCTGCTACTTTGCAAATATTTTAGAAAAGAAAAATCAAACTGTGTATGTTTTCTAAAGGCTTACCTTTTATTACCAGAAAGGAAAAGGAATGAATATTTGTGATTTGAGAGGGTTGAGAAAAGTTCCAGAGCTGTAACGTAAAAGATAATTGAAAATAACACACTTAAGAAATGTTTTCCAGATACTTACAGCAAACATCGTGACAGCAACAGGTCAATGAAGAAAGATATCTCAAAAAGACTAACACCAGCAGCTGAAAAACTAAAGAGTCAAAATAAAAATCACTCATGATATACTATAAAACTCTAAATTTTGAAATTTCTTTTTGAAATTTCTGCATGATAAACATTTAACTACTTATTTATTTTTATTTATTTATCAATTGTTTGATTGATAGGCTGTACTATTTGTCCTGTGAGTCTGTATTGTTGTTTTTTTATGTTTCTGCTGCTGTGTGCATGTGAATTTCCCCTTGGAAGTTTATCTAATCTAATCTAATCTAATCTAAATGGAAATTCTTGCATATATTCACTTATATTTAAATCACAATTGAAATAATATTTTAACAATAACTTAAAGCACTATAATTATACTCCATTGAAAATATAACGTATTGACAGTATACAACTCAAGTGCACTTTGGAGTTTGTACCTTTTTGTTATCTTTCAGCTCTTGATAGAGGCCTGTTGTCTAAATTGCATCCATATTCCCATAGCCCAGGGGTGTCAAACTCCGATCCTGGAGGGCCGCAGTGACTGCAGGTTTTCATTCTGACTCTTTTCCTAATCAGTGACCAGTTTTCACTGCTAATTAACTCCTTTTCCCTTCATTTTTTTAAGAATTCAGTCCTCTGAATTGTTTCTTTTCTTCATTAAATGGCAGCCAAACAGAAATGAGATGTGAAACGAGCCAACAGATGACCAGCTAAATTGGGGCTTCAGATGCCAACAATTTCTTAATGAGAAGCTGATTCTTGCTGTTAATTAAACCCGTTATTTAATTCCATGGCTTGTTGCTGCTCTCATTCTGCCATAGCAGACATTTCCAAAACTGTTGGATTTTCTGTTTTCTCTAAGATCACCGTCAAGATGTTTTGGTGACCTGAGCAGGTAAACTTTACTAAGACCTTCACCTTTCTTTATTTTCTGATATTGTGTGATGGGCACAAGTGAGCTGGTCATAATGCGGCTTGATTTGTGTCTCATTATTGTTTGGCTGCTAATTAAGGAAAAAGAAGCCTGAGTGATGTTAATTCAAATTAAGGCAAAAGAATTTAATTAGCAGCAAAAGCAGGTCACTAATTAAGAAGATGGTTAGAATGAAAACCTGCAGCCACTGTGGCCCTCCAGGACCGGAGTTTGACACCGCTGCCATAGCCTCTAAAGAAAATTATTTTAAAACTAGTTATCTGGGCATTACATGTTGTGGGATATGGCCGGCCGTTCATCCCGGCCTATACCCCCAGGCCACCAGGTGGAACCCTTTGTGCAACATAGAGGTGCCCCGAGTTCCAGCAGGGCATCATGGATAGTGCAGTTTTACATCACAGCCCTGCTGGATACCATAGTGGCTTCCAGGGGACGCTGCAGGAAGGAGCAGGGACTGTTATTTTCCCTATAACCCGAAAGTACGTCTTAGTCACAGTGACAGAGGAAATGACGTACTTCCGGGATGAAGAAGAGGGGTTTTCACTTGACCCGGAAGTGCTGGGATGTCACATGGACTGAGGGATCAGAAGCCCTTCTGGGTCATGAACTATAAAAAGGACTGTGGGAGATCCCAGGGTTAAGCTGAGTCGGGAGGAAGGGTGGCAACGCATCTGGGAGTGGAGGATTGATAATTGATTGGATTATTGTAATATTTATGAGTATAGTGGAGTGGAGGGTGCTTGGTGCACATTATAGTCTAAATAAAATTAATTATTGGACTTTTATCTGGTGTCTGGCGTCTGATCTGAGGGTTCAAGGGAGCGATAGCGCCCCTATTTGTCATAATGTTTATTTGTCTGTAAAACATAATATAACCTTATCTTATCCCTTCAGCGTACCCTACTACATTCGCTTTGCCTCTTTTTCGGTGAAATCACAGAAATGTTCAGGAACTTCGCCAAACTTGGCAAAATACATTGAAGTCAATGGAAACGGGAAACAGAAGTAGTTTTGAGTGGATTATAATGGTGTGATGGTCTTTAAAGTGTTACCAACAGATTGGGAAACATCTGCCAACTATGCCTCCCTGATTATTGCAGCCAAATAGTGACCTAAACTATGAGGCAGCAGTACTAACCAGTGTGCCACCCTGCCTCCCAGAGATAAAATTAATAGAATTAAATATCTGAACAGCAACATTTTTTTAAGACAGGAAATATGAATTCACAAAAACTTTCACCCACAGACTTGATAGCAGATGCTCACCTCTCTCAAACCAAAAATTGGTTTGTTTTTTATTTCGTTTTATTTACTCACTGATGCTGCTACCAAGTAAGCACAACACTAAAGCACGTGATTCTTCACTCCGTCCTGTTTGCATCAACTGCACCACACTTTGGGTAGCACTATTAAAGTGTTAGGCTTGGTATTACACTTTGCTCTCTTTCTCATGGGTTGGGATTGATCTGAACTTTGTTTTGTCAAGTTTGACTTGCTTGTCAGTCAGTCAGTCTTTTTCCAACTTGCTTGAATGGAATGTTATTTGCATTTAATAAATCCAATAAAATGTTAAAAAGGCACAAGAATATATCTCTACAACCTGGAACATTCACCCTGAAGGTCCAAGTGGGTGATGTTGACACCAGTGGGCACCAATAGAGCCTGGCTGTAGATCTCCAGAGCTCTGCTCTTTTACCCTGTAGCTAAGATTAGGATTGTGGGTGGGTTATCTGACTCATATAATGTCAAGTACTGTCAAGCAAGTCAGCTCCATGTTCTTGGAGCTCTAGGGTGAAGGCTCTGGGCTGCAGAGATACCAGACTCCACAGGTCACATACAAGTCCGTACAAGAAGACATTACCTTTAACACACGGATACTTGGACACATTTCCAGTTTCTTACCGTGTGTGCATTTTGTGTTTAAATGTTTTCTCAAGTTTTCACATAATTTATAGACCATTACTAGGATCAACATTTTATACTCTGCAACATTGGCTGGTACAAGTCTTTGATGTCATGCTGACCTCACAAAGAATCATGGGGTATGGGAAAAAAATGTTTGTCTAAGCTAGATGGTAAGTACATATAAAGGTAAACAACATTACTTGTGAATACAGCATATCCACTACAAAAACACTTTGGTGAATTTTACCAATGAAAACTATTAAACACAAGCATTAACAATATCCATTCATCCATCCATTATCCAACCCGCTATATCCTAACTACAGGGTCACAGGGGTCTGCTGGAGCCAATCCCAGCCAACACAGGGCGCAAGGCAGGAAACAAACCCTGGGCAGGGCGCCAGCCCACCGCAGGGCACACACACACACACCAAGCACACACTAGGGACAATTTTAGAATTGTCCAACACACCTAACCTGCTTTGGAATGTGGGAGGAAACCGGAGTACCCGGATGAAACCCACGCAGATACGGAGAGAACCTGCAAACTCCACGGGAAGCGAACCCAGGTCTCCTAACTGCGAGGCAGCAGTGCTACCACTGCGCCACCGTGCCGCCCCATTAACAATATGGTCAACATATTAAACATCATTATATATAACCAACAATAGCAGTACTATGGTTCTCTTAAGAATGCAACACTTGCAAGGCTGTTCAATTGCTGTCTTTTTACTTTAAAGGATAATTCTTTTCTCTTTATGACAGCAGTGCCCTCTATTAACATAAATGAATGTCAGCCTTCTGTCAGCCCTCTAAATCCTTCCTCTTTTTCTACTAAGAGGGCCTGACATTTATGATAACTGCAGGTTCATCTGCCCTCTAGTGTTCTGCAGGAGAGTTGCATGTTTGCATCCAAGGCAAACTTCAATCCATACATCCTGGGTACCCCTGCCCCTAGTCCTTCTGGAAATATGTTGCACATACTATAGAGGGCATGCTTTCCTGTGGCAGTGTCCCTGCTTCTGCACTGGCATGATGACCTACATCATTCACTACTACTGTATGCTTTCAGTTCCCTGGAGCCTTGCAAGGCTTGATGCATCACCAAAGCAAGTGGTTCAACCACCTCATTAGATTATAACTGAAGACCAGTTTCAAAAAGAGAGAGGAGGTGTATGTTCTTACTTTGGTCATTCATTCTGTGTTTTTACTTGAGATTTTGTTGAAAAGGACAATTGTCTTGTATATTCTGGTTCAGGCAAAGCAAGCGTCATGGGAAAATGTCAAGAGAAGACTCACTGTGGCAGCTAGAGCGTGTAGTATGATATGCATGTGTGGGTGTGCATGTGTGTGTGTCCTTGTGTGTACTGGATCCTCAAGAAGGGTAATAGACAGAGGACCACACAGTAGACAGAGAGTTAGGCCTGTGGGCCAAGATTTAATGTTCCCTGGAATGCCAGAAGACAGAGAGACTGGAAACTGCTAGGAAATCATAACCCTGTTAGAACAGAGACAGAAATTCCTGGGGAAGTAAGCAAAATGGAATGAGATGTCCTGGACAAAAGATGGCAACTTTGTTTGGTAGGTGTGCCTTGACTGCATGTTAGAAGATGAGATCAGGGAAGGCAAGGGGTGGCCAACTCTCTCCTGCCCATCTATTAGATTGTAATATCCTACATTATAATATGGGACAATGCTGTTCCTGCGGTGGGTTGGCACCCTGCCCGGGATTGGTTCCCTACCTTGTGCCCTGTGTTGGCTGGGATTGGCTCCAGCAGACCCCCGTGACCCTGTGTTCAGATTCGGCGGGTTGGAAAATGGTTGGATGGATGGATGGACAATGCTGTTCTCTCTAAATGAATGGGCATCTCAGGGGCTTCCTAAGCTGTTTGTCCTTTTAACGCCAGTACAGAGCTCAAGGGTGCAGGGACACCCAAAGCTACCAGAAATGTCTAACCTAATGCCCCAATTCAGGGTGCATTCATGCACACCTACACTCGCATTCACACAGAGCCAATTAAGGGTCAACCTAACAAGCATTGTATTTGGGAGTGTGAGAGAAAAACTGGAGGACTAGGAGGAAAAAAAACAAGTATAGACAATGTATAGACTCCACAGTGTCAACGACCAGACATATTGTACTATTCCAACCAGGAAAAATGTGATGTAGCAGACATATTCACCGTGCCAGTGTGCCAGATAGTTTGGTATACATGGAGTCATTTTTAAATATATTTAGTCAAATCTGATATGCACAGAATAAACTTTTAATATGTAAAGATAAATAAGATGCATATGGAATATATTCTGCAAGTCAAATTTTATATACAAACTCAGACATTTCTGTCATGTTACATTACTCAAGTCTTACATAAATACAGTATTATGATTATTTACCCATTTAATAATGTATTAGTCTTACGTCAAAAAAAATATGGTGATTAACATTTTATGAAAAATCAAATCTTATTTTTAAGATGGCCCTCATTTGAGTATGATGTCATCAGGATTGTTATTTATTTGAATTTACTTTTTACTACCTATTAAGACAATGATATGCTGTAAATAATAGAAATATTTTAACATTCTGTATATACAAGAGTATAATAATTACAAACAACAAGCCACACTTTATTTCGGATCTAGTACTTACAGCCAATCTTTAACTCAAACTTACGGATCTAAATGTCCATGACTTCCTTTTTTTATGCTGTTCCAATATGCTGGGGGCTTTTCACCATGAGAAAGTATGTGAACCTTTTAAAGGGCAGAATTCATTGTGATGAATGATTCCACAGGTCTACAGGTCTCTTGTTAAAGGGTCTGCACTCTACAACCTCTATATCTTCACCTCTGTATCATATCTTTTGTGGTTGATAATATGTTGCTTTAGTTAACGCTGCCTTCAGGTTTTTGCCTGAGATAAGTGTTCAGTTTTGGAGATAATTTGGACAAAATGGTGATGTTCAACCTAAGCTTTGGAAGTCCTCAGAGAAATGCACACTGAACATTTTCAGTTTTGTTCATCTTATGATTGAACTGTCTAAGAACAAAACCAAGTAGCCGTGACTCTGTGACACAATGCATTTTAAACCTGTTTTCTGATCAAACATAACAAAAACTGAATACTTACAGAAGATAAACAGCAAGGCTTTCAAACTTTCCTTGAAGGGCTGTTTCCACTCCCACTCCAAGAAGAACTTTGTTAAACATTAAATGAAGTGATGAAAACATTTTGTTACTTCAGATACAAGCTATAATCTTTGTAACATTTTTACAATAAGCAAATATTAACATCTGTCAAGTTCAATGAAAAAAAAATCACTTACATTTCGTTGAAAGTTTTTTAAATTTTTTAATAGTTTGAAGCAAAAAAGGGGGAGAACAACTTTACTAATTAAAATCACGAATCAAACGGTGGCATACCAGCTGGAACTCCATTGAATAACTCTCTAAAATGACTTACACCATATCATTTTATAAATAAAAACATAAAATCAAATTTCCTCTTTGAGGAATGGTGCAATAATTGTTTAGAATATGCTAATAATTTATTCATGTAATCATTAAATAGCTTGCTTTGCTTCATCTTTGCTCTTTTTTTTAATATATACTGTATGCAGAATCACATGAGGTCTTTATTGCCATATATTTCTCAGTTGTGAATAGGGAAAGGAAACTGAATGTTTGTTTTTAGTATGATGGATTTTGTCCAGCATTTGTTTAATGAACTCAGTGTTTTTTTCCTCTGTATTGCTTGTGTGATTGTGTCTTTCACTAAAATGTGTTACATTATGTGTTTTGTTTTTCTTAAATAAAGTAAAACCCTAGCAAAAATTAATCAGATACTTTCATCCATTATCCAAACCCACCTAGTCCCATTAAGGTCAGAAGGAGCAGAAGTCTATCCAAGAATCATTAAGTACAAAGCAGGAGCCAACCTTGGATGTCAGTCCATCACAGTTCACATTTACTGGGTGTGCATAACCACACTCAGTTATATGTTGGTGAGTTTTTGGATTTGCCGATTTATATAACCTGCACATCTTTGGAATATGGAACCCGGAGAAAAAACACAAAGACTAAGAGAGAATGTGACAACTCCACACAGGCAGGGACTTGAACTCATCTAAGACAGTAGGACTAAGCTGTGCACTGTCGAGCATTCCAAGTTTAAGTTCAGTGCTCTGCATATGCCCAGTTCCAGATTTTTCAGGCTATATTCTTTTTCGTATTCAGTGCTTTTTATGTCAAGTTTTGAGAGAATTTGAAAGGAATATGCAGTTGGAAAACACTGGATTTATCTTGATCTTTTTTTTGCTCTCACATTAGCTTCAGCACTACACAGCATGTAATTATAAACAATTCATTGGATTTATTCATTAGTGAATTTACCACTTTGCTTAGCTTGCAAACCTCTGATAAAGTGGCATGTGAGGAAAGAATTTCCAGTAGAGATCATATGCAACAGGAACCACACCAGTGACATCAAGGTGACTACTGTAGTTTTAGAAAATTGCCTTAAAAGAGATGGTCCATGCACACTAGTTTAAGAGAGAGGCCATCTCTTGGTGTCAAATTCCCTGTTAAAAAGCCTTGCTAAGCTTTAATCAAAGGCTGATTGATGTTAATGCACTACTGATGTGCTTCTGATAGACACTTGTTTTGAGTACCATTGTGTAGACTGGGGTAGAAATCAAGTCTCCAGATACAGAACCAAAAAGTATGCTCTGCATATGACTGTGTTGTCTGACTCATGTTGCATGTTTAAACTGCCATTACTTTTTCAATAATTTTGAGTCTGTTGTTTTGTTGTCCCATTGATTGCATTGTCACTTCATTGGGATAGTATTGTCACAAGCTATATTTTTACTTCAGTTGCACTGTAAGGTATAATGACAATAAACAGAATAAAACTGTAGTGGATGTATTAATAGTCATTAATTATACAGCGTAAGAACTTAACCTTCCTAAACAGTGCGTATCTTTACTATAAATTGTTATGTGGCAACTTGATTTCATACAGAGATCCATAAATTAACTTTGAAATTTAGAAATTGTGAAACTTACAGGAAAAACTGAAAATCATTTAGCAATATAATCTGGAGTTACAATAGGTTTACCATTCTTTTGCAAACTATAAAATGTGGATACAATATCCTGGCAACAATAGAAGAGATAAACCTTAAAACATTACCACCCATATCCTCACATTTAGTTATGGTAAGATTTGATGGACTTCTGACCAGCCTGAAATAAACCAAATTAATAGATAACAATTTCCCCAACAAATATATCTGTCCCACCTTATGGTGTTTTTCATTGAGCAAAACCAATTCTTCTTTCAAAATCTTATCACGTTCATTTATTTCTTTGTCCTGATATCTGCCTAAGTCTCTACAACATGAGTTTGTAACAGGAGCTGATCTCAGACAGGAAACTCCTTCACACCTGCCTTTACAAATCTGCTTAATCTAGTTCAAGATGATTAGGGGCTCGAGTCTATCTTGCCAGCACTGGGTGCAACAGAGTGCAACCAGCTCTGAACACTAGTCCATCAGAGGGCCTACTCATGCATACACCTCGACTCAGTCACCCAGGGCCATTTAGAATTACCAGGTAGCCTTTCATTAAAATCTTTGGGAATACAAATTAGAGTGCAAGTTGTCACACACTCTCGATTAGGGGGCAGCCAATGGGCTCAATGAAGCACGGCAGACTGAGAACTGGGGATTTAAAACAAAGTGCTAATGTCTGTCTCCCTTATTCAGCAGAAAACTAAAGGATTAAAGAGCACACCTTTTGGAGGTGCACCAGAGTGAAGTCCTTTTCAAATCTCACGAACGGTTCCACTTCTGTGTTCCTGCCAGCGAGTGCTTCTCCTTCTGTCCCACCACAATGACTTCACTTCCGGTCCACTCCTGATGACCTCATTTCCAGTTTATTTATGTCATCATCTCCCATCCTCCATCTTCAACATCATTTCATTTGTCTGCATCACTTCCTGCCAATTCTCCATAAAAATCCTGTCAAACCTTGCTTCATGGTCTTTTATGTCTGATTTATTCTGTGAGTATCTGGTATCAATATGGATATGCTTCTCGGACCACCTGACAGTATACGGGGATTTCCCCAAACCTTTATCTGTGTGTCGCCTCTGCTTATTTTCATTACAAAGTAGAAAAACCTATGCAGGCACAGTGAAAATGTGAAAACTCCACAAGGTCAATCACAACATTCAAATCCAGGACTCAGAAAGCATCAATGCTAAACACTGTGGCAGTGTGCCATCCTAAACAAACTGAAATGTATGTGTAATAAAGTCATTCTGACCTACCCTAGTTCACAAGATCTTTAGCCTCTGCAAGAATAGTTAAGTATCTGTAAATTATTTTAGGCAGTAACAAGAACATTATTGTAAGACTAGAGTTAACATAAAAAGGAAGCTTAAAAAGATTTAGGAAACAGCCAATCGAGCAGTGTTTATTTTTATAGCTTTGTTGACTGAACCTACCACTATAGTTATAAAGAAAAAAAAATGACTAAGCTCAAAAGTGCATTAAAAATTGTTTCAGGAATGCAGTACTGTCATCATACAAACCAGGGTTTGGTAAAGAAGTAAAAAAAAAAATTAAAAACCACTTACAATTTAAACAGAAGAGCTGAATGAGACTGCAAACTTTCTACCAGATTACAATATGTTGGAATCCATTTCAGAGGTAATAACTGTAGAGAACTATAGTGGGGGACTGATTTTCAGGCTTGATGTGAATTTTAACATTGAGATCTTGGTAGACAGGTGTAGCGAGCAGGAACTTTAAAACAGCAACGTTTCACCAAAGATGGTATATAGGGGATACTATACTGTATGTTTGGACTCTAAAAGACACTAATGAAACCACATTAGCAAGTGCAATATGAAAAAGAGCTGATGTGACAGCCACTCTAAAGACTGCTCAGGTTCTGTTCTGTGAGGCTAATGAAACTGAATTTCTTCAGTACTGATCAGAGTTATGTTTCTTACACGGAAACCTAATTCAGCACTTCAAAAATATTAAACACAACCGCAAAATCAATCCTGTTAAAGAGTTAAATACATAAACAGATCCAATGGTGGTTCCTACCTACCTACAATAGATAGATAGATAGATAGATAGATAGATAGATAGATAGATAGATAGATAGATAGATAGATAGATAGATAGATAGATAGATAGATGGCACTTGATTACTTGCCATTGGATCCTATTTTACTAAGGGAAGTTCTGCTTGTAGATTGAATAAAATGTAAATGACAGATATAGAAATATAGAAGAAATGTGTGTGGAACTATTTGTTCTTGTTTTTTTTTTTCATCTTCTTATTTAAGATTTAACTTTTTTCTTAGTGATGTTTTGTCCTATGCAGAAAACCCATTTCTTTTACTTTCTTTAGCATTTGCTCGTTTGCTGATGCTTATGATGAAAGTGTCCACTGTATATCTGTGGCTCCATTTTTTTAACTTAAAGGGAGTGTTTCACAAAACAGAGCCAGTCATAACAAAGAAAAGTGTTTACAAATGGTGTAAACAACCACAATGCATTAACTACACTCTCGTTGTCTGCATGACTACAGAAGCTGAAATCATTTCTTAACTGTCACATCATCAGGGGTTTCTTGAAGGCTTTCTTTGAGTAGCATTAATTAAATGCTCTAAACAGGAAAACCAAATTATGAAATGTAATGATGGTTTTAGAAACTAAAAAGATAAAAAACCCAAGCCTTTTCTGGTTCTACCAAGCTTCTGGTGCCAGTGGAAAAGAAGCACTTGTGAATATTCAGTAAAAGCACATTTAACATGAAAATCAGGAAGCTCTTCTTCTCATAATAACAAATCTGGAGTATTCTGTTCATTGAAGTAACTAAAGTGAATACTCCAATAATTTAGATTTTAGCTAACTAAGTAACCAGTGATCGGTTTATCTATAAAATTTCTTTTAGTCTTTTGAACTACAAACAAGCAGCCTCACTTATGAAAACAAACTCTTAATATGCAAAGTTCAAGCTCATGACAATAATAATATTAGGCACATGAGAAAGAAGATGGCTTTCATTGGAAATGGTTTGTATTGCATAGTTTCAGACAACAAATATTGGACATAAGATGTGGTTCCTTTTGTGAACACCAGGGATCAGGATCTGCAATAAATAAATATTTTTAATACAGCCGTGGTCCTTTAAATTTCTAATAAAGGTTAAACTGAAGGTTTTGATGAAACTGTCTAAAAGGTCTCAGTGACAGCCTTTGTTTTTTGTTTTGCATTATTTTAATTTATTTTAAATAGAACCAATTTCTCTTTCTTTCTTTCTTTCTTTCTTTTTTTCTTTCTTTCTTTCTTTCTTTCTTTCTTTCTTTTTTTCTTTCTTTCTTTTTTTTTTTCTTTATGATGCTGTTTCACTTTAAGATTATCACTACAGCATTTCCTAAATTACTGCTTTAACCAATATTTTCGTAGTAATTCCTGTAGGACTTGGGTGAGGTTTAACATGCATAATGTCAAGAATTATACGGCATGAAAAGTAAAATATTCTGTCATTCCTAATGTTTTCCAGACTTTTCATGCTTGCCAACACATGCAACTCATTTGAAATGTTTATTTGCAGTCATATGTGGAATTTCTTTAAATACATAAGTTCCCTCAAAATGTTTTCTTTTGGTCACTAAAGCACATTTAAATGCTCTTGTGCAAATAAATAGATTCAACTAACTGTTTTATTATAAAATATGATTAACACATCTGCCGTCAGGTGAACATCCACGTATTCCTTCAGAGTTCATTTCTGCCACTAAAATTACAATGATAAATGTTCTTGGACATGCTTCTGAAAAAATAATTATATTACGCAACATTACATTGTCAAGCTTGTTTTGTCCAATTCTGGGCCATATGTGACTGGAGCCTATCCTGTCTACATGGCTGGAACCCGCCCTGGATAGGGAGCAGAATGTGGTTGGGTACACACATGTACAAAATGGGGGATTTGGAAGGAAAGTCATAGGAAGAATGTGCAAACACTACACAGACCACAGTTTGGATTTGAACCCATGTACGCCTGACCCATGAAGCAGTAGGGCAAACCATTGCACCACCTATGGTTATATTACATCATCTATCCAATACACCTGACTAACTTTGAATATGATCTATAAATCAATATTTTACTTACAAATGCTTCTATTTATTTATTTAAAGTCAAATATTTATATATACATATAAATATGTATATATATATATTTACAGTATGTGTTGGTCTTTCTAAATTGGTCTTATTTTAGTGAAGTGCATGAGTGTGTCCTCTGATTCACTGGTGCCCCCATGACACAGAATTGCACTGATAATATTTTGGTATACTATATTATGTGTAAAAAAGGGAATACTACACTCTGTTCATGATCTTTTTAATATGAAGCATTCCATACACTTCACACATCCTCCAACTTCCTCAGAGACATGCATATCAGTTTAGCTGTGTGAGTCTGAGTGTGAGTGTGTATGAGCGGGCTCTGCAATGGACTGACATGCTGTTCATGGTTGACCCCCACCTTGCTTCCAGTGCTTCCGGTGTGCTTCTAGCTCCCAAGACCCAAATTTGGATTAAAAGAGTTTCAGATTGTCTTGTTATGTTATGCATCCAATTGTTACAAGTTACAGAAAGAATTTATACACTACGTCCAAGACAAGATATTAAAATGACAATTTAGCAGAGATTTAAAAAAAGCTAACTATGATTCCATAACGAAAAATTAGCAGTAAAAATGCTCCTTATTGTTTAACAACAAAGATGTACTGTTTTCTTAACATTTTATTTTTTCAGAAGTTCATGCAAAAATAGTTAAACATTATTAAACAGTTAAACATTAGTTAAACAATAGTTAAACTTTATTTTATGTATGAAGAATATATAAATATTTAAATATGATTTAAATAACCAATGATAATAATTCTCCAAACAACCAAATAGGTTGCATACTTTAAAGAGATGTGCTATCTTTTCATAAGTAAACTCCGACAGTGCACACTAAAGCACATACATCTAAAATCTTGTTAAGTTTTAATTCATTTTTCTTAAATAAGAAAATTGTTAATTTCTTCTGTTTTCACAGTTCAGAATCAAAAGTATCATATGCTATAAACTTCTAAGTTATACTTCATCAAAGTCTGTTTTTTTGAAATCAGAAAAGTAAAATCAAATATTTTTTCTTACCTGCTGCTGTGGAAACTCCAAGAATTCTACAGATACATTCCACTAAAGTCCAGTAGGCAATGTTAGCCATTCTATCACTGTGCAGTTTTATAAATTACATACTAATTTATTAGTGTAAGTAAAATCCAAACTTTGAATGAAAGACGAAAAAGATCCATAAAAAGCCGAGGCTGGAGTGTAGCTTATACCATGCAGCAGCCTTGTTTGTTTGCTGTTTAACAAACAAAGGCCCTGACTTGCATTATTGTCCAAAGAAAATCTGATTTAACCAAACACAACCAGTTTATTCTGCTTTATGTGTTATTTTAACACAGCAGAGAGAAACAAAGCAATTGACTCCCCCATGTCTCCAAAAAACTTGTTCAACCATTACTTGTAATGCATGCATATGAAGTAGTTAAAATGCAGCAGTTCCTGCAGTAGCTCCAGGATTTGGGATCAAAGTAGGAATGTTCATTAGGTCTACTGCTGGCATCGCATGAGATTTAAAATTAACTGCTTGGTTAATACCTGCCTGACATTTTCTGCATTTCCAGTAAACACACTATTATTTATTAATTTATGAAAACAAACTTTATCTGCCATTGTGTTATTGATTTTATTTATACACTTCTAAGCTGCCTGAACAATAAGTTTAAAACAAGTGAATAAATAAAACATAAATATATCCATATACACATATCCCCATTGTGGTTTAGAACAGGGTGATGAGAAGCAAACAAACTACTCACTGTGGATCACATACTACACATACTACTACATACTATAAAATGGTTCACAGGTGGAGTTTTATCTTAAAAGTATGGAAACAATTCTCTTTGTATGAAAATGTGCTGAGGTGTAAGTTGTACAAATACTAAATCTCATTTTATTAACCCATCTGTTGTAGTAGCTAAGCCATTTGACCTTGAAACACAAGGCTACTAGTTTACTTCTTGCCAGTAACCCTGTGCACACCACTGAATCTGTACAGTTTAATATAAAAAACAAAATTATCATACTATTGTACAATATCTTGGGTACAGATGTGAAATGCAGTCTGTAATAATAGGAAGGATAAAACTGTCAGCTAATTCCCAATTGTTCATTTGGTTGTCTTACAATTAAATTACAAAATACAAAT
Source organism: Erpetoichthys calabaricus (assembly GCF_900747795.2). Taxonomy (NCBI): domain Eukaryota; kingdom Metazoa; phylum Chordata; class Cladistia; order Polypteriformes; family Polypteridae; genus Erpetoichthys; species Erpetoichthys calabaricus. Next base: position 279,086,220 of record NC_041395.2, read on the forward strand.
TATTATTTTTTTTATTTTGCTAAGTTACCAACTAGAAAGGTATTCCCAACACAAAACTGACTGCATTTGATTGCTCAGTTTTGTAAGTAAACTATTAACTCGCCCTTCAAGTTCCCTGAAAAGCAAGTGGACTACAAAAGAGCTGGTTTAGAAAGTTAATAGAATTTGGCTTAAAAATGCAAATAAAGTCTTAAAAGATTACAAATTGTATTTTCATAGAATATGTTACGTCCATAAACTGAAGCTCTAAGCAAAGCATTTTACATCCACTGGATTAAAATTTTAGTTCATCATATTTCATTAGCTTTATAGGTGCCAACAATTTGGACTTTTTTCTCCTACAATCTGTTGATAAATATGTTTTTCATCATTTTTAGTAATATGCGGCATAATAACTTTGCATTTCCCATTACATGGTATTAGCAAAGCCGGAGGCATGAGTGTGCCAGAAGAAACCAAGAAAAGCCACTAGTCGGTTAGGATTAGGGTTAAAGTGGACAGCTTGGCAGAATGATTGTTGAAGGAAGGTGGAGCTCCTACACATGTTGACATCTTAGAAAATATACCGTAATCCTTTATATTTCATTTTTAATAGTATACTGTACCTGGTATATGTTTAAATATTTTAAAACTATAATGTCACTCCATAATGTTTCATTTTTAGCAATGGATTCAGTTTTATTTATGAACTCACACTAAGAAGTCTTCATGTGCTTGGTTGTTTTCCAGTGCACAGTTTTTGCTGCAATGTCTTTTTATCTGGTAGTGACCAGGGACCTCATGCATAACGCCGTGGGTAGAATTCACACTAAAACATGGAGTAAGGACAAAAGCAGAAATTAAAAAAACACAAAAAAATCCAGATGCATAAATCTGTGCGAATGCCAACTTCCACGTTCTTCCGCTACATAAATCCCGGTCAGAGTGAAAAGTAACGCATGTGCACGCGCCTGCTGCCCCTTCCACACTCCTCCCAGAATTACGCCTCTTTGAATATGCAAACCAATATACAGTAAATAGCCCTTAAGCTTAGCTTTTTGTGAAAAGGCAATGGCAAAAGCACAAGGGAAAACAGAAGAATTTCAGCGGATACCAAGTGGAGGCAAGGAATAACGTACTATTTGTTGGTTTAAACAGTGGCATGAACAACAAAAGGAAGCTGATCAAGTGACATAGAGTGTGAGAGAAACTCGAAAGCTCAAGTTCACAAAGTTGGGACAGTGCCCGAAATAAAAAAGAAGTTGTCAGATATCAAAGTCGCCGGGAAAAGGCGAGTCGTAGCGCACCGTATGAGTGTCATATGAAAGCTTATTAGGGTACAGGGTTAAGAAACAAAATAGGGAACGTGGTGCAGGTTGTGCAATATTATAACTATCGCAAGTTTACAGTGAGGTAATTGTACTAATAAGTACAAACAATTCTACAAGGAGCACTTGATGGGCTGATTGATTGCGTTTATGGTTCTTGGGATGAAACTGTTTCTGAACTGCAAGGTCAGTAAAGGAAAGGCTCTGAAGCGTTTGACACATAAGAGCAGTTCAAATAGGGAGCATGGCTGAGACAGTGTGTGCTTGATGCTTTATATCGATAATTCTCTTTCTGATCAGCTGCTGTACAGCTGTGATTCACACTCAGATACAGAGATATAAATACTCCGAGTGGTGCAGTGAGAGTAATATGGAAAAAGATGATCCACTGTGGCAACCCCTAATGGGAGCAGCTGAAAGAAGAAGAAGAAGGTGCAGTGACAGTAACAACACTAAAGCAGCTATGGTATTTGGAATAGTTTGGCCATTCCATGGACCATTATATTGTTACAGGTTAATTGCAATCAGATGCCTTAAACTAATGAACAATATGTGGTTAATTTCAGTGTATATGATAAAGCTGTGTCAGGGATGTGGATCTAAAAAAGAAAGGGAAACCACACCGGAACAAAAACACTGCTTTGACGCTGGGTGCCACCAGTTTGCAAAACCGAGCAGAGAACTTACGTACACCAGGGTTTGAGCTACCATGAAAATGTGCGTGGCTTTACGCCAAGTTTAGGTTTTATACATCGCGATTTGAGTGTGGAAACAGGAGTATGCAACATTTTTATACGTACACACCGTTTATACATGAGGCCCCAGAACTGCACACGGTACTTCACATGCGGTCTAACTAGTTCATTACATAGTCTAAGCTAACATCCCTTGATTTTTATTCAGAAGTTTTATAGTAGCCTAATATTTTATTTGCCTCTTTAAAAGATTCTGCACATTGCTTAGATGATGTCTCAACATAAACCCATATATCCTTTTTGGAGTTTGCTTCCTTAAAAACAGTATCTCAAATCTTGCATTTACAATTGATGTTCCTTTCACCTGCATAGAGCACTTTGCACTTTTCTTCATTAAACATTTTCCAAGTGTCTGTCCAGTTCTGAAGCTTGTCTAAGTCTTCTTAAATTGTTTTTGCTGCCTCTTCAGTGTCTGCCATTCCTCCAGTACAAGAATATTATAGTAATGCAAAAATTCAAGATCATGGCCAGAACAAATTTTTAATCAAAGTCCAATTCCTAAATTAATTTAACCCATTTCTGAATTAACTTTGAAATTGTTAGAGTTTGTCTACTGTAGCTGCAATTCTTCATGATTTTCCAAAATTGCACTGCTACTGAGATGGCAAAGATTTAAGCAATGAGCAAAAGGTATCTTTAGTAACCAAAGTGTATTTGCTGTAAATGTTTTATTGAAATTAAATGTAAAAACAGTTCACACAAATGGAGAGAAAACATCCACTGCACACACACATACACACAAAAAAACATTTCTTATTTATAATGTTTCAGTGTCCTCCTTTTATATCTTTGTGATGTTTATTTACGATATACACTACGTTGTTGTATACAATATTTTCAAAAAACTGTATGTCCTCATAGCTTTCCACTTGAAAACACACAGAATTATGTTAAATTAACAGGGATGTTCCATTTACACATTAGCTCACTGGGGAATTTACATTACTGCAAAACTATACATTTTGTGTTACCTAAAGAAATTCTTATATGAATTTAATATTAACATTAACTCATTAAGAATTGCTCTTGCACCTACAGAGTGATTCCTTTCCAAATGTGGCTAACCTAAGACCATGTTTATATGTGAATATACATATATACAGTGTATAATCACAGAGGATCTCACATGCACGCACGCACTCGCTCCCAACCAAAGGCCCCGCCTCTTCTGAGGCACTTCCTGTGTATACACACAATGGTGATGAACATGCACTTAGGTACCTGACTCAGAGGCAGGAGGAAGCTCTGTGATTCTATGCATGAACAAATAAAAAGGTAATATCTGTTATTTCTGTTCCTTTTGTATTATTTTGCTCATTATATTAAAAGGGGCTGCCAGGCTGGTACCCCAAGTCTTGAACCATTGTTTTAAGTATTTAACTACATATATATATATATATATATATTATATACATATACACATACGAGAGACGTTCAAAAATTTTCCGCACTTTTTTTACTGTATTTATTAAGAATTTCAAAATCAAATTACATCACTTTTCTACATAGTCAACTTTCTTTTCCCAGTGTCGTACCAACTTTTTAATGCCCAGTTATTACTCCTATTGCCTTCACCGTTTCCAATGAAAATATAAAAGTGCAGAAACTTTTTGAATGTACCTCGTATAGATATATATGTATATGTAGGTGGAATCCCATTAAAACAAAATTCATCCATCCATCTATCCATCCATCCATCTTCCAACCCGCTGAATCCAATCACAGGGTCACGGGGGTCTGCTGGAGCCAATCCCAGCCAACACATTGCACAAGGCAGGAACCAATCCCGGGCAGGGTGCCAACCCACCGGAGGACACACACAAACACACCCACACACCAAGCACACACTAGGGCCAATTTAGAATCGCCAGTCCACCTAACCTGCATGTCTTTGGACTGTGGGAGGAAACCGGAGCGCCCAGAGGAAGCGAGCCCGGGTCTCCTAACTGCGAGGCAGCAGCGCTACCATTGCGCCACCATGCCACCCAACAAAATTCATGGAACCATAAAAAATATTTTGTTATAATAGAAATTTTGTTATAACGAGTATGGGGAAAACACGTATACTGGAGATTCACCATCTCTAACATCAGTGACACAAGGACAGCTCTGTACCTGCTCTGCTGTATCTGGTAAACAATAAAATAAGGGCAAAGGAATTAGTTGTCCTCTGCAGGATCAAGCTTACTGCATAACGTGTTTATTGCAGTATATTTGAAGCATTTAACACAGGGCTTTGACCTTCTCTCCCTTGCACTCTCCTGGGACCTCATGTATAAATGGTGCGTAGGCACAAAAAAATTGTGTAAGCTCGTTTCCACTCTCAAATCACAAAGTATAAAACCTAAACTGGGCATAAAGCCACACACATTTTCAAGCCAGCTAAATGCTTGCCATACGCAAGTTCTCTGCTCGGTTTTGCAAACTGGCGGCACCCAGCGTCAAAGCAGTGCTTTTGTTCAAGTGTGGTTTCCCTTTCTTTTTTAGATCCACATCCCTTTATCAAATACGGCTTTATCAAATACATTGAAATTAACCACATATTGTTTATTAGTTTAAGACATCTGATTGTAATTAACCTGTAACAATATAATGGTCCACGGAATGGCCAAACTATTCCAAATATCATAGCTGCTTTAATGTTGTTTCTCTCAATGCACCACTCAGAGTATTTATCCCACTATATCTGAGTGTGGAATCACAGCTCTACAGCAGCTGATTGGAAAGAGAATTATCGGTATACAGCATTAAGCACACGCTGCCTCAGCCATGCGCACAGTCAAACAGCAAACGCTTCAGAGGCTTTCCTCTACGGACCTCGCGGTTCAGAAACAGTTTCATACCAAGAACAATAAACGCACTCAGTCAGTCCATGAAGTGCTCCTGGTAGAACTGTTTGTACTTATTAGTACAATTACCTCACTGTGAACTTGCGATACAGTTATAATATTGCACAACCTGAGCCTCTTTATAAAGAGCGTATTTACATATGATGACAATATCATTTTTAAGATGAAATGCAGCAAAATATGCTTGTTACGTTATACAGATAAAATGTTAACATAATTTAAATAATCTATATTGTTAATAATTAAACATGTGAGGACACTGTGGCGTAATGCTAGCTACAATCTGGTGCCCCATTCAGAGATTGTTCCTGCCTTGCGCTGTATTCTTGCTGGGGCTGGCACGACATTTCAATGTTCCTTAAAAGTTTTGTAGATCGGCGTTCTAACCTTACAGGCTTAAGATCTATTACAGAGCTGATTGTGTGCAGATTGGTTTCTGGAGAAAGAAAAGGAAGGATAGAAATTGGGGGTTAGTATGTTTAAAATAGACAGTACTGCTGCAAAAAATTATTTCATCGAAGGACGCGCACAGCACAGCAAGCATCTTGCGGAAGGCATGAACAATCTCTGGACAGGGCGCCAGCTTGTCACTATCACTGAGCCACCATGTTCCCAGGTTTAATAACATGCTTTAACTCCTATCATCATGAAAATGATGTCAAGTACACATCTCAGTATTTTAATTATTCAGAGAGATGTAATATCATGAATGTAATGGATTCTGTGTCCTGTCGGAGGAAGAGAAAGCCCATTTAAGAAGCATGTAGTGATTCACACACATAGAGCACATAGAAGAACACATACAAAACAAAGCATTTAACGTGCTACTTTAGTTACAATGGCATTTGAGAAACTAGTAAATTAAACGATTTTAAGATGAAGTTTATGATGTTCTACTTTAATGACAAAATAAACTAGGTGATTAAAGTGGAAATTTCGAGATTAAAGTTGACATTTTGAGCTTTTTTCCCCACTGTGTCCCTATTTTTTTTTCTTTTCTCTGTACCCTAATAAGCTTTCATATGACACTCAGACGGTGGGCTACAACTCGCCTTTTCACAGTGACTTTGATATCTGATAACTTCTTTTTTATTTCAGGCACTGTGCAACTTTATGAACTTGAGCTTTCGAGTTTCTCCGACACTCTATGTCACTCGATCAACTTCCTTTTGTTGTTTATATCACTGTCAAAACCATCAAATAGTACATTTTTCCATTCCTCCACTTGGTATTCACTGAAATTCTTCTATTTTTCCCCGTGCTTTTGCCATTGCCTTTTCATAGAACAGTGAGATTAAGGGCTATTTATATTGATTTGCATATTCAAAGAGGAGTAATTCTGGGAGGAGTTTGGGAGTGGCAGCAGGAGCGTGCACGTGCGTTACTTTTCACGCTGACTGGGATTTATGTAGCGGAAGAACGTGGAAGTTGGCGAACGCACAGATTTATGCATCTGGATTTTTTTGTGCGTACGCACATTTCCGCTTTTGTCTGTATGCCATATTTTAGTGTGAATTCTACGCACGGCATTATGCATGAGGACCCTGGTCTCCCATAGTGGTGATTCCAAGCTGCTGGTGTTCTTCTAATCTGACGAAAGCAGGATAATTACCTCTTTGTCACAGCTTCTATCCTGTGTGTTTGAGGGCTGAAATAACAGCTCCTATTTTGAAGTCTTGAGATTGTAACTGCCTTCTCTATACAGTAATAAAGTACCTGTATTTTCCTTAGAAACCTGGACTCACCTTCTTGTCTCTCGTGCAACTCTGCTACCCAAGCTTGACAATGCCTGTATTAAAAGAAAAAAAAACAAAACAGCACTTCTTAAACTGCAAAACATATTTCATTTGAAAACAAGCCATTAGAGGTAACTTTTTAAAAAGAAATACAGGTATGAATACAGAATGAAACTATGACATTAGATGTAACTTGTTTTTTCAGCGTAAACTGATGCCGTTTCTCAATTTTATGTCAATCGCACCGAAAATGTTGAGAAGCGCTAGAAAACTCAAACAGTACGGTATCCACACATGACACAATTACCCACGTGGATGCTCTGTGTTGCACTGACTCAGAATTCAGATATGTGTATGATGTCGCGCCTACACTCTTGTCGAGACTCCCAGAGACCAGAAATTTCACAAGAGACTTTTACTTTCTTTTGTAAGTAAGTAAGTAAGTAAGCAATACCACGCTGGGGCAAGAGAGGGCATTGCTTCTAGCAGACTTGTCTTCTTCTTCCTTCACAGCCTGTCAAAACCAACCCTTGACACTAAATTGAAAGCGGCTCTTTCCATTCCGGTTCACAGCATATAAAAGAAGAGCAGCCACAGAGGATGGCATTACATTTTGATGTGGACCAGAATTGCATTAACAGAAGCCTGCTTTTCTTCCTGACTGTCTGAACAAGACGTCTATTAATTCATCAAAAATCTGTACTGCGAAGTGCTTAACTTTGTTCTTAATTTGCTTTGACTGTATTAAAAGAGGTTTTGTTGCCCAGTTGGCACCTCAAGCCTCCTGTTTTGTCCTATAGCATATATTGCATGCATGATGTTATTTTATTCTTTAACAATAAATGTGTATTCATGGTGCATAGTTCTTTTTTCAAATTTCATTTGTAATTATTTTATAGTGTTTTGGCTTTTAAGTAGAAAAAAAGTAATAATAAGAATAAATTAAATTAGGGCTTTTGATATTACTGTACTGGCAATTAGAAATACACTTAAGTATGTGTTTTCCTTACAATACATTTACAAAGATATGAAGGTTTGTTGCAAATTTCTCTTTCTGTATTTATGTTTTTTGATGTTTCAGTCATTTTATGCATAAATGGCTCCTCTGCTTCAATTGTGTAATATTATGTATTCTTGATATTTCAGCCAATACTGTAATTTTGTACTTTTCATATCCTTCTTTTTTGCACTCTTGCGGTTTTCCAATTTGATATTTGCTTTGTAAGGTGGCATTATATAAAATAAATATTGGTTGATTGATTGTTTAATGTTTTTGATTTTTTTTTCTTGAGGGCTCTTTCTAAAAGCTGTATTTGATAAAGTAGTGATAACTGGTGCAGATGACAATGTATCTAAAAGAAGAGCAGATGATTTACGGTCACTTCCTCATAATCATCAGGAAGCATCTGCTTCATTAAAAAAATAACTAGCAAGATCAGGGAAACAAATTCTTTCCTGTATAAAAAGATAAATTGCAATAACTCTTTCTTAAATTCCTTTGAGGGTAACATAATGTTGCAGTGATTAGAGCTGCTTCACAGCTCCAGGGGTTTGATTATTACTTGTATCCAGCAGTGGATGTTAAAATGTGGCTTGGTTGAAGCCAATCTTTGGACCAAATGGCAACATGACATAATGATAAAGAGTGATTAAAGAAAGACATAGGTGCACTTTACTTATTATTCCAATGCTGCAACAGGAATGGGTTAAACCAGCAGAACCCCAGGTAATCATCTCTGTTTCTTTCATGAATTAGAAGTCCATGTTTTCTATGCCAGCTGAAGGGTTTCAGGTTTTCAACTTTCCAGGGCAACTTTAAAATTTTGTACAGAGTATTGTTTTCAAAAGGTTAGCTAGTCAGATATACATTTTTTAGAAATGAAAGGCAAATTCATCTAGAAATTTTGATTTTATCTTTTCATATTGGTTACAAGGAGGCTGGTGATCAACCTATCTCATCTGAATATATACCAAGAAAATGTGAGTGTGCCAAACATATGAAAACATTAGTCTCCAGAAATGTCCCTCACTTTTTCTCTTTCTCTCTTTTCTGTTATTCACCCAGAAACATGCATTTCTCTTATAGAATGTTTGGCTTTAGTTACTATGCCTATTTCTACAACAAGCCAAATGAAAATGTAGATTATTAATTATGTCAGCTTATGTAATATTCCAGGATGGCTTAAAAGATTAGCTACAACCATTTAAATCTGATGCAGAAGCAGGTTAATTGACACAGAGAGGCAGGGGCAGGGACTGAACCTGCAACATTTAGGTTTATAGTGCAATGCTATAGCCAGTACACTGTACACACATACACCATACTGTAAATGCATGTAAATAAAGCATTTATCTATGTAAGGCAATTGTGCCTACAAACCAAAGTGATGACTGCATATTATTTACCCCCCCCCCCCCCCTTACACCAGACCAGTCACTATGTTGGTGGAGCTTGCATATTCTGCCATGACTATGATTTTTCTCCTGGTGCATTCCCTTTTCTTGGTTTATAGAGTCATTATTGTAAAGTGTATAGAGCACAGCGAAACTCTTACATGCATGTGCTAATCAACATGAAAAACACATCACCACTCTCTGGCTCCATGATAGGTAATTTGAATACCTTACCTCAAAACCTCTGTCTTACTTACCTGAAAAACCTCAGATCACAGAAAGTCTGCTATAAAAAGAAAATAAGTTAATAAAATGGCATTCAAAACTTTTTTTTTCAGTAATAACAGCATTTAGTCTATTATTTGTGGCTTGTCACAGTAGAGCAAGAGTTAAAATATCAACAAGTAATTGTCTTGAAATACTAAGAGACAAAGTTCAAGATATGCATAAGTAGAAAAAAAGTCTGTCTATCAATCTATACCACCCTGTGAAAATGGCATAAAAACTTTGTGTCATTCTTTCATCCTTTTTTATTGCTTACAATTATTTGATTACCCAAATAATTTAATTCTAAGTATTAACAAATTCACATCATTGTTTCTGCAAATACGCCTACACAGAAATTGAATTTCATTATCTCTTCATTAAAACTGAAAGAAAAAGGAAAAGTTTCATTAGTTGTGCTTATTTTGCCACTTATTCACTGGAAAAGAAGTGAAGATCCCCCTTGGGTGCAGAATTCATTTGTGCCTGTAACTCTGTTCTGGTAAAATTTAGAAGGAAACAATTTAGTCCCAACTTTTACATAATAAGTTTATTCATCTTTGAATCCATGTAATCCATCTTAGGGTCCTAGGGACAAGCGTTCATCCCAGCAGTATTGCAACCAAAGCAGGAACCAGCAGTGGGTGGTGTTCTGAGGAGTAAAATAACTGTATAAAAGTTTGAACAGGAAGTGACTAAACCAGGATATGAATTCAAGCCCCCAGGAGTGTGAGGCAGCAGCTTTGCAAAGCACTGTATAATTATGTAACAATTTATAGTAAAAGGCAACTCTGAGAGGTTGTTAAAGCTACCAAAAGAGAGAGAATGAGGAGTTCTGATCAATCAATGTTTTCAAGAACTGCAGAGTGAAAACTTAATTTCATATGCTGGTAGGCACAACTACAGTTGCTGAAAATATCAAAGCTCACTCACTGCGTTAATCAGTGCTGGTTGAACTACATTTGGAGCCCTGGGGGGTTAGGTGGACAGTACTCCTTGAAGATCCCCCTATCCCCCATTCAGTTACATAAACGGTACCCAACTGAGTACATAACATGGAATGTTACCTACAGCAGCCTTAACGGGTTGAGCAGCTTAAGTTGTCATTTCCATTCCAAACTTTTTGGTCCACCACTGGAGCCAGTCGTTCATAATGAGTCTGTCTGTGGGATACACTGTTCACTCTTATGCATTGTAGTGGGCTGCTAAGCTGACAAGGACTTGCTAGAGAGAATGGGGGCATAAAGAGACAGAACAGGAGCAAGCCTGAACAAAACCATCTGAGAAGAACTCACACAGTAACATGCCAGGTTGATAGAGAGGCACTAGCCCTGAAGAAACAGAAAGAACTTCATCCTCAGTGCAACTTGGCAGTTGCCAGAGATAAGCCACCTGAACAAGAAGTGGACATAAGAGAATAAGAGAGGAGTGGAAGAACAAACGAAAGTGTAGGGTGGTTTCCTGGGTTATAACCAGACAAATAAAATAAATAAGACAGGAACACTAAGGGTACCCAGCCTGTATAACTGTAATTTTGACTCAGACATACACACATATCTAGGACCGCCAAAAGGAAGGCAACAGGACTTTCTTAGGACATTGTTGGTATTGATTAGAGTCATTTAAGGAATTGCCTTGCTGCAGTATAAAGTAGTATCAGTCACACTACTCAAGTGAACTTGGAGTTGGGAGGTGAGTTAGGGTGTAGGCTGAAGTTGGTCAGGAGGTTATGTGGCCAGAGAAGGGAGAGAGACAAAGTAAGAAGGTGTTTGGACGATGTGTATGGGAGTGTTTATGGTTTTTGGCACAAGGTTTTGAATACTGAAGAACTGGACTAGCCACCCCAATAAGCAGACAGGTACATCTGAAACTGTATAGTGTGGCCCAAACAGGCGACAGGGTTTTTATGTCTGTTTACTTATTTTATGCTGATATTGTGTATATTGTCATGTAATCTCTTCATAGTTATCCCTCTTTTGTTACTGTATATAAAAGTCAGAATTCTTGTAGAGTTTCCATTTTATTGTTGTTTTTTTGTTCATTTTGAATTATTAATTATTTCTGTTGATTTTGTTAATTATTGGTTAATTATGTACTGTTGTTTTAAGTTTGAATATGTTTCTTGAGTTTTGTGAGTGGTTCCCCAGATCACCCTGATGTCATGACTGCTAGGTCCTTCTTCTTGCTTTATATCTGAGCCAGAGGCAGGATTCAGCAGTCAAGTATTTTGTTTATGCTGTGATTTTATGAGGATTTCTATTTCTTTTTAAATTTGATCTCTTGCTTTTGTCTTCAGGGTATTGCTTCAGGACTGCGTATTGGGACTTTGTTTGATGCGGGTTATCTTTTTTCACTCACTGGAGATTTTGCTTGTATTTTTCCATTTTGTTCACAAATCCTTCTTTTTAATAAAGATCATTTGATATCCTTAATTTCATAAGTTGAGGTTTACAGTTGCCCTCCTCCTTGTGGGGCTTTTTGATATATTTTGGGATTTTAAAGCAAGTTTCTATTGAAGGTTTCAGTCCCTTTTGCTCCTATAAGGCCTGAGACAGGCCAGTGTTGTTGTGATTGAGCCTCATTGGAGTAAGGCCTTTCCAGGCAGGCAGTGGAGGCCAGTAAAGCTTTTTGTGGATCATTTTAGGAAACCTCACACCTATTATGCTGTGTTTGGTAGTCATAATCACAGCACCCTTGTGTTTTAGTGATTAAATAAGTATTTTTTAAAAGAATGTGTTTTTAGAGTGTGTATTAGGGCTTGAAGGTACACAATGATGCTCTCTATAGCAGCACTAAAAATTTTATCTTTAAATTTGATAATAGAGAGTAGCCATTTTTATTAGTACATCGACATAAGCAGTTTCAATTATTCAAAAATCTTAATTAAAAGATGTTTAAACAAAAACTGTAATGATAAATATTTCATATACATCCTTGTCACCTTTCTACCTCTGTTAGTAGATATGTTGGTCAATAGTAACGTAGCCCTGTGTTAAGGCAGACTGCGAATAGTGAGAAAGACAAATGGGTGTGTAACTACTTTGAGCTATTTTTCAAATACCGTATATGCTCACGTATAAGTCAGGACTAGAAACCCAAAAAATTGATCATAAAATCAGACCCCGTCTTACACTCCCGTTCAAAAATGCGACACTTAATTTTTTTTTTTTACATCTTCTTGCCTCCTCCAATCTCGCATCAGTTTAATAGACGCATCGAATTTTGTTGCAGCAGCTCACTTACCGATTTCTTTCGCTACTTCAATGACGTTTACTTTAAAACCAGCTTAATATTTTCTTCTGATCGAATGCACCATCGTAGATAAGGGATGCTCTTACGATAAAGGTGTATGAGGGTGTGAGATACAAAAAACACAAATCAGTGCAAACGTTGCTTTGGAATAGTTTGGGTATTACCATGTGGTCAAGCAGGCACAATAGAGAGAGAGAAAGGTTAGGAGCATCCACATAGAAAAAAAGGCAGTGTGCTCCGTGGTTTCTCTCTCAGGTGGGCATTAACATATCATAATCCCTTGTACCAATAGCGTGAGTTTTTCCGCATTCGACTTATATGATCAACATTGTAAAATACCAGAAATTATACTGTAAAATCAAGTCCCAACTTATCTGCGGGAGAACTTATCTGTGAGTATATACGGTAATTAGTATTTGATGCGCTTACAAATCTCTTACCCAAAGAGTCCTAAAGTTACCCCAGGCATATCAAGTTAACATCAGAAAACTAAAGAATTCTGATCATAAGCACTTAGGTAATTTAATACATGGTCAGTGAGCTTGTAGTTTTGAATACACTCTTTTCATGTTGATCAAAAAAGAACTGTATCCTGAATGTAGTGGACCCACCTCATGACACATAACATGTGATAGCCAAAATGAGCACTGCCTTTGCGACAGTTAGTGATAAGTCTGGGAAAAGCGAAGAACAAATAGGTTGCTCTTGTACACATTGACAATTCAATTTACTTGGAAGTTTCTCAATAACATTTGCTCAGTGAAATGGTTTGTTTGTAAGGACAATAGACATAGCTGAAATAGTTACTTCCTTGTTGTGTAGTTTTTAGGTTTTACAGTATATACTTAAAAAAAAAAAGCATTGATGTAAATTTTTTTCCAGTATGGATTTTAATAAATACATACTGGTAAAGCTGGAAATTAAGAAAAGATAGATACTGCCTATTATCTTGAAAGTCTGGTATTACTGGTGATACAACAAATCTCATTCTTACCCTCATAAGCCTGTTTTTCTGATTATGCAATAATGCAAAACAATATTTGAAACTGAGACCTAGGATTTTTTTTTGAAAAACATCTATGATATCTCAGAGTCAGAGTTTCAGAGTCTGCCAGTGAATCATAAAGTAAAGGAAAGGGGGATTTTGAATGCTTGACTCACTTCTGTGATTGCTTGACTGACTCAATTGCTTATTTTGGATTAGGAGATCTGGGGGAAGCTAGGCCTGGTCATGAAGAATACTTTATACTTCAATCAGTTTCTCATTTGGAAACCATTTTTAGGGCTAATTGAGTTAGAATGGGAAATGCAGGCTTTGTTGAAGGACAAAGGCAGAATAACACATCTTAGATTTGTTACCAGCAGAAGGTACTATTAAGTGCCATTAGGGTGAGGTCAGTAAAGCCTTTTGTGGGTCATTTTAGGAGGCCTCGTACCCATTTTGCTGTGTTTGGAACTCCAAATTACAGCACCCTTGTGTTTTTGTATTTAAATAAATAAGTCTGTGTTTTGAGAGTATTCTTCAGAGCTCGAAGGTACACAGGGATGCTCTCTATACCAGCAGTATCAAAGCTTAAATGTTTACAATTTTACCTGCAAATGTGAGAAAACAGTTTAGCCATTTTCCAAGTACAGCAATTTAAGCAGTTTCAATCATTCAAAAATCCTAATTAAAAGATTTTTAAATAAAAACTGGAATGACAAGTATTTTATATACGTTCTTTTTGCCTTTCTGCCTCTGTCAGTGGATGTGCTGGCCAACAGTAAAATAGCCCTGTGTTAGGAGGACTGTGAATAGTGAGAAAGATAAAGTGATGTGTAACTACAAAAAACTATTGTACACTTAATGAGGATTTGTTGTTCTTACAAATCTGGAAAATCACTTAACCAAAGAGTCCTCAAGTTACTGTAGACATAACAAGTTGACATCAGAAAACTAATTAATTCTGATCTTAAGCACTTCGGTAACACAATATGTGGTGAGCTTGTAGTTTTGAATACACTCTTTTTATATTGATTGATAAAGGACTGCATTCTGAATGGAGTGCACCCAACCTAATGACGCTTCACATATGTTAACAAGAAGGTAATGTACATTGTCAATGCACGTTGCCCTGTTAGTGTGAAAGGCTGGGGGCCATTACAGAATTTTATGCACTTCCAGTAAGTTGAGTACTCTTTAAGAGTAACAAATAATCACACTAACAGAGTGACTTTAAGAATAGGACTCCAGAGGGGGCAACACACCCTATCCACTACAGAGCCCTCATTCTCAGATAGTAACCTACAGTGTAACATCATCCTATCCTTCAAAGAGTGCGGGCAAATGAAGGTCAGCTCAGGAGACCTGGCCTGTTAAAGCTTAAGAAGATTCAGGAGTGACATGACATTGGGGGCCACTATACAGTGCTGTAGCCTGGTCTCTCCGAACTTTAAGTGATTCTGTGAAGGCTGGCAATGACCTTGAGTAGGAATGTAAATTGAATTGAAGGCCACAAGGTAACTAAGAGCAGAATCAGAAGGTGTTTTGGTGGTAAGAATTTGACAGGTGGGAAAAAGTGACACATTGTGTTAGAGAAAAATGGTTTGGTAAAGGAAAATGGATAAGTGAATACATACAGAGATACCTTAAGACAGGCAGATGGGCCACCCACCCAATCTGGCAGACCCAAACTTGAACCTGTATAGGATCCCAGAGGCAGCAACAGAATTTATAAATGTTCTGATTCTTGTTACTTTTGTTTCTCTCCCTTTGTTTAATTCCAGAATATTTTATATCATATCAGTGTCTAACCTGCTTAATCCAGAGCAAGGTCTGGGTTAGGGTAGCTTTGGGGAGGTGAAGCTTATCCAGTGCACGTCAGAAACAAACCCTGAACAGAGCACCAGTCCATTGAAGAGAATCTTTTATGGTTTAGGCAGAAATAATCTAAAATGTTCTTCTTTCTAAGTATTTTATTAAGAGAGCTCCTCTTAATATGTCCTCTTACATGCATACAAGTTAGATGGTTATTTGTTGGCCACCTTGTTGTTTGTGTCAAGAATATAATATTTGTAATATGCAAGTGAGTTAAAATGAAGCCATAAATGATTAACTGAATGCGCACATGGGTAAGTCACTGAAGAAACAAGCACCTTTCAGATTTTAATAAATTATCAAAAGTCACACCATTGTTAAACTTACAGAGATATGCAGGTAGAGTGGAGGTGATATATGAACAATTAAATTAATAGCGAGGAAAGATAAGATTGGTAATTGATAAAAATCAGATTAAGAAATCCATTGTAGTAAAACAGCTTTACAATAAAGAATATATGTTTTCCTTGCAAAATAAATCTCAGCCTAGGCCCTGGGTGTATGGAGCTTACATTATCTCCCTTTGCCACTATGTATGATTTTCTGCAGGTAATCTAGGTATTTTCCCATATCCCAAAGATATGTGCGTTTGATTGCAGGATGACACAAAATTGTCCTTGTGTGTGTGTGTGTGTGTGTGTGTGTGTGTGTGTGTGTGTGTGCGTGCGTGTGTGTGCGTGTGTGTGTGCGTGTGCGTGTGTGTGTGTTTGAGAAAGTGTCCTCTTTTGGACTAGTGCTCCATCCATGCTTGGCTTCTGTCTTACTCTACTCCACATGCTGCTGAAAAAGTGGATTGTTGGATGGATAGAAAGATATATGTGTTATATACAGATGGATGGCTGAGACTTCAATGTTCAGTCTGAATATGGGCACTTCTAAATCTTAGTAAAATATAGCTTCACAGTTGAAAACAATCTAAATATAGATCTTCATTTCTTTCTCTGAAACTGGCACTAATGTAGTCTTTCTTTAAATTTCAGCCAGATCACATAAAAATTCTTCTTCCATGTAGGTACATTTCTAGAAAACAATAGGAAAATGAGAACAATTAAAATATATTTTTGGGATCATTAAAGACATATTTGTAGTGATAGGTACGTACCCTGTCTGATGCAGGTGCCACCCTAGCATCCAGTAATCATGTAAAGCAATATTTAAGAACATTTTATCCATATCAAAAATTGTTAATGTAAATTTAACATCTGAGCTTATTTTCTTTATTGCATGAAATGAAGGCATTTAGCCAAAGCTGATAAGCACAGTTTTCTTTACTGAGATTGAAAATAAAGTGATGAAAAGGGTCAACACACTTTAATATTTGGAAGTAGAAATCATTCTATAAGACACATAAATTCAAACAGGCATAATTAAATTAATTACTTACAGTCCAGCCATCCATCCATCCATCTTCTGAATACTCTTCTTCCCTCATAAACTTGTGGGAGCAGGAGTACATTCCTTCCGTTTTGACCACTAAGCAATAACTAAGCCTGGATGGGACAACCATCCCCTGCAGGTTACACACACACATGCCAACCACCAGCATCGGTTTAAAGGTACATTGTGCTCCTAGACTGACTTGGTTGCGAGTGCCCATATAGAGACAGCCATGATAGAGTTCCTCTTTTAGATCCATGTGGTTGCATCTGTAAGTGAAAATGATTAAAGAGCATCATATATTTAATCAGTACCTGGATATAAAATGGGCGAGAGGGAGGGTCTCCTTTCGAGATTGGTGCACTCACAATCATATATGAAATTACTTTTTGATACCCCTTGAGCATGGCGCCCTTAGGCCAGTGCCTACTTGGTATATGCTCTGCCCACTACCACTTGGCCTAGCCTAACATCTTTCAGATATATCAGGAAATGTGTAATAATGTCGAGACTGACCGGGACAAGAACTCAAGAACTACATCGAGGTAGTCATGAACCACTATTGAGCTTACTGCCATAACCATAAGTAAAATCCTTTTTTAATACTGATAAATTAATTCTGTCAGAGAATCTGTAAACGCGTTTTAATTAAAAAAAATACAGTAGCTTGTTCCCTAAATTAGTTTCACAGTTGTACAGTGCTGGAGCCTCACAGTTATAGGAGATTGAATTCAGATCACAGCCCAGTTGACATATTTGTAGGTTTTCTACATTCTGTTTGAAGATTGCTTTTTTTTCTCCTGCTACCCCAGTTTCCTCCCAAACCCCAAAGACATGCAAATTAGGATAACTGGTGATTGTAAGGATGACCATCTAGGTCTGGTTCCTGCCATGTGCCCAGTGCATTGAGAGAGACTTCAGCCCTCTATAACCAGTCAATGAACTAATATTTGTATGAAGTCAGTAAGTATATGCTGTTGATATCAGGGGCAGTTTGAAATGATGCCCTTTACTGAGAAATACAGCATAAAATTATGAAACATAATTCAATTGAGGGTCATGAGAAAATTTTGTGTAAGGCAAGAACCAATAGTGGACATGGTGCCAGTCCATTGTCTGCCCATTCACCAACACAAGGCCAAAACGGAATCACCAATCAACCTAGTTCATATGTCGTGGAGGAGGAAAACTGAAGTGTCTATAGGAAAACACAAGCAGACATGAGAAAAATGTATAAATTCCACACTGAAGATGACCAGGCATGGGATGCAAGCCTAGGATCTGGATTTGTAAGACAGCTACCCTGGCACCTCATAAATCATATACCTAATTTCACTGCTCAGAAGGGTCCTAATATTCAAGTGTACTGAAAACGATAAGGTGACAAAGGATCAGTAGTGAGCACTGCATTAAAGGAAGATAATGAGTTAAGATTATGGTAGCTCCTTTTTGCTTCCCTTATGGACACAGTGGAGACATTGAGTGATGGGGTTGGGGGTTTTCACACCCCGACTCAGGGTACAACCGAAGAGACCTTTTAGCTGGTACAAAGCAACCTTTTATTTTAGAAATGCACCACAACAAAAAGGTTTCAATTATGTTAAGATTTCTTTCTTATTTTCTATTTCAGGTAGGCTTTTGTTCCTACTTTTGTCCTGACCTACCTGACTGAGGAGGGAAGGATGACATCCTTTAAAACCACACTCAAGGGTGTTTCAGAAGTGTACACCAAAAACATCTCTGTATCAATAGGATTCTCATGGAGTTATGAAAGCTGTTTCCCAAGGGCTTCCTCCACCGGCTCCAGACGTCTCTGAAAGGACTGCCTACCCAAGCTACATATTCCACAGACCTCTGCAGGACTCCAAAGCTGAGCAATGTTGGAGATGTGCTGCCACCCAGTGTACTAGGGAAACATATTGCCCCGGTACCTAGTCTTTCACGGACCATTTGGCTTCCTGTCTGGAAAAGGTGCCAATAACCATCCAAGTCAGGTCACCAATCCATCAACAATCTAATTCTCACTTAACAGGGTACTACCACATTCACTGAGAACCTGCTGATTTAGGAATTGGGCAAGGAGCAGAACATCTCCTGGACTCATGGTAGTTACTGTGATTGATTGAGGGATCCACATCCAATGACCCTATCTTTTCACATACTGTTAAGGATGTAATTTCAAGAGAAAACCCATAGGACCCAGGAAGTAGAAGCACATTTTAGGCCATTCCTGTTTGTTTTGATCTATACTTTATTTGTAGTTATCAATATAGCCCTGTCCAGGAACTAAAGCTTGGAAAGTGGAAACTTGTGCTTACATATTGGTTCCCAGGCCTTAATTACTTAAATACACAGAACGGTTACTTTGATTCTGTCAAAAGAGACTAAGACCTTTGGTGCTGATGAAACGCTGTGTTCTTTTAAACTTGCCTTAGAGTAGTATACATAAAAACCTTATTTAGCTGTCAAACTCAGTTATTTTTAATATAGTGAATGGCTCACTAGGGAAATAAACTGATCAGCTGCGCAAAGCAATGGGACAAACCTCCACAGCTATTAAACATCTGGAAATATTACAGCAATAGAATATAGTAGGTAAAAAGGAGAAACTGACAAAAGAAAAGCTTGTTTTCTTGTTAAAGTTTACAGCTGTTAAATAATGTGAGATTTTGACCCTCTGATTGTGGTTTGGCATATGGGTAGAGAACAGCATTTTCTTTTTGACATTACAGTTCATGCAGGTTTTGTCTAGTTTGTAAAGAACACAAATAGCTCTCAGCAGTACAAAGAGTGCTTTGTGTTTATGAAATTCTGCAACCTTTAGATTAATGATCAGGTTTCCCTGGTATGTGCTGTGTCCCTTCAACAGAGTTGGAGTTAAAGCTTTTCATTAATAATCGCATCACTGTTATTAATCAGGGAAAAGGGCTTAGAAGGGAATAAAGGCTATAAACTAAAAATAAATAAATAAATAAAAGGGCAAATAACTATACAAGAGAAAGCAGCCAGCAAAGTTCAATCTTGTGCAAGAAGTCTTTACTGTCCACTGCTGGTCTTCTTGCCAATACAGGTGCTGAATGAGATTACAGAAACAATTCAAGGCAGCTGGTGTGTAAACAAGCTTTCCTGCCAGGTCTAATTTCAGCAAAGCCAAAAAAACTGTCTGGAAATTAGATATCATCCTGCCTTTGTATTAATCAGTGGCATTGCACTATAAAAGTCTGTTCACTCAAGATTCTGAACTGGAGGTTCCTATTTTCATTTTGCTCTTGCTGAAACAAATCTGCTTTGCTGTTCTCAGCACTTTATGCAAACTGCCCGTTTGGGAGATGTCCTGGGGTGGTCTTAGCAATGTGATATAATCAAATATTTTGATAAAATGCATGCCTGCCTTCTACACAGTACATTTAGGAGAAGTCTTAAAGGTTACTCTCTTCTGTGTTTCTGAATTTATGAACAGCAGATTTTTACAAAACTTTAACTTTTCTCTTCATCTTTTCCCACTTGTACGTGGGATTGATGTGCTTGATTAATTTTATCCATACAGCTCAGACCTGCACATCCTCCCCAGTCAAGCCCTTTTCCTTCAGATCTTCTTTTACTTTATCCATCCACCTCCACTTTGGCTTCCCTTGCTTTTTCTTCTTCTGTACTTTCATTCCCATTACTTTTTGCCCACATATTAATTGTCTCTCCTCATCATATGTCCATACTGCTTCAATCTACTTTCCTGTTCTTTCTTAATTATCTTTATTATATTAAAACTGCCATATTACCAATTAAAACTATAAATGACATTAAAAACTCGAAATCAATGTCTCCATGATGGGACAGTTAACTTTGTGAGCTGGAATGTTAAAGGCCTGAATCACGAATTAAAGAGAAAGAAAGTATGCTCTCACCTAACATGCTTAAATGCTAAAATAGTATTTCTACAGGAGACCCACTTACTAACCAAGGATCAGTTCAGATTACAAAAAGACTGGACTGGCCAAATGTTCCATTCTAGCTTTATAAAGAAAACTAGAGTGGTGGGAATTCTCATACATAGAACAGTTCCATTTGTAGCATCAGAGGTAGTGTCGGACCCTGAAGGGAGATATGTGATGGTCATGGGCAACTTATATAACAGTAAAATGATTTTGATAAATGTTTATGCACCCAATGTTGATGATAAGGAATTCATGCAAAATCTATTTGCATCCATTCCCAATGTGAACACTCATAAAATTATAATGGCTGGGGACTTTAATTGTGTTTTAAATCCACTCTTAGATAGGACTCCTGTGACAGGGGGGACGACATCTAATACTGCAAAGATAATTACACAGTTTCTAAATGATCACAACTTATCAGACCCCTGGAGGTTTCTTAACCCAAACTCAAGAACATATTCGTTCTACTCACCAGTGCATTATAGCTACTCAAGAATTGATTATTTTTTTTATAGATAATAATTTCCTGCCTACAATTAAATCATGCAAATATGACACAATTGTTATCTCTGACCATGCCCCTCTAGTCTTGGAGCTAAAATCATTAAGCCCCTCACACTCACCTCGCAGATGGCGTCTTAACCCTCTTTTATTGGCAGACGAGAACTGCACAGAATTTATATCCAAACAAATCAGCTTCTTCCTAGAGACAAACACGTCCACAGAGGTTTCTGCAGGAACACTCTGGGAAACTCTAAAGGCCTTCTTAAGAGGCCAGATTATTTCATATCTTTCCCATAGAAATAAATTAGAAACCAAGAAAGTGTCAGAGCTAAGAAATTAAATTACTAGAATAGATGAAGAACAAGCCAGGCGTCCAAGTGAAGCTCTTCACAGGAAAAGGCAGGCCCTGCATACAGAACTTAACATCTTAACAACTAAAGAAACTGAGCAACTTATTTATAAGTCTAGACAGCATTACTATGAACACGGAGAAAAAGCTAATAAGCTTTTAGCTCAACAAATTCATAAACAAGAAGTTCACAATGCAATACCAGTAATCACCAACAAGAATGGAGAAGAAATCATCGACCATAATAAAATAATGCACACATTTAGAGATTACTATAAGTCTTTATATTCCACTGAGCCCAAAGAAGACAACACACGATCTAATGCATTTCTGGATAATTCACAAATACACAAATAGATGCTTTAAGTGCTGAGGAACTGGATAAACCTCTAACGCTAACAGAATTACTAGACGCTATAAAGTCACTACAAAGCGGGAAATCATCAGGCCCTGATGGTTACCCCGTAGAGTTTTATAAGAAATTCTCCACTCAGCTAACTCCACTCTTATTGGCAACATTTACAGAAGCTAAAGACCACCAAATACTACCTCAAACATTTCGACAAGCATTAATCACCGTCTTTCCTAAACAAAATAAGGACTTGTTACAATGTGCATCATATAGACCAATTTCACTCCTGAATAATGATGTTAAGATACTCTCAAAAATCCTAGCTAGAAGGATGGAGAAAGTGCTGCCCTCGGTAATATCACAAGATCAAACTGGATTTATTAAAGGCCGACATCTATCTTCAAATCTCCGACGCTTGTTTAATGTTATATATTCACCAGCAAAATCAAACACCCCAGAGATATTACTATCATTAGACGCAGAAAAGGCATTTGACATGATCGAATGGAATTACCTTTTCACTGCATTGGAGAAATTTGGGTTTGGCCCGAATATTTGTGCTTGGATCAAACTACTGTATACCAGTCCAGAAGCTTCAGTTTGTATTAATAACATTTGCTCAGACTACTTTAAACTAGAACGTGGTACCAGACAAGGATGTCCCTTGTCGCCACTGTTGTTTGCAATCGCTATTGAACCACTGGCGGTTCACTGCCGAAATTCTTATCAGATAAAGGGGATTGTCAGAGAAGGACTGGAACAGAAAATTTCTCTATATGCAGATGATATGGTCTTATATATATCGGACCCAGAAAACACTGTCCCTGCTGTTTTAACAGCACTAACAGAATTTCAAAAGATATCTGGTCTTAGAATTAATCTGAATAAAAGTATACTCTTTCCAGTGAATTCACAAGCATATAATATTAGATTAGACATCCTACCTTTTACTATAGCAGATCAGTTTAAATACCTAGGGGTAAATATCACAAGTAAACATAAAGCTCTTTATCAACAAAATTTTGGCGTCTGTATGGAAAAAATTAAGCAAGACTTGCATAGATGGTCAACCCTTCATCTCACTCTAGCCGGAAGAATTAACATTGTTAAGATGAATATCCTTCCTAAACTTCTCTTTTTATTTCAAAACATTTCAATATATATCAATAAATCGTTTTTTAAACAGTTAGATTCAATAATAACCTCATTCATTTGGAACTCAAAACACCCACGTATCCGAAGAGCGACCCTACAAAGACCTCAGGCAGAAGGTGGCATGGCTTTACCTAATTTTCAGTTTTATTACTGGGCAGCAAACATACAAGCCATAAAAACCTGGACACAAATAAATGAACATACACAGGCTTGGTCCGCAATAGAAGTAAAATCCTGTAGTACTTCTTTATATTCCCTGCTCTGCTCTCCAATAAATGAAAGTTATCGCAAATATACTAATAACCCAATTGTGCTTTACTCACTCAGAATATGGAACCAAATTAGGAAGCATTTTAAGATGGAAAATCTTTTATCAGTGGCACCTCTGCAAGAGAACCACCTCTTTCAACCTTCGCAAGTATATCCAGTTTTTAATACCTGGAAAAGTTTTGGGATTAAAATGCTCAGAGATCTTTATATAGACAACATATTTACATCTTTTGAACAATTACGTTCAAAATTTAACCTCCCAGCTACACATTTCTTTTACTATCTTCAAATTAGAAATTTTCTTAAACAGAAATTGCCCGATTTCCCCCACCTTGCACCCTCCACAATGCTGGAAAAAATATTGCTCAATTCCAAGGAAACAAACACTATTTCCACAATATATAAAATCTTATTAGAGTCCCTACCTTTCAAAGATCCAAGAGGACATTGGGAAGAAGATCTCTTAATCAATATATCAGAAAAGGAGTGGAAGGTAGCAAAGCAGAGAATTCACTCGAGTTCTATATGCGCAAAGCATAGAATTATTCAACTAAAAATTATATATCGAGCTCATCTGTCTCGCTTAAAACTGTCCAAAATGTTTCCAGGCCAGGATCCAACCTGCGAGCGCTGCAACCAAGCTCCTGCCTCACTGGGTCACATGTTCTGGGCCTGCACCAAACTAACATCATTTTGGACAAAAATTTTTAAGTGCCTCTCTGACAGCCTTAGTATCACAATCCCTCCTAACCCACTAACAGCTGTGTTTGGTGTCCTTCCAGATGGACTGGAATTGGAGAAGGACAAGCAAACGGTGATTGCATTCACTACACTTTTGGCACGCAGACTTATTTTGTTAAATTGGAAGAATCCTAATTCTCCTCTTATAAGTCAGTGGGAAACCGATGTTTTATATTATTTGAAATTGGAAAAAATCACATTTTCAGTTAGAGGATCTGTACAAAATTTTTTCAAAACATGGCAGGATTTAATCAATATTATTTTAGAATAAGAGAATTAACTATTATTGCATTTAACTCCCTTCTCCATCTCATATTTATATAGATATTTACTTCTCCCCTTCTTTTGTCTAATGTTGCCTTATTAAAAAGCTTAAAGCAATTTTCCTTTAGCTAAGCTCTCCTTCTCAGGGGTGGGGTTTGATTTGTCTTCAAATTTGTTGGGTTATAAATTGATCTGTTTGTATGGAATGATTACAATGAAAATTAATAAAATAAAAATATTAAAACATTAATTATCTTTCCCACTTTTGCTGTACCTCTGTTTGTCTCATTACTTATTTTGGACTTTTTTGACTTCCATGTCAACATTCTCATTTCTGCAAAATTTAATGTTTTCTCCTGCACTCCCTTTACTGCCCATGTCTCAGCTCCAAACATCATTGTTGGTCTTACCACTGTCTGAAAATCCTAACCTTTAATCTTCGCCTTAATTCACATAATACTCCTGATACCTTCCTCAAATTGTTCCAATCATACTGCATTACATTGGTTATCTCTCCATCTAATTTACCATCTTGGGCTACCACTGATCCTAGATATTTAAATTTATCCACTCTTTTCAGTAGCACTCTAACTTATGAATTCTGATTATCATTAAACTTCATATATTCTGTCTTCTTCCTATTTAACTTCAACCCTCTATCTTTGAACTTCCTCTCCATTTCCCCTTTTCTGATTCTGCACAACAAAATGTGATCAGCATGTGTTTTTTTTGTACCATGACTCAACATATCCATAACCAGATCAAAGAGGTAAGGACTTAAAGAACATCCCTGGTGCAGACCTAATTAACAAAATTTACAAACTTACCACAGAGCCTTATAGGATATAGCTACTAATAGAGTTCTAACCAGGTATAAATCTTCTAAATTAACTAATTTTGATAAAATTATATTGCTTTATCGCCTTATAGTATCTAGGAGAACTTACACCTGATTCTCAAGCTGAATAAAGTGTGTGTAATGAAGCAGTTAAATCCCCAAAAGAAGATTTTATTTAGTTTTTTACTCCTGAAAGGTCAGGTCAGGTTGGGGAGTATGCACTGGTACATCACATTGCTGCACCCACCACATAACGAAACACCTCGGATCCTGTTGGCAACCCCACAGGCAGAAACGTGGCCCAGGCCCACCCTCCAGAAATAACCATATGTCTGCTGCAGCCAGTTGTTATGCGGCCATCCCCTTGGCCTGGTCCAGCAACACAGGTCCTCAGCAATGAGGATCCTGTGAGCCGGATCACCCACGGGGAATCATACCACATGGCTGTAGTGCTGTAACTGATGATTCCTCACAATGCAGGTAATGTGCCTCATTTGGGACTCTGTGAGCAACCAGCAGTACCCAAGGATTCTTGAAAGAGACACAGTGCTGAAGGAGTCCAGTCTTCGTCTCAGGTCATTGGATAACATTCATGTCTCGCAACCATATAGCAAAACAGGAAGCGCCAGGACTCTAAAGACTTGGACCTGATGACTGCAATGTTAATTTAGTGTTGTGGCCAGCTAGTTTAGTGAAAAAGCCCAGTGAAAGCAGAGTGATGGAGTTTTTTTGCATTAGTGGATTCGCTTTGGGAAGAAGTAGGTCAAACCTTAGTGGATAAAGCTATCTTCTCATAAAGCTGGTTGATTTGTTATTTTTTTGGCATGGTTAGCCAGTTGATAGCTTTCTTTTCCAAGTAGGCTGTTAAAGCCTTATGCATTTAATGATCTGTTTTTTTTCTTTCCTTCAAGTTATCGTTCTCTAAGTACTGAGTGATTTAGGCGGGGAACTTTTTTCTTGCTTTGTATTTTTTGCATTGTATATAATAAATGTTTTTTGTCTTGTGTCTTCCCCCACCATAACCTACTGTCTAGGGAGGAAGAATATAAGCTTTAGATTCATCAAAAATTTCAATCCCCGATTTTTAACAGATCTTGATGTTTTAGAGTGACTGTCTGGTCTGTGTGTGTCTGTGTGTCACAATTTCTTGAGGACAGTCTAGAGCTAAAATGGGTGGACAGAAAAATACCAAACCCGAAACTTAAGCCTGTGATGTATTAATTAGTCTTTATGCCAAATTGTGCAAGAGAAATAGGTATTCTAGAGGAACACTCAAATACCTTAATTCTGCAATTAATTATGAATTCTTTTCATCAATTGCTATTGTAATGACATATGTTATGATCAGAAAGATCAGCATCGGAATGGTAAATAATTACTGAAATGTTATAGAATAGTTCTGGTAAGTTGGCTCGAAAAACTGCCTCAGATATGTGCCTCGACATCGGCTAGTTTGAGACCCAGGACTTGCTCTCGGAGCATCTATAGGCCTCCAGGCAGCCCTTTGAGCATCTTGGCGCTTAAACTGCTGGTGAGACTTTGTGCCGCTGCTGTGTTAAACTGTGAAGGGGCACTAAAACAGGTAAATGAAAACTACTTCTAACATTTTTTTCCCATGTCTATGGTAAGCTGAGCAGCTGTGTCTACATTTTCTTTATTTAAACAGCCACTGAACTTGGCTTATCACAGTCTGACAAGATTAAATAAGAATTGTTTTACCAAAAAGGAAACCATTTTAGACAGTGTGAACTGAATTCAAAAAACAATGTTGAAGATAAAAGTAGTCAAAAAGTTGAAAGTCAAAACAAAATCCTAGTACCAAAGCCCAGACGTTAACCAAAGATCAGAGTCAAAAGCTTGTTAGCTTTAGTTAACCTAAATCTTACACCACTAATTTTACTGCAAAGAGTTTTGTTTTTTTCTTAAATCCAAAATCTTGGATGTTAGAAGCAGCATGTGTGGAAGAATAATTTTAAGGTAACATAACATTCATCTTAAAGAAATAGCATAAAGGGTTAATAAATGTCAGAAACCTATTCAGGCATATCAGGAAACCAGATAAAGGTCAAGTGAACAACAAAATGTGCACTGAAATATGAGAATTGGTTTAGGAAAAATATTGAAATGGTCAAGTAAATAAAGAATGTACCAAAAGAAAGGCTGATGTAACTGAGGGATGACTAAGAAATCAGCAGATGTCCTATAAACGAGAATGGACAGTTGTTGTATGCACAGAAATTTCAAGGGTGGTGGTGCAACTCAAAGATATAAGAGGAACAAAAATATAATATAATAGACTTTTGTTTTATATAAATCATTTGGGTGTAAACCAATGAACCAACCAGAGTAAAATCTATGTATTGACACTGTATGTAAATTCAATAGTTTATAAAAATGAACCTCTGTTCTTTGTTTCTCTGATCATCCTGACCATGCTGTAACAGACTGCTTTTGAAGAATGCTCCTTCCAAGGCATTAAAAGGAGTAATTGAAAGATTCAATGAACAGTTTTTCTGCTGCCTGATAACTGATTTGTCCTGTTAGGGGATGATTCTTCTTTAATAAGATGTTAATTTTCTACCACATGTGTCACCATCTTAAATATCATTATATTCCACTTTTGGGTGTGTAGTGGTGGCAACAAGGCTTCATTGCTAGAAAAAAAAGCTTCACAACTCAGAAATACAACAAAGTGGGTGACGCCTGAGATAGCTGAAATGAAGGCGAAAAGATAAATAAACATAATGAGCAAAAAATTATACAGTTATGTAAACAATCAAATGTAAAATGATAAAAATATGAAAACTGAAGTGTTCAAAATCCAAAAATCTTTATAAAACAAGAAAAACAAATCATGCATACAAAAGTACATAAAAGTGAATATTGCAAGTCTCACAATTTTATTAATTTGCTCATTTTTACAGCTATTTTCATGGCATTCTTTATTTTGACATATAGCTTCAACAGATTTAACATGTGTCTGACTACTGCCTGTTCTATTAACATTTACACTTCCTTTCTTTCAATGAAAAAATACCCCAAATATGCATTAACATCAAACACGCTAGACACATGTTTTAATGCCATTTTGGTATGACATTGCTGTCTTTTAGAAATGCCAGTCACACCTCAATCTCAGACTTTGGACAAAATGCACTGATTATAAGTGATAAAATGCTGCTAGCACTAACTTTAACATGGGTAAACTATGATATTGTGTTCACTTATCTGAATTTTTAACTTTGTTATTTGTCAGTGGTGGTCTAGTATCCTCTGCGAATGAGCCATCACTGAGTTTTTATAATATACCCATCTATTCATCCACTCATTCTGTTTTACAGCTTTCCTCATTTCTATTTTAATTGCTTTCAGACTTGTGTCTACGCATCCATTTGCTTCAAGAAATTCTTGCAAGGAGCAGCGACCGCATAAGGATGATACACAGATTGATGGCAAGGCACATTCAAGCAACTTCAGCCAATTTCAAGTTTCCAGTTAGCTTGCATGCATTTCAGACACGTGAAGAAGTGGCTAAACTTGGAGACACATGAAGAATATGAACATATGATGAAAAGGCTGGATATCAAACCCTTATTCCTCAGATTTTTAGACAAGTGTAACCACTGTACCACTGTGACATCCTTGTAGAAACTTTCAACATATTTATTATTTTTACTTGTTTCTTCTCATATACATGAACATTCTACAAGCTTATTTTTAGTCATTCCATGTTTCTGGAAAAGAAATGCTGAAATTCTCTGCCCACTAGCTACTGTGTGTCTTTTGTTTTGTATTACAGCAACCAGAGGTGCTCACAGCACAATTCTCAAAATCACCTCTCATTAATTCATTGTAGGATACCCCCTCTCACATTCTCAAATTTATTTTCTGCATTTTCTATAATATAACCTAAAGGTGTTTCAGCTATTTAAAGTGTTTAATCATATTCCAGGGTGAAACACCCTAACACAAACACCTAAAGTTTAATATTTGTTTGAGATGGTTGGCAGTTTATCCCGGCTGGGATGCTCCAGTAACAGAAGGATGGGGGAAGGCAGCTTATCAAGGACACTGCCTCCCCCAGGACGATAGATGGCAGTTTCCCAGGACTGCAGCAGTGTCCCGGATGCCCGCGGGGCACTATGGAACTTGGAGTTCGGCAACACAGCCATGCTGGGTACCATGGGTGCCACCAGGAGACGCTGCAGGGAGACTGGGGAGTCCCTGCTGTTTACATGGCCCAGAAGTACTTCAAAGTCACGGGGTTGGAAGCACAGAAGTACTTCTGGGCTGGAGAAATTACAAGTTCTCCATCTGACCCAGACTATATAAAGGACTGCTGGACACCCAGCAAGCGAGCTGGAGTTGGGAGGTAGAGAACAGAGCTTGCTGGGAGGTGTGGAGGTGAGAATTGTGATTATTGTTTATTTATTTACTTGTGTATGGTGGCTGTGCTGCTTAGAACAATATTATAAGAAGAATAAGAATTAAAACTCTTCTTAGTACTTTTACCTGGTGTCGTGAGTATTTGTCTGTCGGGTTAGAGGAACAATAATGACTCCTAGTGTTAAATGTTACATTGAGTTTGAATGACTTATTATGTTTTTACGTATACACAAACAAGCAGTAGAGCTGAACTCAATTAGCTTTGTCAACACTCACTTGATGGCACAGTGGTTAGGCTCATGGAGCTAATGTCTTGGTTTCAGATCCTGTGGCTAGCTGTTGTCCATTTGGGGTATACAAGTCCATCCATGTCGCTGTGTGTTTTCCTCTCACATCTCCAAAGACGTTAAAGATAGGTTAATTGGTGATTCCAAATTGGTGTTTGGCCCTGTGATGCACTGCGGGGGGTTGTTTTCTGCTTTATGTCCAGCCCCCAGGGTGCTGAATTAGAAAAAAGTGGCTGTGAGAGTGTTACGTTAAAGCTCACAGTGGATTCAATTTGATCTTTATTTTTCTATGTCATTCTCACTTTGAAATAGTCTGTAGATGGTAAGTGAACAATACATTATATACTGTGGGCAATTCTGAAAAGTGCTGCCAGTGGTGATACACTAGAGCACGGCATGCTCCAAGAAGACACAGGAAAGTTCATATTGGAAATGAGGAGGGAGTGATACTACTGGAGCTATAGTGGGAATCATAAATATAATTTACAGGTATAATCTACAGGTTCCAGAATGAAAGTGATGCCACTGAGGTCTCACTTTTCATTAGCCATTCTGCACTTTTAAAGATAAGTTGTGGGATGGCCAATACATTTCTCTCCATTCCATTATGTAGAGGCACATGACTGAGAGGAGGAGCAATGTAATCTCAATAAGGCAAGCAGCCCAAAGTTGCCTGAAAGACCTGAGCCATATATGGTGGCCATATATGGCTGTATGGCCACCAGGTGTCTTCTGGGGAAGTTCTAGCTTGATGTGCCTGTACCCAAAGGAAATACCAGTTCCAGGTCTTGGCATATAAGTTACCCTAGGCTGGGTTTTAAAGTTATCACTGGTCAGAAGATGAATAACGTTCTTTAATGAATGTAGAGAAAAGTCAAACAAAATGACACCTTTTATTGGCTAACTAAAAAGATTACAATATGCAAGCTTTCGAGGCAACTCGAAACAAGATTTGCCTGAAGAAGTGGCCTGAGTTGCCTCGAAAGCTTGCATATTGTAATCTTTTTAGTTAGCCAATAAAAGGTGTCATTTTGCTTGACTTTTCTCTACATTCATAATCGCTACCACGGTACAACGCCCTAGTTCTTTAATGAAAAATAACATGCTGTTTAAATATAAACCTATTTTTCCTAGGTGTGGAGGAATATCAGATGGTCCTTTCTGGCTATTAACTCATGTTTGCTATCATCTAATGAACCTTCCTATTCCAATAAAGGATTGTGGGTGTCCTAATGGACATCACTGGACTCAAGGCAGGAATAACCCTGAATGAGACACTGTTTCATCACAAGATAACCTCAGGCATGCACAAACAGTCACTCATACAGAGCAAATTTTAGAGTGTCCTATCTGTGTGTATCTACCTTAACTGAGATGTGGGAAAGATTTCAGAATATGCTGGGAAATCCATCAAGGACATGGAGTAATTCTGTAAATATCACACCAACAAAGACCAGGCAGGCATTTGAACTCAGCTCCAGAGGTGAAATGCAGTGGTGCTAGATACTGGAGCACCAATGCTAAAGATTAAAAATTACCTTTTTGAAGAAAAATTCTAGAATTTCTGTCAGTGTGAAATGCATAGGAAGTGGAACACTCATATTTAGCAATATATTTCAACTTCATGTTTAGAACTTGTTTGTGCACTGCCTGAAAATCTGTGCCATTTTGAACAGGGAAGCCTACACTGCATGACATTTTTTTAGTGCACCATGCTGCCAAACATTTGTTTTTTCTTTTCCCTTCAGGGGCCTAAATCTCTTAATCCTCCTTTGAGGACTCATTTTTGTAATGAAAACCTACAGTAGGTACTGCCAACTGGAACTCACAACATCCAGTAAGGGATTAAAACTGTCACTTCTCTGGCATGAGAGCCGGTATTTGTTGAAGTGTGCACTGTCGACTCTGCCATGCCTGACCCGCAGACCACTTTAGAGCTGAAAAGCCTAAATACCAATCTGCAAGTACTTCTTAACACCCATTGCAAAGATTATCCTAATGTCTGGGTTTCTAGTGATGTGTGCGTTTAATCAGATAAACGAGTTTTTATCTCCAAAAATCAATCCATATCACTTTAAAACTGAAGGAAATGAAATACATGTGCTTAATTTCATTTTAGCAGGACCACCCAAATGTAATGATATTTATTATCATCTCTACTGGTAAATTTCTTCAGAAAAGCATAACAAATAACTGTAATTATTTCAGCCTAGTAGGATACAATTTATTTTTTCAATTTACCATATGAAATCATTTTTTCTTTCTGTAAGCTTTGAGCTTTATAGCTCAATCACTGTTTGTATTCAACTTGCATGTTTTCCGAAGTACTTTTTTCTTGGGAGACTGCACTCCTTTAACGTGGGTAATGACATTATTCGCATGTTCAACAACGCTGTGATGGGTAGGACGAGTTTCCACTCTGTAGTGTACTGGGTCAGTAAAGTCACTTCAAGGGAGGCTCAGTGATTCAATAAGCTGATTAAGAAGGCAGGTACAGCTAACAGATGTTCTCTCAAACCCCTGGAAGTAGTAGTGGAGGAGAGTATGAAGACAAAACTGAGTGCCATTATGAACAATGCTTCATATCCTCCCTCTGACACACTTACACAGTACTTTTAGCCAACAAATTATTCTGCATAAGCATGTCCAGAAATGCTGTTGGAGCTCCTTTATACCAATGGCTAAACACCTCACTGTGATCATTAGCCAAGTCAGAAGTTTTCTTCTTTTTTGTAATTCTTGTGTGTGTTTTTTGGGTTGTTGTTGTTGTTATTTTTTATATTTTCTTGTGCTTCTGTGAAAAACCAAATTTCCTTGGTTGTTGGTCTTCATTGGTTAATTTGGTTTACTGCATCATCCTAAATACCTTAATATCACCATGAGTGTGGGTGTGGGTGCATGTATGAGTGTGCCTTGTGACAGACTAAAACCTCACCTAGAACTGACTCATGTCCTGAACCCAATAGTTCCTGTAATACTGTTAAAGAAAGTGATGTGTGTTCAAATAATTCCACACACCAAAGATCTTTGTTTTAAAAGTTTTAGTAAGAATTCGAAGGAAAACAATTCACGCAAAAATAGAAAATACTGTTTAAGAAAAGTTTTGTTTAAGGCTTATATATATATAATTTCTCTAAATTTGGTCATACAGTTGTTAAACACATTAAGCACATTAAGAATGGTCAGAAAACTGTATGCCAAATTGCTAACTGCAAACTCGTATAACTGTCCATGCTAGCAGTGAGACCTAACTGGCTTAACATTCCGTTCTACAGATAAAACAAAGAAGGTTTTATTTCTTGTTAACTTACAAGGCAGAAAAAAACTATACCATATTATAGGTAGCTAAGGTAAGAAACTGATATTCAGTTATTAAAATTAAGCATACACTTATATGAATTTCAAATTAAACATTACTTTCTAAGATTGGCTCTTACAACAACTACACATATACAATCTACATGAACAATGAAAAAAATGATGTACCACACAGGGGTTAGTTAAAGATAAACATTCGATTTGGCTTTTATATAAGTAACATATAAATGTTTTTATATAAAGACCATCACAAAACATAATCACAAACTGGACTTTGCACAATATCTTGGCGAGTTCGGCATGCCCTGCTGTTTTGTTGAAGGACATGCGTTGTAGATTGACCAATAATATCCACTGCTAGGACGACGCCCAACCTCTTGCTGCTTCCAAACTGTACCATCTTTCGCCTTTACACATGGTGCAGCTGTGTTGTTCTTATGTGTGAGTGGACATTTATTGTGGGGAGGGCTTCTGTTCTGTGTCTCCACCATGTAGAACCCTCATCCTCATCTGAGAATAAAACTGAATAAAAAAAAAAAAAACACTAGCCTTTACAAGTACCATAAATTTACACTGGCTGTTACAGACTCAAATCAAATGTATGTTTGTAATAGTAAAAATAAGAGCAGCTCACTACAACTTAGCGGCCAGGCTCGAACCCATGACCTCTTGATTATGAGTCAGCAGCTCTTACCGCTGCCCCAACCAAGCGGTCGTGTCAGCGTCGTACCCTAACCAGATTTCTTTTTCTTTGGTTATATTTTTGAATAAAAGCGCACTTGTTTTGTTATACGTGTACCTTGTGTGAAAGTGTTTATTTGATATTTGGACTTCAGTCTTCACACATTATACACTTTATGTCAAAATTTTTTTGTTAGTACTGTAACATGAAAAAAGTTTGTTTTAGGTATGTGTTCGACAATTCTTGCATTTCTCGCATTTCCTGTCATCCTACATTTACATAGATCATTGTAGACACGTAACACACATGAAATGCATGTGTTCCAATTAATGACATATTATTTAACCTATACAACTCCAGGCACCTCACAACCAGATAAACAAGACTTGAGCTGGGAGAACGTTTTGCCCGAGTTGATGGCAGGGGTGGGTGGATGGGACAGCAGGCTGCTTGTGCTGATCAACACATTTACAAAACAAAAGACACTAATGAAGAGGTGCAAAGGAATTTAAGATGGCCCAGGATTACAAGTTTTTTCATAGGCTTCTGGGATTCTAGTGTTAATTGCTTGCTGTATGAGTTTATGTTCCTGTAGATGAAGATACAGGAGCATCCAACAGGTTGGCATATACAGTATTTACATTGCAGAAGTATCATGGTAGAAAGTTGTCTTTTCTTTATTTTAATTTATTCAACAAGGTTGTGAACAGTATTAATATGTCTTCAAGATTCTCCATGAATTTCATGGCTTGAATTAGGTTTTTGTCATATTCATAGAAGGAGCTGAGGAAGTGAGGTCATCTCATTAAATGCCTTCTGTGAATCTTTGACTGCATGAATATAGATTCCACAAATATGGAGACCTGACTGAACAGTGAATATAATTTTGTAAAATTCTGGTTCTTATGAGAAAATTATATTGCTTAATGATGTGCTTTGAGAAGTGTTCAGCAACTCTATACACTTTACCATATTCATTTTTTAAATGCTTCACATAGAAGTACTGTATCATTCCTGGCCTATGAAAACATCTCTGTCATGTATTTATCATGTAACTGATTTCATAACCTTCACATTCCATACATTAAATTATTTAAAAAAGTTAACAGCTGTTTATTTATTTTATTGGTCCATCCATTTTAAACCAACAAACTTCAGTTCAAGGTTTCTGGGGTTGGAGCTTTTCAACATAGCATTGGGCACAACCTTGGATTGGAAGCACTTGGATTTAGAGCTCTCAAGTAATTCAATGTTTTGGGGTTGGAGAGGAAAACCCAAATAAAGACCCACACAAACATGGGAGACATGCAAACTCTAGACAATCTGTGATGAGTCAAGGGTTCAGGCCAAATACTCAAGGGCCATCTTTTAATTCTTACAAATTTTCAGTTAAAGGTGTAAAGCACCTCAACACAGTTTGGAAGGCTTCAATAAATCTATTCATTTACACCAAGTAGTTACTTTATTTAGGGTAGCAAACTTCTGTAATAGTCATCTGACCCCAGATTTGCCATCAGAATAGACTGAATTCACTGGTACATTAGGGCTCAAGGGAAGCCAGCCTTTCATAAAATGAGCAAAATCTCATATGTTGTAGCTGCATGAGCAAAGAGAAATTGACTTTGCTTTGATTGGCTAAAAATGTTGTTTTTCAGTCTATGCATGGAGAGCAAGATCTTAGCTTACTTACAGTGAGGAGACAGTGACTCACTCTTAGTGCAGTGACTGACCAGAAAGTTTCAAGATGTACCCTAAGTTCTTGTCTATAAGCCGCGGCTTATCTAAGGAAAAAAGTTGTGAAAATGAAAAAATAGAATATCGGCTTATACATAAATCCAGCTTATACAGTAATCCCTCCTCCATCGCGGGGGTTGCGTTCCAGAGCCACCCACGAAATAAAAAAATCCGCGAAGTAGAAACCATATGTTTATATGGTTATTTTTATATTGTCATGCTTGGGTCACAGATTTGCACAGAAACACAGGAGGTTGTAGAGAGACAGGAACGTTATTCAAACACTGCAAACAAACATTTGTCTCTTTTTCAAAAGTTTAAACTGTGCTCCATGACAAGACAGAGATGACAGTTCCGTCTCACAATTAAAAGAATGCAAACATATCTTTCTCTTCAAAGGTGTGTGTGTCAGGAGCACAGAATGTCACATAGATAGAGAAAACAATCTCTAGCAAACAAATCAATAGGGCTGTTTGGCTTTTAGGTATGCGAAGCACTGCGGCACAAAGCTGTTGAAGGCGGCAGCTCACACCCCCTCCGTCAGGAGCAGGGAGAGAGAAAGAGACAGAGTTTGTTTTTCAGTCAAAAATCAATACGTGCCCTTCGAGCTTTTAAGTATGCGAAGCACTGTGCAGCATATCTTTTCAGGAATCAGCTTTACAAAAGATAGCAACGTGAAGATAATCTTTCAGCATTTTTAGACGAGCGTCCGTATCGTCTAGGTGTGTGAACAGCCCCCCTGCTCAATCCCCCTACATCAGGATCAGAGAAAGTCAGTGCAAGAGAGACAGAAAAGTAAGCCGGGTAGCTCCTCAGCCATCTGCCAATAGCGTCCCTTGTATGAAATCAACTGGGCAAACCAACTGAGGAAGCATGTACCAGAAATTAAAAGACCCATTGCCTGCAGAAATCCGCGAACCAGCAAAAAATCCGCGATATATATTTAAATATGCTTACATATAAAATCACAATTTAAATGACCGCTACGCGCGCATGTTGAGTCGGCGACGCCCAGAGCAGAAAGAACGCGCTCCGGCCACGCCATGCGGGGAGTGAGAGAGACGCCAATATCTCACACTCTTTCCCCCCTTAAAGAAATTAAATGGGTGCGAGTGAGACCACTGACCTCCCTCTCTTCTATTAGTTATAGGTTATAGTACGTTCGGCTTATCCATGGGTCCGGCTTATCTATGATAAGATTTATTTTAAAAATTCGTATGATTTTTGGTCTCCGGCTTATACGCGAGTCCGGCTTATAGACAAGAACCTAGGGTACTTGCTAAATTCCTCATTTTCTTAGATAATCTCCATCAGATTATTGTCTGAGGCTAGTGCAAAGCGATAGATAGATAGATAGATAGATAGATAGATAGATAGATAGATAGATAGATAGATAGATAGATAGATAGATAGATAGATAGATAGATAGATAGATAGATAGATACTTTATTAATCTCAAGGGGCAATTCACATACTATTCACATACAAAAGCACATATCCCTAACTTCAACCAGTCTCTACAGCTTCAATAACCTTGTAAATACTTCTAAACTGTTTCCTATGGATATCATATTTGAAAGCTGGTAAAGATTTGGAAATCTGAACAAAATGATATGCGTTTTTTATACATATACAGTATATGTATGAGGAATTCAGAAAGTATTCAGAGTTTTTCACATTTTTCTATGTTACAGTCTTGTGCTAAAATAATTTAAATGTATTTTTACCCCATACCAAGCAACACTCAATACCCCAGAATGAAAAAGCGAAAACAGAGGTTTTGAAATTCTTGCAAATTCATTACAAATAAAAAAACTGAATTATCACAGGTGCACAAGTATTCAGACTCTTTTCTGAGTATATAGTTGAAGCACTTAATAATAATAATTCTTTGCATTTATATAGTGCTTTTCTCACTACTCAAAGCGCTCAGCAATTGCAGGTTAAGGGCCTTGCTTAAGGGCCTAACAGAGCAGAGTCTCTTTTTGGCATTTACGGGATTCGAACAGGCAACCTTCCAATTGCCAGTGCAGATCCCTAGCCTCATAGCCACCACTCCGCCTACAGTCTTCTTGGGTATGATGCAACAAGCACACTAAGATTTGTGGATCTTCTGCCATTTTTCTCTACAGATACTCTCAAACTCTGTCAGGCTAGATGAAGACCAAAGGTGGACAGCAGTTATCAGGTTTCCCCAAAGATGTTTGATTGGGTTCAAGTCTGGGCTCTGTCTACTCAAGGACATTCCCAGAGTTGTTCCCAAACAATCCTGTCTTTGCTTTGTGCTTAGGGTCATTGTGCTGTGGTAAGGTGACTCTTTAGTACAGTCTGAGGTACAGAGCACTCTGGCGTAGGTTTAAATTAAGGAAAACTTTGTACTTTATTCCATTCAGTTTTCCCTCAACCCTGTGTAGTCTTCTAGTCCCTGCCGCTGAAAATCAACCCCACAGCATGGTGCTGTCACCACCATGCTGCACCATTGGAGTAGTATTGCACAGGTGATGAGCAGTGCTTAGTTTCCTTCAGACATGACGCTACTTTTGGTTATTAGATAATCTTATTTCTCACAGTTTGAGAGTCATTTGGGTGCCTATTTGCATACTCCTAGTTGGCTTCTATGCATATTTTGCTGAGGAGGGGCTACTGACTGGCCAATCGTCATAAAGTCTAGATTGGTGGTATGCTGTAGTGATGGTTTCCCCCAGCTCCACACAGCTTCTCTGGAGCTTAGTCAGAGTGACTATCGGGTTCTTGGTCACCTGTCTTACCACATCCCCTCTCTCACAATAGCTCAGTTTCGGGGGGTGGCTCGCTCTAGGATGAGTCGTGGTTGTTTCAAAGTTCTTCCATTTAAAAATTATGAATGTAAATGTACTCTTGGTAACATCCAATGCTGCAGAAATATTTGTACCCTTCTGTGCCTTGGCACAATTCTGCCTCTAAGCTCGGCAGGCAATTCTTTCGACCTCATGTCTTGGTGTTTGTGCTGATACACATTGTTAACTGTGAGGTTTTATAAAGTGAGGTGTATGCTTTTCCAGCTTGTCCAATCAAATACATTTGGAATCCAAGCAAAGTATGGCAACATCTCAATGATCTCAATGATGATCAATAGAATGGGATGCACCTGTGCCTCATATAAGTAGGTATGAATACTTATGTCAATGCGATATGTCAGTTTTTTATTTTTAATAAATGTGCAAAAATTTCTAAAATCCTGTTTTCACTTTGTTATGCTAGGATATCGAGTGTTGCTTGACGTGGGTAAAAAAGTAATAAAAAATTTACAGTTAATCTTGACTGGAATAAGGAACATGCTGTCAATATAGGGTAAGATGACAGGAAAATATGATGCATTTTGAAATATACAGAGTGAAGTGTGGCATGTAAGGAGTTTTTTACTTAGTAAATATTAAAAAGTCAAATCTGATTTGTCATAGATAGATAGATAGATAGATAGATAGATAGATAGATAGATAGATAGATAGATAGATAGATAGATAGATACTTTATTAATCCCGATGGGAAATTCACAATATGATCACATATTGTCATATATATGAGGCTAATTTAGGATGTATATATATTAAAACTTGATACATATAAAAACATTTTTGAACATATAAAGTTACACTGAATACATATGTTGTCATTTTGAAACATTTGAATATTTCAAAGTTTATTATTCATAACTTTCATTGTATATAATGCCTTCTATGCCAGAATTTTTTGGGGATGTCTTTCTAGCCCAGACTAATTCTTTTACTGCCATCTTCTGGAAATTTGAAATATAGCAATTACTGTTTTATTTTTAAATTTTTGTTATTAACTCAGTTTATAGAACAGTCCCTAGATTATAATCTTGATTTAACTGCTTGAGCACCCGCCAAATACCTGCCTGCCATAGTGCTGGGTCTGAGTGCCATTTATGGACACGTTAGCAATTACACTGCATATTGTTTGTTATTCTTATAGATTTGACAGTGAGCTTACATTAACCAAAATGGCTTCAACTTTGAACCTACCATATACACATGTACATGGAAAAGAAAATGTGTCAGTAGTTGAGAGTAAAATAAAATATGTCCAAGAAATTTAAAAAAAGCATAGGCAATGCAGACTGAAGAGCATTTGAAACCTTAATTTTACTTTATATCAACAAATAAAAACATTCTTTAAAATTATTATTAAGATGTTATGTTTAAAGATACATTTTAAAAGTAGCTCTCATTACACACCATTAATATTTCTAAGAAATCTGTCTTCTAATTCACGAAGCCTGTCTTTCTATTAATCTATATACTCTTGTTGCCTGTCTTTTTGCATAGTCTAAACATGCATGTAGTGAGACAGATTTCATTCTCTATTATTCTTTAAGTGTGTGTATTTGGGAATGGGCAGGCTGAGAATTACGTCACCCTCAATGACATAAATTGCAGACTATGAGTGAAATTATTATTTTTTATGGCTCAAACTGTGTACCCCAAATGATTAATGATGGAATGTCTGCTTTGTGTGAGTTCATAAATAAAACTGAATCCAGTCCTACCTGAACCCTCCTTCTGTATGTAGCAGACTTCATCACTGCAAAGCAAATGAGATGAAAGACACAAACACAGTATGAGCAGACCACAAAATAATGATAGCCAAGTCTTTCTGTTGGTTCATAACACATTTACATTAGTTAAAAACTAAATATCAAATGTAAGTAATGGATGCCAGATAAATGACTGTGGTTCAGTGCCTCCCAGTGAACCTCATCACCAGAATGAAGGAATGCTTGTACTAGTCCAAAAATGTGATAAAAAAAACTTATGGAACGCTATATTAAACATCTTGACATCTTATTAATGAAAGCTGCACTCTTCGTTTAGTAAATATTTTTGTTCTCCTAGTAATAAATCTTTAATTGCTTCTTTCAGACAATACTTTTAGAATTGTAGAGCCTTATGCTATGTATTAGAAGTTTCTATTAGGAAAAAAAAAATGTTAGTGGGAGAAACCAGTAGGTTATTCTTCTAGGAATTCCAATCAATCAGTTTATTCCAAGGCAGTGATGGTGTGATCAAGTACCCAATCTGTCTATGTTTAAAACCTTGTGTACTGCTGCTTGCATCCCACACAGTCACCGTTCTTTACTTAGGTTATACGAAAAAATCCTTTGCAATGAAAGGACTACAAGTTTACAGAAACTCCAATGAATTAATAACTGAACGAAGAAACTCTCTTTCTATGTACATTAGGTCTTTATCAATTCAGTCTCCACAAATTACTGTGTTACCCTCAAAGAGTCCCTTCACCTAACACCTGTAAAAAAAATTAAGACTTTTAGATCTCCTAGACTAATTGTCAATTAACCCTTCATAGCTGACCAAACCAATGTCTTTATTTTCATTTTTTTTTTTTTTTTTTGGATCTCCTGTATGCTCTTGGATTCTACTGCTCTGTCACTACCTCCTGTTGATCATTTGTGTTATTCCTATTAGTTTTTCGGTATAACATTAAGACTAATTTTTGTCTGGTCAACTAACAATTAACCATTTATTTCATTTTTTACAAAAAGGTATACCATATATAAATGCAATATAATGTTAGACTTAGAGTTCATTAACTTGATCCCTGAAAGAACATTTATCTTTAATTGATTTTTTGTGATGGGCAGAACATTGGCACAATACTAAGTGCTACTGCTTCACAGTTTCAGAACCTTAAGTTAAAATTATGGCCTGGTTCACACATTCTCCTCATTTTATCTTAGAGTAATCCAATTTTCTTCTCATATATGTGCGTGTTTGGTGAACTGACAATTCTAATCTGGCCCCGCAGGAGTGAGTACAGATGTGGGTGTTTCTGTGAATGTGCTCAGACCAGGGCTGGATTGTGCCTTGTGTTCGATTTAGGCTTTGATCCTTGTAACTTTGTGTTGGTAAACAGGTAAGCAAAATAGAGCTATGGATGTTTTAGTACTGAGAAAGAGCAACACAAAAATGCAAGTTACTACTAGTAAAACTTTAGGGCATAAGTACAAAATTACAGTATTTTGATATACCTGTCAGAATAAAGATTTTTAATGCATTTTTGGAAAGCATCTTTTTCTAAACCATTTTTGATAAATGGTTGCCTTCTTTTCGGTGACAGCGCTTTTTTCAGATTTGTCAGGGTTTTCCTTCCAAAGATCTACTATCAGGCTGACTGCTGAAGCTACTGTACCTTCCCTCAGGCTAATGTTACTTGGATTTTCCCAGTTCACACCTGCAACAATAACCTTCTCATCGTTTTGTTTTATTGTGTTCACACATGACTCTTCCTGGAATCCTGGAATTTTTGAGAAATGTCCAAAAAGATTTCACTTAGTTTATGGTCTAATCCTTTTCTCTTATTGAACCAGGAGTTGTCAGGACCTTAGTAAGTTGGTTGCATACTACCACATGTTTTACTGTTCCCCGAAGTTCCAACTTAGCTCCCCTTATTTGAGAATTTATCCAATCACCACATACCTGTAAAATTCACAAACTTCTAAAGCAAACAGGTTGACTTTAAGATTTGTCACGATTTGTTATATTTGTCAGTTTTTGAAAACTCTCAAGCGCTATTCAATACTTATATACAATTTTTTCTTAGACTCTTTGAGTTGGTTTTCTCACATTAACGTCAGCATGTCTTGGCATAATACTATCGTAACATTGCAAATGTTTTGCTATTTTCACTTTACTAGTTTGTACACATGTAAGCTGGGGCAGTATTCCAAAACTTCAGGAATGAAACTAGGTAATAATTTTGGAATCTGTTGGATGGAAAGTCCCTGAATACTGACTCTGGTATTTGTTTATGCATGTGATAGTTTACAAATTCCAAAAATATCCTAAAACAGCATCTTAATAGGTTGTAAACTTCAGTCAAATCTACAGTAAGTGAATATACTTTATGACATTCTGTTTTTGTTTTTTTCAGTGACAAGATAAAGTATGATTTTGGGATATCATAGATTGTACTTATAAATGTATTTAAACAAATATATCATTATTGCTATACCACTTAGAGATATTTCTGAATGATTTAGAAATTTATTAAAATATTTAAAGATATTTCTATACCATTTAGAGCTATGTTAAAACATAATTAAGACATCTGTAAGTCAATTAAAGTTATCTTCATAAACTAGATTTAAAGATACCTGTTAATCAGGGACAACCCAACTTGAAAGTTATTTAGTACCGTATACAGATCATTTTGTACAAGATTGTACAAAAAGTAGCCATTTGAATGAATCTTTGAAGTATTTTCAAATATATTTAAAATTATATTGTTATATTTAAAGATATTTTTAGACATCCTGAAATATTTGAAGATAGCATTAACATATTTAAAGATTTAAAGATATTTTCAAATATTTCAAAATGGCTTCCAATTATTTACTGGTACTATATCTGTAAATAACAGTCTTGTGCCCATTGTGCTGTGCCAGGTTCCAGCTCTTCCTATAGCCTTGGTTACACTTATGGCAATTGATGTTTC
This sequence comes from Erpetoichthys calabaricus, assembly GCF_900747795.2. Classification (NCBI taxonomy): domain Eukaryota; kingdom Metazoa; phylum Chordata; class Cladistia; order Polypteriformes; family Polypteridae; genus Erpetoichthys; species Erpetoichthys calabaricus. The sequence continues at coordinate 279,129,341 of NC_041395.2, forward strand.
TAAAATTTATTTAAAGAAAAAAGGCAATCACAAAAAACAATTCAATCAAAAAAAGTACAACCGTATTTTCTAAAGACTCAGCACTCAGACACGACACAATTAATAATTTTATACTAAGCTTGTAATTAATGTTTTTTTTTTTTTGCATACAATTCAGATCTGGCACTACTGCGGTAACACTGTCTGAATAACATGAGAGTGACTTTTCCTGCAGTGTTCTTCGTGCTTTCTCTCTCCTTCTATTAGCTGAGGTACTCTCAGTGCACAGGCTGTTGTCTTGTCCAGGTGAGGTGAGAGTGTGAAGAAAAATCTGGAAGATGGAAGGTTACAGAGGACTGCAATCCAGGAGTTCCAGAACTGAGCAGGCCAGTGGTGTTGGTGCTCCAGCATGTCAGAATTTCAGTGACAGTAAGGTTCTCAATTGTCAGGGTGTGGTAACAGTTTTCATAACTTTAAGATAATATCGTGTTGATACAATAAGCCAATCAATGCCTGTCTAGACGGTGTACAATACCTTTTCTAGAAATCTCAGTAGACAAACAATCTTCTTTGCATTTCTTCTATCTGATCTGTGCTTTCTGAGAGATTTATTTAGGAAAACAATAAAAGCAAAAAGGAAGCAAGCAATGGATAAGAAAAAGATAAAGCAAGCAATGTAACAGAGTGATGCTGCTGCTGATAATAATAATAATACTAAGTACAAATAGATACAGTATAGAATATGAAAGAAACAAGCTTATTAATTATGCTTACCACAGTGACACACTGAATATTGTTAATCTTTATCGCTGCCTACAGTATCTTTTAATAATTTTCAGACATTTTTAAATTTTTTTCAGTGTATTTAAAAATTTGTAAAGGAATATTCCACCCAAAAATGATCTTTTTTATATTTTATATTTTACTTACCTCATATAATCTGTATTGATGGCCAAGAAAAATTTCTAATTTCATGTTTTTTATGGAGAATGGAGATAACAATGTTTCTGATATAATATCGGTCTATGGCGACACATGCTGTGAAACTGATATGTGCAGGTTAGGAAGCCCATGAAAAATCTCATATTACTCGTATCTCATTATTCACATGTCAACTCATCCAACCATATACTTACAAAGTCCCAAACACATGTATTTTTACTAAGATATTGTTAAATAAATCAATTCCAGAAAACATTTTCAAGAGCAAAAATGGGACATGAGCAGATGCTAATGAGCATTTAAAATGAAGACCCACCTCACTGCCTCATTCATTGGTCAGGAGTCCAGCCCAGTCACAACATTTTCATCGACTAACATTATGCTCTATGTGATATCAATAAAATGTGTACACTGAGAGACATGTCAAACTAAAGGTTTAAAGTTACAGAAAAATGAGTGAAAAAATAAGGTGATAAGATAATATGTCTCTTGCTTGTGCATGTCTAAGATGATTCAACAAGCAGAAGAACAATTCACCCATGCAGTTTCCTAGACTAGGCTACAAAATAATTCCAAGGTACTCCATTTGTGGATATTAAAACAAATATGACAACTGGTGGTGGATCTACATTTCAAATGCTTGTTTGCATCTGAGCACATCAAATTTTTGTTGACAAGACCATTGTACAGAAGTGGTTTATTTAACAATATTTTATTAATAATGCATGTGTTGGGGATGTTGTGAGCATACTACTAGAAGACTTAATTAGGATTATGGGACACGGATAACGTGAGATTTTTTTTCATGCATGTTTTTTTATATTGTTTGCTGTTGTTCACAGTTGGTCACCATAGACCCCTATTATATCAGAAACTTATATATACATTCTGCATGAAAACATGAGATTCAGTGTTTTTCACTGTCTTCACTACAAATTACATGAGAAAAGTAATACATAAAATATATACTTTTTGAGTGTTTCTTTAATATATCTTAAAACTTTTTGGAAACTGGCATTTTAATTTAGGACACTGGGTAATCATAATGTGGTCTTTCATCTCTTCATTTTTTCATGCAGTTTCTATATTATTGTGTTGCATTGAACTAAGAAATACAGTATTCATAGCATCAGATGCAAAGCAAAAACAACTCTTGAGGAAATGCCAGTCTATCCTTGGACATAATTACTTAAAACTGGCCAATACAGAAGTAAGATTTAACCTAACCTGCACATATCAGTGTGCTGAAAAAAAGTCCAAGAGAGCACAGAAACTCCACACGACCAAGGACTGGGTTGGGAGTGGGGGTGTCCTGTGATTGACTACTGTAGAGTTCTATTTAAGGTGCATTCTTACCCTGTGTCCAATGCTGCTGAGACCCTACAGTGGCTTAAATAGGTTTAATAATGCATAAAAGTTTAGAATGTCTTGTGTTTCATGCATGAAAATAGCTGCATTTGGTTCCCAGTGATGGCAGCTATTTATGTGGACTATTGCTTACAAATGTTTTATTTGATTGTTGAGTTGCATGCTTCTGTTGCTGTTAATGCAGTTTAAAATTTTATAGTAAATCAGGTATAAACCATTGCCTAATTGTCCTAAATGGCATTGCTTCCAATGATTAAGGCTTTTAAAAATCCACTGACCTTTTCTAAAATTATGCAGTGCTGGGCTTCAAATGGAACATAAGCTTAAACTAAAACAGCCTCTTTAATCACAGAAATGAATGCTGACGTCTGTTAGCAATGCTTTCTACAGCTGTTAATAATAGTAGCAGATGAAATGTAGAAAATCAAAGGCATATGAGAAAACAATGCATGTTAACACATTATTACAAAGATAATCAGCTGTTTACTTAAACAAACCATGTGTACATAAGGGGTATCCTTTATTTACTTAAACAATTCTGTTACTAATAAACTAATAGTAAACGGAGCTGTCATAACTTGAATGTGACATTATGAGCTTAAGTATTTTTTTATAGGGAAAACTAAACTGTTAATAGAAAACACTGCCAATAAGTACTTTGGAAACCTGACGTGCTGTGCACAATGCCAACAGAGCAAGTCTGAGTTCAGAACTACAGTATCAGATGTCTGGGAATACATTCTTCTAAGTACTGTTTCAAATACTGTCAACACTTAATAAGACCATTATGGATTCACAATTATTTAGTATTAATGATTCAAAAATCATTCCTTTGATAGCACCTTTCAGGTGCTAAAAAATCTCATGCATTTAACCAAAATGACTTGTAAACTCTGGATACCATATAATTTTTGCATGTTTTTTTTCTACAGTTTGGGATCAGTGTATTAAGTGACTTACTCAGGGTCAAATTATGCATCTGAGAGCACTGAACTAGCAACCAGTGGCTTAGTGACCACGCTACACTGCCTGTATATGCAAAAAAAACCTTATTTTTTTAAAAATGTGCCTATTTTTGGATTCAAAACCATATTTGTACATCACAATTCAAGGTCTGGCAGGTTAAGCGAGTTGTTTAGGGTCACACAGTGAGCTGGGGGTCTTCACTCCAAAGCTCACAGTCCTCAATGCCTCTAGATTAGATAAACAAATACACTGAATTTTAGGTTTCAACCAATACATTATGTACATTATGATTATTTTTCAAAGCAAGGCATATGATCAGCACTACAAGGGGGCAAGTGGGGGACAGGTCCCCGTCCCCATTTTGAGAGGTTTACCCTCCACACAAATTCTTAAAAAAACTTTTCTAGGTATGCATGTTTGTTTTGCATAGTAAAAAATGTCCTATATAATAAAACACTAAAGTCTGTGTGTGCAGTTCCTACACATAATCTGATTGGTCAGTTTAGCTTTGGTGTGATTGGTCAGTTTGGCTTTGATGACACAATCATAGGAGAAAGTGTGAGACACAGAACGAGGAATAAAGCAGACAGAAGGCGAGCAAGGTGCCTAGAAAATAACAGCAGAGTCAGAGAATCAGGTGTTATGGGCACCCGCTCTGCAGGGTGGGCTCAGACACATGAGGAGAAAAGGGAAAGGCACTGAAGGTAAATGTTGAACAAGAGATATCAAATATTTTTAAATTGATTCTATTACTTGTCTTAGGTAATGTGCCTAGTAACAAAATAAAAATGAACTATATAAAAATTACTATTTGGCAAATAATGTAAAATATGACAAAATATAGGGATGAGTGGAAGAACAAGGTCTTTATGAGATTTGGTTCCCAGACTATTTAAATACAACTCTTCTAACGGAGAGTTCAGTAGTTTAACATTTGCTTTTGTATCTGTATACTTTAACATAGCAATAGCACACTTTGGCCTTGGTGCTGTTTTTCATTATCTAGAATGAAGTGGTTTGATAGGTAAATATTAAGCCGACAGTACATTAAACACGTTATTTTAGTGGCCTTGTTTGTTGCATTCAGTGGTAGGCAAATCTACAAATGAGTCAGTCTAGAGTTTTTAAGCCTATATTTATTTGTAATTTTTATTTTAAAATTTAGTTATTCTTGATGGTTTTCCATTGCACTGAATGGTATACTCAGAGCATTGTGTTGATCTTAGTGTATGCATAAGCCTTTTGCACTTACAGATCTACAACCTCTGTCCTTCATAGCATCACTCAGTTCTTTGACATTTTTTGCCAAACATTCATGCTGTAGACCTCCCGTACTACTTCTTCTCGAAAGATGACTTTGTGGATTGAAATCAGGGGACTGTGCAGATAATTAGAATAATCTGAAGGTGATGTCATATTCATTGAACCAGCTTGAGATGATGTGTGCTTTGTGACATGGTGCTTTACTTTGCTAGAGGTGTCCATTAGATTAAGAGTAGACTCACCCGATGATTAATACATATTAAAAGACCTAATGTTTGACAAGAGGACATTCACCACATTATTATTCTTCTACCAGCAGCATGTACCATTCAGATAAAGCAGAATGGAGTCATGGATTCATGCCATTTATACCAATCTCTAATAAATCTTCCATCTGCATGTGGCAGCAGAAAACTGGAATTACTATATGAGGCAATACTTCTTCAATTTCAGTCACAAACTGTGAAACTGGGAAGCCACTGAGATGTTTTTAGCCTTTTAGTAATAATATACCAGCAAGTCCAGCAAAATTTAATTTGAAGTGAAACTTACAATGTTGCTTTTTAAAAATAGTGGTGAAACTATGCCATTTCACAGTGAAATCCATGCTGTTGACCCAGGAAGGAAGGCGTTTAGTATGTGTGAGGGTAAATCAAAAATTAAAGGCAATTTGAAAATTACACGGTAACCACAACGGACACAAGCAGATGCAATACAATATATTTGTGAAGGCTTATGGGTAGTTCGAAATCACACAGTGCAGCGCTCTGCCATTAGTCAAGTTGAAGCCAAGGTCAAATGAGCATGGACATGCCACCAGTAGTGAGATTTCTTTGAGCAGAGGGAGTGGAACCTGCTGAAGTTCACTGAAGGATGTTGACTCGGTACGTAAGTGGAAACAGCATAACTCAACGAAATGGGGGTAGAAAGGTGTAAAACGGGAAGAACAAGTGTAACCAGCAAAGCTCAATCTGGTTGAAAATGAACATCATGCACACAAGCTGACATCGATATGGCAAATGACTTCATCAAAGAAAACTGGTGCATTATGTTGTCTGTTTTGCTGCACATTTGGATATCACCTATGGATCAGCACATGCCATAGGGCATGAAAACTTGAATTACCCTAAAGACTGTGCAAGACGGGCTTACTGAATTGCACAAGCCATCATCCTTCAGTGAATTTCAGATCTCCCGTTGCCCAGTGAAATCTCACCACAGCATATTGTTCAACAATGGTGCAATCCTACAGTGAAAATTCCATGTTCATTTGACATTGCCTTTAACTAGACTAACAACAGAGTGCTGCGCTGCATGTGTTCAAACTAACCATAAGCTTCCGCAAACGTGTTTGTGTCAGCTTATATCCAATGCCGTTGCCACGTAATTTTCAAATTGCGTTTACTTTTTGATTTACTCTCAAATAATAAATTTTTTTCTGCTTATATTTTAATCTCATCTGTAACCTTGTGGCTGACGTGGGCGACTACAGATGCTGCAAGAAGGACTGCACCAGGACTGATGTGAGGATGTCTTGATCAGTGTGCACAAAGTTTAAATAGGAACACTGGCAAAAGCGGGACTTCATCTAAAACTTTTTTTTATTACTACTTTGGATAACAATTTCATTGCCTCTCTGAATTACAGCTTTGGCTAGGAATGCATTTTTTGTCTCATTGTGGGTTGTATTTTACCATGTTGAATTTCAAAAAGACAGTTTTTTGTTTTTATTTCCATCTGGACAGTTTTCTGAAAAATGTACACGTCCAAAAAGTGTGTATGGTGTTGCCAAACCCTTAAGAAGTGATGTTTCTTACTCCTCCATAAAAACAGCCTTTAAACTTAAAACAAAACCCCTCATTTTCTTGAATTTGCTCTTATACCTCTATTGTAAAGAGCTATTATTTAAGTTTTGTGGCCTTTCCATTTCTGGCCTTTCTCCTCTGACCTGTCTTATTACCAAGGTGTTCTCCCCACAGGACTGTCTCTCATCGGATGTTTTTTTCACTAGAACAGGTGTCCCGCAGTTTCGACTTGGAGTGCTGAATTGGCTGCAGGTATTTCTTCTTTTTTTTGTTTTTGTTTTTCAATTCTATGGCTTTAACCCTGCCACATCAAGCTGATATGGCAGATCAAGCAGGATTATTTCAAATTTAAGGGTGAATCACATACTCAAGGACACCAATGGAAATTAAGTCAAAGTTCATTTAGGATTGAAGCCAGGAAGCACTTCTTTACTCAAAAGTTGTGGGAATCTGGAACAACCTACCGAGACTTGTAGCTGAAGCAGAAACCTTGACAACCTTTAAGAAGAAGCTGGATGATATATTGGGACAGCTTAGCCATTAGTTAAGCAAACAAGCTTGATGTACTGAATGGTCTCCTCTTGTTTGTCAAATTTCTTAAGTTGCTATGGTATGCAGTATTTTGACATGTTCACCCTGGAGTGAAAAAAAAACAATTACAGCACTGCCTCCTTAAAGAAAATACAAAAAATCACTAGTTTAGAAAATACTTTAAATTCTATTCCTAGAGAAATCCAACTAAAATTTGACTTTATTATATTTTGATTACTGGCTGCCTTCTGACAGTTTTATAGCTGTTTCTATACTTTCTTGGACGCTTTGTTAAAATCAAGTTTATCAGTTTTAGTCCAAAAGTAAATGTGTAAAACAGACACACACACACACACACACACACACGCACACACACGCACACACACACAATGACATACCAGAAATAAAAAGCAGCCAACATGGTTTCAATTTTTTCAGGCCCCCCATTCCCCCCTTGCAGATGCCATATTAATTTTAAGTGACGTTAGCTTGATTACATTTGGAGCTCTATGTCTAATTTGGCATTTCTCTCTGTTCATTCATCCCACACAATTAACCTTCTATTTGGGCTCCAGCTTCAGCCTGCAAATCATCAAAATCTCAAATAGCCCGTTTAATCTTGTATGCAGTGACAGTTTTATCTGGCTCACGGAACATGCTTTGTTGCTATCATTGTTTAAATATAAATATTATAACATCCTCTCTAAAGTATATACAGCTTTTGACATGAAGTATGCAGAAAGTTTTACAATTAAACAGTTTGCTTTGATATCTGTGTTGTGAATTGTATTTTATGTGTTAAAAGGTATAAGAGTTCTCACACTTAGATATCAGTGCTTGTCACACAGAGATGAATGCTCATGATTTACATATAAAATGATACACACCTGCCGGCAATGTGGAATGTGGTATATTCTTTACAATGACTAAACTTTGTACCACTCATTTTCCGCTCTGAATGACACTTGCCCTCGTTGAGCTGAGTGGATTTGCTGTGTCTGACAGGAAACAGTCTTCACTCAATGGCAGAAATGTCATCCAGGCTCCATAATCTCATTAATAAAGGCTAATTTTGAGCACAAATAAAAATAGAATGCTTTGGAGGCTGTCATGTGTGTACGTCAATGGATCACCCCTTCGGCTCATCTGAGGTAGGTAATGCCAACCCGGGTCGAGAGAGGGGACTCACACTAACTTTCTCCTCTTTTTTTCCTTTCGCAGTACACAGAAGACACCCAGTATGTGCAACTAACTCGACACCATCCGGTCCCCCACCTATAAAGCCTGTAGCTGTCGGAAGGAGGCATTCAGTTTGGAACAGACTGCACCACAGGATGTAACTCCTTTCACCCTAACCAGAACGTGACATTTTACTTAGCCTGACAGCTTTCTTATCTTGATTTTCTTTTAATCAATGTATTGGCATGCATAGCTGCCCTTTCCATTAGTTTTTGGACTGAATTAAACAGGGACGACTGGGTTGGCATCCCAACATTTATCTTTGGAATTTGCAGTGCATCACTCAACAACAAGGCTAAATCAAATGAAATACAGCAATTGTTTAACCATTTGCTTTAACGTGTAATTTTACAATGCACTCATTATATTCAAAGCCATATTAACATTTTGATACTGTACTTATAGAAATCAATTATAGATATCTGGTGGTAAGCATGTCGTGGGCTGCCAAGTGGCACAATAATTATAGCTCCTGTCTCACAGCTTCTGTGGTTTAGATTTCAAATGTTCGGGTGACTATTTATACACAGCTTGCATGTTGTACTTGGGTGCTTTTGTTTTACTTCTAGGCATTCTACGTTTTCTCCCCTAACCAATGAAATTCAGAATAGATAGAGTGCCTAATCTGAACAGACTTGGTATGAGTGAGCAAGAGATGTATGTGAGTGTGCTCTGCAAGGGAATGGTGTCCTTACCTGAGTTGGTTCCTGCCTTGTGTCCAGTCCTACTGACAATGGTTCCAGGCTGAAGTGATTATGAACTGTGTGGTATTTAAGCTGTTATTTGGATTTAACATGCAGACAATTCAATGCTTATCTCATTTTGTAACCCAGAATCACTTAACCTACCTGTTCCCCAAGATCTACAAATGTATGTCAACAGTATGCAGTATCCTGATCTTGTAGGTCACCCTTGAATACTGGCGTCAGACCAACATGCAAGATTCAGCTCTTAAAGTATATATGATTTTGCATTGAAAAGCACCCTAAGATCCACTTTCTGGTGACTCTAAACTGACCCTGTATTAATGAGGGTGTTGCGTTTGCATAAAGGTGACCAGTGATAGGCTGGAGCAATGTACAGGGTTGCATTTACCTTGCACCAGGAGCTGATGGGAGAGGTTTAAATGTTCTACATATGTGAACTGCAGTAAGTGTTGTTACAAGAATAACAACAAAGACGTCAGAAAGGTTTGGGGCAACCACCCATATATTGTGCTCTGACTGCAAAAGGGTTGTTTTTTGATGAGTTGTATTCAGGTTTGAGTCCAGAACAGAACTGGCTAAAGAGTGAGAATATGTTGGCTTTAATGGCTGGGACAGAAAGTAACGTCACCAGGATCTGAACCAGAAGTGACTTCTTCAGGACCAGAAGTGACGTCATCAATGTTGCCGGACCGCAAGTGACTTCATCTATAGTGTGATGTCATCAATGACACCGGTACCTGCAGTGACGTCATCAATGGTGCCGGAACCTAGCGGGATTTCCCATGGATGGTATGCAGAGGAATGGGAGAGAAAGTCAGTGCAGCTTGCCACCCCCTGGTCTGGCATGGTACTACTATTATTTAGGCTCTTTAGCTGCCTCCCAATCGCACGTGTGTGACAGAGTATAAGAAATTAGATGGTTGTATACACTGGCAAAATCTATGTTTTGTAAAGTTTTGCTACCATTGAGACCAATATGGCACTCAATGACCCAAAATGGTGGAGCAAGTAAAGGTACTGTAACCTTATTTTACACACTGTATAAAAGGCAACTGAAAAAGTTGATCTTTGTTTCAGTTTTAAATTTACCTGTAAACTTAAGGCATATAATAGTATCTTTTATTAGAACAAGTAAAAATCCTTTTGTAAAAAGAAGCAGTGTTGGGTCTGTCTACTAAAAAGTCCCTGGGACAAGCTGAAAGTCATACATAATAAACGCAAAGCACACATTTTCCTCTTCATCTGTCCATATGAATTCTAGTTACATAAAGCAAAACCATAGAAGTGGCAATCAAACAATACAGTCACGCCACAGTGTTTACCAGTGGTTTTCACTTTCCTTGGATGCTCTGTTTGTTGTCCTGTATTTGTCCATCCTTGTAGCCTAATCACATAGCCAGTCGTAGAAGCTTTGGGCACAAGGGAGACACATGGATGTGTCCCCAGATCATCAAAGGGCACAATTACATGCACACTCATTACATTAATATTAAACCAGTTAAGAGTACCCAATCAAGGTGCGTCCATATAGAATTCAGAAAATCCAGGGCCCCTAGACAAACTCTGATTAAAAGACCCAGAGAACCTGCCAACCTGCTTACACTGATCCTAGGACAGGACAGGAGCCAAGACCACTCATGTGGTTACTACCAGAATTAACATACTATTAAAAGCTCAGAAATGTACTGGAGTTCTTGTTTTAGACTACATTTTTTTTTCTATTTGCATGTTGCCAATTAAAAAAATGTGATATTTATTAAAATAACAAAAATCAGGTATAGCTTATAATGCCACATAATCCCATATAGTTTTGTAATCACTCAAGTGAATGCTGCCTATGCTTTGTACATCTGTTAGCAATATCGCAGCACAAGTCGGTGTTCAGTACGTTACTGGCATTTCAATTCTTGCTTTATGTACTATTTCTCATATTGGTCATGTTTTACATGTAATTTACGTTAGGTATATTTTGTGCTAATCTTTCTTTTTATGGAACTCATTTATTTAATACTATAATTATTAAGCTCTTACATATTTTAGTTGTGCCCTCATATGTATAAATAACAAAATATATATGGTAGTTCCTCACTTTATTTTGAATTAAATTAGATATTTATTAAAAACATAATAGTAATGGCCTAGACACAATGGAAATTGTTTATGTTGTAGAGTTTAGTGTTGATTCAGCAGTGCTCATTATAAGTTTGATCTTCATTCAAGATTTAATGGCTATATTCTAGTAGTTCTTTTTAATTTCAATATGTGTATAACTATTGATTTTTTGGCAAACATAAATGTAGACGACAAGACTAAAAGTAAATTATATTTCACTCATTTTCCTCCATATTGGTATAGACATGTACGTTAGGCTAAGTGGCCATTCTAAATTTGCTGTTACTGAATGTAAGTATGGGCAGCTATGAGATGGGGCCCTGCAATGGATTAGTACCTGCTATGAAATAAATGCTGCTGGGATAGACTCTGGCCCTCTGTGGCCCTCAATTAGGCTAAGCAGGCATGTGAATGTTATGTGAGGCTATGATAAAAAAAAAAAAACAGTACCCTTGCAGAAGCACACATGAAATGTGACTTTACATGGCACCATGTCAAAGGGGTTTGCATGCACGATATGTCAGTGATACACATGTACAGTGGCATGCAAAGGTGTGGGCACCCTTACTTAAAATGTCTGTTACTTGGAATACATAAGTGAGCAGAATAGACTGAACACCAAAAGACATACAGTTAAAAATGACACATTTCTTTTCAGCATTTTATGCAAGATCAGTGTATTGTTTTTGTTTTGTTCAACTGTGCAGTGAAAAAAGGAAAGGATCACCATACAAGCATTTGGGCACCCCAAAATATCTGAGGCCTCAAGTAACTTTTTCCAAAGTCTCAGACTTGCTTGTTAGGGCTATGGCTTGTTCACTGTCATCATTAGGAAACTTCAGGTGATACAAATTGCAAAGCTGTATACATTCTCTGACTCCTCAAACCACGTCCCAACAATCAGCAGCCATGGGCTCTTCTTAGCAGCTGCCTAGCTCTCTGAAGAATAAAATAATTGACGCTCACAAAGGAGAAGTATACAAAAAGATAGCAAAGGATTTTCAGATAGCTTTTTCCTCAGTTTGAAATGTTAATAAGAAATTAACAAGAACAGTGGAGGTCAAGTTGAGGTCTGGAAGACAAGGAAAACTTTCTGAAAGAACTGCTTGTTAGATTGCTAGAAAGGCAAATAAAAACCCCCTGTTGACTACAAAAGACTTTCAGGAAGATTTAGCAGACTCTGGAGAGGCGGTACACTTGAATATGACTTTCATGGTAGAATCAGCAGGAGAAAATTTTCCCTGCGTCCTAGCCACAAAATTCAGTAAATGAACATCTAAACAAGCCTGAGCCATTTTGGAAACAAGTCCTGTGGACTGGTAGTGTCAAAATAGAACTATTTCACCACAATGTGCAAAGGTATATTTGCAGAAAAAAGGGTGCTAAATTCCAGGAAAGGAACACCTCTCCAACTATTAAGCATGGGAGTGGATTGATCATCCTTTGGGCTTGTATTACAGCAAGTAGCACAGTAAGCATGTCATTGGTAGAGGGAAGAATGGATCAAAGAAATCCCAGCAAATTCTGTAAGCAAACTTCACACAATCTGTAAAATAAAAGTTGAAGTTAAAAAGAGTCCCACAGCAAGATAATGATCTGAAACACATCTCCTAATCTACAATGGAATACCTCAAGAGGCATAAACTGATGGTTCTGCTATGGCCCTCACAGTCCCCCATCTTAAACATCAGCGTTATAATAGTAATGTTTTATGGGTTTATGGTTAAGAATTAAGACAAAGTGTATGTCTATTTTGATATGAGGAATTTTTTGCAAAAAATTATGTTGGTCTAAAAAATGTTCCTAAGAAGTGTATTACCAGCGACACCAAATTTTACCATTTTGTTTATTTCAGGTCGCTGACATTTTCCATTGTTAGTATCATTCATTACCATGTAAAACCACACCCAGAAATCCTCTGGAAGGTTCTACAAGTGACATCATCAATGCAACCAAATATACAGTATACAGTATGTATATATATATAGATTGTGGATGTGGAGAAGCCCAGACGATAATACAAAGAACCAGATTGGTTTCATCACGGTTAATAAAAGATTTAGTAAAGCTGTAACCCAAGTAAAAGCATATCCTGGAGCACAGTGGAATAGTGACCATGTACTGGTAGCTGCAGTGATGCAAGTTAAGTTGAAAAAGGTTTGCAGGGTAAAGCGGCAACCAAGACTGGATTTGTCTCAGCTTAGGATAGAATGCGTGAAAAGGACTTACCAAGCAGAGGTAAACTGCAAGGTAAGGAAAGAAGACCTAAAAGGTGGAAAAGATGAATATGAAAGAGCTCAAAAGGAATTTGAGAGATTTAGCACAGCAATAACTACAGTTGCTGTGTTACTAACGACTCCGAAAGTGAGAAAGCAAGACTGGATGACCGAAGAAATACTGGCTATGATGGAACATTGCAAGAAGATGAGTAGAGGGTCAACACGATACAAAGAGTTGAACAAGGAGATACGTAGACAGTGTCAGAAAGCAAAAGAGAACTTTTACATAGACTAATGTGAAGAACTGGAGATTCTTGAGCAAAAGAACCCACAGCATATCCATGACAAGGTATGACAGATAATTGGACAATGGAAACAAGTGACAGTGGGATGTTTAGATGCAAAAGATAGTTCAGTCATTGGAACAAGAAGAGATGCTGCAATGATGGAAATAGTATATTACAGAGCTATTTGATAATGATATTGGAGGATGAGGTAAAGAAGGCTTTGGATATTATCGCAATAGGGAAGGTGGCTGGACCAGATGGGGTAGTCACAGAAATGTTGACAGCGCTTGATGAGTTTGGTATTAAATGTATTAGTCAGTTGTCAAATAATATTTATGAGTGTCAAATAATATTTATGAGGAGGGTTATGCTCCAAAAGAGATGTATAAACCTATATTCATTGCTATTCTGAAGTCTCATGAGCCAACTAACCAAAATGATACTTAAGGTGTTATTGCACTTTGAAATACATCATTTGCATGAAAATGTGCTATATAAATAAATATGTTGTTGTTGTTGTTATTATTAAACAGGCTGCATAGAATAATGATTGGTGAAGTGTCAAAAGAACAGTATGTTTTTATACCAGATAAAAGAATTAAAAAATGTGATTTTTTTTCTCAGGATGTTAGCAGAAAGAGCTGTTGAAATGCAAAAAGATATTAATGTATGTTTTACAGATTATGTGAAAGCAGTATGAGGCTTGAGCCAATAATTGAAATGCTTGAATCTATCAATGTGGGAAATAAGTCAAGAATTTACACTGGTATCAGGAAGCTGCTATTAGTGAGTATGCAGAAATGAAGAGTGGAACAAGACAAGGTTGTATCTTGTCTCCTGATCTTTTGAAAGGGTAAAGGCTGGTGGCGTGAATATAAGCAGTTTGCAGTATGCAGATGATACAGTGCCTTTAGCCAATGAAGAACAAAAACTGCAAAGATTTGAGGATGTGGTTGTAGAAGAAAGTGATAAGAAGGGTCTGAAGATCAATAGAAAGAAATCTTATGTGCTGATATTCTTGAAGAAAGCATCTAGTCCTATCTGTAAAACATTGGTGAAAGGAGAAGCCCTGGAGTAGGTGGATCAGTTTATGTATCTGGGAAGCATGTTGATGGCTGATGTGAGAATAGACCAGGAGATGAAGTGCCAAACTGCCATAGTTAAGAGTGCTTTCAAAAAGTTGGAACGGGTTTTGTTATCAAAAAGCATGTCACTAACTACTTGACAATGAATATTGAAATGTTATGTCTGGTCAGCTATTCTGTATGGTTGTGAGAGTTGGACGATTAGCAAAGCTTTGAGGCACGAGTAGAAGCAGTGAAAATGTGGTTTCTAAGAAGGATGATGAAAATATCATGGACTAAAATATTACAGATGTAGAGTTGTTGCATAGAGCTGGAATGACTCGTGAATTGCTAGAGGTGATTGTGAAAAGACAGATTCAATTTTTTGTCCATGTATTGTGAAAAGAAAAATTGGAGGAATTAGTACTGACCAGACAGATAGATGGTGAATGGGCAAGGGGTCATCAACAATTTACAGTTCTTGGCAGGCTACAACGAGTAACTGGAATGAAGGCACTTGATATATTGAGGAATCTCAAATACAGAAATGAGAAAGGAGCCTTAGCTGTTGCCCACATTAGGATTCTGGTATGGCAATTTGAGTGAATGAATTAAATAGTTATATTGGAGAGACATTAGGATTGGGCGGCACGGTGGCGCAGTGGGTAGCGCTGCTGCCTCGCAGTTGGGAGATCTGGGGACCTGGGTTCGATTCCCGGGTCCTCCCTGCGTGGAGTTTGCATGTTCTCCCCGTGTCTGCGTGGGTTTCCTCCGGGGGCTCCGGTTTCCTCCCACAGTCCAAAGACATGCAGGTTAGGTGGATTGGCGATTCTAAATTGGCCCTAGTGTGTGCTTGGTGTGTTTGTGTGTGTCCTGTAGTGGGTTGGCACCCTGCCCAGGATTGTTTACTGCCTTGTGCCCTATGTTGGTTGGGATTGGCTCCAGCAGACCCCTGTGTCCCTGTGTTTGGATTCAGCGGGTTGGAAAATGGATGGATGGATGGACATTAGGATTCTGGCATGGCACTTTGAATGAATGAATTAAATAGTAATATTGGAGAGACATTAGGATTCTGGCATGGCACTTTGAATGAATGAATTAAATAGTAATATTGGAGAGATTCTGTAGAATTTCTGGGTTTAAAAATTAATTTCAATAAGAGCAGTCTCTCTTTAATCAGTCATCTTGCTATAACTGTCAAACAACAGTTTAGATGCCTAAAAATAACAAATCCCTAAATATAAAGAGGTACTTAAATTCATTTTTTGTCACTTTTAAAATAAACAGAGGAACACAGAAACAGTTTTGGGGTAACCAACCCATATACTTGAAATATGTGGCAAATTGAAGCAAAAAAATAGTATGTCTTTACAGACACGAGTCCAAAACAGACAGAAGCGAAAGTGTTAGTATACATCACCAACTCCTGGTCCAGGGGAGAAACAAATTTATTTGAGCCTGTAAACTGTCTCCCCTGCGTACACAAGAAAAGCTGCAGGACCAGATGGAGTGAGTCTTCGATTTCTTAAGGCCTGTGTTGACCATCTTTGACTTCTGTCATCTGTTCAGTCTGTCCTTAAGTCTTCCATCTATCTATCTATCTATCTATCTATCTATCTATCTATCTATCTATCTATCTATCTATCTATCTATCTATCTATCTATCTATCTATCTATCTATCTATCTATCTATCTATCTATCTAAACACTGAACATCACATCCTTATTTGGAAACTTCTCTACTCAGGACTGCAAAGCTCTGCATAGGTGGTGCAAGCCGTAGAGCACACCATCAGATCTGCTCACCACACCCTGTAGGTTGTTTACATCAAGCAGTGCAGGGCTGGAGCAACCAAAATCATCAAGGAATTCTCCCATTCCAGTAATGAATAATTCCACCTGCTGAAATCGGCCAAATGCTTCCGCAGTCTTATGTCAAAAACAAGAATCACTTCAATTCACAGGACATTAAGCTTCTCAATCCGGCCATACCCCACAATGAACTGCAGCTGTTAACACTTACTAAAACAGACTTTTCTTTTTTATCTTCTCTGTGCATTACTGCAATGTGGCTGAATGAGTTTATTGCTGACTCTGCATAGGACTTACCCAACTTCATGCTGCACCGAATGCACCTCTTTAACAAACTTTGCAACAAAGTGTGTTTCTACATTAATCAAGGTTTGTGCAATGATGTGACAGTCCTTTTTAAATGATGCTCTTCCAAACTATAATTGCTAATTTAAACTGTAAGCCATTTTATTCAGCATGCAAATTTTCCTCTGAAATTTGAATCTGTGTTTCCAGTTGCCCTCACACTAGTGCTCATGAAGTATAGTGGCAACTCGCTGATATAATATATATCTATAATATATATATATATATATATATATATACATATATATATATAAGTGCCTTGAGCATGGGAAAGGCTCTATATAAATAAAATGTATTATTATTATTATTATTATTATTATCACTGAGATTGAAAAAGAAAACCTGGACTTGCAAATCATTATTTTGGGTGATTTTAACCATGTCAATTTGAACCAGGTTCTTTTATAATTATCAATAGTAAATATAATGCCCTTCCAGAAATGTTCTAGATCACTGCTATGCAGTTATCAAAGATGCTGATCATGTCTTCTCCTGTGCTGCCCTTGATAATTCTCACCATTCCATGATTTACATTATTCCTGCTTACAAGCAAAACCTGAAAACTGTAGTCAGTAAAATGAACAGAAAGTGGAACAGCACAAGACGAGCAATAGAGGAGCTTCAGAACAGCTTTGCCTTTACAGACTGGTGTGCCTTCAAAATTGCCATCTCCAACATACACAAACACACTGATGCTGTAACTTCATATATTAGGTTTTGATGCATTCCAACAAAAACAGTTGTGAAGTTTAACAGTGATAAGCCTTGGTTCAACCCAGGGCTCAGAGGGCTGTGCCAAGACAGAGTGTGCTTTCAGATCTGGCAATCGTGAGGAATACAGGAAATCCAAATATATCTAGGAGAAAGAGATCAAAGGTGAGAAAAGAAAGCACTCAGATGAGCTGCAGGAACAATTATCTGTAAAGACAGTTCATCATTCTGGAGAGGCCTTAAACAGGTCACTAACTACAAGAAACTAACATCAAACAGTTCTGCTGATCCCATTCTGGTTAATCAGTTAAATCAGTTTTACGGTTGCATTGAAATACAATTTTATCTAAATCTACCTGTTAGTCTCACTGTTACTGCTGTACACTCCTTTTCGTCTTAGCTTCCCCCTCCTGTCATCACTTGAAAATGTGTCTGTAGCTCATTCAAAAATCAAAATATTAAAAAAGCTGTAAGCCTGGACTTTTTCCCCTTCCACAATCAGGCACCAGATGTCTACAGTATTTGCAGACATTATCAACCAATCTCTGGATCTGTGCACTGTTCCTACCTGCTTTTTTGCAATTGATTCCAGGGGTAACAAAAAGCAAGGGTCAAAGGCCTAAATGACTATGGACCAGTAGCTTTAACCACAGTGGTATTTAAGACCTTTGAACACCTTTTTCTGAATTACCTCAAGAATGCAAGAAAAGTTTTCCTGGACCCATTTCAGCTTGCATACAGAGCCCACTGGTCTGTGAATTTAGGTCTGAGCTTTATTTTCCAACACCTTGATAAGCCAGGGGAGTATGTGAAGATCTTATTTGTGGACTCTGATTTCAGTACAATCATCCCAGAGTTCCTAGATAAGAAACTCACCCAGTCCAACCTACCTAGTTCAATCTGGCATTAGATCAAAGACTTTCTTACCGGTAGGAAACAGCACATGCAATTGGGCACATACATGTCTGACCCATTAACCTTTAGTACTGGTGCACCACTGGGAAGTATCCTCTCCCCACCACTCTTCTCACTTTATATAAATGGCTGTACCTCTGGCGATTTGTCTGTCACAAATTTGCAGATGACATAACACTAATAGGCCTCATTTCAGACAAAGATGAGTCCATATAGAGACATGAAGTGGAAAATCTGACATTGTAGTGCAGCCATAATAATTTGCACCCTAACATTCAAAAAATACAGGAGATGATCATAGATTTCAGGAAACAGTCATCTGCTCAACCTATCATTTGCTATAAATGGTTCTTAAGTGGGACAATAACATCACATGAATTATTAACACTAGAATCCCTGAAGCCCACGAAAAAACTCATAATCCCGGGCCCCCTTAAATTCCTTCACACCTCTCCATTAGCATTTTTTGTTTTGTAAATGTGCCGATCAGCACAAGCAGCAGGTAGTTTGCTATCCCATCCCCCCACCACCGCAGCTTAACTCGGGGGAAAAAGTTCTCCCAGTTCAAGGCTCTTTATCTGTGTGTGAGGTGCCTGGAGTTGTATAGGGTAAATAATATATTGTTATACTGTTATTTGGAACGCATGCATTTCATGTGCATTCTGTGTCTACAGTGACCTGGGTATATGCAGGACGACAAGAAATGCAAGGCAAGAAATGCTAAACACATAGATAAAACAGAAACTTTTTTCATGTTATAGTACTAATGACAAAATTTTGACATGAAGTGTATAATGTGTGAAGACTGAAGTCCAAATATCAAATAAACACTTTCACAAAAGGTACACATATAACAAAACAAGTGCGCTTTTATTCAAGAGTATAACCAAAGAAAAAGAAATCGGGTTACGGTACAGCCCTGACACGACAGCTTGGGTGGTACAGTGGTAAGAACTGCTCACTGGAGGTTTCTAAACCCAAACTCAAGAACATATTAGTTCTACTCACCAGTGCATCATAGCTATTCAAGAATTGATTATTTCTTTATAGATAATAATTTCTTGCCTACGATTAAATCTTGCAAATATGACACAATTGTTATCTCCGACCATGCCCCTCTAGTCTTGGAGCTAAAATCATTATGCCCCTCACACTCACCTTGCAGATGGCATCATAACCCACTTCTATTAGCAGACGAGAACTGTACAGAATTTATATCCAAACAAATCAGCTTCTTCCTAGAGACAAACACACCCTCAGAGGTTTCTGCAGGAACACTCTGGGAAACTCTAAAGGCCTTCTTAAGAGGACAGATTATTTCATATCTTTCCCACAGAAATAAATTAGAAACCAAGAAAGTGTCAGAGCTAAGAAGTGAAATTAAGTGAGGTGTCCAAGTGAGGCTCTTCATAGGCAAAGGCAGGCTCTGCATACAGAACTCAACATCTTGACAACTAAAGAAACTGAACAACTTATTTATAAATCAAGACATCATTACTATGAACACGGAGAGAAAGCTAATAAGCTTTTAGCTCAACAAATCCACAAGCAAGAAGTTCGCAATGCAATCCCAGTAATCACCAACACGAATGGAGATGAAATCATTGACCATAAAAATATAATGCACACATTTAGACTACTATAAAACCTTATATTCTACTGAGTTTAAAGACGACAACACACAATCTAATGCATTTTTGGATACATTACAGATACCACAAATAGATACTTTTAGTGCTGAGGAACTGGATAAACCTCTGACCCTATCAGAATTACAAGATGCTATAAAGTCACTTCAAGGCGGTAAATCAGCAGGCCCTGATGGCTACCCTATAGAATTTTATAAGAAATTCTCCACTCAGCTAGCTCCCCTCTTATTGGCAACATTTACAGAGGCTTGAGACAATCAAATTCTACCTCATACTTTTCGTCAAGCATTAATCACCGTCTTTCCTAAACAAATAAGGACTTGTTACAATGTGCATCATACAGACCAATTTCACTTCTGATTAATGATGTTAAGATACTCTCAAAAATTATAGCTAGAAGAATGGAGAAAGTGCTGCCTTCGGTAATATCACAGGATCGAACTGGATTTATTAAAGACCGACACTTATCTTCCAATCTTCGACACCTGTTTAATGTAATATATTCACCAGCAAAGTCAAACACCCCAGAGATATTATTATCATTAGACGCAGAAAAAGCATTTGATATGATTGAATGGAACTACCTTTTCACTATATTGGAGAAATTTGGGTTTGGCCCGAATATTTGTGCATGGATAAAACTACTGTACACCAGGGGGGTATTTTTCGTACGTCGCTTAAACCATCCGAGATCAGGTGCCTCATCTTGAATGAGTTAATGCCAGTGAAACTCATCCAGATAAGTCGGTTTTTCAAACGCAGCTGTGTATTAGATTAGTGTAGCTGGATCTAATCATACGAGATGAATGCGTGCGCCCGCGCTGAGTGAAAAGCCCATATATATTGAGTCTAGAAAACATGATCAGCAAGTCTTTGATTGGCTGTAACAAAATGACGAAAGAACGGGCGCATTTTTTTTTTCACACACGCGGCGCAAGACCTTTTATTCGAAGGACACGAAGAATTTCAAGATTTAATATACACAAGGGGTAACACTGCAAAAGCAGCCCAGACCAGAAAAGACGGCTGGCAAAAAGTGGCTGAAAAAATTAAACGCTAAGTAGTGTACATTGTACTTAGCGAATGCAGCGTTTCATTTCCTATGTGTCAGATTAATTATTATTTAATATGTCATAATTCCAGATCAAACGTGAGCACAAGGAGAACATGGGAACAGGTTAAAGTGAAGTACAAGAATATACTTCAAACTGGTAAATATTGGTATATAACTATTTAAAGAATTGTTGACATGAAGAATCATATATAATATAAAAAACATTAATTTTAAAGCTAATAAGGAGGCAGACAAGCAAAAAACAGGTGGAGGTCCACGCGGTCCAGACCTAACCCCTGCAGAAGAGTTGGCTCTCCAGCAAAATGCCCTTCGCCCTGTTTCTGAGGGCATTCCAGGGGGAAGCTCCTCCTCAGAACCAGTGGCAGGAAGTAGTGGTCACTTCATTTCAGGTAAAGGATGGTCATTGCATATTTGTCCTCCATGTGTGCTATAGGTATGTTCCATATAGCCCTCTTTTTTGTTGGGTCAGTTGCAAGGAATGTCATATCCCTTGAACCTGTGTCTGACCAACGAGATATTAACGAAGGTCAAATATTTGATGAAGACACTGTGTCTGATTATTCATCAGGAGGAGAGGTACACTTTCCAAATAATGTTTGATCAAACTCCACTCTGATCAGTTCCATGTGACCCAATCACATTTGGAAATCCTGGTAATGAGAATGTTAGGCTGATTGTGAGATTCTTCGTGGAACTGTGGGTGTTTTAGCCTGTGTATTACCTACCTGCAATGGCATGAAACACCTCTTTTATTGTCTGCACACGCAGGTGTCCAGGAAACACAATGAAAACCTGAAGGAAATGTTTCAGAGCCAAACAGACTTTACGAATTGCCTGGCAAACTGCACTTTTCGATAGCTGTTCCGCATCGCCTACAGTATATAAAAAAGTGCCGCTTGCAAGAAACCTCAAAGCAATGCCTACTGTCTGTGTGGTTGTGAGAGCCCGACTTCGCCGAGTTTGACTTCGAATATACGGAGCTAATAAATCTTTGAGGTACAATATTCCCCCTCGGCTAAAGCGGTATCTTTCGTACAGAATTTCCTCCGGGGGCAATAAAGGATCTTGCCGATCGCGCAAAACCCTCTTTATATGAAATTCTCTTCCTATAATTTGCACACCAATATCAATTGGTCGCTCATTCATGAATGGCGAAGCCCTGACTGGATGACTTCCACACCGTCACTGATCACGTGTGTAAACTAATCCTTGTTTACGCAGAACAAACCTGCTCCGAGCAGGTTTGCGGATTTGGATGTGTTGCTATGACAACACTTCCAGCAAGAGTTTCAAAAAACCGACAGATCCAGGATCAGGCCAAATCGTCAACAATTACATCCGGCTAAGCGAGTAATCCACGTACGAAAAATACCCCCCAGTCCAGAAGCTTCAGTTTGTATTAACAACATTTGTTCAGACTACTTTAAAGTAGAACGTGGCACCAGACAAGGATGCCCCTTGTCACCACTGCTGTTTGCAATCGTCATTGAACCACTAGTGGTCCACTGTCGAAATTCTTATCAGATAAAGGGGATTATCAGAGAAGGACTGGAACAGAAAATTTCTGTATATGCAGATGATATGGTTTTATATATATCAGACCCAGAAAACACTGTGCCTGCAGTTTTAACAGCACTTACAGAATTTCAAAAGATCTCTGGTCTCAGAATTAATTTGAATAAAAGTATACTCTTTCCAGTGAATTCACAAGCATATAATATTAGATTGGACACCCTACCTTTTACCATAGCAGATCAGTTTAAATACCTAGGGGTAAATATCACAAGTAAACATAAAGCTCTTTATCAACAAAATTTTGCTGTCTGTATGGAAAAAATTAAGCAAGACTTGCATAGATGGTCAACCCTTCATCTCACTCTAGCCCAGGGGTGGGCAGATTCAGTCCTGGAGGGCCGCAGTGGTTGCAGGTTTTTGTTCCAGCCCAGTTGCTTAATTAAAAACCAATCCTTGTCAATTATTTAATTGCATGGCTTGCTAGTGCTTTAACTCTGCCATGTCAAGTCATTCTCATATCCTAGATTTATTTTCCTTTCTAAGGATATCATCCAAATGATTTGAAGTCTAAAACAGATGAGTAATTCTCAGTGCTTCACTTTTTTCTCTTCACTTTCTTTCCAAGTATTTAATTAAACCAAATAGTGCATGAGAAATACACACAGGTGTAAATGAAAACAAGCTAAATGGAGAAATGCTGATCTCTTTTGTCATTTGCATGGTATTGCTAATTAGGAGCAATTAAAAACCAAGCATACAGCTGTTTAAGACTAAAATAAGCAATAAGGGTTCAAAATCTTAACGAGCGAGACAACTAAAGTGAAGCTGAAGTGTTACTTGAGCAATAAGGGCTTCTTATTAACCAATTGGGTTGGAGCAAAAACCTGCAGCCACTGCGGCCCTCTAGGACTGAATCTGCCCACCCCTGCTCTAGCCAGAAGAATTAACATTGTTAAGATGAATATCCTTCCTAAGCTTCTTTTCTTTATTTCAAAACATTCCAATATATATCAATAAATCATTTTTTAAGCAATTAGATTCAACCATAACCTCATTTATTTGGAACTCAAAACATTCACGTATCCAAAGAGCGACCCTACAAAGACCTCAGGCAGAAGGTGGTATGGCTCTACCTAATTTTCAGTTTTATTACTGGGCAGCAAACATACAAGCCATAAAAACCTGGACACAAATAAATGAACATACACAGGCTTGGTCTGCAATAGAAGTAAAATCCTGCAGTACTTCTTGATATTACCCTGCTCTGCGCTCCAATAAATGCAAGTTATCGCAAATATACTAATAACCCAATGGTGCTTCACTCACTCAGAACATGGAACCAATTTAGAAAGCAATTTAAGATGGAAAATCTTTTATCTGTGGCACCTCTGCAGGAGAACCACCTCTTTCATTCCTCGTAAAAATATCTAGTTTTTTAATATCTGGAAAAGATTTGGGATTAAATTGCTCAGAGATCTTTATATAGACAATATCTTTGCATCCTTTGAACAATTACATTCCAAATTTAACCTTCCAGCTACACATTTCTTTCACTATCTTCAAATTAGAAATTTTGTTAAACACAACCTGCCCGATTTTCCTCATCTCGTACCCTCCACCATGCTGGAAAAAATACTGCTCAATTTCGAGGACTTAGACACCATTTCTGCAATATATACAGTTTTATTAGAGTCCCTTTATTTCAAAGATCCAAGAGGACAATGGGAAAAAGATCTCTTAATTAATATATTAGAAAAGGAGTGGAAGGTAGCAATGCAGAGAATTCACTCGAGCTCCAAAGCATAGAATTATTCAACTAAAAATTATATATCGAGCTCATCTGTCTCGCTTAAAACTGTCCAAAATGTTTCCAGGGCAAGATCCAACCTGGGAACGCTGCAACCAAGCTCCTGCCTCACTGGGTCACATGTTTTGGGCCTGCACCAAACTAACATCATTTTGGACCAAAATTTTTAAGTGCCTTTCAAACAGCCTTGGCGTTACAATTCCTCCTAACCCATTAATAGCTGTGTTTAGTGTTCTTCCAGATAGATTTGAAGTGGAGAAGGACAAGCAAACTATGATTGCATTCACTACACTTTTGGCACACAGACTGATTTTGTTAAATTGGAAGAATCCTAACTCCCCTCTAATAAGTCAGTGGGAAACCGATGTTTTATATTATTTGAAATTGGAAATAATCAAATTCTCAGTTAGAGGATCTGTACAGAATTTTTTCAAAACCTGGCAGGATCTAATCAATAATATTTTAGAATAAGAAGAAATAATTATTTCCGCATTTCTGTTCCGTCTCCATTTATCTTTTTTGCCCTATTAAACTAAATAATTTAGGCATGTTTACAAGCCTTAAGTATTACTCCTTTGGCCATGCTCTCCTTCTCAGGGGTGGGGTTTGATTTGTTTTCAATCCTATTTTTTGTAAAAATTGATCTGTTTGTACGGAATGATTACAATAAAATTAATAAAAAAATTTTTTAAAAAGTTCCTTTTTTTGCGATTATGTATCTTGATGGTCTTTATATGAAAAATATTTATATGTTACTTATATAAATGCCACATCGAATGTTGTTTACCTATATTTATTTACTTGTCTTCCTACAGCATAAAGTCACAGAGCTTCCTGTGTTTGATTGCATGGGCATGCTGACAAAGTACATGTGCAATACCAATTCTTATTGAGGAAAAAATCAGTTACGATAAGTGCGACAGCAGCTTCCACCTTCAGCTATAGACACATCAGTATGTGAGCGACTTTCCACACTAGTGTTTAGATCTGGCAGTGCCATGGTGACACTTCAGTACGCAATCAATGGTATGGGAATGCAGTCAGACTTCTTTTTTGGGGCACATACACCGTCACAAATCTCATCAGAGAATGTTCTTTTTGCATGAGCTGAGGAAATTCAATCTCCCTCAAACAATATTGGTCCAATTCTACAAAGCCATCATCAAGTCCATTCTGACCTCATCTATAACTGTCTGGCTTGGTGCTGCCGCTGTTCAGGCTAAGGCCAATCTGCAGCACATCATCAAAGCCTGTGAAAGGATCATAGGCTATAACTTACCTCACACTGAAGTCCTATACAAGTCCAGGGTAAGGAAGAGGGCTGCAAAGATCATTGCTAATCCGACTCACCAAGGGCATCACCTGTTACAAAGATTTCCCCCAAGCAAACATTTTCATGCAGTGAAAGCTAAAACACCTAAGCTGTTTATTGCCACGTGCAGTTATTCTTATTAATCAGGGTCTGAGCTTCTACTCAGTACCTATGTATACTTGCACACTAAACTACCCGGAAGTTTTAACCCTGGTGTCTCTTTTATTTTTTTGTATCGCCATTGTATGCTGTATCATATTTTCTCATTTTATATTTTATGAGAAGCTTAGTTGCACCAATACTATCAAGACAAATTCCTATTATACATTAGTGTAGTTGGCCAATAAAGTGAATTCTGATTCTAATTCTTATTCTGATCTTTTGACACACCTGTCTAATTTGATCACACTCCTGTCTCATATTAATCTTTTTTTTTAAATTGATTTATATATAGATATATTTTTCAATTGGTTTTATGTATATTATGTCATAATATAATAATTGATATAATATGATGTCACTGTACCACTGTATGTTGCCCCTTGTATGTTGTATATTGTACATTATATATTGTTACTTTATATTTAAAATTTAAGTTGTTCTGCTTACTCTCAATTGATTTTCTTTTTCTCTGTATTTTTCTATATTTCTTACTTCTTTACTCTTTACTCTCTTTTTCATAATCTGAGTAGCAAACCTGGTTTATATTTCACTGCACATTGTATAAGAATAATAGTGTATGAGAATAATAGTGTATGACAAATAAAGAAATATTTAATCTTAATTTACTCCACAAAGACTAAATTAATGACTAAAAACTAAATTAATGACTATATATTAAGTATTACATTTAAAAAGTATTTCATTTCTATATGTCCTGACAGGAAAATAAGAACATATGTGACAAAAACATAAAATTGCATCTGAAAAGCACATGGATCTTTATAAAGCTTTCTGCACAGATAAAACTAGATGCTAAATAGTTCTTTCTAGAATCATATCTGTCAAGATATAGAGAACTTGAGAAGCTGAAGTACCTTTGGCAATGGAAAAGGAAATGATCTGGTGCCAAGACTGATTAAAATGTGTCAATACAGCTCCAGGCCATATTTCTAACTAACAGAAATCTTATGGTGCAGTTAGCATAATCCTACTTTTTGTCTTTAATTCCAGACATAATTTGTCAATTTGATTAACAAAACTATAAGGTTCCTTTGCCTAAACCTTTCACTTTATACATTTACTTTTCTCACCATGTGCACTAAATAATCCATACGAGGTGAGGCCAATACAACAGCCGCATTCTGCCTTCTGGATTTCCCAATTACTGTAACTTGATAGCAGGCCCTCAAGTGACATTTCATGCATTGACTTGCAGCATGTCCATATTGCTTTCCATTGTGTTTCTCCAATAGTAGTCTGTGGTTTGCATTTTGCCAAATATTTCACTTAAGTATTTTGAGGTAGATAAAATCTAGGTCTGTTGTGGTGTATTTGGCATGAAAATTCAGGTGAGGCGAGAGACCTGGGAGAGCGACACTGCCAGACTGAGTGGAGACATCTTAAGAAGAAAGCCATTGAGCCCATGAGCATGGTGTGATCAAGTGGATGTGTATGTGTGTGTGGAAGAGAGACAGTGAGAGAGATGGAGATGATCAAGCACTCCAAGAGCAGCACTCACAAGACCCTCTAATTAAATCAATAAGCCTGGTTAATTGGCCATCATGTATCAACTAATGGATTTGGGGAAAGTGAGAGCAGATACGGTTGCCTCTGACCACAAGTGAGCCATGTGAGGTGGAGCCAGTGGCATGAATGTTCAGGCAGGGGAGATGGCAAAGAAAATATCACTGGAGCCACATGGAAGAGGCCATGAAAGATCAGAGCAGCAGTGTTGGAGGGCAGCCTTGAAAAAAACAGCAAAACAGTAAACCTTGAGTGAAAAAGTGAGGAAAAGACACTGTGTTTCACAATGCATTCAAAGATAATAATAATAATAATAATAAAAAAATTATTTTGTCACACACATGTGCATGGGAAGCAGCTAAAGGGCTCAAATGAGGGTAATTCCATGCCAGACCAGGGGGTGGTGGAGTGCACTAATCCATTCTTTCCACAGCAGACCAGTTTCGGGAAATTCTGCCTGGCCCTGATTTCTGGTCCCAAGAATGCTACTTTCAGTCACGACTCTGATGATGTCACTTCCAGTCCCAAGGATGTCATTTTCGGTTCCAGTCCTGACCCCAATGACATCACTTCCTCTGCCTTGCTTTAAAACCACCATCTTTACCTTACTCAGTCAGTTCTGTTTTGAACTCCAGTCTGTACACTACTGTACAATTTATTTACCAATATTGCAGCTGGGTTCAAGAACAGAGGAGGCGGCCCCAAACCTTTTTGTGGTTCTCTTGTCATTCTTTTGACAATTTATATAGCACATTTCTTATTAACATGTTTTTTTGTCATACGGTACAACCACCAAAGGACAGTATAAAATGATTTCTCAACATTAATATGAAATAATCAACACTGAAAGTAGAAACACAGATGAAAATCAATACATTTCTGATTTGTGTTGAATGGGTGAAGTGCTAAAGGATGCTAATTACATTACATTGCCTTCCTAAATGTATTGTTGACAACATGGAAGTTGTATTTCCTGTTACTAATGAACAACTGAAATAAGTCATTGTTAAAATTATTATCTTTTTTCTTTTGTAAATACTGATTCTTGACAGGTACTATATAGATGGATTGCTGAGAAAATCGTAGCATTGAATGATTATTTCTAAACCAAGACTTTAGATGTGCCCAAAGCCCATCATCATTATTTTTCATCTTCTCCATTTTTTGTGGTGTCTGATATTTGCCATACTGGCAAAGTTTCTTCTTCTGTAAGAATTTTTTTATAAAGTAGGGCCTATGAATGACTTACTCATCATCCTCAATATTGCTGAATTACCAGCAGTAGAGCATCATTAGCCAAGACTGATTTCTAAAATGCTTGGAAGTCCAGTTTTGGGCAGTCATGTATAAGGATTAAAGCATTTATTCATCCTGTAAAAAATCAAAATCTACTTGCTTTAATAATAGCTCATTCAAATATTCAGTTAATATTTTACAATGGATCACTTCCTTTTTTAAAAAGTTAGTAAACTGTGTTTTTGGAAAGTATACAGAATTATTTTGCTGTTTAGTCAGTATTTCCTGTTAATTGTGACATCAAACTCAATGTTAGAGAAATAATATGGTATAATTTAAAAGGAAACACAAATTTAAATTTGCATTATAAATTCTAGTAAACAAATCAGAAGGTGGAACTTGAAAGGTTTCCTGTCAATAACAAGGCTGAGAGAGCTGTTGGCAATATCACGAAGCATTTAGGTCATTACTTTCAAGCAGGTCCGCATATTATGTGGTAGTTTGGTATTGGTAGATAATGTATTAAACCCTCAAAAACACAAAGCACATTATAATCTACCTGTGACATTTCGATGGTTACCATCCTAAACCTGAACCTAAGACTTTCTGGCCTGGCAAAGTAATCAACATATTCTCTCAAGTCATGTTTCTCAATCCAGCTAAGCTTACTAAATGCTGAGTACAGTGTCTAACTGTGACATGATTTAACTAACTATCATCTGGATACAGTTTTTACTCAAAAATGATACAGAGAATGAATAACATCCATCCATCCATTTTCCAACCCGCTGAATCCGAACACAGGGTCACGGGGGTCTGCTGGAGCCAATCCCAGCCAACACAGGGCACAAGGCAGGAACCAATCCTGGGCAGGGTGCCAACCCACCGCAGGACACACACAAACACACCCACACACCAAGCACACACTAGGGCCAATTTAGAATCGCCAATCCACCTAACCAGCATGTCTTTAGACTGTGGGAGGAAACCGGAGCGCCCGGAGGAAACCCACGCAGACACGGGGAGAACATGCAAACTCCACGCAGGGAGGACCCGGGAAGCGAACCCAGGTCCCCAGATCACCCAACTGCGAGGCAGCAGCGCTACCCACTGCGCCACCGTGCCGCCAGAATGAATAACATGACATAGCATATTAATTTCATACCCTCTTAATTCAATTCAAAGTGTCAGGGAGGTGAAGCAAAACAGCATTCAGTGTAAAACAAGAACTAGGTGTGGATGGAGCATCGGTCAAGTGCAGGTCCCACACACACTGAGTAAAATTAAAATCACCAACCAATTTAACCTATTTCTTCTTCTTCTCTTCATCTGTTCCCACTTCAGTATGGGGTTGATGCGCCTGATCAACCTTGTCCTTACAATTCAATTCTGCACCTCTTACTCAGTCAGACCCTTTTCCTTTAAATCTTTTTTACTTTATCCATCCACCTCTGCTTTGATCTCCCCAGCTTCCTCTTTCCCTCTACTGCAATTTTTGTATCTTACATTATGGCCACATGTTCATTTTCTCTCCTCATTACATGTTCATACCATTTAAACTTACTTTCCAGTATTTTCATTGATATTGTCCTGATTTTTGCACCTCTGAATGTCTCATTTGTCTCATCCTTCTTTTTAATTCCACACATCCATTTCAACATTTTTGTTTGTGCCACATTCAAGTTTTTCTCCTGTGCTCCCTGTGCTGTCCATAACTTCATGCATCATTGCTGGTCTTACCCCTGTCATAAAAACCTTTAACCTTTGACTTAATTCTCCAGTCATAGAATACTCCTGATAACTTCTTCTAATTGTTCCATTCACTCTGCACTGTATGGGTTATCTCTGCATCCAATTCTTCTTCTTGGTTCACCACTGACCCTAGATATTCAAATTCATCCCCATTTTTTAATAGATCTCCTTTCAGGATAACTTCTGAATCTTGATCATAATAAAACATTCTGTCTTCTTCCTATTTATTTTTAATGTTCTATCTTCCAAAGCCCCTCCATTTTTCTAACTTCCTTTCCACTTCCTCCTTTTCTGTGCTACACAATACTATGTCATCAATAAAAAGCATGGACCATAGGGATTGATAATTTATCCCATGATTCCCGATTAAAAAGGTAAGAGCTTAAAGAAGATCGCTAGTGCAGACCTGCTGTAACTGGGATCTTGTCTGTTACTCCTACACTGCTTCCAACTCATGTCCTCACTCCCTCGTCAATTCTCACATACCTCTCTGGTACCTGAAGGAGAAATGTTTAACATTACCAAAGTTTTACTTTAAACTAACTGTGCAGATTCTTCAGTAGAAAGGTCATATACTGGAATTTGGCAAGATTTGCAGAATTATTTGCCCACAAGAGACTGTTGTAACAGAGTAATGAAAGATAAAACATTCTTAATTAACAGTTATATACTGATTAACCCAAGTGGCAAAAGATGTCTAAGAATTATAAATACTCGTGTAGTTTGGTACTTTCTCAGTTCAGCCTGAAGCTGTATTAAAGTAATTGTGCTGGACATCTTTAGTACCTTGGAATAAATAAAGGAACCTTTAAATAATCCAGACCTTCAATAGATTAATAGAAACTCCCCTTGGGATTAATAAAGTATCTATCTATCTATCTATCTATCTATCTATCTATCTATCTATCTATCTATCTATCTATCTATCTATCTATCTATCTATCTATCTATCTATCTATCTATCTATCTATCGATTATTTAATAAAGAGAAAATCCCTGACAGGCTCCTTTTTCGCCCATGCAACTCAAGATCAATTGACGTGGCACCCTATCATACCCCTTCTCTGAATCAATAAATACCATATGCAAGCCTTTCTGTCTTTCTCAATGCTTCTCTCTAAGCTGTCTCAATACAAAGACAGCAACAGTTCTTCCTCTTTCTGGCATAAAACCAAACTGTTCCTCTTCTATGGTGGTCTCTTGCCTAAGCCTTCTCTCTATAACCCTTTCTCAGATTTTGATTGTGTGTGACATTTGCTATAATCCTGTATAGTTTCCACAATCCTGAATATCTCCCTTCTCCTCATAAATGGGTACAATCATACTGTTCCTCCACTCCCCAAGTACTTTCTATAGATCTTAACCTTAATCTGCATGTCTTTAATAATGTGTAAGGAAAACCAGTATACATGGAGGAAAAAAGTAACCACAAGGGTAATATGCAAACTCCATACAGATATTGACCAGGCACAGTATTTGAATGCCAGAGAAGAGGGTCTGTATAGCAGAAGTAGAATTCACAACCATTATGGCCCCCTTGTGAATTGTAATTAATAAAAAGTAATAACATCCATCCATCCATCCATCCCACTGAATCCGAACACAGGGTCACGGGGGTCTGCTGGAGCCAATCCCAGCCAACACAGGGCACAAGGCAGGGAACCAATCCTGGGCAGGGTGCCAACCCACCGCAGGACACACACAAACACACCCACACACCAAGCACACACTAGGGCCAATTTAGGATCGCCAATCCACCTAACCTGCATGTCTTTGGACTGTGGGAGGAAACCGGAGCACCCGGAGGAAACCCACGCAGACACGGGGAGAACATGCAAACTCCACGCAGGGAGGACCCGGGAAGCGAACCCGGGTCTCCTAACTGCGAGGCAGCAGCGCTACCACTGCACCACCGTGCCGCCCAGAAAAGTAATAACAATATTTTAAAAAACATTACTATAAATTATGCAGTTTATCCCACACATTCAGATCAATGTCTAACAATCACACTCATTACCTGCATAGAGAAACAAGGACACAAGTGACTCAATGAGATGAGCAAAACAGTTTCCACATAGTTCATTTGAGTGTCTCTGTTAGAATGTAAAGAAATACATATATTTCTTCTTGTTATGCAAAAATAACTATATGGTAAGAATCGGCATCATATGCTTGCAGGCTACAATATTCCATGCACTTTTTAAACTAGTTTAGTCCTGGTCGGGGTGATGGGCATTCAGAAGAGTTTATAACAACAGCAACAAGAACAAGCAGCCATGGATGAGAATGTAAGACATCTCATAGCACACTCATAGCAGGCCGAATCGTTGTTGCCAACCAACATAATGCTGTTTTATTGGACTGCAAGACAAGGCTGAAATCCCATGAACATGTGGAATTAATTCAAACACCAGGTAAAAAGCCAAACTTCTCAAAACTAAATCAGAGTTGAAGTATTGTGAGTAGGTAATGTTATAAGCTAAGCTGCTCTGCACTCTTTTATCTATTTTCTTCTTCGTGGTGGGCTAATATTAAAAGCTAAACTGCAATGAATAAATAGGTGGTATTTATTCAGTATGTCATCTTTTAGCAACTTTCCCAAAAGTGTATATTTAGTTCTGAAGTGTAATCCGATGTTTGCAGCAGGAGGTGAAATGACACTTCTCTGTAGAAAGACAGGACTTTTTTTTCTAATAAAGTAAATGCCCTGCGGTGGGTTGGCGCCCTGCCCGGGTTTGGTTCCCTGCCTTGCGCCCTTTGTTGGCTGGGATTGGCTCCAGCAGACCCCCGTGACCCTGTGTTCGGATTCAGCGGGTTGGAAAATGGATGGATGAAGTAAATGCCACCAGTAGACACTGTTAATACATTGCACAATGAACATAGCTAGAATGTTTCAAATTTACATATTTGAAGAAATGCTGAGAATCTTATTTTAGTAATCATTGTCAAACTTGTCTCCTGGGGTCTGCTATGACTGCAGGTTTTCATTCCAGACACTTTCTATGTCAGTACCTGCAGTACAAAAACAACATTTATTTATGTAGCATATTTTTATACAAAAAGTGCAGTGCAAAGTGCATTACAAGATGTCAAAGAGAAAGTTACAAGAAAAGAAACAACAAATAAGATTAGGTAAGAATATTAATGAATAAGTAACAAGAAATAAATTACCAAATCTATACGATCTTATAAAACATAGATATATAATTAGTAGAAGGGTAGTGTGTTTATATAAAATATAATGTAAGTCTCTAAAGTGGAGTCTGGTGATGAGCTTGAATTTCAAGGACCGGAAAAAAACAAAAAACTCCAGTTAAACTGGAGAAAAAAAAAACAAAATCTGCAGTAGTCACAGTCCCACTGGGCAGTTACTGCTTCTAATTTAACATACGTCTTTGGCCTTAATTATAATTATACAAAATACAAAAATTGGTAAAATGATGGGGTAAACAATGAGGCCAGTTAGGGTCATGTACGTATATCTGTCAGCGGGTGGTGACACATTTTATACACAGTCACATCTATCTATCTATCTATCTATCTATCTATCTATCTATCTATCTATCTATCTATCTATCTATCTATCTATCTATCTATCTATCTATCTATCTATCTATCTATCTATCTATCTATCTATCTATCTATCTATCTATCTATCTATTTGTTTTATCTTGGTAGAGTAATATATTGTTCTACTTTCCCCTATTGTATTATTAATATGTAGCCTTTGTCAGAATGCCTCAGATATCACAGACTTACCACTGTTTATAAGGTATTATAGTATATAACTTATCCCCACCTTCCCTTCTATATCTATAACCTCAGGCAATTAGGTGTAGTAAAAAGACAAGCAGGAGTTAAGTTACACATAAAATAACGTATTATTGATAATAATCATAAATAATAACAATATGCAAAGTACATTTGAATATTGACAACCATACAACCTGATTAAATGGTGATGTGTAGTTTCAGGCGGCACACAGACTTGTTAGCTACTTAAAAATGTCTCTAGTTAAAGCATCATTCAGCTTTCTTCAGAACAGGCTGCATTGCCTGCCTCAATATGGCTGCCCAGTTGTGCTCTGCATTGTGTTGTCTTCTTCAGTTCATGGTGTGATGGTCTTCATTAGTTTGGTAAGAGAGACATGCTTCTTCATCATATGTTGGTTAGTAAGAGAGAGAGAATGTGGTTGAACAAGCAGAATTATAGATTCTCTGTCCAACTCCTACAGCCAATAGGACATCATGGTACTTAAAAGCTTCTGATAGAAGCCAATTCCAAACAGCCATGCTTCAGACCAATGGGGCAAAGACAATCTTAACACCTGCCATCCCCCAAAACCATATGGTACCTTGGCTTCCTTGAGGGGGTTGAAAGACTTTAGCAGAGAAACGCTCACCAAACTTTTTTAAAGCACATCCTCCCTGAACTCTGTCGTAAAATTCAAAGAGACCCATTCTTAAAGGGGAGGGGGGTGTGGGGGGGGGGGGGGGTACACACTAACTAAATAACATTGCTTTGCCTAAATTACAAATATAGACATACAAAATATTTATCAAGTTATATGCAAAATCTTACATTACAACACTATCCATCCATTCATCCATTTTCTAACCCACTGAATCCGAACACAGGGTCACGGGGGTCTGCTGGAGCCAATCCCAGCCAACACAGGGCACAAGGCAGGAAACAATCCTGGGCAGGGTGCCAACCCACCGCAGGACAGACACAAACACACCCATGCAGCAAGCACACACTACGGCCAATTTAGAATCGCCAATCCACCTAACCTGCATGTCTTTGGACTGTGGGAGGAAACCGGAGCGCCCAGAGGAAACATCACAACACTATTATACATATATTGTCTTTCCTATCTATCTATCTATCTATCTATCTATCTATCTATCTATCTATCTATCTATCTATCTATCTATCTATCTATCTATCTATCTATCTATCTATCTATCTATCTATCTATCTATCTATCTATTAAACTAATGATGCGGGAGGAGAGCTAAGGGGGAACAGGAAGGTTGAGAATTCCAGGAGTGGCCACCAAGAATCCAATGCAGTGGGTCCCCTGCATTTAATTTATGGAAATTCCAGAAAACTTACATCATTCACCTAATGTAGCAAATTTCAGTAGGTAACTAGGCCAAACCAAAGATGGGAACCCGCTGCCTATTTTATAGGCTTGGGACCTGGGGAGAGCGAAAGGGTGATAGCCCTTTCAAATCAGCTTAGGGTTACATTTGAAATGGGGATGACTAGAGGACATTTTGGCTAGGCAGTAATTGTAAATTATGCAGATCAGGGTTGTTGAATTCGGATCTTGGAGAGTTGCAGTAGCAGCAGGTTTTCATTTCAGACACTTTCCTAATTTGTAACAATTTCTTGCTGCTAATAAAACATGCTTATTTTGCCTCAGATTTACTTGAATTGTTTTTTAAGATTCTGCACACTGAATTCTTTCCTTTTCCTTTGACCAGCAGGCAAATAATAATTAGATGCAAACTGGTCCGAAGTAGCTGGAATGAGGACCTGTGGTCATTGCAGCCATCCACAATTTCATCTTGATTCCCAAATGCATATAGTAATTCTGTAAATAACATTTTCAAACCTGCTTAAGCCAATCAAGTGATGTGAGGGACATGGCAGCATTAGCTGCAAGGCAAGAACTGGCTCTGAATAGGGAGAAGGGAATATATGTCTATATGTCTGCTCCCTACCTGAGCTAATGATTGATGAAGTGGGTAAAATCTCTTTGACAAAGAAATAGTTTAGCCAGAGGTGTAAGGTTAAGTCACTAAGTGAGCAAGATTGTGTAGTAATGAATCTGGGAAAGCCACCCTGTCCTTTTGTCTTTTATTTGTGTTTATTTATTAGAAAGCTATTTGTTTTACTCAGGCTATTCATCCCTCCTTTGTGTGTTTATTTAGTTTTATTTGACCTTTTGGTAGCCACTTTCTTCTGGTTTAGAGTGAATTAAAAACATACTTTTTATATATAAACATATAAAAAAGGATATTTTACATTGGTTGCACAAAACACATTAACCATCTGCCTTTTGTGAACTAGAATGGCAGACTGAACAGAACAAGAGCTATAAAGGTATTTTGTAGAAATGTCACCTTTTACATCCAACAGCCTATCCTGACAATGAAGCTGAGTGGACAGTACTCTCACTTTTCACTTTCTCCTGTGATAGTAACAAAAGGTTTTTTTACGAGAGGTAATGATTAATGTAATTTTACTCTGTATTATG
The DNA here is from genome assembly GCF_900747795.2 of Erpetoichthys calabaricus. NCBI lineage: Eukaryota > Metazoa > Chordata > Cladistia > Polypteriformes > Polypteridae > Erpetoichthys > Erpetoichthys calabaricus. The sequence continues at coordinate 279,165,907 of NC_041395.2, forward strand.
AAGAACCTTAGAGTGCTCATTCCTTGTTCTCTGATTATCTACGTTGACCCTGTACTGTTCATTTTCAGATTTACACTCTGACTGCACAGGGCAGAAAGACTACCTCCTGCTTACTGTTTTGCTAGATAGGAGATTTTATGTACATGGTGGCATTTACTCATCACGGTTCTACCTTTGGCTATCCATTGCAGCTCACAGTAACTGTCGATTTACCCTGAATATGTCAAGACATGCTATCAAAAGACAGTTTTCCAGATAGTTATGGCTGCTGTCATCACCACTTCCTTACACACTGGCAGGTGTGTGGTGGGATTTGCTGTCCTCTGCTTCTGCCATTTTCCACTCATAGGTGGTGAGAAGCAGCAGGAAAAGAGAGAAGTTTTTGTTTTCACATGGTGTCCTTTACTATCTGTGGTATTTGAACTTGTATTTGCCCTCTGGTGGAGACTATGGATCTGCATTCAGATTGTAAAGTGCAAAGAAAAATGTTTGAAAAGATCTATCAACATTCCTGAAGTATTATTATTAATATAATTATTGTTTAGTTTGAAAAGAAAGACTACATAAACAAACTGCAAGTAACCACTATGGAACATTGCTGAGCTTCTAGTGAATGTAATACTCTCTGTCAGACAGATGTTATGTAAAGTCCAGGGACAGTTTCTGTGGAGCCAGTGGGTGTAAAAAGGTCAGCTGAAAAAAACAACTTCAGAAATAGAGAAAAGCAAGTAAGAGTCATTACACTTAAGAATTTTGTCAACATCTCTTCTTGTATTTGCTATATTTTGGCAAATACCTGACTGTATATAGTGAATTCAGAAATGTTTTGGACCCCTTCAATTTTTTTTTTTACATTTTGCAATGTTGCAGCATTGTGTTAAAATCATATAAATTCATTTCCCCCCATTAAGCAACGGTCAATGCCCCAGAATGAGAAAATGAAAATAGGATTTTAGAAATTGTTTATCAATAATAAAACAATTTAACAATTCGCATTGACTGAAGTATTCAGTCCTTTTACTATGAGACTTGAAATTTGGCTCAGGTGCATCCCATTTTACTGATCATCTTTGAGATGTTTCTACACTTTATTTGGAGTCCATCTGTGGGCAATTAAGTTGAGTGGATGTTATTAGCAAAGGTAAACACCTCTCTGTATAGGGTCACACAGTTGACAATGTGTATTAGTACAAAGAAACAAGCCATGAGGTCAAAGGAATTGCCTGCAGAGTTTAGAGACAGGATTGTGTGAAGGCTACAAAAAATTCCTGCACCATTAAAGGTTCCCAAGAGCACAGCTGCATTCAGAATTTTTAAATGTAAGAATTTTGGAACAACAACGAACCCTCCTAGAGCTGGCCACGTAGGAACTAAGCAATCGGGGAACAAGGACCATGGTAAGAGAGGTGATCAAAAAGCGAATTGACACTTTGTCTGAGCTCCAGATAACCTGCATGGACCTGGGAGAAACCTCCGGTAGGACAACCACCATTGCAATACTCCACTTGTTTGGGCTTTATGACAGAAGCCTCTCCTCAATAAAACATGCATGGAACACAGCTTGGAGTTTGCATAAAGGCACCTAAAGTTCTCTCAGATTGAGAGAAACAAGATTCTCTCGTGTGACAAAATCAATATTAGTATCATGTCTGGAAAAAACCAGGCATCACTCATCACTCATCACCTGTGGAATACTTTTCCAGTGGTGAAGCATGGTGGTCACAGCATCATGTTGTGGGGTTGTTTTGCAAAGGCAGGGACTGGGAGGCTAGACAGAATTGAAGGAAAGCTGAATGGAGTAAAGTACAAAGATATCCTAATGAAAACCTTCTTCAAAGTTCTCCGGACCTCAGACTGGATTGAAAGTTCACCTTCCAACAGGAGAATAACCCTAAATACAAAGTAAAAACAACAATGCAGAAGTGGCTTAGGGACAGCTCTGGTAATATCAATGAGTGGGTAGATTTGAACTCTATTAAACATCTCCGGAGAGACCTGATATAGTGTCCACCTACATTCTCCATCTAACAGAGCTTGAGAAGATCTGCAGAAAAGAATGGCAGAAAAATCTCCAAATCCAGGTGTGCAAAGCTTGTCATATTATACCCAAGAAAACTCCAGGCTGTAATTGCTGCCAATAACTTTTCTACTTTTAATAAATTTTCAAAAATTCCCAAAATCTTCTATTTGCTTTGCCATTCTGGAGCATAGAGTGTTGCTTGATGTGGGGAAAAATAAATCATAAAATGTGAGTCTGAATACTTCCTGAATCCACTGTTTATTTATCCTATGAATGTACAAACACGTGGCTTAGATTCAGCCCTCCACAAGATGACATTCTATTATAAGAAATGCACCCGTAATTATTTGTGAAGGAAAAAGCTGGCAATAAAACCTACTCATTTTTGTGACTACTTTAGAAATCAGAGGACACAGTAGAAACACCACATGGATACACTAAGAACTAAATACTCCACACTCAGTGTCACCATGTAAAATTTGAACTTTTCATATTAGAAATCTAATATATCTGTCCATCTGTTTTTTTTTTAACTTGCTTTAATTACTGCAGAGTTCCATGGATCGAGATCATACATTTGGTTCAACCCTATAAATTCCATACACGTAGTGACCTGCCTGGGAATAGAACCTAGGACCCTCAAGCTGTGAGGCATCTACTACCACTTCATCACCCCATTTCTCAATATAACTTTATTAACTTTGACATCCTATAATAAAACTATTCATAGGACAGCAGTCTGAAGAACCTTCTCCATATATTAAAAGAGAATCTGTCACTTGGTTTAGAAAAGGGATACATGGATTGAAAACAGTTTCTAGTTGTCACAAATATGATGTGAATAGAACTGCATCCTCACGGTTCTAAGGACCAGAGTTTGGTTCCTGTTCTGGTCTCTGTCTGTACGGAGTTTTGTATATTGTCCCGTTTTTCCAGTTTCTTTACACAAATCTAAGACTTGCAGGATAGACTGGGGTGGTGTCTTTGAACTGGCTGGTATTAGTAAGGATAGCCTGTGAAGGACTGGAGTCGATTGAGGGTTTGTTTTCTGCTTTGGTATCAATCCTGTAATGAAAACAGCTGGCTTAGAAAATGCTAAGGAGGATGAACAGATATCATCAATTAAAGCATATGGGTATACGCACATCACAAAACAAGGGATTTTTTTCCTTTAATGAACTGCAACACAGTTCTAAATTCCTCTGTGATATCAGAGCTGATTTCTAAGTAATTTGATTTGCTGCCAGTTTTCTTTTACTGCATTAGATGGCCTTTTTCCTTTGAATGTGTAACACAGGATTCCTCTGAGTTGTTCCTGGCTGAGCTCCAGTACCATTATTGTGTGTGAGATAGGAGCAGCTCTGGACTACATAAACAATATTTTTTCTTACATCAGCTATTTTGGTTAGTAGAATGAGAGAACTTAGCCATGATAGACAGCTCACAACTACATGAAATCTGTTCTTCTTAACATTGTGCTTTTGAGGAAACAGTGTGTCCGCTTCTGGAACTGCTTTTCTTCAATGTCAACTGCGAATTCTGGCCCAGAGGTAGCCACCAGTTAAATATTTCATGTAAAAAGAAAAAGCATAAGTAGCACATTGCCAGCTGGAGATCTCCAACATAAGTGAAGATGTTTTTGAACATCACCAGATGCATATGGACAGTTCTAAGCAGGATGTGAAAATGCTGCTGTGGGTGAAGCTGCACAAACAGGAACAAGTATGCAGTTCAAATTAGTTCTTGTATGACTTCTTCACATAAGTTGGTTCTTCTATACAATAGTTGAGATTAAAGCAAAGAATTCAAAATTAAAGTTGGAAAACAATTGTAGAGACTAAAGCAAAGAAATCAAAATTAAAGTTGGCAGTCAAGCTTGAGAACCAACTATGTCTGTTGCTCTTGGAATATGCAATATATACCTTAAATATTTTCTTTCATACACTTTGGTATTATCTAGTTCATAATAAGGGACATTTTGAAATAACTTTTGCAAGAAAACTAAAGGTAACCATAAAGCTAGATGCATTTTAAGCTAAGAAAATGTTACATTTTGGCAATGTCTGGCCATCCACCCAGGTTTGGCTTCCACTTTACATCCAATGGTGCTAGGGTAGGCACCAGCACCCCAGGCCCTGAAAAGGATAAATTACTTTGAAGATGGCTGACTGGAAGGATCTTGCTCTGGATGGGCTATACTAGTTGATTGGACCCAACCTGTAAATAATCAAATAGCTTAAAGGGGAAGCACACACTAGTCTTTAGGTGTGTTTAAGTTGTACTGTCCCCTGCATTCATCCATGAACCCACTTTTTCTGGTAAGGACCGTGGGAAGCTGGAGACTACTGTGGTGTTAGCAAATGCAAAACAGTACCTGCTGTGATGCTAGTCATACAGCATGTGTATACGTGACACCAACACTCACTTCCACAAATTTAGATTAATATTAACAGTGTCAAGAACATCATTAATTACATGTTTCTGATGGTGCTGAGCACATGAAATCAGAAGTGGAGGTTGTAAACTGTGCCACATTTATATCTGTTTTGTCCACAGCTCCAAATTTGTGGCTTATGCATTTCTGCATACCCCTCTATCCTCTGCCACTTCAAACCTCTAGAAACTATCATTAAACAAAGTATATCTGAATAGTTACTCAATCGTTTTCTTTTGTTCCTATTTACCTAATCCCAGTTCATCCAGCAGGGGGCATATGCTCCTTGGGAATATGTAGAGTTTGTAGTTCTTAGTAAACCAAAGGTTTATATACATAGAATTTTATTTTATTATATATATATCTAGTGGTATAGTGGTCATTCCAAGATGAAGAAAGGTTGCACTTACCTTCTTTTAATATCGACTGGACACGCACAATAACACAATTATGAAGGGCAGCTCCTGGCAAAGCATGCAGTCATGTGGTTCCTGCATTTGGCTCGCAGGAGTGATGTTTTCCACCTGTCCTTAGGAGAGCTCTAATGTTCAGTGCAACTTTACACTTTTTTTTACTGTCGTTGGTTCCATAATAAGAGCATGTAATTTCCTAACTTGGGATTCATTCTTTGCTAACAAAAATAAAATAAAATAGGGAAACACTAACTAGCAAGCATTAGCCCCTGACCATATATTGACCATCACCGAAGACGGAGCACATCAGCACCTTTTAATAGCCTGCCTGAGTTGACTCCGCTCATCTTTTTCCTTCTTAGTTGTACCTTTTCCCTGTCAGCTGGTTGGTATCGTTTAGATGTTTGTGTCAATTCACGGCCTTAGCTTTGAGTAGATAGATAGATAGATAGATAGATAGATAGATAGATAGATAGATAGATAGATAGATAGATAGATAGATAGATAGATAGATAGATAGATAGATAGATAGATAGATTAAAACAATATACTATGGAATAAGCCTCACCGATCACAGTGGCACACTTCAGACCTTTGGCTAAACCCAGTTAACTGCACTGTAAAAAAATATACAGTGCATCCGGAAAGTATTCACAGCGCATCACTTTTTCCACATTTTGTTATGTTACAGCCTTATTACAAAATGGATTAAATTCATTTTTTTCCTCAGAATTCTACACACCCCATAATGACAACGTGAAAAAAATTTACTTGAGATTTTTGCAAATTTATTAAAAATAAAAAAACTGAGAAATCACATATACATAAGTATTCACAGCCTTTGCTCAATACTTTGTTGATGCACCTTTGGCAGCAATTACAGCCTCAAGTCTTTTTGAATATGATGCCACAAGCTTGGCACACCTATCCTTGGCCAGCTTCGCCCATTCCTCTTTGCAGCACCTCTCAAGCTCCATCAGGTTGGATGGGAAGCGTCGGTGCACAGCCATTTTAAGATCTCTCCAGAGATGTTCAATCGGATTCAAGTCTGGGCTCTGGCTGGACCACTCAAGGACATTCACAGAGTTGTCCTGAAGCCACTCCTTTGATATCTTGGCTGTGTGCTTAGGGTCGTTGTCCTGGTGAAAGATGAACCGTTGCCCCAGTCTGAGGTCAAGAGCGCTCTGGAGCAGGTTTTTATCCAGGATGTCTCTGTACATTGCTGCAGTCATCTTTCCCTTTATCCTGACTAGTCTCCCAGTCCCTGCCGCTGAAAAACATCCCCACAGCATGATGCTGCCACCACCATGCTTCACTGTAGGGATGGTATTGGCCTGGTGATGAGCGGTGCCTGGTTTCCTCCAAACGTGACGCCTGGCATTCACACCAAAGAGTTCAATCTTTGTCTCATCAGACCAGAGAATTTTCTTTCTCATGGTCTGAGAGTCCTTCAGGTGCCTTTTGGCAAACTCCAGGTGGGCTGCCATGTGCCTTTTACTAAGGAGTGGCTTCCGTCTGGCCACTCTACCATACAGGCCTGATTGGTGGATTGCCGCAGAGATGGTTGTCCTTCTGGAAGGTTCTCCTCTCTCCACAGAGGACCTCTGGGGCTCTGACAGAGTGACCATCGGGTTCTTGGTCACCTCCCTGACTAAGGCCCTTCTCCCCCGATCACTCAGTTTAGATGGCTGGCCAGCTCTAGGAAGAGTCCTGGTGGTTTCGAACTTCTTCCACTTATGGATGATGGAGGCCACTGTGCTCATTGGGACCTTCAAAGCAGCAGAAATTTTTCTGTAACCTTCCCCAGATTTGTGCCTCGAGACAATCCTGTCTCGGAGGACTACAGACAATTCCTTTGACTTCATGCTTGGTTTGTGCTCTGACATGAACTGTCAACTGTGGGACCTTATATAGACAGATGTGCGCCTTTCCAAATCATGTCCAGTCAACTGAATTTACCACAGGTGGCCTCCAATTAAGCTGCAGAAACATCTCAAGGATGATCAGGGGAAACAGGATGTACCTGAGCTCAATTTTGAGCTTCATGGCAAAGGCTGTGAATACTTATGTACATGTGCTTTCTCAATTTGTTTATTTTTAATTTGCAAAATTCTCAAGTAAACTTTTTTCACGTTGTCATTATGGGGTGTTGTGTGTAGAATTCTGAGGAAAAAAATGAATTTAATCCATTTTGGAATAAGGCTGTAACTTAACAAAATGTGGAAAAAGTGATGCGCTGTGAATACTTTCTGGATGCACTGTATATTGTGGCCAGCATGGGGCATCACTAAGCCCCAAACCACAGACACAACTACCACAGACGCGTCCTGGGTCAATAAAAAGGCTTTTTATTTACACAGTGTACCTTTTACAGGCTTCCTTTTTCCAATTACCTAGCACAAACACAACATTTATTTTTCCTATTCTTTTGCATTCTTTTCTACTCCCCTCAGTCGAGTGTTGCCTATTCTCCCTGCACCTCAAACTCCCCAGGCTAAGCAGGATGTGGGTCTCTAGACCATAGATGGTGTGTCACTTGCTTACAGATTCTTCTAACAAATGCCTCCTTATCTACCCTCTACCTTGGAACTGGTGTGGTGCTGAGTAGTCACCTGCTGCACGGCAGCACTCGGGTCCAATTTGAGGCAGCCCATCCAGGTAGGCGCATGAAACGTCTTGTCAGAGGAGCTTCATAAACTCCGCACTTCAATGGTGGCACTCTCTGAGGTGTGCAGACCTGGTAATGGCCAGATCTCTGTAAGTGGGTACAGCTTTTATTGGTTTGGTCGCTCTGAGGGTTGTCATTCTCGGGGAGTAGCTGCTGCGGTGGCGGATCAGCTACTTTTTTCCGATGGTGTCCGATGTCACTCCTTTCAATGAATGTATTATGAGATTCAGATTAAGGCACTCTCTCGGTGCCTTGTCTGTTGTCTCAATGTATTCTCCGACTGCGGTGAGTGATGTCTTGGTGAGGGAGACATTTTATTTGCAATTGCGATAAGTAGTAGATGGGTGCCCTTGATGTGAATATCCTCTGGTCATGGGTGACTTTGATACTACCACTGGCACTGGCACTGGCAGGGCTGGCTATGAGGATTGTGTCGGTCTCCATGGGCCTCGTGACCTTGGTGAAAGTGGCTTTATTTCCTTGACTTTGCAAAAGGTCAGGGGCTGCGAATCACTGGATCCTGGTTCCAGCATGATTAGCCACATCATTAGATTTGGTACTTCAATTCTGGTAGTGCGGTGAAGGAGATCAATCACATCCTTGTGGGGAGACGCTGGACGCTCCTACAGAACTGCAGGGTGTACAGAAGTGCCCAGTTTGTGAGTTCTGACCACAGACTTGTTGTTGCTACTCTGAAGGTTCAGTTTAGCTCCAGTAGGCTACCACCTAAAAGGAGAATGAGGCTGGACCTGGCCAGACTCCAAGATCAGACTGTTTCTAATGAGTTTGCATGTAGTTTGTGTGAGGAAGTTGCAGACTTACAGTAGGTGTGACTGCTGATCCTAATGCGATGTGGTAGACCTTCCGTGACAAGACCCTGAAGGTTACTGAAGGCTGTGTTGGTGTTGCCTGTATCCCCAGAAGGGGGTATTGTATCTCACAGTGCACCCTGGATATCATCGAGAAGAGTTGCATGGCATGGCTTGATGGCAACTCCAGTCTGCACCGGGAACTGAGAAGAATGGCTGCCAGGGCTCTGAGGAGTCCCTCACAATAGTAAATAAAAATAATTGTACAATACTGATATACATGTAAAGTAGCCTGATGTTCACTACAAAGATGTATTTGTTACACCAACAAGAACAGTTTCAGATGATCTCATCAGTCACCCATCATTCTGGGAGGCAGCCAGTGCAGGCAGATATTCTAAGACTTTTGATGTGAATACTTTTTGACTAAGCAGGCTGAAAGTGGCTTTGAAGCATACAGGAAATTCATGCAAGTGGCCAGCTGTCCTTAAGGCTTAGGTGCTTGTGATGCCGCTTGTGAGTATAAATCAGATCAGCCACAGTCTGGTTTTGATTAGCACAAAAGACCCCTACCTATACAAGTGAAGTAATAAAATTTAGAAGAAAAAGAACTTCTGGGGTAGTGAGATAGTGATGGCCCCTTGAGATTTTGTACATGAATAACCATTATGTTGCTGATTTCTGTTAATGACAACTGCAATTTTAAAAACAGTCTTGATTTGTCATTTTAAAGGTTCAGCATTCCTAAACTTTAATGAAAGATTTCTTTTAGAAAAATTTCATTACTGTAGTTATTATACAATTTGAAAACCTAACACACAAAAAGATTTGTGCACGTTTTTATTTCATATACGTAATGCATGTTTTTTTGTATTCATCATTATGTTTTTGTTTTTATCAAATTTTATGTTTTGTTATACTATTTTTTTTTTCTACTATTTATTTTTCTAAAAACTCTAATGGGCTGATATGTACCTTGAACCTGAAGCTAGCTCATGATGTAGCATGGTAAGCATTCAGTATGGTGGCAGATATTTAAAAAAAATACTTGTGAATATTGCATCAAAATAGGCAGAAGTGAATAAACATTGTAGTGATAATCCTCCATCTACTCAGAATAGCTAAAACAAATTGATGTATTTTAGTATGATTTACATGATATTTCCTAAAATTTGTTACTAGATTGAACCTCCAGAAGCTCTCTAGCATTTTAGTTAGTCTTCCTTTAAACAACTTTTTAAAATGAGGTACAGTAAGTGCTATAATGCCACAAGGAAATTTTGACACACTCACTCAGTAATGATACCTGCACCTTCAGCTCCAGTTTGGAGGGTTAAGGAAGATATATGTTAAACTTAATTAAAGAATGAGAGCATTAGTAATGAAATGCATTGCATTTGTCATTCCAATAGATGATGTGTCCATCTTTTGTGAATCCCATACCAAATGGTTATTTCATTTGTCATTCCAACAGAGGACACATCACAAATATTTTTAGTAATGTATTTTATTACTACCAATGTTTGTGATGTCAAAAATGACAAATACAATGCATTTCATTACTACATGCATTACAAAAAACATTCCAATAGAGGATGCACTGCAAAATGATTTCTGTCTGTCCGCCATTTGCTCTCTGTTGGGCATATAATAATGCATTTTGTAATGCTTGCAATAAAAAATTCAATGCCTTTGTCATTTCAACAGATGGTACATCACAAATATTAGCACTGCTATTGAGAATCCTGTAGCAACAGACAAAATGACAATATAGCTTAATAAACACAAATTTAAAAAGATCAAATGCAGAAGAAAAGAATGTATGAGGGAGTCCTAAACATTTTAATTATCTGCATTAATAAAGCAAAATGAGAGCTGGAATAAATTGTATAAATAAATAACAAATTTGGTTAACAACTATAGATAGATAGATGGATACTTTATTAATCCCAATGGGAAATTCACATACTCCAGCAGCAGCATACTGATAAAGAACAATATTAAATTAAAGAGTGATAACAATGCAGGTATACAGACAGACAATAACTTTGAATAATGTTAACGTTTACCCCTCTGGGTGGAATTGAAGAGTCATATAGTGTGGGGGAGGAATGATCTCCTCAGTCTGTCAGTGGAGCAGGAAAGTGACAACAGTCTGTCGCTGAAGCTGCTCCTCTGTCTGGAGATGATACTGTTTAGTGGATGCAGTGGATTCTCCATTATTGACAGGAGCATGCTCAGCGCCCGTCGCTCTGCCACAGATTTCAAGCTGTCCAGCTCTGTGCCAACAATAGAGCCTGCCTTCCTCACCAGTTTGTCCAGGCGTGAGGCGTCCCTCTTCTTTATGCTGCCTCCCCAGCACACCACCGCATAGAAGAGGGCACTCGCCATAACCATCTGATAGAACATCTGCAGCATCTTATTGCAGATATTGAAGGATGCCAGCTTTCTAAGGAAGCATAGATAATATATAGTATAGATATCTATATACTACAGATATAAGATGGCACACTGGCTTCCCAAGACACGAGTTTGAGACCCCAGTGGTCAGACCATCAGCTACTGTGTGACAGTCAGTGGGCACCAATGGGATTAGTACTTCTTCTACCAAACATTTTCATTTCTTATCATTCTTCTATATAATGCAAGCCATCATGTGTCCGTCTGGCATCTACAGTCTACTGAGTATATTCAGTGTTAACATTTGTGATGCACCATCTATTAGAATGCATTTTGTATTGCATGTAGCAATTTTCTTTACTACCCTCTTTTTTGTACTGCCACTATGGATTGACAGAATAAATGGATAAGAAAAATATAACCTTGTGGTCAAAAAACAGATAAAGGTAAAAGCCAAAAACCATCCAAACTTATCTAGTAACCAAAGCCCAAAATGATTACCGTATGTACTCACGTATAAGTTGGGTCTTGAAACCTGAAAAATCGATCATAAAATCAGACCCCAACTTATGCGCCCGTTCAAAAATGCGACACTTAATTTTTTTTTTCACTTCTTCTTGCCTCCTCCAATCTCGCATCAGTTTCTTAGGCGCATTGAAATTTGTTGCAGCAGCGCACATAACAATTTCTTTCACTACTTCAACGACGTTTAATTTAAAACCAGCTTCATATTTTCTTCTGATCAAATGCTCCATCGTAGATAAGGGATGTCTTTACGATAAAGGTGTATGAGGGTGTGAGATACAAAAAACAGTGCAAAAGTCGCTTCAGAATAGTTTGGGTATTACCGTGTGGTCACATTGGCACAATACATAGAAAAAAAAGGCTGTGTGGTCTGTGGTTACTCTCTCAGGTGGGTGTTAGCATATTATAATCTCTTGGACCAATAGCACGAGTTTTCTGCTTTCAACTTATACGACCGACATTATAAAATACCAGATACTATACATTAAAATCAACTCCCAACTTATCCACGGGAGAACTTATCCGCGAGTATGTACGGTACTAAAAATCAAATTCAGAGACACACAAAGTTCTAATATCCTGAAAAGATTAACACTAAAACTTTTGCACAATAATCCCAAATCTTGGACACTGGCAGTAACATGCAGCCATCTTAACTGCACTCTTTCTAATGAACTTACAGAATGCATCATCCAGATGTCACATGGCAGCAATGGGGCTACATTATTAGCAACTACAATATGGCTGCTGGCAAAGAAAATGGCAGTGGCCATAAAATACAAAACAGACATGTGAAAAATAAATAAAAAAGGATAACCTTTTAACAAAAGAAATATTACAAAACAAGGACATAAATGATTTTGGCATAGTTCAAAGCCCCAGAAATGTGATAATAATGTTTGACAGAGCTGAAAGTTGCTTCCACAAAGACTTTAGGATCTTTTCTATTATTTTTTGACTTCTTTTTGAGTTTTGCGTATTAGCTTTGGTGATTTTTGCCTCCTATCTAAGATTTTGTCTCCTGACTTGTCCCTTAAAATCTCACAGGGCTAAACCTCCCTTATCATGTCAATAACTCCAATCTCCTGGGTTCAAATCCACTGACTGGTCTTTGTCATTGTAGAAATTGCATTTTGTCTGAATGAGTTTTTCCTCTGGGTGTTCTTCTAACTTGTTCAAAAATGTAGAGGACATGTAAATTGATGTTTCCAAATAAGCTTTATGCGATTATGACTGGGGGTCTGTGTATGAATGGGCCTGCAATGCACTGGCACACTTTCCAGACTCTTTATTGCCTTGCATGACCTGAAACTGTATTAAGCAATATTGAAAGTGTTATGTTATGTTACATTAATAGCATATTTTTTGATTAAAGCTGATGATGTACAAGTATTTGATTTTTGACTGAATATATAATTAGTTGATACACATGTACAAGTCAGAAGTCTTTTAAGAAAAAGCTAGAGATATCGCATGTGAATAAAAGCAGTCACTCTGACTATACACTGAAGAGAGGCTGCATGGTAAGCTCCATTAACTATAGGATTGTTCAGTGTGCAGCGCGTAGGCCAACTCTTTCCAAAGCTTTTCCAGTCACTTAAGTCATGCTGTAGAGGTGGATTTGGATGAGTAGCTTTGAAGACAGAAGTCATTATTAAAGCAAAGAATCAGAGCCAGGGATAAGCATAATGTTATTTCAGTAACCATAGGGGGGAAGCAGGGTCAAATAAACAGGCAGAGATCAAAACCCAGGTAGGCAAGCAGAAGCAAGCAAAGGCATTCAAAACCGCAAACCATAAGCAAATGTCCACAATTTCACAAAATCACACACATTAAAGCATACCTAAAGACTGTTGCGGTGGCCTAAAGCACAATATTTAAGGACACCCCCAAAAGCTGTGTTCCTTTATAATCTGATCACCCACTGTCAGTGGACTGCTACATGGCTAGTACTGTGACATAAAAGTACTAGATTGGCTTCCTCAGTCCCCTGTTGAAGAGAGGTGCCATGAACACAGCCCAGGAGTGCAACACCAAATCAGAAAAAGTTGGGACAGTATGGAAAATATAAATAAATAAAAAATCACAGTGATTCTTAAATTTACTTTGACTTTTATTTGATTGCAGACAGTATGAATCCAAGGTATTTCATATTTTGTCTGGTCAGCTTCATTTTGTTTGTTAATATACATACATTCCTGCATTTCAGGCCTGTAGCGCATTCCAAAAAAGATGGGTCGGGGTAAATTAGGGCCAGCAATGAGGTAAAATAATTAAATAATGATGTGATTTTGAACCGATGGTGTCAATAGGTATTTGTAATCATGACTTCGTACAAAAGCAGGATCCACGAAAGGCTGAGTCGTTGAGAAGCAAAGATGGACAGAGGATCTCGAGTCTGTCAACAAATGTGTGAGAAAATTATTGAAGTGTTTAAAAACAATGAAGAAAGATTGGAAGGGATTTGCATATTTCTCATTCTACATTGCATAATATCAAAATCTAAGTGCAAAACTAAGCTAAACACCCATGATCTCCAATCCCTCAGACGGCACTGATTCAAGAACCGTCACTCATCAATAGCTGATATACAGTAACCACATGGGCAGGGGAGTACTTTGGCAAACCTTAATCAATGCATAGATTCATTCACAAATGTCACTTAAAACTTTACTGTGCAAAACAGAAGCCTTATGTTAACTGTGTACAAAAGTGGTGTCAAGTTCTCTGAGCTCGGAGGCATCAGGGATGGACCATAATACAGTGAAAACTACTATTATGGTCAGACGAATCAGTATTCTAATAAGTTTTTGGAAGAAATCAATGCCTTGTGCTCCAAACCAAAGATAAAAAGGACTGTCCAGACTGTTATCAGCAAACAAGTCCAAAAGCCAGGGTCTGTCATGGTATGGGGTTGTGTCAAAGGCACTTTATCAAAGGTAATTTATACTTCTGAGATTGCAGCATTAATGCAGAAAAGTACATTGAGATTTCAGAGCAACATATGCTGCCTTCAAGGCAACATCTTTTCCAGGGTTGCCCATGCATTTTTCAACAAGACAATGCCAAATGAAATTCTGCACAAATTAGAAAGACATGGCAGCGAAAGAAGAAGGTACAGGTACAGGATTGGCGTGCCTGTAGTCCTGACCTGTCCACAGTAGAGAATGTGTGGAGAATTTTGAAACAAAAAATGCAACAAGGATGGCCCTGTACTGTTGCACCCCTTAAGACGTATTTGCAGGAATCATGGGACAAAACAACACCTGAAACACTTCATTGCTTGGTATCCTCAGTGCCAAAACGTCTTTTACTGTAAGTGTTGTGAGAAGGAATGGCGACATTACAAAGTGGTGAATGCTTTACCATCCCAGCTTTTTATGGAATGTGCTGTAGGCCGGAAATGTAGGAAGGGATGTATATTAACAAATGAAATGAAGTTGACCAGACAAAACATGAAATATCATGGGTTCATACTGTCTGCAAATGAAATTAAAGTCAAAGTAAATTTAAAGATAACTGTTTTTTTTCTTTTGCATTTTCCATACTATCCCAACTTTTTCTGATTTTTGGTTTAATAAGAGCAAACAGCTTTAAAGAATACCAAGGGAGAAAGAGGCCTGAACAGAGTTCACAGTCTAATGACTAATGTGTTTCCTTAAAAATAAAACTGGATGTCACATAATAGCTGGACATGACCATGTAATGGAGAAAAGTGGATTGCCGGAGTATAGCACATTTAAAGCAAAGCAGTGGACTTAAAGATAAAGATGGAGGCAGATGCTATGCACATGGCAGCATTAAGAAATTATACAGGTTCAAATTTAAAACATGTAAATCACAACCATGTGATACTAAATGAAAAACATGCTCTTTGGACTTAATTTAACTTTTGGGTGAAATCCCAGTAAAAGCAGAATGTTTTAATGAAAGAAAACAATTAACCTTGCTAATATCAAAGGGAAAAGTCCATCTTTAATGGGCTTAAATTGGATTTGGCTAATATATTTAACTACTCTAGAATAAATAATGCGTCTCGTCCAATCTTACAGAAATGTCAGGTGTACTTAATACAGGAAAGCGCTTTATTGAATACATTTGATTGAGGACAAGGAGTGTTTCCCAGATTTTGAAGCACCATTAGTGTTACCCTGGCTTTAGGATGGGACACTGCATGAGCACATGCACTGGAAAGCTCATTTCTAGCGGGAAAGTGAGACCAGTAGGTAAAAAGTGAAGAGGTGCCCGCTATGCTTTATCATTTACTTGAGATGCACAGGGATGGCAAACACTGAGGCAAAGTTAAATTAAAGTATGGAACTGTGTTTACTTCTCATAAAAGTCAAAAAATGCAATTATAAGAAGTATGTGAAAAACAGCAAAATGGATGGGTTAGAGATTAGTAGCTCATGAACGAAAGGGACCAGCGGTAGACATATTGCCATACTCAATGCATTAGACAATTACAAACATTTTTTTAAGCTTCTAATTTTATTAAATTAGAGCGCATGAGATCTTCTGTTGTGAAAAATGACACCTACAAAATAGATGGCTTAAAGATATAACAAATTTACAGTTGCGGAATTTCTATAAATGATGGGAGACTGGCCATTGATGGATATTATTTATTATGAGCAAACAGAAGAACTAGTGGTGGACTTTCAACGTGCCAAGAAGCCTCTGAGACCAGTCACCATTCAGAGGGAGGACATTGCAGTGGTGTGAAGCAACAAGTACTTGGGGGTTCACTTAAACAAACTGGACTAATCTGACAACAAGAACAGCCAGAGCAGACTGTATTTCCTGAGGAGATGTCAGTCTTTTGATGTACTGTATGCAGTAAGCTGCTGGAAATGTTCTATTAGTCCATAGTAGACACTGTGGTGTTCTATGCTGTAGTCTTCTGGGGAAGCAACTTGAGCTCAAATGAAGTACAATCCTCAAACAAACTTATCAGGAAAGCCTGCTTCATCACAGGGTGAAACATGAATACAGTGGAAGATGATGTGGAAAAGAGGATGATGGCAAAATCGGATACCATCATGAAAATTTCCCTCCACCTCCTCCAGGAGGCGCTCTCTTGGACCACTTTTAGCCAAGGCTCATTCCATCACAGTGTGTTAAGTAGCACCTCTGGGGGTCTTTTCAATCAGCCTCCCCGGACTCCCTGCTTACAGTTCAAATAGATCTATACAGGATGCCATCTCTCTAGCTCTACACACAGCCATGACTCATCTAAAAGAACAGGGAACATACATGAGAATGTTAATTTTAGATTATAGCTCTGCTTTCAAAACTGTTGTCACCTCCCAGCTCTTCCATAACCTGCACCAGTTGGGCCTTGGCATACCACTATGTAATTGGATCCTCAGCTTCATGTCGAAGTGCCATCAGGTGGTACAGCTGGGCCCCCATTTCTCCTCCACCATAACTCTGAACAAGGGCACACCACATGGCTGTGTACTGAGCTCCATCCTCTACTCCCTCCCTCTTCATTCACAATTGTGTACCTGCATATACCACAAATAGCATTGTAAATTTGCAGATGACACAACAGTGACTGGGCAATTACCAATAAAGATGAATCAACCTACAGAGCGGAGGTAAAAAACCTGGTGAGATGGTGCTCATTGAGCAACCTATTCCTCAACACAGGGAAGACCAAGGAGCTCATCATCAGTTTCAGAAAATAATGAGATGAGGATCATGCTCCAGTTTTCATCAGTAGGGACAGGGTGGATTGTTTATCAAGGTTTAGGTTCCTGGAGATATACTAATTTTATTGGAAAAGTTACTTAAAAAGGCATCCTAACAGTATCCAGAGCTTTCAGCATTTCTACCTAGAACTGCCAAAGTGAATTCAGCCAAAGAGGTGAACCCAACCCAATGAGATTCTTCTTGCACTGCCTACTCTTTCTCACTCCCAGAAGAATAAGGATGGGTCCACTAAGTTTAGGTTCTCCTCAGAGTTTTCCTCCCACCTTTTCTTTGCATCCCTAGATGAAAGCTCTTCACATCCAGGAGGGTCCTATTCCATGGTCTTCTCTAAAAAAATGAAAAATAGAGGTCACTCCATATCGAGATGTGTTTTTTTTCCTAGAGGCTCTAAGAGCTGATGTTTTGTGTATAAGTGGATCACACTAAATCAATTTCTTATCCGCATGCTATCTTGTGAATGGATCTACAAGAGTAGATGTTCTCCTGCTTATTGGTCCATACATATTTGTAGAGCATATATGTTAAATTAAGTTTGTTTAAAGTTGGTGCAGGACTCTGGCAAGTGTGCCTTATCTTTTCCTCATTTGTGATTTTCAAGGACGGAACATCTAAGTGCAGCCAAGATTTTTATAACATCACAGCTGGGAGTCTAACCGTTTCATCTCCCATCACTGTTTTAAAAAATGTCCCTGTACCACAGGTGTGTTAAGCCCCATTTCTCTCCTCTGGACACTGAAGGTGTGATAATGACTCATTACTACTGGAATTGTCTCATGCTAACTGCAATGCTGAAAAAGCTTAGTGAGTTCAGTACACCAGATGATGGATATGTATTTATTTTGTTTGCTAGTGTGAAATGATGGAAAAGAAATCATGCTAAGTTTGTTAGCCATCCACTGCATATATCAGTACAGTAATGAATCTCAGTCAGACATAATTATTCAAAGCTTGACAACAACCTCACTCTTCCCATTCTTCCCATGACAATTACAAATTTCAAGACTTTGTTGCACATGCACTGTTAGTTGCATATGTTTATTCAAACAATGTCACCAAATATTGTAACATCACCCATTACTGACAGACATTGCTATTATATATTACATACTATTATTTGAACTGAAATCCAATGTATTACAAAATAAATGTGGTCTTTCATTAGAGCTGGCTTGCTTATTTCCCATCTGGAATTTAACCCAGGCACTTTAGCTCAAAGATCCACCAAAAAGAAAAGAAACCTAACTGACTGAAGTCTGGGTAACAGTCTTTTTTTCTCTACCCATTATTTTTCCTTTTTTGAAGGCCCAGTGCAGTCATTACACTGTAATAGACTCCCACGTTGAATACTACTGCATTATGTTATGAGGAGTTAAAGTAAATTACCCATTAACATAATGTACAATATATCAAGAATGTATGGAATTATAACTGACTGAAGTCATGCAGAGTGGATTAATTGTTCAATCATAAATGTTTTCTGCCACTGCAATGTGCCTCCTTCCCACACTTTAATGATCTTACAGAGGAAACCTCCCAGCTTCTTTATTGTCTTGAAGCCTGATGTGTTTTACTTTGCACTTTCAATCTGAAAATTGAAAACATCATTATGTTTATTCTTTGGCAGACTGGCAAGGAATCAGTTCTGCTGATATATAACTGGAGTCTCAGACAGCTTGTACACCAAAGTGGGATTTGCTGTCACATTGCAATGTTACATTGAGATCTAACAGATTCTCTTTGTGATTGGTGACAGCCGGACCCAAAATGCACCCCTAGTCTCAAGTGAACATCAAACACATCTCTATAGAATTTGGTCTTGACTTTATTTTATGTTTTAATTGGTTTGAGTTGTTTTTTGGCATAATTAGCATTCAAATAAAATATCTACAAGCGAGTAGATGCAGAAATACACAATACATTTAGTTGTTCCTTTAAATTAAAATGACTGACATGTTAAAAGGGAATTAATAGCTGAATATTTATGTTGAATAATAATATTCTGTGTAATGAGGCCAGGCTGTCGTAAGCAGGTTGGGGCACCAGCTGGGTAAATCAATTTAATATCAATAGAAATACAGTAGCGTAGCGGCAAAATTAAAGCAAAAAAATGGCTCAGGTTAGTTTTGTTTTGTCATGGGACCTTGTATCTTGAGATTCAGATACTCTGTCCTCCACTTTTGGGGGTCAAGGTCCGACACCCAGCTTCCTGGTTGACTGATATTTATGGTGCCAGTGCCAAAAGGAGCAGGGTCTTCTCTACACGTTTCCCGTTGACGGTCCTTCCATGCTACTAGGGGAAGAGACGATACTGTTAGCATCAGTACTCCTTCTCGTCCTGAGGTGGAATTGCTTACCTAGCCAGTGCCAGGAAGGTGGTTCCCAGGCACATAACATCTGATATTGACCATACTCACAAAAAATTTAAAAGGGTGTGACACTGAAAAAGCTGTGTTTTTCTTCTTTCACTCTACATTGACCTTTTCTCTTATTATATTACTGCAGAACTATAGAAAAAAAACTTTTTGGCACAGTGCTCTGTTTAGTGTCTATATTTTAGCATCTGCATCATTTTAAAGTTTATTAGATGTACTGTAGTTGTCCAGGTCACTAAGTGTGCATATTAGCTTTTTATTTAAAAAAATGCCTACAGCCCCCCAAAAAATTTAACTTTTTGGACTCACATCATTCCTTTGGTTTATTCTTGCCATGGGGAATCGACTTCTACATTGAAAGATATATTATAGCAGCAATCTGAAGCTGTTCCTTAAGAAAGCCAGTGTGTCTGTTTCACTGTAACACAAAGGACATTTTCAGAGGGATTTCACTTGAACGGATGTTTTATTTGTGTAATTTCCTGTGTATATTTTTTGTATTATACATCAAATTTTAATTTAATTTCCATTTATTTTTACATGGTACTAGTTACACCAATAATCTCTTCTAGCATCAGTGATGGCCTCTGTAACTGCTCTCTAATAGTAACTCCATGTGTCCCTGTAATCCTGAACTCCAGTTTTCATTTAAAGGAAAATGCAAGTAATGGTGACCTGTCAAACATAATTTACTGTATAATAAGGGGCCATATGCTATATAATATAATGGGTATCCCTGCTAGCACTTATTGGACTAAAGCACTCCTTTGAAACTGTTTGTCATCCACCATAGCCTTTTGTTTAATTTTGCACTGCTTTTTGGAAGTAAGAAAATTCATTGTTCACTGTACACAAGACAGTACTGAGCTTCTAAAATCACTCGGGCCAGCCTTGGACAGCTTCACACCATCTACTCAACAAGATGTCAGAGGAGAGCTGCATCCATCATCTCTGATAACAGCTATCCAACTCAACTACTATTGTCACTTCTGCCTTATGAAACGTGCTACCGGAGCCTCACCTCTCATTCCACCTACTTCAGGGACAGCTTCTCACCCCCCGGCCATAAGATCACTGAACCCTCAGTAACCTATTTTTAAATGCTCTGTACTGTACCCACCTGATAGTTTATGTCTAACTGCACAGTATGTTACATGTGTACTTCCATCTGCTTTTCTTTTTTATTTATTCTGAGTTACTGTACTTATTTATCTTCTGCCACATTTACTTAATTATTGAATTTATTTATACATCATCATCTTATTGTCTTATTATATTGTATTGCCTGTACATACTTCCCTGTCCTCCATAACCCCTCCTTGCAACTGTTGCACGAGAATTTCACTATGCTCTCACAGTGTATGTGACAATAAAGATCTTAAATCTAATCTAATCTATATCTATAAACCTGTTTAGTTTTTGGGCATTGTCTACAGCCCCCTGGTGGTGTTGTCCTACTACAGTACAGATTAGTAAACTCTATCAAATGCCAGGTTAATTGGTCTCAAGCTTCCCTTTCACCTAGCATGCCCTTTCTCCCTTGTTTAAGCACACCCCTGCCAGCACACTAAGCATCTATAGGGCATATGATTCTCTGGTGACGTCAAACCAACTTCACTGATGTGAGATAGATAGATAGATAGATAGATAGATAGATAGATAGATAGATAGATAGATAGATAGATAGATAGATAGATAGATAGATAGATCTTGTACTCAGGGGGAACCTTTCACAGAAGCTCTTTAAATAATTAAATAAATAAATGAACAAATAAATATATAAATAAATAAATAAATATACACACATTGGTCTGAACACATACCCGAATGACTATAAAGCAAGAAAATTAAAAAGAAAGAAAAGTTCTGACTTGGCTGTTACAGTCCCAGTGAGTCATTATGCCGACGTAATGTTGTTGGTATAAAGGAGCCCCAGTGGCGTTTCTTGACACAAGTCTGCTGAATAATTTGTTTGCTTATTTCCTCAGTGTTAGTGTGTCACAGAGAGGATGTGCAGCAATGTTTATAATGGCACTCAGTTTTGTTTCAATTTTTGTTTGCTATGACCTCCAGGGGGTTCCAGAGTGCATCCTATTACTGAGCCTGCCCTTTTAATTAGCTTAATTTAGTAGGCTTCTCTTGAAGTGATGCTACCAGCCCAGAAGACCACAGCATAGACAATTGCACTGGCCATCTGAGAATGTCTGCAAGTGACATGACCTGGTGTTATATTTGTAGTCAGAGGTGTATAAAGTGAAGAAAAAAGGACAAAAGATATATGCATATCAGAAACACAGTCTTTGAGTCTTATAAACTGTGGTCGGCCTGTCATATAGTGCATTATCCAGGACACTATAGCTTCATCCACCTGCCTTTCTCTGAGTTTACCTATTAACAGGGATGGCTGAATGGTATTGACAGTGCTGGAGAAATCAAAAAGTGCAATCCTCACAGTGCTGTTGGCGTTGACCAGGTGAGAATAAGCCTTGTGGAGCAGATAGATAACTCCATCTTCCACTCCAATCTTTGTCCATTAGGCAAACTGCAGCGGTTCCAGGTGGTCTACCACAAAAGGACTCATATACTCTATTCTAACCTGTATAAGATTTACTGCACTGACGCTGTAAATCCTCCAAACCAGATAAATATCCCTATACAATGATCAAATCAATCTGAGTGAAAATCTTATATTCATCTTGTCACATTACCTCATTTTTATTCAACAACAATTTATATAGTCTTTACTTTATAAATGATTTTCTCTTTAGTTTTGGATCTCAGGTGGCTTCAATCAAAATTTGTTTGCTTTGGCTTGTACATGATAATTTAATGTTGTTAAATTCTGCCTAAACAACTAAACATTTTTTTACGGTGATAGGGCCTATCAGAATCAACTTTATTTTGATTAATAGGAAGAAAAATACATTCTGTGTTCACAAACAGATACGCCATTTTTACTGTACTCAGTAAATGTTTACCCATTAATCATATTTGTGTCTGTATAACCAAACTGCATTAGATAACAAGTCTCTAGCTCTTTAAAAAAATAAAAACCATATGGGACTGAAATAGTCAAAAATGATTGGTGAGTAAAAGAGGTCACGGATGCAATCATATTAAGAGTTTTAAATAATTTAAAATCATTTTCATTTAATTTTAAAATAACCAGAACACATTTTTGCTTCTTATAATTTGATCCTTTAATTGTTGTTTTGCGGTTCAAATTAACCTTTGGGAAAAGTGGAACTCAGGCCCATAACTCTAAAGTTAAATAATACATTACAATGAAAGACAAAATTAGTTTGCACTGTTGACTGAAGGGATCAATGATTTAGTCTTGATGTCACTGAAATCATGTCTATTTAAACCTTGAAACAGAATGAAACTCTGTTCCTGACAGGAGTGCTTTTCATAAAGAAATTTTAAACAGAACAAAAGATCTGCTGTTGAAAGTTCTAATGATTTGTTTACAAGACCCCTAAAGACTGACAGAATAAGGAACAATTTAAAGATTAATGTTCAGTCTGAGTCTGATGATACATAATAAAAGGTTTGCATGGACGGCAAAGGATAATCTGACAGACACAGGATAGGAGAAGGACCCGTCAAGTGTCGGAGGCCCATGAAGACAGATGAATAGCGTGTCTACATGGCAATGTGAACAGTCTGGGACTACTGGGTAGTGATGGACAATTTGTGAACGATTCATTCTTTCTGAATGGCTGTTTTCAGTAAATCATACGAATCAATTCAGTGGAGCTCCACAGCAAAGCTAAAGTTCATGTGTGTCCTGCTAGAGTCATTTTGGTGATGCAGGTAGATTTTAAAGCACATGTGAAAGAACCGCCTGAATCATAAGTCTTAACTCATTCACTTCACTTATGAGTCTTTTTTGAGTTAGAACTGTATCAATATCAGTGAATGAGAACTCTCTCACTGATGATTCTCTAATTCCTCATACAAGTACAATACAATAACATTTTTATAAGAGAATGTAGAAGGTGGCGCCGGGAAATGGAAAATTTTCAACTGATGTTCAATGCTTGAATAAACACATTACAAAATAATAATTTAATAATTAAATTAATTGTACAGGATATGCAATTAATGATGGTAATCAATATTCATTTTATGTTTTGAAGAAAACGTCATGAAGGTGTTGTCCATTTCTCCATACACATTCTGACAGAATGTTGTGGAAATTCTACATTGCTCGACGTAAAATGTCAAGAGGAATGCCAGTGATTTCCTCTTCAATTCTCATTTTTAGTTCAGCAATGGTTGTAGGACATGTGCGGTACACTTGGCTTTTAAGATGTCCCCACAGAAAAAATCATAAACATTGAGATCTGGGGATCTCGGAGACCATGGAATGTCACTGCTGCGTGAAATGTTTATTTGTTTTCTAATGAAATAGATTTTGTATTTCATTTTATTAATATTTGCAAATGTACAGTTCTCAGAGTAGAACAATAGATAGATAGATAGATAGATAGATAGATAGATAGATAGATAGATAGATAGATAGATAGATAGATAGATAGATTCATAATTTAGGCTGCAAACTGATGCTTTGCCTTTAAGAGAAGCCATATTGTGTACTGTTGTCAGGGTCATGACCCCGTTTCTGGAGGCGGAGTCAGCCTTGGCCTTGAACTTTATATGATCTGCAAATAAATCCTTGCTTCCATTTGATTAATTGTGTATTTAATTTTCTAGTTTTGCCTGGTTTTCAACTCATTGCCTGCTTTTTTTTGGACTTCGATTTTGCTTCTTGACTGGTTTACGGTTGCTACAGTTTACTTTAATTTTCTTTGTTTTGTATTTTGCCTGCTTCTCCTGGTTTACTCACAAATTCCTTATCCTGTTTTTCTGCAGAGTCAGGACAGATAAATAGATACATAGATAAAATTTAATTAAAGTGAACAGTAACTGTTGTAGAAGTCTGCCCCTTAAGACAAGGCAGGGCCAGGTGTGTAATACATATAAGGTACAGGTAGGTACCAT
This sequence comes from Erpetoichthys calabaricus, assembly GCF_900747795.2. Taxonomy (NCBI): domain Eukaryota; kingdom Metazoa; phylum Chordata; class Cladistia; order Polypteriformes; family Polypteridae; genus Erpetoichthys; species Erpetoichthys calabaricus. Next base: position 279,190,273 of record NC_041395.2, read on the forward strand.
TCTATGCCAGCTCTCTTGTAGTTTCATTGGGTGCCCTTGACCCAGAAGTATTTGCTACATTGAACCAGAATTGAACTCCATTGTCACTTTTTCACAAACACGTTGCCACTCTAAACCTGTTTCCTGCTTTGTTTATACGACCTACTTTTAAAAGGTTACGGAAGCATTTGTGAAATTTCATGATTTCCTTGGCCCCTTCATTCTGACTGAAACACTTTCAATGAGTCTATATTAAAAGAAGTAGAAATTAGCAAATGGATAAGTGGGGGAGCCACCCCAAGGGACAGACAAAGTGTCACGTAGTGAACCCCCGTGTAAGTAACAGGGTTTTTGCTTGCTTTCTTATAATTTGATGCATTTTTTTCTGTGCTCATGCCTTTTTCATTTTTGCTGTTGCAATAAACCAGCATTTTTGATAATTTCCAATCTCTTTGGCCCTGGTACTTCCTGTCACACTGGGAGGGTGAAGCAAAAACAAAAGTTGATTGATGACTGATTACATGCTGGGCTCATAATTTTTGCAAGAAAGTTAGATCATATTTATGTGCGTAATAACTGAGTTTAGGTACTGTTACAAATCATTCTATTATTGTAGTCTTCTGTTTAATTATGGATTAAGAAGCTGTTTATCCTTGTACTAAAAGCAACAGCAAGATAAAGATTAACAAAAGGAGTAAGCTTAACTGTAATTTTCTTAAAATTGATGCTCCAGAGTTCCTCATGCTGCTCTTGATTTTTGTCAGAGGTTTATCAGTACCACATGAAGACCTAATCTACTGCATTCTTTAAATTCTAATTTGATGTGAATATTACTGTCAAATAACTTGAAATGTTACAGTACATTGCCTAGGAATTCCAAACCTGAAAAAGCTATTTACATGAAGTGGAGTAAAACAGCTGAATATAATTTTCAAAAAAGTTAATTTCACAATTTGGAAAGAACTAATCAATCTTGTGTGGCCAGTCACATAAATGGTATTATTCCTTAATTTAGACATATGGAGTCATTTAGTTTTTTTATGTTTTAATCTGTGTGTGTTTTAGTAATTAATTTACTGAACTATAAATAAGAAGACTACGAAAGCCAAGAGAGGACGTGCAATATTGTTATTTTTTTAAATTGTCTCCTCGAGATAACAGTCTAATTTTATCGAGATCACGGAATAATTTTATCGGGATTTCGAGAAAACAAAATTTAACCTTTGCTCCTGGCATCAGGCTCGCTTACATTGCAATGCCTATACAGCTGAAGCCTTGCTAACCGTCTTAAATGACAGACACTAATGTTACTATTTTCTAAACTAAGGCATAAACATATTTCAGCCTGTGTCAGCCCTTGATTGAACAAAAATGTGACGCGCTGATCAATACAGTTCTGCTCTTCTGCCATTTCAAACAGGACGTGGCTTCAATAAGCTAAACATTGAACGTTAGATACAATTGTTTCATAATTTCGAGAAAACGATCTTTTGTTTTATCAAGATCTCAATAAAATTATTCTGTTATCTCGAGAAAACAAAGTTCGTTTTCTCGAGATCTCGATAAAATTAGTCCGTTATCTTGAGGAAACAATTTAAAAAAAATAACAATATTGCACATCCTTTCTCGGCCTCCGTACAAGACTACTAGTTGCATCCCTCTGCCTGCTTTAATGTTAGCTAACAAGTCACCTTAACTTTCAGTTGATGAAATTTAAAAAACAGCTACATTGTCCATGTCCGTTTATATGTATCAAAATATAAATTAATGTTTAGGATACCTGGAGTTGGTTGAAGGTTTTAAGGAAAACTGAGTGTTTTTTGTCTATAGCAAATATACTGTAAATATACATGTATTTTTATGCATCAAAACTCAATTTACTGTCAATTAGGTGAATGAGTTTCTGCAAGGCAAAAAAATCAAATATAAACTGGTTTGTTCTGATGTTTCAGTATTTTGACATGTAAGTCATGTATACTGAACTTATGCACTTTTATATGTTTGAAGCATGAGGAACAGGTAATGTTTATACTGTGCTCAAATGTGGTATTTACACAATCTTTTCCTATATAAGTATGTCAAATCCAATTTCAATCCCACAACAATGAAAGTGGTGATGTATGGATAATCCAGTGTGACGAACAATCAGTAGTAAGTAGAGGCCTGGAGATAGCCTAGGGCATGTGTATCTGAAACTAGGTCAGGTCAGGTCAGGTTGGGGAGCATGCACTGGTACAGCATGTTGCCGCACCCAATATACAAAGAAACAGCTTGGGATCCTGGTTATCAACCCCCAAGGCAGACACGCAGTCCAGTCCCACCCTTAGGAAATGACCCTCTGTCTGCCGCAGCCAGGTGTTACTACTGGCTTACTTGCGTGGTTACTTGGCCTGGTCCACCCACTTGGGTCCTCAGATTTACTGATGAATATAGTCACCAGCTAATGTGAAGCCATTATCTTTTTTTTAAAGCAGTCTGTGGTGTGTTGAACATCTTAAAGGCTGAATGCAAGAATAATTTCAGGCATACTGGGATGATCAACGATGTTTGTATTTTCTCTGACTTCACAATACTAGACTAAATACTTTTCTTTTTTGTGTGCTGTGCTAGAGCTGCAGTCAGGGATAAAACTACAACTTGGATCCCTTGTGGGTGATTATTCAAGTCTAATGAATTGCTGAGTATATGATGTCCGTGTGGAGAAGAAAACACTGTATTACTGAATCTAATCAAGCCGAGAGTGTATGAGGCACTGATCTGATTTAGATGCAGGCAAGAATTCATTGAACTTTGCACGCATGACAATGATGACCCTATCCCTACAAACATTTGAAGTCAAGTCCCAACCAGAGAAGCCATTTCACTAGGCTGTTTTTGGATTAACACCTTCAATAATTGTTTCTTCTGGATGTCTTCATGGTCTTAATTTTGCTTGTAAATTTCTTTATGCTCTTTAATACCAACTTTGATCAAGCAAAGAAGGATAGATTAAGACAGCATTTATGATGTACTTAATTGATTTAGATGCTGTCATGGACCAAACAAGAAGCCATTTCCATAGGCTGTTTTCCAGAAACCTTTCTGAATCAATATCTTTGCTGATTGTTTCTTTGGATCTGTTTTCAAAGTCTTGATGTTGCTTGTAAATTTATTTATATATTTATTAATGTTTTGTATTACCAAGCATGACTGAACAGATAAGGATAGGCTAAAAGTTTATATATATGATGCATTAACTTGTTTTAGATGCTGTCATGGCCTAACAAGAGAGGCCATTTCACTACGTTTTTTTCGAGCAACCATTTTGCATCAACACCTGCCTAAATATTTTTTTCTGGCCTTTATGTTGTTGATGCTGCTTGTACATGTATTTATTTATTACACATTTTTAATGCTTATATGGCAGCTAGTAATTCTGAGAATAAGTTTAGAATATTATTAATATTATGCATGGATGGCTATTCAAAAATTACATTATTCAGATAATCTGCTAGCATCTCCAGGTTTATTGTTTTTTAAAAGTGGAATTAAAATGGGTGAAAAGGCACAACTATCTGTCTAAAATGAAATGAAAAATGTATTGAAAGTTTGGGATTTTGGTTGTTTATGTGTAGAAATTTTGGGGTGGTGTGGTGGCTCTGACGCTAATGATCTGTGCTGGTATCCAGAAGGTTGGCGGTTCGAATCCCCGTCACTGCCAAAAGAGATCCTACTCTGCTGGGCCCTTGAGCAAGACCCTTAACTTGTAATTGCTCCAGGGGCGCTGTACATTGGCTGACCCTGCGCTCTGACCCCAAGGGGTATGCGAAAACTAACAAATTCCTAATACAAGAAATTGTATAAGGCGAAATAAAGAACAAAAAAAAAAAAATTGAGGAGCACTGTCTGTATGCAGTCATTTATACACAAAGCATCCTGTAACATCTGTGTTGTCATCATGTAAAGGAGAAGAGCACATCCCAAGAATTCTCATTAAATTCTTTAGTCCAAAACAAAAACAGACGCTTGATGGCATATGAAAATGTAAACTACATATAAAAAAAACAGAATGTGGCGCTTACGGCCTTGAGTCTTCAGAGTGCTTGGGGCCCTGGTTATCATCGACTGACTCTCCTCCTGACATACCGAGCTTAATGTAGTCAGTTACTCTCATTAGCCATCTTGTCAGGTCTGTGGAGGACGAAGGAAACAACACAGTTAATGCTAGCGCCTCCTCTCACCCTGGAGTGGTGCTATGTACCTCAGATGAGTCTGTGAGGAGAACCTCCAACGTGCATGCATGACAGTGCCAATACCTTAAAGATTAAAGCACACCATATTTTAAATGCAGATGAGTTTTTCAATATATTTTACAGTTTATGTTTGTTTTTATTCTAATATTACAATTTTGCAGTGTTATTGCAGAATATGAGTAAATATGAATTACACATCAAATGAAAAGAGATAGCAATTGATGTACTTGAAATAAAGACACATTTAGGGTGACTGTTCCATTGAAACAGGTTAATTCATCTGATTTTAACTTCATAAGTAATTTATAAGTCCTTTTTTAATCTGTTCATTCTGAGCCATCCTTCTAACTGACATGTTACAGCAGTGATGGCTAAGGCAGTGGTGAGTGTTTTGCCATTTTCAATGCTTTATACGTGATCCATTGCAATGTGTTGTAATAAAAGAACGAGGAAAAAGGATGAGAAAGTAAGAAAAACAGAAATTTTGAAAAAAGTGTTGTTCTACAAACATGAATGGGCAAATGGATCAGAAGTCATCTCAGAGAACTACAGATATGTAGCACAGTTAGAGTTTCAAAGTGCTATTATCATTTTACATAGTGGTCATTTATGTTTAAAAAGTGTTGACTTTAAACACAATAAGCAACAAGTTCATCAGATAAGCTGATTGGTGTTTTCTGTCAATTAAAATGAAGAATTTACTGTGCTCTGAACACACGATAATAGTAATACTACTACATCACTGAGTGTGGTAAGGTCTGTGCTTACACTTCTGTCCAGGTATGTCAGGTAATACGTTTGAGCTTAGACTCTTTTTAAATTTTCTATCATGTACATTATCTACACTGTATTGATAGCTTCCTAAAATGGTTCAATTATTTAATTTTTTTGTCTTAGCATGACCTTTGAACACATATTTAATCTGGAGGAATGCCTGCATTAAATTATTTTCAATTCAACATTGTAGTGGCTTTAATTGTCACTTTTGGCCACTGAGGAATACAAGCATAACTTATAGCTAAAGCAGAAGTATTTATTTATATTTAGTGTAGGCCAAAAGTGTTAAAATAAAAAATGAGCACTTGAACAAGTAATAAACTATATCATATCTGATGACTGAATTCTCTACTACAGCAGAAGCATAACTAATAGGTTGACAGATGTAGGAAATGCTCCTTCAGCCTAGTGAAACAGCAGGCTGGCTTAGAGCCTAATGCTATATGGGTGCCATAGACTGATGTCCAGTTGTTCTTCAACACTTCTTCCTGAGAGATGTTTTTTCCCCTAAAGTGATCTACGCCAAGAGCTAGGATGGGTGGATAGCTGGATTTTAAAACAGCACTCCTGCTTCATCTGCTACAAGGTGATTAAAGTGGCATAGTCCTTTCCAGCAGAAATAAGAGCAAAGCGAGAGCCAAAGCTGACCATGACACACTCATGCCAACAACCAAACTCAACTATAACAGGCCAGAGGAGAGTTCATAGTTAAACAAACTCACTTGTCTTTAACATTTGCATGAAAACTGGAGGACCCATTGGAAACAAACAGAGGGAGAGCATGCAACTGTCCCAAAGACAGTAGTTAGATTGGGATTTGAACCTTGGTCTCTAGAGCTTTGAAGCAGCTGAGGTAACAATTGCATTGCTGTATAACACCTGCAGTGTTACAAAGTGTTACAAACACCTGCACAATACAAAGTGTATTGATAAACTGAATCAGTTTACTACATTCTAACTCTGTGTTTATCTCTATTCCTCAAACAGAGAGGACTATAGTAAAAGTTGTTTTTTCCATTGTCTGAACCCATCAATATCAATAAACAATATTTGTAGGCCTGAGCCCCACTTCTACATGAATAGGTGACTCTGGAGAGATCACATGAGAAACTTTGTCATGTATGATTTCCATGAAAACATGAGATTAAAAATTTTCTCGACCATCACTATAAAAAACATGGGCAGAGTAATTGTAGCCAAAGGTTGTGATCTGTGAGTTCATTACACATTTCATCATTTTACTTAAGACAGGTAACTGAGGCCATGAATAGACACAGCTGAAGCATTTAAGCTAAATAAGTCAGCTGACAGCAGGAAAGCAAAATAGAGATAGGAACAAACAAATGGAGCAGAATAAAAGTATCCCTTGTTTGGGGATAGTCAACATATGGTTAATGTTCCATCCATCCATTATCCAACCCGCTATATTGTAACTACAGGGTCATGGGGGTCTGCTGGAGCCAATCCCAGCCAACACAAGGCGCAAGGCAGGAAACAAACCCCGGGCAGGGGACCAGCCCAATGCACCTAACATGCATGTCTTTGGACTGTGGGAGAAAACCCATGCCGACACGGGGAGAACATGTGAGGCAGCAGCACTATGTGCCACTGTGCCGCCCTGGTTAATGTTAATGTGTGTTATTTAAAATTGGATAGTGCTAGCAAAATGATTGAATCCCTTGTGGGGAAACTGCATACACTTAATATAGAACCAAAGACCATGAAGAAAGTATAGAGCTCTGGCAACTGAACTGAAGATTGAAGCTCACCTACGGCGAGATGAAAGACATTGTTCTTGCACGTACCTAGGAAAAATGCCTCCCACACTCTTGTGCTAGCTAGAGCTGACTGCAGGAACCCCACAACTGCACCATGCTTTGCCAGGAGCTGTCTTCGAAATTGTATTGTTGTGAGTGTCAGCTAATTGAAAGTAAATGTATCCTTTCTTTAGTGTTATTTTTTCTTTCTTCATCTTAGAATTAGCAACATACCACTAGGAAAGAATGTAATATTGTATTTTATAATATATGTAGACTTTTGGTTCAATAAAATCTGCAGTCTCTAACAAACATATCCCAAGGGAGTGCATGCCCTCTGCTGGATTCAGTAACAGATATAAAAATGATCATTTTTGGGTGGAGTATTTATTTAAAAGTGTGGTGGGCTGCTTTAATAAGAAAGTGGCTGATGGGTAAATTAAATGTTCAATATTTGTAGTTGTTTACTAGCCTGAGTAAACTCTTATAAACAGAAGATTGTCTGAAGCCTTCTCTCAAGCAGAGATCAATCCTAGATGATGTCCAAAAATGATGTTCCCTTTCATATTTTTCATTACCATTATATCTTGTACTCGAGTCACATAAATAGGAAGGGGTATTCTCCATCTTTGTTGATTAGTTTTGTTTTCTTGACACATAGTCTTCCTAAGCATGTGTAGCCCAGCATACTGGTTATTTCCTGAAAAGGAAGCAGACCAGGCTCTGGGGCATCTATAACTCTCAGTCCTCTTCATTGTGAATGTATCTTGTCATTTCAGTAGGAGATGGGGTGGTTAATGAATAGTGACAACAGATTATTTTTATTATTTCATACTTGGCTGAAATCACTCTTCAGAGTTTCTTAACCAGTGCTTGAAGTGGGCTAGCGTTTCTGTGTTTTGCTGTTTGAAATACTGGAAGTGTTTGAAATCAGCCAATACTTCGTAGCATGCAGTACTGGCACTTGTAATTTTTACTTTTTAGAATATGCTTACCTTTTCTTTCAGTTTTCCATACTGGAACTTCTCAGTATGATAATGCCACATATGTTAACTAGCAGCTATCTCCTGGGAATTCTAGTACGGGGGACACTCCCATCACCCAATAGGTCTAAAATATTTCCTTCTCCTAGCTTATAAGTGTGTGCGCGTGTGGCTTGGGGGATCTGAAGATCTCCTACCTAAAATCTGTCTGTCTCTTAGTTTACATATGTAGGAGGTGGGGCCCATTAAAAGCTGAAGAAGCAATAAGACAGAAACAAAATCTTCTACGATCCTTCTTAGCTTAAAGAAGTATATCTGCATTTAAAAGTTTTCAAATTCTAACTTTGGTCATAAAAAATATGCATGCACCTTGTAGCACTCCCACCAATCGTCCCTTGTTAACATGAATTACCTGGGGAAGGAGAGACAAATATAAAACATTTGGCATGAACATCATTCAAGAATTTGTTCATAAAAAAGGTTTGTTTTAAGAAAGCAAGTGACCTAAATGAAACTTCTACATTTGTATTGTTTTTAAACATTTTTCCAATTTCAAAATATTGAAAATAAGGGAAGCTATTTTACATTTGTGCAATAGGCATTTTTCTGGTAGGAGGCATCCTTTTTAGAGGCAAAACACCCATAGAGGAGGTCATATGCTACACATAAAATACACAAATGTAAGGAAAGGAGTAGCTGAGTGATTTAGAAGACATAACTTCTCTATAATATGTTATGCAAAGTGTTCCTCCAAATCTTAATGTCACTTACCTGGAATGGAAAACAATAGTACTGGTAAAAAGAAAGGCCTATATTTGAGAAGGTATTTGTGAAAACATCCACAATTATTACTTTTACTAGATATACAGTATATACAGCATATCCTAGGTATCTATATCAACATATACAGTACATAGCTTATACAAAGTTTATACAAACAGAATCCTTTGTTGTTATGATTAAAGCTGTACTGTACCCAGCAACATCACTTTTACGCAAGATGACATAAACTGAATAACAAAGATATTATTATCATTATTATTAACTGGCTGGGTGTGGTACAGACAGAAAAAGAACACAGCTACCTAATCTTAACAGTTATGAGATCATACAATGGCTGGTTACAACTCATGGATTTTAAATTACATATTGATTGTATAAAGTTGCTGTGTTTAGAGCTGGTGTATTATAAATATTCAGCTGTCCTTATCAGTGAGATTTTCTGTTAATAAAGGACTCTGTTTCTTCTATCAAGCAAAGGGCAAGTTTGTTTTGTATGCACATTTCTTCACAACAGCCAATGTAAATTGTACTTAATTCACCTAATACTACTACTACTACTACCACGACTACTACTACTACTACCACTAATAATAATAATAATAATAATAAATGTATTCACACCGCATACAATTGATCTAGGCCTGACATAGGTGGTGGCAATGGGACAATCCTAGAAAATAGATATAATAAAAATAATAATAATCATAGCAATTCACCTATTTCACTTTTACTTTATCATTCACTGGGGGCCATGTGTACTTACTTAATTAATAACCAGTCATTATACCAATTCATTTGTTTCATTCAAAGAAATTACAGTATGGTGTTAACATTCACAAAGGAATTAAACAATACATAAGAACATAAGTTTTTCTTTATTTAACGGTACAAAATGTAAGACAATTTTGGCTCTCTGAATGGGAAAAAAAGAATTACATTCATGATCGAGAACTTCAATTCACATTTTATTTCTTGGAATCTAAATGTGAAGAAGATTATATTAAATATGAACTTGCAAAATAAATTCTCTGTAATGTAAGGTATTGGTCTTATCAAAGTTCTCATTTCTTCTTTCTTTTTCTCACTGCCTCCAGGCCACTGGACTATTTGCTATTGTGTGTTCTAGCATTTTTAAAGAATGTCCAGGAGACAGGACTGGTGGCCACTAGCCTTTCTGTCTTTTGTTAGAGAGCACAGTTTTGGGCCAAGTAAAAAGGTAAAGTCACTTAACAAAATTGGATGCCCTTCCAATCCGCCTAGATATATCTGCTTTTAGACATGTTTACGGCAGTGGTCAGTTGTAAAGCAATTATATACACAGTTTAATCCATTTTATTTTTGAGCTCCACGCTATAAATGACCCTTGGCAGTAAATGGTTGGCCTAGGCAAGGGTGACATTAACATGGTGTGATGGATGGCACACATGGGTAGAAGTCCCGGCCAGGATGGGGCAATGTTTCTTTCCTGGATGAGAGGCCAGCCCTACAATGGCACAAGAAACAGGGCAAAGATCTCCCTGCCACATCCAGAAGACAGGCAGAAGATGCCAGTGTGGCAGTGGGTACTCTAGCTTCCTGGCACAGGAGGCCAGGGAGAGACAGCCTGGCAGGATTACATGCCCTACCGACAAGCTAGGCGGCAGCCTCCCTGGGCAATGATATCTGTATGGACACCCGCAAGGCATGCTGGGAACTATAGTCCCGTAGGACAACCTTGTCAGGTACTGCCTGGGGATGCTACAGGGATTCAATGACCCTAATTAATGGGATTTCCAATTGACCCAGAAGTGCTTCCATGGGGCTATGCCCTAGCATCGGAAGTACTCCCAGGTCCAACACAAAAGTACCTGCTCGACCACATTCTGGAGAGTTAGAGTCAGGTGGAAGGAGAGAGAGAAAAAGAGAAGGAGGAGAATTGCATATGATTGTGTTTATTAAAGAAGGCAATTGTAAAAATAAACCTTTTTATTGTATCGGGACTTACGTTGTTGTGGTAGTGTCTGAGATTTGGGATGCTGCAATGACCCCTGGTGGTCACAGTGGTTTAAGGTATGGGGGAGAGAAGGAAACTTACAGTAGTAGACAAAGCAAACCTCTGAACAGATAGAGGCACCATGAGAGGACCTTCACGAGTAACACAGTGTAAATAACAACATGGAGGACCGGCAGGAAGTTTGTAAAATTTCTCCAAGACCACAGTTTTCAATTGGGAGTTGTTGTTGTTTTGACCAACAAGTTTGCCTTGGAGACCACCCTATTTAGTGGACTAAATTGAGGTCAGGCATGCAGAAGAAGCTTAAGTCAAGGGTTCTTGCAGATTATGCCTAAGTTAATGCAGGTACAGAGTTAAAGACCTCCCCTTACTGGTGAGAAAAATAAGTCAGGTGCCATGGTGTGAGGTGAATGAAGACTCATGACAAGTGGAAGAAAGGCCAGGTTTGGGAGAGACACAAAGAGAGAAACAAACTCAGCTTGTTTGGAGAGGGGCCTGCAAGAGTGCTATTCTTTAGCTTTGAGTGGCGCCACCGCAAGAAATGACTGCCACAGTAATGCCCAGTGAGTTAGCAGATTTTGTCTTTGACACTCCTTTAATTTTCATCTCTCTTTGGTGTGTTTTATTAATATTAAACTCAAGGTATTTTTAATTAAGTTTTATTTTGTTGTCACTTAGCCATTTACAATAGGAGCTCTCGCAAATGTGTATTACTGTGGAGACATAATAAAAAAGAGGAAACAGGAATAAGATAAGACTGTCTGTTTCAGAGGTTGCTGAAGTACCAAATGACTGGCTGGTGGCTTTTTATGTTCTGTAATGGGCTTTGCAGACCAGGAAGACCTTAGTAAATTTGACCCTTAGGATTAATTATTTTGCCAAATGTTCCATATGGCATTCACTAATTCAAACCATTGTCCAGTCAATAATGTAAAAAAAAATTGCGTAAAAGAATAAGCGTGCCTTTATTCGATGATCTTAAAAGCATATTGGTTTATAGCAGCTTATCTTAAATGTAAATCACCCAATCCAGTCAAATAGGAACAACGGATTAATGATACTAAACAGGGCAACATTAAACAGATGCCATAATGTTTATTTTGAGGAGAGGCGCTGAGGCTTTGAATTATGCTCCAACATTTAAAAATGCATGGAACAGATTTCTCAGTAGCATATTGCGGATATCTAACATTATTCTTATATGGGTAATGTCAATGCATTTGGATTTCATCCAAGATAGAGAGAGAAAAGAGCATTTTCTATTTCCTTACTCTAAAGGATATGGTTAGCTTTCCTATTAACTGCTATCTGAACATGGTGTCGGAAGAATGACATGTTTACCTTGCTCTATTTGGAAGTGATGTATGAAGCAAATTATTAACAGTTACATGCAGCACACATTTGGTATATTAATCCTGTTTAAAAGTCTTGTGAAATGTAAACCTCTGATTTGTTTTCACAGATAATCTTAGTAGATTAGAAGTACTTTTACAATTCTCATCAATCAACAGGAAACTGAATGTAGACATTTTCCTCAAATTTATTAGCCACATGCTTTTGTCCAGTTGCTCATCATGGCTTTAAAGGAGGATAGTACAGATGATTTAGCCCCCTTGATAGGCATCATGAGGATCAAATTCTTAGAAATATCAAAATAACAGCTCAGTGAAATATGTCTTATTTTACTTAAACTTTAGAGTAAATATGATTACGGAATGCTTCATGTGGGGTAGTGCAGTAGGTTAGCAATGCAGCCTCACAGGTCTCGAGTCCTTGGTTCAAATCCCGACATGGATATTGTTCTTGTATCATTTTCATGCTGTCTGTATGCCTGTATGGTTTTTCCTTCCATGTTCCAAAGGCTGCTTTGACTGATGAATTTAAGTTGGTCAAGTTTAATAATGTGTGTGTGTGTGTGAGAGTGCCCTGCCTGGGGTTATTATGGCCCAGTGCTCTCTGAGAAGCTTATAGCCCTTACAATTTTGAAAAAGATGAGTGATTGAGAAATGGAATGGCTGTATTGATGCATTTGCTGTATCTTATGGAGAAATATATTGGATAAAACTAACTAACTTACTAAATAAATAAATATATTGTGAAATGTGATAAAAATAAATAAAAACATGATACACGACTACCAAATATACTTTTTTAATTTATTTGTTTATGTATTTATTTAATTATTCCTTTCTTTATTAATTTCAGAGACACAACATTACATACAGCTTGAAATGAAATCTGTTGTTTTCACACATCAAAGTTGAAAGGATTGGCTCTTTTAAGTACTGTGTTTTGATTGGTGAATCATCAGTAGAGTGCAGATCAATCTTTGCCCATCTAGTGCTGCATTTATAGGCAGCCACCACACATCAGATTCAGATGATGATGAATTTAGGGCTTCTTGAAAATAAGTACTGTAGCTCCTTCATGCAGTAATTGTGGCCAACTTTTTTTTGCACTTGTGTTATAATTTAATATATATTAGGCTTTCCTGTAGATATTAAATAATTCATACATGTATTCTGACCCAGAGATTTGTTTACTGGTGTCAGTTTTTTTTTTCCACTCTTTATTTTGAAGTTGACAATTTTTCCCATCATTTTTTACAGAATTTTATTTTTCTATAGGCTATCAACTTTGTTGAGGCTCACATGTCTCATGTTTTCACAGGAATTCTTCCCAGGGTTGCAAAACAGTGATGTCATTGGCACAACAACATAAAGAGTATTATTTATAATTGAGTTTTGCTTTGAATTTAGACATTTTGGTTTTTGATTTAGTGTTATGGGTGTTGTTGCTTCTCTCTTTTGATCTCTGGTTTTGACCATTTGCTTCATTTTCTGACCTTGTATTTTCTCCCTGTCTTTTCTAATAAAATTTTTCTGGCCTCTCACTGTAATCATTACATTGTGTCCATCTCAGATATGCACAGTCACAACTTTAAGCATGAGCTTTGCTTGCCTTGGGTATTCTTTGGCTCATAGGCAGGTGCATTAATCAAAAAGAAGCACTCGCTAAAGCCCACCTTCTTGACTTTGATGGTAAAAATGACAGTTTTCATTTCAAGCTGAATTTCATGTTGTGTGTGGTGTCACCAAAATAAATAAATTAAGAGTTAAGTAAATACATAAAGAAATAAACAACAAAAAAACTTTTTATGACATATTTTATGCTCACATATCTTTTTGCTTTTATTTATATATTGTCACATTCATCAATACATTTATTTATTTGCTTGATTATCTATCTATTTTGTTTTGCCCAAAATATTCATCCACAGTGTCTTGTCTGATCACTGAAAGCAGCTTAAAATGTGACTTTGTATTTAAATGAGCTAAATTTTAGTTCAAATCATGATTAAAATTCATCAGTGAAGAAGGAAGTTTTATTTGAATATTTCTATGAGTGTATTTCAAAAGAACATTTAATTGGTATCCGAAGACCACAAAGAATTTTTGAAGATCAGGGGCCTCATGCATAACACAGTGCGTAGAATTCACACTAAAACATGACGTATGGACAAAAGTCGAAATGTGCGCACACACAAAAAAATTCAGATGCACAAAACCGTGCATAAGGCAACTTCCATGCACTTCCACTACATCACTGACACCTTTTATAAATTCTATATCGTTATTTGGAACACATGCATTTCATGTGTGTTCTGTGTCTACAACAATCTATGGAAACACATTGTTAAAATAGAAACGTTTTTCATGTTTCGGTAATAATTGACAAAATGTAGACGTGAAGTGTATAATGTGTGAAGCCTGAAGTCCAAATATCAAGTAAACACTTTCACAAAAGGTAAAAATATAACAGAAATAGTGTGCTTCTATTCAAGAATATAACTGCAGAAAAAGAACCCGCGTTAGGGTGTGACATTGACACGTCTTGGATACAACCATTTTGGTGGTGCAACGGTAACAACTGTTGACTGGTAATCAAAACTTCACAGGTTCATCCCCGGACGACTCCAATTTGAGAAGTGAGCTGGTCTTATTTGTACTATTTTAGAATAAAAACATATATTTGATTTGAGTATGTTAACAGCCTGTGTAAATTTATGTACTTGTAAAGGTTAGCTTTGTTTTTTTTTTATTCAGTTTTATTCTCTCAGTCGCGTTCACGCTCCCCCCTATCTAAAACAGAGCTCCAAGAAAATAGAGTCTGGAAATCTAAATCGACTTAGAAGCCTGTCATCATCATCTGTTAATACGCGCTCTCTTCTGTTGAATTGAATTCCTTTATTGTTATTGCATGGTACAATGAGAGTCAATATGCAAATCCTCCATAAACTTATTTTCCTATAAAATGGTAAAACAACAACAACAACAATAATAATATTAATAATAATAACAATAGTAAAAATAATAATAATAGTAAATGATAAAAAAACAATTAAAAATATACACTATGAAAGCATAAGTGGCTCAAGTGCAATATTATAACTGTAATGCAAGTTTACAGTGAGATAATTGAACTTTTATGTACAAACAGTTCTACCGGGAGCACTTGATGGACTGATTGAGTGCATTTAGTGCTCTTGGGATGAAACTGTTTCTGAACCAAAAGGTTCATGAAGGAAAGGCTCTGAAGCGTTTGCCGAACGGGTGGAGTTCAAATAGACTGTGCACATGGCTCAGGCCAAGGTGTGCTACCTTGAAAATTCTCTCCGGTCTTGACATCTTGACACAATCTGCTGTAGAGCTGCTGTATACAGTAGCTGTGATTCCACACTCACATACAATGGGTTAAAATACTCTGAGTGATGCACTGAGAGATACAACGCTAAAGCAGCTATATTCTGTGCATCATTATATTGTTATGGGTTGATTACAATCAGATGCCTTAAACTAAAAAACGATATGCGGTTAATTTCAGTGTATTTGATAAAGCCGCGTCAGGGATGTGAATCAAATAAATAAAGGGAAACCATGCAGGAACAGTACCACTGCTTTGACGCTGGGTGCCGCCAGTTTGCAAAACTGAGCCAAAAACGGCCGTACGCAATGGTTTGACCTGTCGTGAGAATGTGCGTGGCTTTACACCAAGTGTAGTTTTTATACATTGCGATGTGAGCGTGGAAACGGGCATACGTAACATTATTGTGCATACACACCGTTTATATATGAGGCCCCAGGTTATTGTGTCTGACAAGACACACACATGGAGTAAATGATAAATATATAGAAGACAAGCATCTGAAGATGATGAATTCTTCATTCTTGAATTCTTGAACTTTGCTTCTATCAGTAACAATACTCTTGTGTAGAACAAAAGGAAATTGTGCATCACACAATAAACCATTCCATCTGCTGCATTCAAACGAAATCCCTAATTGATGCAATTGATTTTAGTGATCCAACCCAAACTGTAATTATCACTTTGGCCTTTAGAAAATATGAGAACTTCTTTTTTACCACAATAATTGATATACTTCATCTTGCTTAAAAAATTACTTTTCTTTAGCCTTCACACTAATTTTTATTATTTCTCTAGGCACTCTAATTTTTTTTATATATCCCAAAGACCTGCATTCTATGTTAACTGATATATCTAAATTGGCTGTGTGAGTAAGTGTATTATCCAAGAAACTGACAGCCTCCATGTCCCAAAACGCTGATTAAGTTAGTTTAAAAAATGAATGGATATATGGTGGGAATATTGTGTCAACTTCTACATTTACCAGGTGACTTAAAGAATCTGATAAATTCATTACGACACCTTGTTTACCTTCTTAGTAAAAAGATTACTGATATGGGGGAAATATTTTTAACAGTCAAATAAAATTAAACATTTAAAGAAGACTTTATGTTATAACATAACACAACATGGATGAATGGATGAATAAGTGAATGACTAAATTATGTGTTGTCACATATGAGCGCATGGGAGGCAGTCAGTAGGCTTGGCGGAGTGTGATATCCTAGAACAAGGGTTAATGGGATGCTCTAATACCTTCTCTCTCTCTCCTCTCCAGACTCACCAAACAGAAGCCTGCTGAACTCTACCTTCACTCCCAGAACCTTCCCTATCCATAACCTCATTTCCAGTCCCAACCCCTTGGACACACCCCTTCCTACTCAGGAGCTATAAAGACAGCTACTTTCCCCCTTTCACTGGTCCCATCTTGGACATAGTTCAAAGTGACCACTCGTCTCCATTGAGATTTACTATATTTTCCCACCTAAAAAATCAAATATACAGGGTGGAACCGCAAATCCTTTTCTGTCTCCTTTTGTCTTTTTTACACTGTTAACACCTTATGTTTTGCAAACAATGAAATCTACATAATGTTGTTATTGATCACAGCATTGGTGCAGCTTATCAATAAGTAATTCATAAAAACAGAAAGCTTATGGAGGGCTAAATACAAAAGAAGTTAAAAATCAATGTAAAACACTCTCAGAATCAAACTTCAGTAAAATTCGCTCCTCAGCGTGTCCTTCCAATTTTATGCCTCTGTAGCCTACCTTGTGAGGTCTGGTGAGCAGCAGAGAGCATCCTCCGGGAAGCGTGGTCAACCTTTTGACTGGCTCAGGCCCTCTGACACTTCTCAGCATTTATGGGCTCCTCACAAGCCCTGCTCCCTTCTCCTACCACCATCTCTTGGCATCCACGGATGTCACGAAGAAGATAGTTGCCCCTGTTCCACTTCGGTGATCTGTAACCCAACCACTGGAGCATCACTGCTCCACAAGGGAACTCTTCTAGACTGCCATGCCTCCTTTCCACTGTACTGGCCCTGCTACGATTCTGACTTTCATTCACCCATTATTATCTGGATCTCACTTGATCTTTTCTCTATTCATTTTTCTTTCCTCCCTGACTTTTTTTTCCCAGGTAACTTTTCTACCTTGTGGGAACAAGTGCTCTGTCTAATGACCTGCAGAATGTCAGTGGGGAATACGAGGGGGGACCCAAAAATAACCAGAAATAAATAAATAACCTAACAACAACAAAATTCCGGTTATTTTTGGGTCTCCCCTCGTAGGTAAGCCAAACACATTTAAACATAACAACCAATCAGCTCGCCTCCCAGAGCAAACACCCTGTGGTCACACAACTTTGCAACAGAGTGCTACACACCCACAAGCCCGGGCTGAGCTGTACTGCCTTTAGTAAAAAAACACGCCCCATCGCGAACTCCAAAAATGCACTGGATCACAACAATTGACAACAAACTGAAAAATATTGTAATATGTTACTAGACATTTTCTCCAAACAAGCAAATATTTTGCAACAAATTATAAGCAAGAAGATGGAAATTGTGGGTTAACACATATAATAATGAGTATATCAGATTATTTTACTTTAACTGGAAAAAGTAGAGAGAAAAACTGCACTCCCACCATCTATCTATTATACCGTTATAAAGAAAAAGCTGTATGAGAACCCTTAAATCACCCTTCACCCTTCAGAACTCTTTAATGCCTCAAAATTAAAAATTGTGGTGGAATCCTGAAAATAAAATTTTAGAAACATATTATGGTATTTTAAATCACTCAGTGTCCACTACTGGGTTTACGAGAAAATAGGCTCTAAAACTATATCAAATGTCAAATGATATCATGAGGTGGTTCTTTTGAATTTTAAACTGCTTTACCGCCAGCATGCCCTGCTTCAGCCATCCATGCTCTTAACTAACTAGAGCTGTTGAGATGGTCTATGGCAAATTGCATTAAAGATGTTTTGTTTAGCCTTCTCTTCAAAACAAAGGAAACAACTATTTAAAAAACTGAACAGCACTATGAATATGTCCCAAATGAAGAAATTTCAGCTGGAGGTTTCCCCCATTGTTAAAGTATTAGCACTGCTACAGTGAGTAAGGTGACAGCCTCTGCTCTCTTACATTGAAGTGTTGTACATTTGTGTCACAAATATTAGCTGTTCTAAGTCATGCTACTCAGAAGTACAAGGCAGTATGGTTTTTGTTTGCAAAGTGTGCATCTGTGTATGATGTGATTACATTATTTTAGGTATTCCTATCATAAGGGGTAGTAAATTGTATATTCTACAGTACCACGGTAATAATTGTATATTCCACTGTAACAGATTTAGATTTTGGTGTTCAACCAACAACAGAGATCTAATGGGACCCTTTGATTACCATGAAGTTTTTCGTAACCTGGTTTGGGTCACAAATTGGTGTTTTCCCATTTAATGTAGAAGCACAGTAGAAGGGTTTGATGTGCAATTAAAAGATATTAGTAAGGTGTTTAAGGGCACCACTGGCTTTGCCTTTTGCATAATATTATCTGAGTAATCAGAAATGAGAGTGGATTTCTGTGATTCTTTTAAAAGTGACTAGTCGTGGCAGCGGCAGTGGATAGAGAGGTCAGCAGAGCCAGATGGGGTCACAGATTTTCTTGGTGTCTTCAGGACTGTAAAGGAAGCAGTCTGACATATTACTTGTCTATGCTCTTCAAAAACCTTCACTGGTAATCACTATGGCTTACTTTCAGTCATCTTGTATGGATAGTCACGTCATTGACATCATCTAGTTTAGCAACACAAAGGCTGCAGGTACACTGCAAAACACACTCATAAACACAACCACACTTCCTCACACTGAACCAGTTTAGATTTGTCAAATAACCCAGAGTAATAATAATAACAATAATTTATTACATACAGGTCTTCATCATGTAGAAGAAAAATGGAGTACCTTTACAAATAACAAAAAATGTGTGATGCAGGAAATGTGACTCTTTTTAAGGAAGGTGACATACATCTGTTGTTGTAACAAGTTGGTTGCCTTATTTGCTAGAGGCCAAATTTGAAATTACAGTTTGGAGTACATGAGTATGAGCTTATCAAGATGACGGGACAGTATCAACCAGGCAGTTCAGTCTAATGCAGCAGTCTAAACTGCAACTAGTCCATTATGTTTTTTTCTTAAATTGAGTGTTGGTCTGCACAAAAATATAGTTGAATTTCAAATTTCCAATTTAGGTCTTATATAACTTATTTCGTGGAACACAAGAATACCTCCAAGCTTTTCCAACACACTTTGTGGCCTGGGGATACATTTGTCCACAAAAGCTAATAAGGCATTTTTTTTAAATATGCTAGCAAAAATATTCAAACATATCTGTACTTTTGGCATTTCTCAGGATGTGTTTTGATTTAGAAAGAAAGCTGGGACAAAATCTATGAAGAAAAATGTATTTTTGTGGAAGTTAAATATTAACACCATTCACCTTTGTGGGTCATGCGATTCCTTTCATGCACACTCAAAATGGTTTTCATGGCTATTTATAACATGTTACTCCACACGCCACAAGAACAAGATCAAATATATGTGGTATTTGATGCTGTACCAACAAAGTTACAGTTTTAACTCTAGGACATTAAACTTAACTGGCCTGCCAAGAAAAGACTGATCCAAACCAGCTTGCTCCTGAAAACTACCTGCAGGCTTCAGCTTGACAATACCCAATGTGGGGAAAACTGTCTTAACAGTGAAAAACATCAAATCATATAAAGCGGGTTTGTAAATCTTTGTAAATAAACATTATTAACAGAAAATGAAACAAAAATGCTCAAAATACCTCAAAAGGCAAAAATAATTTGCTTAAAAAGGCAATCCACAGGACACAAGAATCAATATGTGATTCAGTTACACTAACCCCAAAACAGAAACAGAAAAATAGCAGTTATCGCTAAAAACCCAAAAGTCTTAAACAACAAAGGCAATCAACCACTGGCCATCTCTGTTGCTCAGGCCTCTATTTAAAGGAAAAGGGAGGAGCAAGCTGTAATGTCATATAATCATTCAAGAAATAACAATAAAACATATAAACTCCAGTTGATATACAACACTACCAAACCATCTGCACCTCAGTTTCTTGTTCTGTTTAGGTATAATATGTTCTGCTTGATAAATGTTCCATGTTTATTTGTTCAGTGATCTGTATCTCACTGTTTCATTGTACTGTGCTCTACTCTCACCACATTTTTAAAATTTCAGTCTCACCTAAGCTATGAATAAACATTTGTACTGTAAGGTATAATGACAACCAGATAATTGATGTAACAATTTGAAAGGAGTTTAAAAACACTTGGGCAAAACCCATTTTCTGCATAGATAGATAGATAGATAGATTATGAGTATCATCACACAATATTTTACCTGTAGATAAAGCAGTGGTTTTTGACATCATAATTTCTGACCTGAGGCCAGGGACGAATATGCACTACATGTGGTTCACGTTAAGGTAAAATCTAAGAAGAGTGAAAGGTATGTAGAAACATATGCCCTTATAGACTCTGGTAGTACAGTAACAATTTGTACTGAAAATCTTCAAAGACAGTTAAAGCTTCATGGAAGAACTCAGGTATTCTTGAAAACTATAAATAATCATACTGATGATTCAAAAGTGCCAACTAAATGTTCTACCTTATCAGATTTTCAAGTCTGTGGTCTCAATGATAATGAATATATTGATTTGCCAAAAGTCTACACGCAGGTCTCTATTCCAGTGGGAACAGAAATTATTCCACAACAAGAAAACTTCGAGAAGTGAACATATCTTCAGGAGGTATGTCCACCATTTATAGACTCTGAAGTTAATCTTTTAATAGGTATCAACATCCCAAAGGTCTTTGAGCCATGGCAAATTATACCTAGCAGAGGAGGTGGACCTCAAGCTGTGAAGATTACACTTGGATGCGTGATCAGTGGGCCATATAAAGAAATAGACAACTTCACAAAGTACAATGATAAGCTGCCAAGACATTCAATCAATCGTGTGTCAATAACAAAAATAGAAGAAATGTTGTACCAACAGTACAATTCAGAGATTCCAGAGTGCTGCTGTGAAGAAAAGGCAGAAATGTTGCAGGAAGACATCAAGATCATGCGCATAGTCTCAGAATCTGTAAGACTGGTAGGTGGGTACTATTGCTTAAATTTGCCTTTGACGGATGAAACACTTAAAATGCCAGACAATCACTGTATTGGGTGAGTAATAGCAGAGCAGTTTTGTTGTCTATTCCTGAAGAAGACAAAGCTCTTGAACAAAAGGATTTAGACTTGAGCCACAGTCTGCTTCCAACAGAACAAATTAACATCCACCAAAAACAAAAACAATGCTCAGCTTTCTCTATGTAATTTGCATATATACTTTTCTTGAAGGGCTTTTGCACCACTTTTATGAATATGGCTGTGATGCAGTAGGAGGAGTTTACTGTTCTTGTACATTTGGCAATATTGTGTGGAGTTGGCATGTTCTCCTCATGTCTATATATGTTTCTTCAGGAGTTGCAGATTCTCTCCAAAGCCAAATAATATCTTGAAAAGAGTAGTTTTTTTTTGAAGTGCTACTATTTAGTGGTAGACTGGCATCTAAAATATAGCCCGATCACAATGTCTGCTTGTTTCTGCCAAACTTTGGCTTCCTCTGAACATCAACAGGATATAAACATAAGAAATTCAGCTAACAGTAAAGTTACTCCAGTATTTCATCCAGCTGGATATTTTTTACATTAAATGATTCCTTATACAAAATAATTATGTGTATGGAACAGATTTTCAGCCAAATGCAGTTTGGGTGGAATAGGAAAACAAATGAGTAAAATATACAAAATGATTAATTTATCCTTGGTGTTAAAGTCTTCAGAGTCTGCAGTTCACATTTACATTTGTATGATTATAAGCAGTGGTAATTAAAACATGCATTAAATTCCATGCATTTGTCACATTGAGTTATTCAGAGAAGATGCATCTGCCTCTTCTATTCACAACAAGGCAGTAAAGCTTGAACTGCTCTCCTGACAGGACAGAGTAATGAGTCCCCAGAACTGACCACATTTATGGAGTTCAGGCATCACACGTTTGGATGGATAATTTAAAGTTGTCAGTGAGACCATTCCTGTTTGCATCTCGGAGGAAATGTGACTACCTAGAGAAAACACCAGCAAACAGAAAAAATAACAAACGTTAGCAGACAGGTCAGAGGTCAGAATCAGACCTAGAATCCTGGAGCTGGGAGCAAGTGCTGCTAACCATCAAGCTTCCGCAGTTGGCCAAATACCAAGTCTTGATAGGCTTTTATTGCTGCAAAATGTGTTGATATGCTTTGTGTCTGACATAAAGTTTTCTGACATTATAGCTGAATGAAATATTCCTGAAAACTGCAGAAAAAATATCTTAGAAACAGCATCATCACTATTTAGTGGGCTACGCATTTTACAGTAATATTATATTTTCCATGCCTACCATTTGAATGCACTTACAGAGTAATAACATCATAACTCCCATTGTAATTATGATGTAATTATGCATTGTTATCTACTGTGTATCAGTATGCAGTCAGATACAGTATGGTGTAATAATGAGAAGTATGTACAATATTTCTATAACAGAGTAAATATTGGGTGTCAGCTTGTAATTACATTGTAGATACCCAGGAAGAACACTGGAATTGAAAGGTGTAAAACAAAATTCTAACGATTTAACAAATTTGCAAATGTATTAAACTTATAAAATATAAAAATGAAAATCAGCATACATTGTAATCTCAGCTCATCTTAAAGGTTTGCTTTTGTACAGTGCATAGTTCATAGTGAAGTAATCAACTTCCCTGATGGAATATATAAACAGATGGCTGAGAGGTGCTTCCATTAGTGAGAAGGATTAAGATCCACAATGCGGGACTTGAGATAACTAATCAAGAGAAACCATTTCTGTAACTGGAAACACCAACTTGATCCACATCCGCACTTTTTAATGGCTTAGTTTTTAACATAAAAGAAACATCAGGGAAGAGTCTACAGACAAAGTCAACAGCTTGTCTCAGTTATACTCAATGACAGCCATTTTCTAAATATCACATTTCTGTCTGGTTCATTTTCATTAAATGTGCATGACATTACCAGTAGAATGTTAATATTACACATGACACCAATTTTAGTGGAAGGGAACAAATAAAAAAATCCATGTTTTTATATATCACTGAGCTTTTCCGACTAGTCTGTAGCCTTTAGTTATTTTATCATGCGCTTCATTTCCTACTTTCCTGAAACTAGCAAAAAGCTGCTTGTCTTTTTTATATTTTTTCAAAAACATTTTAAAAATTAGGTGAAAAAGACAGGGTGAAACAACGGGACAGTACTTAAACTCTTTGTATACAATGTTAGCACGAAATCAAAGCCATCACCATTCTAGTATAAGCAGCTGAGTGTACAGTATGCTTTTCATTAGAAACAAAGGAAGCAAGGATTTCATTCATATTTTCTTGATGTTTCAAACAAAAGGTTTTGAGATTAAGGAGGGTATTAACACCCTGTAATGTTTCACTTAATGTTCATAAATTGTAATTTAGTAAAGCAGCATATAATTGAAATTGAATTATTTCTGTTTGTCTGTATTGACAAATCTGAGACACCAATAAAACAGATGCTAGCTCATGGGCTTTGGAATTAACTGAACATGAATGCCCCCAACGTGTCACATAAGGACAGGATTCATAAATCTCTGTGGCATGAAAGGTGGTGGTGCATTGCCAGAATCTGATGAGGTAGATTACAAGAATGGAATGTAGACGTAGGTGGAAGATGAAACAGTTCACTGGGGCAGAAATGGAAGTGCTCTCATGTGGAACAAGAAAGGGTTTGTGAAACTTTCTGAAATACCTTACTTTGTTCCAAAGGCAAGGAGCATTATCATCTAACAGCGAATATATATTTGCCAATTTATACCATTAATAATAACTACTTGCTCTATTTTTCTTGTCTTTACCAGTGGTGTGTGTGTAGTACTAGGGTGCAGTACCGTTTTAGCCATTATGAATGTAATGAAAAGTCCAGCAAAATGGCACCTTTTATTGGCTAACTAAAAAGACTAAGCTTTCAAGGCAACTCGGGCCCCTTCGACATGCAAGACCCAGTGGTTTGTGTTATTTTTATTGTTACATGAATATACAGGGTGAGTCAAAAAATTATGTTAACATTTGAATGGCAAAAACAATTTATTCACAAAACATTCTTAATATGTGCAAGATGATTTACAGAAATGTCTCAACCTGTTCGCCATCATGTTCAACACATGTACCATATGTGGCACATAAATTGTCCACAAAAATTGTATATAAGTATATACACTACATAGCAGTACCATTAGTGTTAACATAATTTTGACTCACCCTGTACTTGTGGGCTAAATGCTTCTCAGATCCAGTATTCTGGAGTTAAATTCTATGCTTGGTCACTTACTCAGTGTGTTGTGTCATACATTAATCTTTTTTTTGGCATCAGCCAAAATGTAATCATAATGTTAATTGCTGACTCCAAATTTGTGCACCATATCTAGGGCTTTTTTCTGCTGAAATATGCTCTGATTCCCTTTGTCTTTTAATTAAAATTAGTGAATCTAATTATGTTATTTTGCAGACATATTTAGTACAGGATTGTGACTAATCAGCCCTGGCCAAGAAGCCAGACATTCTAAGGGCACATTATGTGCATATCCCTTGCATTGGGTCAATTTTGATTCGCTGATGAAATCGTCAACACAACAATAGATAGATACTGTAGATGGATAGATAGATCAGAATAACTAAAAAGTAAGAAGATTATTAAGAAAGAAAAAATTCTGACTTTACCATTACAGACTCAGTGAGGCATTATGCAAGCATATTGCTGTTGGTATAACGAAGCCCGAGTCACATTTCTTCACGCACTTCTGCTGAGTAATTTGCTGGCTTCAGGTACTCAGTGTTAGTGTGTCAGAGAGAAGATGTTCAGCATTGCTCACAATGGTACTCAGGTTTGTTTTAATTCTCTCCTTTGCTCATACCTTTAGGAGGTCCGATGTGAATTCCAAAATTGAGAAAATCAAAGGAATCCAGAGATCCATGTGGAACCTAATATAAACTTAAATGATCAAACTGAGTATCAGCACCACCCTGACGAAGTAGTTTGATTTAAAACTGAATTCAAATGAGCTGAATTACAACATATTATTATGGACACCTCATTTTTTTGTATTTATAGTGTGAAATACAGAGACATTTAAGTGTGGGATCATGTTTGGCCAAGGTATATTGTACTTATTATTTGTGTCTTTCTAACAATAATTGCACATGTAATGTGTAAACAAATCCATTCATTAATTTTCTGAGCAAACATTATCACCACCACAATAACTGTATCAAAAGCTGGTAGCAAGCATCACAAACATGTCTTTATTCTTTTCATATTATTAATATGTCTCAATTTGTTGTTGAAAAGTTCTTAGTTCTGATGGTAGATGATCATTTCTAGTAACTATGATACATAGTTTGTAAATCATGATTTGGTTTGCTACATTAAACATTTGTTTAAATTTATTTTTATGTATGCTACAAGTAATAAATCGTTAGAATTATTTTCAGTGTTTATTTAGTAAGAAAAATGTTCAGTTCAATAAAACAATGAAAAAAACTGCACCATCATCTTTAGGACATTCATGATTGGACGCACATGTAAATTGTTTAATTTGGAATAATTTTTGATGTGTGTAAAGTTGACAAATTCTGATTTTCACAGAAAAATGCTGTTACTATTAGCATTCTAAATAAAGCCTAATAGCTGTAACACCAGCTTTTATGTCTTATATGTCAGCCAGGTTAAGGAACTTTAATTTGTCTGAAACTACACATTGCACCTCAGTGTGCACATTTTAAGTGCACAAGTTGAAGAGATGCAATGAAGCCTTACAACTAAATTCCAAATAGAACTAGAAGCAAATATTTTTTCTTTCAAATGCATATTATAAGATACACCCTTTGCATATTTAACAGTATTTGGTTTTAGTGATCTTATGTGTGAATGGTGCTATGATAGGTTGAATTATCTGATTTTGATAATGTAAGTACAGTATGGATGGAATCAGAAAATGAATGGATAGGTTGCTATAGTAGGCTGACTACCGTGGTACATCTGTGCTATAATCATTATTTGGTTGTTTTTTAGTCAGTGCTACTAAGGCTTTACCAGTTTACCCATATTCACAAGACATTTTATTCATTGTTTTATTACATGAACATTCTCACTCTGTCCTATTCCTGCAACCAAAGTGACACAATATGTCATATTAACAACCTGGTTTCACGGAGCTTAGTATTTTAGCTTCTGCAAAACCCGGTCCTTTTTATACCATGCCTAAAAGTTGGCCCTCTAGTGTTTGCTGTGAAGTATAACATTTCCAGTCCTCATACTGTATGACTGCTGCTTCTTTGTGTTAACTGCTTTTTTGCGAAAGAGTTTACATATACAGTGAGTTATTTATATTAAATGCCTTTTTTTTCTTAAAGCAGGTGTGGTAAGTGTTTTTAAATTGTCTTAAGAGATAGTCCCGTGTACAATATGCACTTTATGCTGTGAAGGGGTCTATGTCTTTAGAGGGATTTACCTTGTAATGCCTTGACATCTTCTTACTGCTTTGGGATACTGGCTGCTAGGGTTAGGCTCCAATTCAAGAAAATTACAAGTTGAAAAAGGATGGACAGATGAATAATGCTTATTATGAAATTCACTCTGTTAATACAACATAACCATTTTCTATTTTGCCTGTTGAAGTGCAACTGCGGTTTATTGACAGTCCATAAATCTTCATATCTTTAAAGTACAATTTCTGTTTGTTTGTTCTTTTTGCATATCTTTGTTTTCATAATTACACACTTGAAATCTTAGACACATGTACTTATCATAAATCAGGTTTCAAGCTTGCAATGAGTGGCATAAAATATTGCATGTAAACAGTGCCACTTGGATGGTAGTGTGATAGTAAGCAAGCTTGCCTTTAAAGGAAGGATTTTGGGGATAATTTCACTTCATCATGGCTCCACCCTGTTTTGGATGGGGCCATATTGTCTCTGGTGTTTCTTATTTCAGTTTTGACTCCAAAGTGTAATTTCTTATCAATTGTGACAGGTGGCCGAAACTCTTGCCGGGATGCCCAGATCATGGAAGGACCGGGGAAGAGAGTATTTTTGGGACAGTTTCTCCTCCGGGCCAACAGAGGGCAGCCCCCCTGGTTTCTAGCAGGGTCATGGGTCATGAGCATAAGAGCTCAACCCTGGTGGAGCCTGTGACCACTGCCAGGGGGCTCATGGACCTTTCCAGGGCCTTATTTGGCCGCACTTTCACCACACCCAGAAGTGTGGCTGGAAGAAGCTCATTAGGCACCTGGAGTCCTTCCAGGTGCCCTATAAAAGGGGCCATTCCCACCATTCAGGGGCTAGAGTCGGGAGGAAGAGGACAAAGCCTGAGAAGGAGTGGAGGCAGAAGGACTGGCAGCAAGGAAAGGACTGAACTGTTTATTGGGTATCGGGTGATTTGTGCACTGTGCTGTGGGGAGCAGGGTGAAACACTCCCCAATTGTAAAGAAATGGGTGTTGTGTGGCAAAATATGTCTCCTGTCTCTCTGTGTCTGGGTTAGGGTGGCTGTACGCCCCCTGGTGGCTTACACAATACACAGCCAACATCACCAGCATTGCTTCTCTGTCATAATATAATGTGTTCGCTGCTAAATAATAGTCATAACTCCATAGCTGAGTCATATTTCATAATGAATTGGGATCACCAATTGTATTTAGTCTAAGCACAAAAAATTTTAATTTACAGTGCACTTTTATAATAATAATTGAGCTGGGTAAAGCTGGGAAACACAACTGTAACTACATACATAAATAAAACAGACTTGGTGTCTATTTGTATATATGAATGTATATATGTATGTTATATGGTATATGCAACCTCAATGCTTTGGCTTGAAGGTGGGGAGCTACTCAATGATTCTGATATCACTGAGTTTCTAATGTCTAGCATTAAGTCTCACAATATCAGAGGGTAATTTTAAAGCTGATTGGTGAAAGGTGAATGACAGTCCAACAAACATGTCTTGGGGACCGAATAAGTGGCAATGATTTAACGGGGTGTGATAAAAGAGAATCTGCATTTATAACACATCCCATCAAATTCAAAGAACTGCATTTATCTGTGAATCTATGTTTTCTAGTCATGCATCTCCATTCAATTTTTTTCTTACAGGCTACTCCATGTTAATTGCTCAGACAAGTGTAAAGTTTACTTTAATGCATTACTTGAAATCACATTACCCCATTTTTTGACTCCCATTGCACACCCAACCTACCTGGAAGGAGGTCTCTTTTTGAATTGCCTTTCAGAAAGTTTCTTCCATTTTTTTTTTATAAGTTTTTTCTTGATTTTTTAGGGAGTCAGGGCTGGGGAGCTGTCAAAACACAAGGTCTGTTAAAGCCCAGTGAGGCATTCCTTGTCTGATTTTGGGCTATACAAGAAATAAATTGTTGTTGTTGTATTCATAATATACAGAAACTCCAATCAGAGCAACACGCTGGCCCAGACAGAGCTGTCAACTTTCAGTGCTAGGGTTCCTGACTAAAATCTGTAGTGGCTGTCTAATTTGGGCATTTTCATGGTCCCTCTTAGTTTGTGTCCTTTGGTACCCACGCTTTTCTAGGAGAGGTTCTCTATGTGGAAGTGTGTGTGAGAGGCGAGGACTGGAAGTGGATAGAAAGTGGAGGTCAGATACTTTTATGTGTATGTAGGTTTAAATATGCACTCCCTCCACTGTGTGTGGTTTGGTCTTTACAGTCTGCCAAAATCTGTTTAGAATAATCCAGCTAACATTTTTCAGCCATGATTCTGAGCCAGCATGTTCTATAGTTTAAAAAACAGACACAACAGTTCTGCAAATATTTAACATCTATGATATGTCAAATTGTCATGGTTTACTTAATGATCTATAGAAAAGTAATATAATACTAAATACATAAAAAGTCTTGTGTTTTAATATAGCTTTTGTTTAGAGTTTTACGTCAGTGAGATGGTAAAAAAAATAAAATATGAAAAGTAGCCTAGTCAGAAACCTAAAATTCTCTGAATTAAATATTTCTTGTGGAGAACACAAAAAGTGTTTCCTATATTGGTCATAAAGATAAGATCAACGCTAAAAACAAATACATGCGTTTAAGTAACTTGCCACTACATCTACTATTGGGTGGTACAATGGTGGCACTGGCGCCCTGCCCGGGGTTTGTTTCCTGCCTTGCGCCCTGTGTTGGCTGGGATTGGCTCCAGCAGACCCCCGTGACCCTGTAGTTAGGATATAGCGGGTTGGATAATGGATGGATGGATGGTGGCACTGCTACCTTGCAATAAGGAGACCGGGGTTCACATCCTGTGTCCTCCCTGTGTGGAGTTTGCATGTTCTCCCCGTGTGTGTGTGGATTTCCTCCCACAGTTCAAAGACATGCTGGACTGGTGATACAAAATTGGCCCTAGTGTGTGGCTGTGGTGTGTGTGTGTTTGCTCCTGCCTTGAGCGACTGTGCTAGCTGGGATAGGCTCCAGCTGACCCCTGAGACCCTGTTCAGGAAACCAGTGTGACGTTAGCACTTAATCATGTCATTAACAATGCTATGAAACAAATATGAAAAATATTTTTAAAAATGCAATGAAACCAAGCAAAGAAAAAAATATTCAAAATATATCAAAATGAACAGTTATGCTATATTATGATTTGTGTGTATGAACATGTGTGTGGTAGTAAATAGAACAAGAAATGAAAACCTTGCATGATTGCTTTTTCTCTTTTTTTTTGGATAGTTTGCTTCCCATTGCTGCCTTAACATCTTGGAAGTATCCTGGCATTGCCTTAACAATTATAAAAAACACAATATCATTTTGTTTTCTGATGTTTTAATTTCTCCATTTTAAATGTTGTTTTAGTTTGTGATCACCACCATGTTGTATTGTTTTTGGGAAGCTTGTCGCTATTGTTGCTTTCAGTTTTATATAAATATGGTTTTAGAGGCTGCAGAACTCAATTCCGTAGTTCCTACCATTCTAGAAAATTATTCTACAGCATTTCTAACTATTTTGAGCCGTTTTTTGGACACCATTTTGAATTCTGTTATGCCACCATTTTGTAGAGTTTTGTTATGGTATTGCTAGGCAACAGTATTTGGGTTTTACTTCAAGGGTCAATGGTACAAAATTCTTCCCAAACACTTCCTTCCTGTATGAGTCTACGGACAAATTAGAAAAGAATAGGATGTGTTTATTAGTTAGAGCTCCTGGTAAAAGACTTCTGATCTATGGATTTTTGACTACGAGTTTGGGTTTCTGATTTTGGCTTGACAATAGCATTTAATTGACTTCCTGGTTACAAATCTTTGTTTGTTTTTCTGGCTCACATCTCTTATTCTGGTCTTATATTTAAAAAAAGTCTCTGTAACCTTTGTGGTGTCAAAACAGCCATGACCATGTTGGTTACAGATTACTATGTCTATTGCTGGTTACACAATGCTGTGGTCACATGACATACTGAGTCAGCATCATTCTTGGCGTACAGAAATGGTACCATTCTGATGCCGTTGTCCAAGTGTTTGGATAATCCAAAATCTGTTTAGGGAGTTAGCACTTGTTGTATTTTATTTTTCTGTTACATTTTTGGTTAACATTTTTGGCTTTGAGAATTTGTATTTTTGGTTTTCTGCTAACAGAAAGTCTTTGGACCTCCACCTAGGAGTACAGCACCCTGTTCAAGTTTCTGCTTTGTACCAGATGTGGCCAGGCAAGACTTTGTCTCTTGAGACGCTGAACTTGAATTGAATTATTTACAACAGTGGAGAGATGGATGGACAGATTAGAAAGAACCAGCTCTCCAGTACTTTCAAGCTATGGGATGGTCGGCACTGATTTAGGGCATAGGAGGAAAGGAGGCTTCTAATAGGTCATACCTTGACTTACAGAAAGTTCTACCTTGTGAGAGGAGAGCAGGCAAAAGAATTTGCTTAAACAAAGAAAGACACAAGCTATGATGCAATTTCCTTTTTTAGTTCTGAGGCCAGCACTCATTAATAAAAAGGAAATTAGTTGACTTAATTCAATTTTTTGATGACACTACATTACGTTAAGCCCTGAAGAAAGCAAAATCTTTACAGATGAGCTGGGACAGAATTCAGACTAAATATGATATATGTGCCAAATTACAAATTACAACAAAAAAGTTTCTTGAAGAACAAGAAGAAAATGAGAAATGAGGAAATAATGAAATACTTGAAAAATTCAGCCTAAACAAACAGAGACTGAGGTGAGACATGACAAAAATGGAAAATGTAAATTGATGCTTGCAGGAATGGCCCTGAGT
Source organism: Erpetoichthys calabaricus (assembly GCF_900747795.2). NCBI lineage: Eukaryota > Metazoa > Chordata > Cladistia > Polypteriformes > Polypteridae > Erpetoichthys > Erpetoichthys calabaricus. Next base: position 279,221,960 of record NC_041395.2, read on the forward strand.
CTTCATACCCTTGTACTGAAATAAATGGTTTTGGAAAATAAGTAGATTGAGAGGAAAGCAGACACCAGCTGTTACTTTAAAATCCATTCTTTAACAGGAATATGGGGGTAGAGATGGATGCTGGGTAGAAGTATTTTTTTTCTTCACCCAGAGAATAGTGGATACATGAAACACGATGAGACAGTTGACCTTGAAAGCAGCACTTTTGTGAACTTTAAATCTAGTCTTGACAAAATTTTAAGCATGTTTGTTGAGTTGACAGGTATTCTACTGACAAAATCTTTTCTCTGGTTTTGTTATACTTTACATTTTATTTATCATAGCATATGTTTCATGTTGGTCACACCTGCAACTAAGAATTTCAGTGTAGTCTGTGCAGGGCAGTCAGTGAGTCATTATCCAACCCGCAATATCCTAACACAGAGTCACGGGGGTCTGCTGGAGCCAATCCCAGCCAACACAGGGGACAAGGCAGGAACAAATCCCAGGCAGGGCGCCAGCCCACTGCAGGACACACACACTCCCACACACCAAGCACACACTATGGACAATTTAGGATCGCCAATGAACCTATGGCTACAAAAAGGACATAGCAGCGCTGGAAAAGGTCCAGAGAAGAGCGACTAGGCTGATTCAAGGGCTACAAGGGTTGAATTATGAGGAAAGATTAAAAGAGCTGAGCCTATACAGTTTAAGCAAAAGAAAATTAAGAGGTGACATGATTGAAGTGTTTAAAATTATGAAGGGAATCAGTACAGTGGATCGAGACTGTTATTTTAAAATGAGTTCATCAAGAACACGGGGACACAATTGGAAACTTGTTAAGGGTAAATTTCGCACAAACATTAGAAAGTTTTTCTTTACACAAAGAACGATAGACACTTGGAATAAGCTACCAAGTGGTGTGGTAGACAGTAAGACGTTGGGGACTTTCAAAACTCGACTTGATGTTTTTTTTGGAAGAAATACGTGGATAGAACTGGCGAGCTTTGTTGGGCTGAATGGCCTGTTCTCATCTAGAGTGTTCTAATGTTTTAATGTTCTAACTATAACCTAACCTGCATGTCTTTGGACTGTGGGAGGAAACCGGAGCACACAGGGAGAACATGCAAACTACCGCGCAGGGTGACCCGGGAAGCAAACCCAGGTCTGTTTACTGCTAGGCAGCAGCGCTACCACTGCACCACAGAGATCAAGTCATCAGATACTAAAGAATGGAGGTACCGGTTCTGTGTCTCAATGGAGTCTGATGTTGGTTCCATGTATTCTTTGCAGGTCTCATGGGATGCAGCCGCGTTGCATTAAATCTCCTTAATCCCAGATTCTAATCCTGGCCTTCCCATCAAGAGCTGAAAAGACTCCACTCTTCTGTATCAGTGTGAGACAGAATGAGAGTGGAAGCAGTGACTTTGGTCTCATCAGGTGTGCAGAGTGCTGTAATTATTTTTTTAAAATATTTTTTATCAGAAAGCATATAGTTTGCAGGGTCTTACTTGGTGAGTATTACTCGGTAGGAGTCCAGTTTCTGTGTAAAAACCTTTTGTTTCAAAAGTGTGGGCAGAAGGGAGGCTGCCTTTTCTCCGCATTTGCTGTCTCATGCAGGGCAGACAACCTTGTATATTAGAAAGGTCATAAACCAGAGTCATATTTTTTGTTTATTTTCCTTTGGGGAACTTTTGAGCTTACTGTGTTTATTTTTCTTGTTAATTATTTAGGATAAGGACTGCCACAAGCTGTGGAGGTTCCCCACTGCAGCAAAGCACAACAAAATTATTTAGCTTTGAAATATTCTTATATGCTGATTTTGATCCACAGTGCATCAATATTATTGAGATTGAAAATCCAATATTTGTTATTTAAGATGCTATATGCTAAAACTTTTTTTTATGTAAAAAAAATCTGCCTATCCTAATTCTTGTTTACGTCTGCTCTCCCCATTTTATCTATTTTAGATGTCATTGTTAACTGAAATAAGGAAAGATCTCACCCATTCACCTCAGCAAATCATGCTAGGCTATCTATCTACCATTAGGTTCATGTGATGAAACCTCTCCCAGCTACTGTAAGTGACTCTTGACTGTGGTTATGCAAGTTGTGAGTTCCATGAAATTTCTGTCAGAGGTTAACCTTTGCTGAATGATCAGCCCCACTATTTAAAGTCATACGTTAGAGCCATCAGTTCCACAGTAATTAACCCAGAAACTCCATGAATGCACCTCTGTATGTCATGGTTTTAGACACTATTAGATTTTTCCCAAGTTCTGTTTTAGGTATTTTCCCAGATTGTCTTTCACTTTTCTGATTTTGTTATGTGGGGAATGTGATTTTGGAATCATTTTAAGTTGCCTAAATATATTTTTCAATTCTTGGTACACCACCATTTTGTTTTTTTAATGGGCTCTAACATTTTTGGTACTATTTGTTTATAGTTTCTAGCGTCATTGCTACTGCATGCCAACTGGGAGTCTCAACCTGTGATGTCACTGCCTCATCAGTAATAAATGCCAATGTAAGGGGTAAATGAATAATGTAATAATGTTGATGCCTACTGTTGTACTGTACTGTATTCTAATCAATCATTAATAATCAATAAGACATTAGTTATACAAATATATTTTTATACCTATTATACTAGTCTTTGTAATGCTCCTTAGCACTGTTTTGTATCGGGTTAATTAATACCATGCAATGTCTATCTTTTGTGACAGGCACATACATTTTTCACTGTCATTATGTTCACTGGGTAGCACTGTGGTTCAACAAGAGCTTGTGTCTCAGGTCCTCTCTGCATGAACTTTGCATGTTCTCCCTGCATCTGTGTGGGTTTCTTCCAGATGATCCGGTTTCCTCCCACTGTCCAAAGAAAGACAGGTTAAGTGAATTGGCAATGCTAAATTTGCCTTGGTGTGTGGATGAGTGTATATGTCTGGCCTACGATGGACAGGCGCTCTGTCCTGCACTTGTTCCTGCCTTGCACCCTATACTTGGTGGGATAGGCTCCAGCCACCCCCACAGCCCTGGTCTGGATTAAGTGGGTCAGAAAATTACATGTCAATATGTTCTCTAGATTCATAAGGAGACTGTCTGAAACTTACCTCCTACCTTTCTATAAGTATGCCTGCCACACAATTGCAAGAATACATCCCACACAATTAAATAGTTTTTTTTACTTTAAGCAATTATAGGTATATTTAGATTTCTAAGTTGCACTTAATTTCCTTGGTGGTACAGTGATGCATTGGTAGCACTGCTGCCGTGCAGTAAGGAGACCTGGGTTCATGTCCCTGGTGCTCAATGTGTGGAGTTTGCATGTTCTCCCTGTGTCTGTGTGGGTTTTCTCCAACTGTCCAAAGACATACAGGCTGCTAAATTGTCCCTATTATGTGTTTGGTTTATTTATGACCTGCAATGGAATGACACTCTGTCCGGGGTTTGTTCCTACTTTTCATGCTACGCTATCTGGGATAGGCTCCAGCTCCCCAACTTTCACTTTACTTAGCCTTTCAAGGAGGTTGTCTAAAAAGGCCATAGCATAAGCTTCAAATTGGGAAACTTGATTAAGCCAATGGAAGTCGTTGCAGTACCTCCATCTCACATGTGGCTTAGGAAACAAAACTATGGGACTGGTCCAGAGACTATAGCATTCCTCTGTCACGTGTAAATTCCACTTATTCTTTTTGGTTCTGGGAGTCGATAGGGGTGTTCCCTGATTATCACCCCAGGTTCAGTAAATATGTCAGGGAGGTCCGACCAGGTTTCTCACACACTACCTCCAGAACTGAGAGGATAACTGATTCTAGCTCCTGTTTTTGAGTGGGCGTCAAATTGGTGCTGTGTTTAAGTGCCAGTTTCTGAGTGTATAGTGTGCGGGGCTGAGCGGAGTAAGGGTCAGGATCCCTTTCCTTCCAAGGCTTCATCAGGTTAATGATTAGGTTATTTCACCACATAGCCAAAAGTCCTACACATTCACCTTTTCACTCTTTAACCTTGTATGGACTTTGCCAATGGGCCAATAGTTTAGAATGAGAGGTAGGAACCAAGATCATGACATGGTCTCCAGGCCTAAATTCTCAAAGTGATGTGCCATGATTATAGCACCAGGCATGAGCTGCTTGTGCTTTGTTCATATTTTACTTTAGGATGGGTCCAGTTTTGGCAAAACATATCACATAATTATGCTATACATTCTACAATGTCGGTGGAGGGGAGAGCCTCATCTTCCCATCCTTTTTTTAGGATGTCCAAGATGCCCTGGGACAGATGTCCATAGACATAAAGGCTTGAGGGACCTCATGGTAAGCAAACTATATGAGGGGGAGTAACTGATCCCAGTTCCGTCCATCCTCGCTGACCAGCTTATGTAGCATCTGTTTGAGGGTTTGATTGAACCGCTCCGCTAGACTGTCAGTTTGAGGATGATATACTGTGATCCTTCAATGCTTTATTTTAAACAATTTGGCAACCTCTCTGAATGTCACCGAGGTCAAAGGCGTTCCCTTGTTGGTTAGGACTTCTCTGGGGATGCCTGTCCCTACGAGTTCCTGTGCGATTGTTTTACAATTGTGCGGTCTCATGGGAAAGGCTTTGGGAAACCCAGTAGCATAATCTACAAGGACCAAAGTGTAAAATAAGCACAGAGACAAAGAAAAAGGTTTGGGGATCCACCCCATATACTTGGTGGTGGAAGGTTTGTGCGAATGGCACTCTTTACAGACATGAGCTCCAAACAGAACGGAGGTTCATTACAAAATAGCTACTAAATATATGTGACAGACAAGTAATGATGTCAGAGACACGTGTCATCTTGGAAGCAGAAGTGACGTCACGAGGAGGTAGGATCTAGTGAAAATGTAGTAGTGGTCAAACTCTGATAAAAAAGAGGAAAGTTAGGAGTTCTGTTATTTCACTGATGATACACATTCTCTATACACATATACTCAGTTCCTTTTGATGAATGTTTAGAGTTCCCACCACCCTTTTTTCCTTTAGGTAATCAACAGGAATCCTTTCATGTACACAGAAGACAATGCAGTTGATGATAAAAAATGAATCATGTTTATATCCAGAAGCACGAAATACATCACTTTTCCAGGTCCTCAACTCAAAGAGGGGTATTCAAACAAAAAAAAAACATGTGTTAAGACTTCTGCCGGTTTCTGTAGTGTGCTTCTACCACGCTGTTCTTCCTTCATCTCAAAGTCAAAAGAACTAAGTATAAAAAAGACTGTTCTACTCAAAATAGGCAGTTCTTGAAATCAGCTTGTTTTATAAAGAGATACAGTGGAACCTCAGTTCACGAACGTCTCGGTACACGTACAAATCGGTTTACGACCAAAAAGTTTGCCAAATTTTTGCCTCGGTTCACGACCACACACTCGGTATACGAACAAGCCAGTTTCCCTTTCGGTTTGTACATGTTCAGTCTCTCCCTGTGCATTTCCTGTGCAGTGAGCAAGAGAGAGAGCGAGAGAGCGCGACACACACACACACACACAGACAGCACGAGAGAGAGGCAGCACGAGAGACAGAGGCACACACACAGGCAACGCGAGACAGAGAGAGCCGCGCACACACACACAGGAGCGGGAGAGAGACAGACGTGCACACACACAGCAGTGCGCTACAGAGACACACACACAGGCGCGCGCGAGAGAGAGCGAGCGAGAGAGGGAGGGATACATAAGGTAGAGAAGGCTTGTTTTTGTTTTCAGTTCTGTTTACAGTGATCGGTTCGTAGCCCGCATTATTGCAATGTTACTTTTCTTTGTGGTTTATTAAATTACGGATTTTTCAAATGTTCATTTTTTCCACTGTGCTTAAAACTCATTAAAAAAAAGTGTTTTTAGTGAGCGGTTCCAAGCACTATAGCGCGAACTATTGCAGTGTTAGTTTTCTCTGTTGTTCAAGGTTTTCTCAGTGTTATTCAATGTTTTTACATTTAGTTTACTATTACGCTGTGCATTCTATGGTATTATTAACTATATTTGTGCTTAAAAACTAAAAAAAATATATAGGCCTATATATATATATATATATATATATATATATATATATATATATATATATATATATATATACATACATACAGTTCATACGGTCTGGAACGGATTAATTGTATTTACATACAATCCTATGGGGCAAATTGCTTCGGTTCACGACCAACTCGGTTTACGACCAGAGTTTTGGAACGAATTATGGTCGTGAACCGAGGTTCCACTGTACATCCTGTTTTCCCTATTCCATTTAGCTAATGATTTTTTTTTGCTCAGCAATGCATGTGATATCTCTTTTGGTGTTCTGTAATTACGGTGTTTCTATCATATGTATCTTGTTCCTAAACATACTTATTATTAGTAAAATAATCTGGGTTACACTACTGTCACACATGTCCTAGTTGATCAAAATTCTGCATAGCAAACAAAAAGTTTTTTTGCAATTTTTATTAAGGGTGTTGTCTCTAGAGCTTTAGATTGTGGTGTGAGTCTTCAAGTTTGATTTTTGTCTTTACATTTTGCAGTACCTATTTTGTGATACTTCTGATTTTGACCACTGCTTAAATTTTTGACTTTGCTTTTTCTGCAGAATACCATAGTCTTGCACAGATGATATAGTAAAGGTGTAGATGTATCTGTTATATGTATTTATGTTTGGTAGCTAAAATAAATTTTTTACGGCAATTTGTTTTTGTATGTTGTAAATTTATATTTTTCCAAGTAGTTTTAATAATGCAAAGTAAAAAAAGACTTAATAAACCTTAGAATATTCTTCTAATATCCTTCTATCCATTTATCAGTCAGTAATAAATATTTTGTTTCAATTTCCCTCTGCTAGCAAAAGAGAAACTGGAAAAATGACGACACCCTTGATTCAAGTAAAAAAGTGCAGTCAAACCAGCTGAATGAGTCACAAGTATAATAATCCATATCACAGAACCATTTTTGTAATGTGCATTGACATGACAAACATATTAAACCTCAAAAGTGATGAACAGGTTGTATAGACTGTGTTTTTAGTTCCTATTAAGAGAACCCATGTTGCATATATGCCCTGAAGGACTTTATATGTTCCTCATCAGTTTATATCGCCTACTTGTTGTCACTTCTCAGGGAACTGATTGACATGTAAGGAATACTATATCAACTAAGCTTCACTCCATCGTGTCTGCTGTTGAAGAAACCCCCCGTGGAAGACAGGAATATTTCAATCAATTAGATTTTTATTCAGTCACAGATGAGTACCTGGATTCTATGTTATAAGGCAGAAGAGCAAAGTTACATTTTTCGATTGGCTTTTTATAATTTCTTCTTCCTCCCCCTTCCCCTTACTTAGTCAAAAAGCATAATATCGTTTACTTAAGCATTTTATTTTATTACACTAATGGGCCATCTGTACTTATTTTTTTCACTTGTCAGATAGACTCTAAAGAAGGAAACATCATCTTTCCTGTGTCAAAATGATGCGTTCCTAAAGAAACTGGAAATTTTCCTGGATCAGCTTACTGCACCATCTTATGACAGACGCCTGTATGAATAACCTGCCATTATAGCAAAACGGCTTTGTCAGCTATTAATCCTAAGTAGCTTGCAAGCAGTTAATTTTTCTTTCACACCGCTGTGTTGGTAGCCAACTGACTGATGATGCACTACATTCACTTTTCATATAGTGTCAGTGTACATACATAAAACATAGCATATTTCTGACAGCATAAAAAGGCAATTTGCAGAAGTGTTCAGTTTTCCTAACACAGTTGAAGCAATTGACTATACACACATTGCACCTAGTGTAAATGAAGCTTCTTTTGTTAGCCGTAAGCAGTTACATTCCATTAACGTAAAACATCTGGGATGTGAAGACTGACAAACGTTGTGGCTTAGTGGCCTGATTCATTTATTTTAAAGGAAAGTTGTTGCGGGGCTCCATAGTAGTAATAGTGTTGTCAGTGTTAGTCTGAATGCGTCTTGTTTCCATCGTCCCGTTTGCTGCTTATGTGTGTGTCAGTGAATGTCGTCCCCGTAAAGGGGGATGGATGATGGAAAGAAACCGCAGCCCCAAATTGGAAAACACCTGTTAACTATCAATCAATTACATCCAGCACAGGACTATTTAAGCAATCAGGAGGAAACGAGGAGGAGGAGAAGAAAGAAGGAAACCATTTTTCACCAACACAAACCAACTTACTTGCTGTTTTCCACATCACGCTTTTGCAATAGTTTGTTTTCATTCTGCTGGACTGTCTTCCATCCCTCATCACCAGAGACCCCGGGGTCAGATCATCATCCACCACGCGCCGAGGATTCACAGTGAGGTTGCTCCATTTGCCGGGAAATTCAAACATATCACTTATCTCTCGTACAGTCATCCGTATTCAGGACAGTTTTTATACCCGGACTCTAATTCACAATCATCAGCATTTCCGTATCCATTTATTTGTATTCGTATTTTGTGTTGTTATATGTTACTGGGACAAGGGAGGGTTTTGTTATTATATACTGTATATATATGGTGTTGGCACTTTATTACTTTGGTGGTGGACATACATAGTTATATATACTTGTGTTGTTCGTATGGAATTTGTATTTTTGTTATTTCATTTAATATAATTAATCATTTAATTTTACATATCTGCTTTTGTGTGCCTATGTTTAATCCGTTGATTGTGGGAAAAAATTGTATTTGTTAGAGGTACTGCTTGATATTTAGATTCACCTCAGTAATTTATCGAGGCCACAGGTCTTGGAGGTGTAGCTGCCGGCTGGGTAAGGGGTCAGCCGTTACAAAGTAGTTTTGGCAGATGTGAAGGTACTGTACATGGTGGCTGGCTTATTAGTAAGGCAACTGGCTAAGTTTCACACAGCTTGTTCTATTCATTGTAACAAAAATCATATCATTACATGTGTCTGGTGATAGTGGCTACCTGCTTCCCCCTAAAATGCAGAGGAGAGGCTCTATAATGCTACCCATACTCTTGTGAACTCAGTTGCTTAGCACAGCATATGACTCTTCAAATTCAGGTGGCAGTGTCTTGATGTTTCAGGATGGAGGCTGCTCTACCAGGCAATGACATTCTGCAGCATTATTACTGCATATGTATGATTTTTATTATCATAGTCCATTTATGGTTCTTTTATGATGGCAACAGGATGGAGTTCAAAGTGCATTTATAAAGGTAAACTGCGTAGAAATGTGTGCATGCCCGGTTATAAATCAGATTTTTTTGGCATATGCAATTTCCTGTTTTTTGCTGTACACATATTTTCATGCTTGAATCCATGTAAAGTTTTATAAATGAGACCCCAGGGCACTAAAAGTCATATTTAGAAACAAAAAGAAAGGTCAAAACGAGAAATTGAAAGTATCAAACTAAATCTCACAATTGAGAGAACATGTTTAATCAGTAGCCCTAAGTAAATTTTGAAAAAAAATTTAATTCTTCCTCATTACAATGCCAGTGTTTGCATTTGTTAAAGAATTCAGAACCTTGGGCATCAGGAGGAACACACCATTGCTTTTATACTTTCTGGAAATTATGTTACGAAGCAGAACTTACATGTGTTAAGTGATAACAAAAGAGGGCTGCAGCAACCAACGACATAGGTGATTTTCTGAAAAAGTAACTAAAATGGCAGCACCCAAAAGAAACAATATGGTGGCTTAAGGATAAATGAAAATACATTGTTGTCACACCTTCCAAATAAAAAAATACAAAAGAAGAATTGTGACAGGTTTGAACTGTGTGCTATACTCTACAGTCCAGTGCTCCACTCCTTAGTCCTGTTGCTTGGTTCTTTATACTGGGAAAGTAACACTAAGGAGCTGTACAGTGTGAATCTCTTCTACAAACGGTGCTTCTCATTGGTGTGCTTCTGGCAGCACAAATATCGCTTCACAGAACATCATAACAATCACAGCCTTGTACAGGAAAGGCCAACGTGTTTAAAGGGATGACTAGGGAAGGAAACGTAAATGAAGAGAAGAAAGTCAAAACCAAAGATCAGTCCTACCGAACATATGTACCCAAATATAGCTCCAAAAATTGTAGTAAGAGAAATCAAAACAAAAGTCAGAACTGGAAAATAGCACAACAAACACTAGCACAAAGATAGGTTTTTCTTGGATTTCCACAAACTTGGTAACAGATATATCTAACGTGTTGGGTTATTTTAGCAGCATGTTGATGTCAACCACGTAACTTCCAGTACCATATATCATAGCAACTGTGACATGGCAACAGCAACAGTAGACGACGATGCCCATGAAAAAAAAATAACAAAAACACTGCAAAATAATTTGTAATAACTGATTAACAATTCTATGATGTAAATAATTGCTAAAATTAGAGTTAATGCCTCAAAAAACCCAAATTGAGATGTAACAATTAATAAAAAAAGTCTTAGGAAAACACGCCAATGTATAGAATCATAATAGATGAGAGATATAATGTTATAAAATTAAACACATTTTATTAGCTAGTTCATGACACCAAGGGTTATTAGTAGCAACCAGAAAGATAGTCATGCAAAACAGCAAAGTAGAAATAAGCAGAAAATGGAAAAAAATTCAAAAGGTGAGCTAAAAGGCAAAAATCCAAAATCTATTTTGCCTTTTTATTAATTTCTCTTATACCTAGTTTTAATTATTATTTTTATTGTTTTATTTACAACATCAAGATGCCATTGTGTAGTTTGCTTTACCATCCATGGCCATGTTGTTTATAGCAAAGACATTCATTGTCAGTTATGTGTTCTGGTTGCATTAATGTGTTTGATGTGTTTATGTGATTGTATTTAAGATGGCAACACCATTTTACTGATGTCCAGGTTTTGGATTAAAATAGAAATTTAGCATTTTTGTGAGTTTTAGTTATTTAATAAAACAATTTTACCTAGCCAGGAATCTTTGCTTTGTTATTTTGAGTGGAGAAGGTGCTAGAACTCCATATTGGTGTGTACCAGCCCACTTCAAGCCCTACTCACAATACTAAAGGAACCACACAAGTTTCAAAAATACTAGAAGGTTTGACAGAGACGTTTACAAAATCCCTTTTTTATTTTCCTTGCCGCTGTTATCCTGTGACTGCCACTTGATTAACAATGCACCAATACAGATACTGATGGAGGGTGCAAATGCAATTTGCAAAGAAGAAGACAAGACCTTTCTGTTATCCACCAGCAGTCAGACTGCACTCTAGATTCAGTGCTATTGTTACTCATTTCACTTCAGAATTGCTATTCTGAAAAATACATGGGTTTAAGTAACTTGCCACTACATCTACTATTGGGTGGTACTGGCGCCCTGCGGTGGGCTGGAGCCCTGCTCGGGGTTTGTTTCCTGCCTTACGCCCTGTGTTGGCTGGGATTGCCTCCAGCAGACTCCCGAGACCCTGTAGTTAGGATATAGCGGGTTGGATAATGGATGGATTGTTATTCCTATAATTTTAAGTATCTTAAGATGGCAGTAGTGAATACAATGGTATAAACACTACTTTCCTGTCTTACAAAAATCATTTTAACCTGAATTAAAATAAATGCCTTTACTGTAGGCTCATCTCTACATCAGTATTTTCTGCCATCCATCCATTTGTGACCTCATAATCCATTTAGAGTTATGGGGTATAGTCTGACAGCAGGACTAAAAGATTGAAAGAAAATAATAGTTCTCCAGTTTGAGGATTTCCTGTCTAATTTGTACTTTCTTTGTCATAAAAAGTGTAGTTTAGTTATTGAAATGTCTAAACATTTAATTTAATTACATTTGGAATCTCTGAAGAAACATAGATATTTATTCATTAATATTAGTATGTTTTCATATGTGGTGGACTTTTAAAATTTACTGCTCTGGATGAAAGCCAATAGCACAGCTTTCTGTATAAAAATATTTATTTTTCATTCAGTTTTGGATATCTGAGGAGCTTTTTTTCTAAAGAATGTTCATTCATTTTCTGCTCAAAAATTCTGTAATGTTGATCTAATGAAACATTAGTAAAACAAATACTGACTCTAACAATCATGTTTTTTGATTCTTCATAAATGACAGTTCTTAACAAGTTAATAAAGTGTTTTACCATGGCTTGTATGATGTGTTTGATCACTTACATTTATTTAGCGGATCTCCATTTGCTTGGTATGAGTCAATGTGCCTTCTGATAGATAGATTCATTTAAATTTGCATATTCTCCTTGGTGTTAAAGTGAATATTTTCCTAGTGACCCAATTCTTCCCATATCCAACAAACAGGAATTTTATATTAATGTGCAGGTGAAGATAGTGCATGAGTGTAAATTCTTAATGAAAAACAAAGGGTGGATTGTTGTATTGATGCAGAATGCCAAGTACTCTGAAGTTTCTTTCATCATTTGTGCTTTTTTCCTAAACTTCTATTTGACCCGTTTCTTAAACTAGTGAAAGTTCAACATAGCACCCAGGTAAGTCATATGATACCGCATTTGGTATCCACTCTTCAACACTTTATGAGAACAAAGAACCCTCATCCCAACTCTGAGCAGGCCTGAAGTCAGAGGGCCTGCAGCAGCTTGTCTATTAGCAGAGGGAATTTATTGAGAATACATGAGAAAAATACCACATAAGTTAAAGGACAGGCTGTGGTGCTGTGGTGGTGGTGGTGGAGGTGGTAGTGGCACTGGTGGTGGTGGAGCTGGTGCTGCATTGCAGTAAGATCGTTCATGTCCTAGGTCAGGGGTGGCGAACTTCAGGCCTTGAGTGCCACAGTGGCTGCAGGTTTTCATTCTTATCATCTTCTTAATTAGTGACCAGTTTTTGCTGCTGATTACTTCTTTTAATTAACTTGACTCATAGTTGACCCCAGAGGCGTGACCATGGGGGGGCTGGGGTGGCCACTGCCCCCCCAGAGACAAGCTGTACCCCCCCTGCGAAATGCTCTGTCTGTCCAATGAAAACTCTGGAGAAGAATAACATTTGAACCAAGTTGCTTTCTAATCGGCCCGTTTGAATTTGGGGCGTATCCGTCAGTGTCTCCTCCACTAGACAGGCACCGTGCTGCTCACAGTTCATTTCGCTCGCATATTTTGCAGCACGTTTTGAACTTGTTGACCGCATTCTTTAATTAAAACAGCGTATACGTTCCATTCTTCTTTTATTTTCTGGTCAGTAACACCAAAGACTATGCATAGTTGGCTTATTAAAAAGTAGACATCTTCAACCTCTGTCCATCCGCAAGCTTCTGGCTCCATGGTTGAGCCCAGCACTGCTGGTACCAACATGGAGCACAGCGCACCCACGTCGGGAACTGAAACTCCAAAAGATGTAGATAAGCCTACACAATCCTCCAGCTCTGCGCCCGTGTCGGGTACTCCAAAGCTCTGCCTTCAACAAAGTATACAGTCTGCCTGACTTAAAAATGGATAGCCCATCCCAGGCCATTTTAATTAATTATCCCAAACACGCATTCGGAAAGACACTCAGATGTTTTAGTGCAAGCTGGTATCAGTCTCGACCATGGCTTGAATATTCTGTTGTCCGTGATGGCAGCTTTTGCTTTGCCTGCCGCAAATTTAGTGTTTCCAATTTGGACCGCGAGGACATATTCACCAAACACGGCTACACTAATTGGAAAAAAGCTCTAGAAAAAGACGGTGGTGGCTTCCACAAACACGCATCTAGTATCCTGCACGTCAGAGCCATGTCTGCATCACAGTACTCATCATTGGTGTGTCTTCGGCTGCATGCGAGAGCTTTTTCTCTACTTTGAACCGCATTCTCACTCCACTCTGCCGAACAATGCTGCATTCAAGGAAGAGAATGTTTAGTCATTCTGGCACGTGAGAAAAACATCACAGAAAATCTAGACATGAATGAATTTATTTCAGAATTTGCCAAGAGTAACCACAGACTGGTCCTGTAGATAATATCCAGGTTAAACACTGGAAACTGATGTCCTATAGCCTCCCATGACTACAATAAGCCACATTTCTGTTCTTGCTCTCATATGTTGTATACATTTGATTTTATTGATATTTACCTTGTAGATGTAGTTCTATATTTGTTCACAAAAAATAATAATACAAGTTCCATTGCCTCTGTTAATTTTATTGAACAATAGGTTATGATTTATGCCACAATATTTGCTTTTATATGTTATATAAAACTATGTTGTTATTATTATTTGACCCCCATACAAAAATGGGGATGGATAGATGGATGAATATTTTTGCCCCCCCAGACAAGCCAAATACCCACCCACACATGATGTTCTGGTCACACCTCTGGTTGACCCATAGTTGTTTCTTTTTCTTTAATTAGCAGCCAAACAATAATGAGACACAAAACAAGCCACCACATGACCAGCTCCCCTGTGCCCATCACACAATATCTGAAATTAAAGAGAGGTGATTGTATTGGTAAGGTTGATCTCTCAGGTCACCAAATATTTTGATGGTGCTCTTAGAAAGAACTGAAAAACAACAGTTTTCGAAATGTCTGCTGTGGCAGAATGAGAGCAGCAACAAGCCATGGAATTAAATAACGGGTTTAATTAACAGCAATAATTTGTTTCTCATTAAGAAAGTGATTGGAGTGAAATTGGTTGGAGTTTGAAGCCCCAGTTTAGCTGGTCATCTGTTAGCTCGTTTCACATCTCATTTCTGCTTGGCTGTCATTTAATGAAGAAAGGAATAAATTCAGAGGGCTGAACTCTTCTAACAGGGCTACTAAAGTGATGGAGAAAAAGTTAATTAGCAGTGAAAACTGGTCACTGATTAGGAAAAGGGTTAGAATGAAAACCTGTAGCCACTGCGGCCCTCCAGACCTGTAGTTTGCCACCCCTGTCCTAGGTCCTCAATGTGTGGAGTTTGCATGCTCTCCCTCTGTCTCTGAAGGATTTCTCCAGGGGCTCCAGTTCCCTCCCACTTTCTAAAAATATGCATGTTATGTGAACTGGTGATGCTAAACTGGTCCATGTGTGTTCACCCTGTGATGGACTGGTGCCCAGTACAGAGATTGTTTCTGTTTTGTGCCTTATGCTAAATGGGATAGGCTCCAGCTCCATGTGCTCCTGGTCTGGATTAAATGGGTCAGAAAATGATACGACATTTAAAGGACAACTAGCTATATTAATGATCAGTCATAAAAAAATATAACTTGTGAATATTTGCCACTAAAACTTACAAATTATCCACAAAATAAAGAAGGATTGACATAGTGCTACTTTTATTTTTCTGCCTAGATTATTATTTGTATTTGCAAATTTTGATAAAATTACAAGGCACCTAGTTTCGTATATCTAATTTAAATTGTTATTCTTGCAGATCTCTGTTGTGAACTAGTTCTGCATTCTTTCCTATTCTTCTGAGTAAAAAGTGAAGATTAGATGTTTGAGTGTTGTTCAAAAAGAATGTTGCTGATAATCCTCCAATCTGTCTTCAGTGTTCTTTAGCTCAATACATCTAAAGGGATCAGATACCACAATAAGTCATAGTGTTACTAGAAGTGAAGAGAGAACTTGTTAAACACACATCCTCGACTATGCCACCTGCATTTGGAAGCAAAATTTTGTAGTGGCAAACT
Source organism: Erpetoichthys calabaricus (assembly GCF_900747795.2). Taxonomy (NCBI): domain Eukaryota; kingdom Metazoa; phylum Chordata; class Cladistia; order Polypteriformes; family Polypteridae; genus Erpetoichthys; species Erpetoichthys calabaricus. The sequence goes on from NC_041395.2 coordinate 279,237,499, forward strand.
TTATGCAAAACTGAACATTATTTTATATATTGAGAAAATTGTTGTACCCCTGTGTCTGTATAATAGTTTCCATGTAGTCAACCTCAAACAGATGTCCCAACTAAGTTTTTAGTTCTCTTTTTAAATCTGACAGTGTGGAGATATTCCCAATTTCAATGTAAAATATAATATAAGAGAATAAGACACGATAAACAGTTGGGGCACCTTGTAGCAAATCCCATTTAATTGCATAGCAACCTAGGGAAAATACATCAAAAATATAATAAAAGAAAACAATAGTGATTTCTTCAGTCAAAAAGCTTTCATGCATGATCTGCATCGTTTACAGTTACTGGTCCAATACTGAATGATGACTTCTGGTGTTACGGGACTTTACAGGCAGAGCTTTCGAAAGGGAAGCAGAAGCAGCATCAGTCTCCCAGTCGGATGTCCAAATGTCTATGGGCAAAGAAGAAGTAGGCAAATAGAGCTCATGCCACCTTACATATTAGAGTGGAATTACAGTTTGATTTAGAGCCCTGAAGACACTTCCTAATCACACATGTCTGAAAAATATAATCTTTCTGTATATAATGTCTAATGTCTGTCTGTCTGTCGAGAGAACTAATTAATGGATTTAGATTTTTTTTTTTCTATAATTTGCTTGAACATTCCGGTTGACTTTGCCTTTGCGACTTCTCTCATTAAGCTAAGTTTCTTAGTTCGCATGTGGTAGCAATTTATTTGTGTGAATCTAAGAGAGTTGCAATGGGCCAAGGAGTGGGGGGGGGGGCGGGGCCCCCCTCACTCACACGCCAGTCTCGGAGTGTACCTTGCATGCGGCTTACCTAGCGAACGAGAGAACTACTTAATGGATTTAGATCGGGTCTTTTTCTATAATTTGCTTGAATATTCCAGTTGATTTTGCAAGTTCTCTCTTCACGCCAAGAATCATAGTTCGTTTCCAGGGGTGATATATTCACGCTAATCTGAGACACAGGCTGCAGGCCGAGGGGGAAACGTAATGTCATGAGTGGGGAGCCAGGTGGGGCCCTCCTTACTCATAAGCCAGCCTCCATTCAAATTGGTCTACCTCTGACCATGTTTTGGAGTGTACCTTGCCTCCGTTTAGCTGGCGATACCTGTTTGGTTATTAATTTTTAAACTCTGTCCTGTTTCACTGCTATGTGGGTGGAGCCGCAGGGGACGGTTAATATAATAATATAATATAATATAATATAATATAATATAATATAATATAATATAATATAATATAATATAGGGCGGCACGGTGGCGCAGTGGTAGCGCTGCTGCCTCGCAGTTAGGAGACCCGGGTTCGCTTCCCGGGTCCACCCTGCGTGGAGTTTGCATGTTCTCCCCGTGTCTGCGTGGGTTTCCTCCGGGCGCTCCGGTTTCCTCCCACAGTCCAAAGACATGCAGGTTAGGTGGATTGGCGATTCTAGATTGGCCCTAGTGTGTGCTTGGTGTGTGGGTGTGTTTGTGTGTGTCCTGCGGTGGGTTGGCACCCTGTCCAGGATTGGTTCCCTGCCTTGTGCCCTATGTTGGCTGGGATTGGCTCCAGCAGACCCCCGTGACCCTGTGTTCGGATTCAGCGGGTTGGAAAATGGATGGATGGATAATATAATATAGCGGCACGGTGGCGCAGTGGGTGGTGCTGCTGCCTCGCAGTTGGGAGATCTGGGGACCTGGGTTCGATTCCCGGGTCCTCCCTGCGTGGAGTTTGCATGTTCTCCCCGTGTCTGCGTGGGTTTCCTCCGGGCGCTCCGGTTTCCTCCCATGCAGGTTAGGTGGATTGGCGATTCTAAAGTGGCTCTAGTGTGTGCTTGGTGTGTGGGTGTGTTTGTGTGTGTCCTGTGGTGGGTTGGCACCCTGCCCAGGATTGTTTCCTGCCTTGTGCCCTGTGTTGGCTGGGATTGGCTCCAGCAGACCCCCGTGACCCTGTGTTCGGATTCAACGGGTTGGAAAATGGATGGATGGATAATATAATATAATATAATATAATATAATATAATATAATATAATATAATATAATATAATATAATATATGGCTTAATGATTTGTGTTGCTGTCTCACAGACCAAGCATCTTGGATTACAATTCTGCACTGCTTTTGTCTTTGTAAAGTTTGCACATCTGTTCATATCTTCATGGGGTTTCCTCTGGGTAATCCAGCTTTCTTGTCATATCCCAAACAACATGCAGGTTAAGTTAACTGTCTATCCTAAATAGACATTGTCTGAATGTGAGTGTTAGTGGGTGTGAGTTTGTGGGCCCTGAGTTGGAGGGGTACCCTGTCCAGAGCTGCTTTCCACCTTGCATGGGAATAGGCACCCTTTACCTGTGATGCTGAAATGGATTAAGCAGGTTTGAGAAGTATGTGTAATGTTAACTTCCAAATGAATAGAACCAAATAGAAAATGGCTCAGCATGAGCAGCAGGTGAATGAGAGAGTATGCCCTGCAATGGATCGACCCCTTTTCAAGGGTTGGTTCTGGCCTTTGACCTGATGTTGTCAGAAAATGTTATATATTATATTATAATACAATTCAATAAAAGGGATAGATGGTTTGAATCCTACACCCATTTAGTCTGTGGTTTGAAAGTTCTCCCCACATCTACGTTTGTTTTCCTCCAGTTGCTACAGTTTTCCTTACACACAAATGAATTGTTAGGTTAATTACCACGTCTAAGTTGTATCCATGCAAGTGTGGTTGTATGAGTGTGTATGCCAGTTGGTCCTGTGATGGACTGATGCATAGTTTCTGCCCTTTGTGTTCAGTGCTGCTGGATAGGTGCTAAGCAAACTTGGGAATGCTAAACATAGAGTAATTGTTAGTGCCACAACCTCATAGATCTGCCATTATAAATTCAAATCCCATGTCTGGTTGTTGTCTTTGTGACTTTTAAACCTTCATTTTCCACATGGGTGTGGTTCATATGATAATAAATCAGTATTATTTTTAAATTGCAGTATTAACAGTATGAAGTTTTACTAAGCACTGAAATTCATATGCTATGCAATTCAGTATGGTATCTTGTACAGTGACAGTTAATATTACATATGCAGGTAAAAACAGAATTACAACAGTGTCGTATACCAAGTGTGGAAACATACAAGTCAATAAAATGTGGATTAGGTGCTTTCATAAAGAGATGTCGCTGTAGTGCAATGGTTAGCACTGCAGGCTTAGGATCTAACATTCTGGGCTTGAATTCTGTGCCTGTTTTTGCGTGGGTTTTCCCGGTGGTTTTTCTCATTCTCCCTGTTTTTGCGTGGGTTTTCCTGGTGGTTAGGTTAATTAGCAAATGTCACTGTAAACATTCCCCTGTGTGTGAGGGACTGACACTTTGTCCAGGGTGGGTTTCCAGGTTGGTTTTCGAGTTTAAAAAAAAGTCAAGCTTCTTATATTCACCAGGTGGTCTTAAAAAAAGTAATTTGATTTTTTATCACAAACATTTGCAGACCTTTGCAGGTCATGGAAGCAGTTAATTTTTTCAATGCTTAATATTCATTCAGAAGTAATTTTTTCACAAACAACTGGGAGCCATAAGCAGTAGAATTGAATGTGAGGTTAGGCTTGACAATCAAGTCGTCCAGTAGCAACTTGCAGATGCTAAAATGTCCAAGCATAGAATCTTGAGTACTGTATGTCATAATAAATGAGCTACTAAGAGAGGCATTCATCAATTATAACACCTAAAGAACTGCCTCTGGAGAGGAAAGAAGACGTAAAGGGTTAGCATGTTCTGGTCATTCCAGTATAATTCTTTATACCTTTCAGGTGGGTGTTGGTGTTGAAAACAGAAAATTAGAATTAAGGTCATGAAGTAGCACTGAAGGCATATAGCCATCATCGGCTTTGAAATAAATGTTGCTCACAAAGTCCAATTCAGTGTAGAGATTGGAAAAGACTCAAACAGACATTTATTAGTTAGTGGCTGATCAAGCTGAGAAAAATATGTTCAGATGGCATATACAAAAAAGGAAGATAAGCGATCACACAAATGCTGTAAGGAAGATAAAGTGCATGGTTGTTCATCCATCCATCCATTATCCAACCCGCTATATCCTAACTACAGGGTCATGGGGTTCTACTGGAGCCAATCCCAGCCAACAGAGGGCGCAAGGCAGGAAACAAACCCTGGGCAGGGCGCCAGCCCACTGCAGATGGTTGTTTATTTCATTACAAATTATTTTCTTGCAAAATGTGAGGATAGCAGGAAACAAAGTAAAAATATGTGCTCAAAGTGTACTATACAGTATGAATGGGAAACATCATCTCCAAATGCTGAAAATGGTACAGGAAGTAGGTAGTAGATGTGAAACGTAGAGATTCATCAAAGGTCATGATTGTGAACAGAAGAGGAGTAGTAGTAACTACAATAGATAGAACAAACAGGGAGCAAGCAATATAGCAATAATGCAATTCCAGACCCCATTAGGAACCATAATTTTGGAAAACAGTGACTTGTAGTGTCTTTCATAGACATGCAATTAACAATTTAACGGTACTATGTTTACATGACAATAAATGTGGATTTATTTTTCATAAGATAAATATTTTGTGTTCAGATTTGAACAGGATAATATATTTGTCTTTCACATTTCTAATTACTTTGGAGAAATATCTTACTTTGGCTTTTGCAAGAAATTATCAATACCATGGAAGATAAGAAGATGAAATATCTCTGCAGTGAAAAACAGACCAGACTGCCTTCATTGTTTTCTGTTCCTGAAGTTCATTACTTTACAAGACATAGGGCTAAGGAAATGTTTGGTCAAGTGGTACCAGGTTAGTGATGTGTGACAGTGTGTGAACACTGAAACCAGAGAAAAGTTTATGGAGTGGGAAAAGAGAAAAGAAGAAGGGAAGAGTTATGATAATACTATACAAGAAAGTCAGGGATGAAACAACAGAGGAACATTAGCAGAAATGAGAAAATGATCAGCATGAGTAAGATGAGAAAATGAGATAAACGATTCAAAGTGTGTTTGGGGAAAGAGCAGGCAATCAAATATGATGGGATAAGTCAAAGTGAGAGAGACAAAATCCAAAGCAAGAAGTGAGGAGCATTCAAGATATTGTCATGGATGGCCGGGGCCCCTGCCTGGCCACGACGACTCTGCCTTGGAAGGACCGAGGGAGCAAGTATGGACAGAGCATCACCTCCCCCGGAGTGCTAGATGCCAAACCACCTGGATGGCATCGGGGTGTGCCGCCAGGATGTGCTGCAACTGTCCCTGACCCTGTGTGGGTGGTTCTTCTGCCACACCCGGAAGTGCTGCCGGAAGTGGGTCAACGAGCACGTGACCCACCTATATAAGGGACCAGCAGACACTACTCCGGAAGCGAGAGTCGGGAGGAGAGGAACTAAGCTTACTAGAGAGGAGTGGAGGAGATAAAGAAGAGAGATTTGATTTGTGTTTATTTGAGTTTGTGCTTGTGCTTAGTGTGGGACTGTGTTGTGTCTGTGGGTACGGGGAAGACGTAGCCCACAGATGAAGAAAATAAAAGTTTAAAATAAAAGCCTTTTGTTACAATATATATTGAAAATCATAAAAAGAGATACAATGATCTATTTTGTTATTTTTACACTATTTTATCAAAAATACAAGTTTGGGACATTGTGAGCATTGGACTGGATAACCTAACTTTTGAATTATGTGGCTGTAGCTGAATTTGTCCAATGTTTCCAAATTTCTGTGGCTTTAGCTTACATCATCAAACAATTCAAGCAATAAGTTCTACTGTAAATTCCAAGTATATTGGTTATTAGCAAAACTCAAAGTAAAAACAGCTTACACAAAATAAAAGAGAAAAATTGATATTATAAAAAAGGAAAGGCCTTTAAGTTCCTATGCAGCACCTGCAGGACACAGGCCAGGGCATATATTCATACTTTCATAAAACAGTCAGAAAGTTGTATGCCATTACTCTATTTTTAAGATATTCTAGCAGTCGAGGATTCTAGCTGAGAGACAATGTCCCTACATGGGTAATTAACAGTCTGTTATTACAGATACCACTGAGAAAGTTCTATTACATGATAGCTTACAGGAGGTAAAAGATTAGATTAGATTAGTTATCTAAATAACTATGCGACACATATATTCTATCCAAATTAACCACACACTTATTTGAATTTTAACATTAACATTAACTTTTCATAATTGGCTTTTACATTGGCCAGAAGTAATCTGAGATGTCCATAAAAACAAGATTACATTTTTTTCTGCTATTTCATACTTTATCTTAATGCAGCCTTTTTTCTTGTCAAAGTGTTTTATTACTCTAAGTTATTTCATTTTCTTTTCTATTATGTATTCTTTATTCATAATTTATTTGTGAAGGTTTTTTTGACTCAGGAACAATTTTTTTTCTTCCATAATTCTGGCCTTTCCTATTAAGGATTAAATTAAAACTTCTTTACCATCGTATTGTTGACTGAACAGTTGCTTCAATGTTGTTTATTTGTTTTTCATGGGAACAATTTCTGATAACTTGGTGGCTAAGGTATTTCTTGTTGATAGGCATGTGGTGCGTGACATCTGTCATGAAATGGGGTCTTAACAAAGGCAAAAAGAGTAGTTAGCTTGTCATTTGATACGGGGATCCTCCCAGACTATCTAAAGACTGCAGTAGTTAAACCCCTGCTTAAGAAAAATAATCTTGATCCCTCTGTCTTTGACAGCTTTAGACCTATTTCTAACCTACCTTTCTAACGGAATATTCTAGAAAAATATATTTTTCAGCAGTTAAATGATTTAAATAAACATTTTATTCTTGATAACTTTCATTCTGGTTTTAGAACAAATACAGAGACTGAACTGGTTAAAGTTGTAAATGACTTGCAGGTTAATGTGGATACAGGCAATATATCTGTTCTTGTTCTATTAGACCAGAGACCATTTGACACCATTGAATACATTATACATATAAATCACCTTAGACAATGGGGTGGTTGCTCAGGAAGTGTCTTAAACTAGTTTCAATCTTATTTAACAGGTAGAACATTATTTGTTAGTTGTGGTGATCATAGTTTGGAGGTCTATGATATTGTATATGGTGTACCACAAGGACCTATATTTGGCTAGCTGCTTTTTTCAATGTATTTGCTTCCATTAGGCCAGATTATATCGAAACACAAGGTGAAGTACCACAGCTATGCAGATCACTTATCTATAGTACCTGTTGACTCTGATGTTGTGGCCTCTCTGATCAAATGTCTTACTGGTATTTCTGAATGGATGAGTAGTAACCTTCTCAAGCTAAATAAGGAAAAAACAGAAATATTAGTGGGTGGCAAAAATAGAAATTATAATAGTATTAGACATAAACTTTATTCCTCAGCATTAAAGTCAAGGTATAGGTAAAGAATTTAGGTGTAAACATGGATTCTGACCTAAACTTTAAATCCCACATTAACCACTTTACTAGGACTGCATTTTTTCACTTAAGAAACATGGCAAAAGTTAGACCTCTTATAACACTGTTAAATGATGAGAAATTAGTTTATGCTTTTGTTTTTAGTCAACTAGATTACAGTAATGCACTCATAACAGGACTACCTGAGAAATAAATCAATCACTTCTAATTAGTTCAGAATGCAGCAGGAAAAATCTAAACCAGAAAAAGAAAGTCTCTGCACATATTTCCAGTTTTGGCATTGTTGCACTGGTTAACTGTGTAGTTCACAATTGACTTAAATATGACTAATGATATAGTGAAAAGTCAAGCAAAATGACACCTTTTATTGGATAACTAAAAAGATTACAATATGCAAGCTTTCGTAATCAATAATGTGATTCATCTTGCCTGAAGAAGGGGCCTGAGTTGCCTCGAAAGCTTGCATATTGTAATCTTTTTAGTTGGACAATAAAAGGTGTCATTTTGCTTGACTTTTCACTACATTCATAATGGCTAACACGGTACAACACCCTAATACTACTGATGATATATAAAGCTTTAAATAGTCTTCCTATATTTTGGATTGCCTGTCCCCCTACCATGTTGTAACCTTAGATCTTCTAATAATTGTCTGCTTATTACCACAAGAGCCAAGAATAAAAGAATTGGTGGGGCAGCCATTTGCTATTATACACCAAAAATCGGGACTACATCACCAATAGATTTAAGCCAGGCTATCAACATTTTAGTTGTATTTCTTATAGAATATACATGCATAGAATTATCATATAATTCAGGGATTTGCAATCATTACTAATATCTACTTTTTTCTTCCTTCTTTTCCAGTTTTTCTGTCCATCCCCACCTGAATGAGGAACTGTGCAGCCACCTGAGATGCTGAAATGAAGGCAGGTGCCTCAGCTGTCCATGAGATCTACTGCAGAGAATCCTCTGAGACCAAGCCTGGAAACAATGAGGAATGATTTCAGGACATATATGATAGGTAGAAAACCCAGTGGAGGCTGGGTGGTCTTTTGACCTTTGTGAGCACCAGGACACACCACTGAGCCCCTAAACCCCAGACACAACTACACCAAGACAGTCCCAGAGGCATAATAAATAATTTTTATTCTGTAATACCTTTTTACATTCCACACCACAATATCCAATTCACAACACTCCTTTTCTTTCTCATGTTGAGATTTGCCTTCTGTCTCCCAATTCTGAATCAACTGGAGCAGGCTGTACGGCTTCTTTTTATGCTGTCCCTCAGGACTATGAATCTCATTCATCCCTGCGGGTGTCCATACTGAGGCTATACCAGTGGAGCAATGCCATCTATCATACTGGGGGAGGAACTGCTCTTGATAAACAACCTCCACCAGTTCATCCATTAATCTTCCTCCTTGATTGGGATAATAATCTACCCCCAACCAAACCAGGTTATGCCTCTTCTCATGTTGTCCTTCCACTATGGCTTCCAGGCCATGCAAGGATCCACTATAGCACATACACCTTGGAACCCCTGCAGATTTTTTCCCCAGTTTTACTGTAATTTTTTTTTCTGTCCCCCTACCAAGTGTCTGACCTTATCATTGTATTTTAGAGACTTAGAAGATGCATTTCTAACAAACAAAATACTCTAAATCTTGCTTTGTCTTTCAGCTTTCCCAGATTACACTGCACTCCAGGGGCCTCATGCATAATGCTGTGCATAGATTTCACACTAAACATGGCATACGGACAAAATCAGAAATGTGCGTATGCACAAAAAAATCCAGATGCATAAATCTGTGCATACACCAACTTCCATGTTCTTCCACTACATAAATCCCGGTCAGCCTAAAATGTAACGTACGTGCATGCGCCTGCCGCCCTACCCTGACTCCTCCCAGAATTACGACTTTGAATATGCAAATCAATATAGCCCCTTAAGTTCAGCATTATGTGAAAAGACAATGGCAAAAGCATGTGGAAAAAAAAAAAATTTCAGCAAATACCAAACGGAAGAAAGTAAATGTACTATTTGTTGGTTTAAGCAGTGGTATAAACAACAAAAGGAAGTTGATCGAGTGACATTGAGTGTCGGAGAAACTTGAAAGTTCAAGTTCAGAAAGTCGCACAGTGCCCAAAATAAATAAGAAATGCACAGATATCAAAGTCGCTGTGAAAATGTGAGTCGTAGCCCATTGTCTTAATGTCATAAGGAAGCATACAGAGAAAAGAAAAAAAATAGGGATACAGTGAAAAAAAGGTCTAAATGTCAACTTAAATATTGAAATTTCCACTTTTATCACATAGTTTATTTTGTCATTAAAGTAGAACATCATAAACTTCATCTTAAAATCGTTTAATTTACTAGTTTCTCAAATCCCAAGTAGCACGTTAAATGCGTTGTATACTATGTATTCTTCTATGTACTCTATATGTGTGAATCACTATCACGAATCACTAACTTTTATGCTGATAGGACACAGAATACATGACATTCATGATATAACAGCTCTCTGAACAATTTAAATAACAAGATGTATACTTGATATCATTTTCATGATGACAGGAATTTAATCATGTATTAAACATGAGGCACAGTGGTGCAGTGGTAGCGATGAGCTGGTGCCCTGTCCAGAGATTGTTCCTGCCTTCTGCAAGATGCTTGCTGCGCCGTGCCAAACCCTCAATGAAATAATTTATTGCTGCAGTAATGTCTCTCTCAAACGAACTAACCCCTAAATCCTATCCTTCCTTTTCTTTCTCCAAGTAACCAATTGCCACAAAAGCTCTGTAATAAATGTCATGCCATCTGTAAGCTTAAAACGGCAATTCATCAAAACTTTTAAGGAATATTGAAATATCTTCGTAATACATGTTTAATTATTACATCCATCTATCTATCCAAGATCATACAGTGCAAGGCAGGAACAATCCCTGAACGGGGCGCCAGATCATCGCTACTGCTGTGCCACTGCACCCTCACGTTTAATTATTAATACATTATTTAAATTAAGTTAAACATTTATCTGTATAATGTAATATACATACTTTACTGCATTTCATCTTAAAAATGAAGAAGATAGTGCTTGGAAATCAAAATCGACTTAGAAGCCAGTTGTCATCATCTGTAAATACGTGGTTTCTTCTATTGAATTTAATTGAATTCCTTTATTGTTGCTGTATGGTACAATGAGATTCAATATGCAAATCCTCCATAAACTTATTTTCCTATAAAATAATAATAATAATAAAAATAATACCATAAAAAATATACCATATGAAAGCATAAGTACAATACACATGTACATATAGTGAAGATAGTGAAGCGGTTCATAAAGTGGCTCAGGTTGTGCAATATTACAACTGTAGTGCAAGTTTCCAATAAGGTAATTGTACTTATCAGTACAAACAGTTCTACCAGTAGCACTTGATGTACACATTGAGTGCATTTAAGGCTCTTGGGATGAAGCTGTTTCTGAACTGCGAGGTCCCTACCTCTGAAGCATTTGCCGTATGGAAGAAGTTCAAATAAACTGTGCGCATGGCTGAGGCAGCATGTGCTAGATGCTGTATCCCAATAATCCTTTTACTGTACAGCTGTGATTCCACACTCAGGTGAAGTGGGTTAAAATACTCTGAGTGGTGCACTGAGAGTAGCAACGCTAAAGCAGCTATGGTATTTGGAATAGTTTGTCCATTTTGTGGACTATTATATTGTTACAAGTTAATTACAATGAGATACCTTTAACTAAAAATATATGCAATTAATTTCAATGTATTTGATGAAGCCGCGTCAAGGATGTGAATCTATAAAAGAAAGGGAAACCACACAGGAACAGTAGCTCTGCTTTGACATTGGGTGCTGCCAGTTTGCAAAACCAAGCCGCAAACTTGCATACGCAATGGATTGAGCTGGTGTGAGAATGTGCGTGGCTTTACGGCAAGTTTAGTTTTTATACATCGCGATGTGAGTGTGGAAATGGGCATATGCAACATTTCTGTGTGTACACACTGTTTATACATGAGGCCCCTGATCAGTAGTTTCAAGATTAGGCCTATAATATGAAATCTGTTAGTTTAAAAGGTTTAAGTATTTGCCATATGCTTTATTGTTAAATAAAGAAAATGCTTGCTAAAAGTTTGTTTTTATGAAATCTGGTTCTAATTTTCTGAATCTAGATTTTATGACTTTGAATTCAGCAGTCCTCTTTAATTGCAATGTGTAATCTTTTGACATTTATTACTTCTTTGGCTCTGGAGATCTATTTTTAGCTCCTGACAGTCACGACATGTTTGAACTTTGTGACAAATAAAAGGAGTCTTCATGACAGACTTATTGTTTGAGTAGACCAATTTAGTTCTGAATCTTGTTTTAAACTTATATTGTTGTAGTTAACCAACATTAAGTCTAGCAGATGGACGCAGATCTCAGCTCTTTGTGTACCAATCTCTACTTCTCCTGATATACCCTTAAAAGAAAATAAAAACCAGATCTCTGCCGTTCTGTTAAATATTTGTCTGTGAGGACTTGAAATATAAAGTTCTCAATGGTCATGGCAACACCCGAAGGCGGAAGGCTTTAACCTGCGTAATAAGGGATGCCAGTAGTAGGATACACACAGCTCAAGTTGCATAACATCCCTGAAGAAATATGTAGGACCAGGAGAACCTTATTTAACACAAACAAACTTTGCACTAAACTTCAAAGCAAAGGAAGAAAAAACAAATCACCTGCACTTAAAAAGACAGGCCCACAGGAAAAAAAATATGAAAATACTGTATTATCCCAATCACATGATTAACAAATAAAATATCACTCCTAATTTTTTCAAGTGTCTCAGCAATGATGATTACCGTTCAGTCAATTCCAATAGTCATACTCCTGACATAACTCACAAAGGCACAAATATTTTTCTCACCCTCTGAGCCAAGGAGCAATCAGATCAGTTTATGGTGGAAAAAAAGGAAAGAAAAGTCAGGGAACTTTCTCTTGAACTTTGTTGTCCCAGCAAGCTTCCACTGGCACAGGTGTTTCCTCTAACCCATATGTCAAGTCTGAAACAAAACTAATTAAAACTGAAAGGCTACCAATGTCTGCTATTTTTACATAGATGCAGAAACTCTGATAACATAAAATTTGGAGTGAAGCATTGCAACACTCTTCTATTATTTAACAATGGATCTGGATGCACTTTCTCACTGGAATACCCTTTCAATTCATTATTTGTGTCCCCTTTAATGTTATTAATTTTAATATTTTTTAATCACATAATTTTAAACATTACCTGACTTAGTTTATTATATGCTGAGTGAAGCCACTACACAAAAACATTTTTTACGAAGGTGTAGTATATACACTGAAGACATTTCCTTGGGGATGGCACTATGGTTAAAGACATTTCCTCACAGCTCCAGAGTCCTGAGTGTAATTTCTGTCCACTCAGTGACTGTGTGGAAGCTGCATGTTGTTTATGAAAGTTTTTCTCCAAGTGTTTCAGTTTTCCTTCCGAATCCCAAATACATGTGTGTTAGGTTAATTGGCAACTTGAAATTTGTCCCATGTGGGTGAATGTGTGCGAGTGTGCCCAGTGACAAAGTGGCACTTTGACCAGTGTTGCTTCCGGCTGTGTTTCCATGGCTGCCAGAGTAAACTACAGTTCTTGTCGCCCTGAACTGCATTAACATGAGTTTCATAAGAGGTGGACGGAGGAATATGTTATTGATGGGAATAATAACCCAAACATAATGTTTCATTGCATCTTATTTAACATCACACAACATTCTCATATCCATGTGAGGGCTGAGTGAGGCCAGAGTGTATGCTGACAGCACTGGGTTAAAGGCAGAAACCAAATATGGTGTGACAGTAGATGGCGCTATACCAGCGCCTAACCCGGCACAGACAGACACAAGAGGCACACTTACACAAGTTCCATCCATCCATCCATCCATCCATCCATCCTCTTCCGCTTATCCGAGGTCGGGTCGTGGGGGCAGCAGCTTAAGCAGAGATGCCCAGACTTCCCTCTCCCCGGCCACTTCTTCTAGCTCTTCCGGGAGAATCCCAAGGCGTTCCCAGGCCAGCCGAGAGACATAGTCCCTCCAGCGTGTCCTGGGTCTTCCCCGGGGCCTCCTCCCGGTTAGACGTGCCCGGAACACCTCACCAGGGAGGCGTCCAGGAGGCATCCTGATCAGATGCCCGAGCCACCTCATCTGACTCCTCTCAATGCGGAGGAGCAGTGGCTCTACTCTGAGCCCCTCCCGGATGACCGAGCTTCTCACCCTATCTTTAAGGGAAAGCCCAGACACCCTGCGGAGGAAAATCATTTCAGCCGCTTGTATTCACGATCTCGTTCTTTCGGTCACTACCCATAGCTCATGACCATAGGTGAGGGTAGGAACATAGATCGACTGGTAAACTGAGAGCTTCGCCTTGCGGCTCAGCTCCTTTTTCACCATGACAGACTGATGCAGAGCCCGCATTACTGTGGATGCCGCACCGATCCGCCTGTCGATCTCACGTTCCATTCTTCCCTCACTCGTGAACAAGACCCCGAGATACTTGAACTACTCCACTTGGGGCAGGATCTCGCTACCAACCCTGAGCGGGCACTCCACCCTTTTCCGGCTGAGGACCATGGTCTCGGATTTGGAGGTGCTGATTCCCATCCCAGCCGCTTCACACTCCGCTGCGAACCGATCCAGAGTGAGCTGAAGATCACGGCCTGATGAAGCAAACAGGACAACATCATCTGGAAAAAGCAGTGACCCAATCCTGAGTCCACCAAACCGGACCCCCTCAACGCCCTGGCTGCGCCTAGAAATTCTGTCCATAAAAGTTATGAACAGAATCGGTGACAAAGGGCAGCCCTGGTGGAGTCCAACTCTCACTGGAAACGGGTTCGACTTACTGCCGGCAATGCGGACCAAGCTCTGGCACCAATCGTACAGGGACCGAACAGCCCTTATCAGGGGGTCCGGTACCCCATACTCTCGGAGTACCCCCCACAGGATTCCCCGAGGGACACAGTCGAATGCCTTTTCCAAGTCCACAAAACACATGTAGACTGGTTGAGCAAACTCCCATGCACCCTCCAGGACCCTGCTAAGGGTGTAGAGCTGGTCCACTGTTCTGCGACCAGGACGAAAACCACACTGTTCCTCCTGAATCCGAGGTTCGACTATCCGACGGACCCTCCTCTCCAGGACCCCCGAACAGACTTTTCCAGGGAGGCTGAGGAGTGTGATCCCTCTGTAGTTGGAACATACCCTCCGGTCCCCTTTCTTAAAGAGGGGGACCACCACCCCGGTCTGCCAATCCAGAGGCACTGTCCCTGATGATCATGCGATGTTGCAGAGGCGTGTCAACGAAGACAGTCCTATAACATCCAGAGTCTTGAGGAACTCTGGGCGTATCTCATCCACCCCTGGGGCCCTGCCACCAAGGAGTTTTTTGACCACCTCGGTGACCTCAGTCCTAGAGATGGGGGAGCCCACCTCTGAATCCCCAGGCTCTGCTTCCTCATTGGAAGGCATGTTAATGGGATTGAGGAGGTCTTCAAAGTACTCCCCCCACCGACCCACAACGTCGCTAGTTGAGGTCAGCAGCACACCATCACCACCATATACAGTGTTGACACTGCACTGCTTCCCCCTCCTGAGATGCCGGACGATGGACCAGAATCTCCTCGAAGCCGTCCGAAAGTCGTTCTCCATGGCCTCCCCAAACTCCTCCCATGCCCGAGTTTTTGCCTCAGCAACCACCAAAGCCGCATTCCGCTTGGCCTGCCGGTACCTATCAGCTGCCTCCAGAGTCCCACAGGACAAAAGGGTCCTGTAGGACTCCTTCTTCAGCTTGACGGTATCTCTCACCGCCGGTGTCCACCAACGGGTTCGGGGATTGCCGCCACGACAGGCACCGACCACCTTACGGCCACAGCTCCGGTCAGCTGCCTCAACAATAGAGGCACGGAACATGGCCCATTCGGACTCAATGTCCCCCACCTCCCTCGAGATATGGTCAAAGTTCTGCCGGAGGTGGGAGTTGAAGCTACTTCTGACAGGGGGCTCTGCCAGACGTTCCCAGCAGACCCTCACAACACGTTTGGGCCTACCAGGCCTGACCAGCATCCTCCCCCACCATCGAAGCCAACTCACTACCAGGTGGTGATCAGTTGACAGCTCCGCCCCTCTCTTCACCCGAGTGTCCAAGACATGTGGCCGCAAGTCCGATGACATGACCACAAAGTCGATCATCGAACTGAGGCCTATCCATGGACAATCCATGATGAGCAAAGAAGTCCAATAACAAAACACCGCTCGGGTTCAGATCGGGGGGGCCATTCCTCCCAATCACGCCCTTCCAGGTCTCACTGTCATTGCCCACGTGAGCATTGAAGTCTCCCAGCAGAACGGGGGAGTCCCCAGAAGGTATGCCCTCTAGCACCCCCTCCAGGGACTCCAAAAAGAGTGGGTGCTCCGAACTGCTGTTTGGTGCATATGCACAAACAACAGTTAGGACCCGTCCCCCCACCCGAAGGTGGAGGGAGGCTACCCTCTCGTCTACCGGGGTAAACCCCAATGAACAGGCTCCAAGTCGGGGGGCAATAAGTATACCCACACCCGCTCTGCACCTCTCACCGGGGGCAACTCCAGAGTGGTAGAGAGTCCAGCCCCTCTCAAGGAGATTGGTTCCAGAGTCCAAGCTGTGCGTCGAGGTGAGTCCGACTATATCTAGCTGGAACCTCTCAACCTCACGCACTAGCTCAGGCTCCTTCCCCTTCAGAGAGGTGACATTCCATGTCCCAAGAGCCAGCTTCTGTAGCCGAGGATCGGACCGCCAAGGTCCCCGCCTTCGGCCACCACCCAACTCACACTGCACCCGACCTCCTTGGCCCCTCTCATAGGTGGTGAGCCCATGGGAAGGGGGACCCACGTTGCCTCTTCGGGCTGTGCCTGGCCGAGCCCCATGGGTGCAGGCCTGGCCACCAGGCGCTCGCCATCGAGCCCACCTCCAGGCCTGGCTCCAGAGGGGGGCCCCGGTGACCCGCATCCGGGCAAGGGAAAACGCTGTCCAAAGTTTTCATTCATCATAGAAGGTTTGAACCGCTCTTTGTTTCATCCCTCACCTAGGACCAGTTTGCCTTGGGTGACCCTACCAGGGGCATAAAGCCCCGGACAACAGAGCTCCTAGGATCATTGACTTACACAAGTTGGCATTTTTTATTTTCATTTCTCTTCTTTACAGTCCTTTGCACTTCACATATCGTGTACAAATAACCACAAATATAACTTACAGTCCTTTCTCTTCTTCTCTCTATTGCCGCCTCTTCTCCACTCCTTGCAAGCTCCGTCCACTTCCACCCGACATCAGCTCTCTGAATGGAGTGAGGTGGCTCCTTTTATAATGCACCCGGAATGTGCTCCAGGTGCTCCCTGATGACCTTCCTGCAGCACTTCCTGGTGTGGCGGAAGTGCTGCAATGGGTACCTGGAAGCACTCCGGGTGTACATGCTTCCTGGTCCAGCAGCACTTCCTGGTGTGGCGTAAGTGCTGCATACCATGGCTTCTGAGCCATCCAGGTGCCCCCTGGCGATGACCATGAGTCCCCACAAGGTTGAGCTTCCAAGGTCTGTTCCCGTGGCTCTGACACCCACCACCTGCTTTCTCATGTTCCAGGGGAGGTACTGCTCCTCTCCCGGTCCTTCCAGGCGTCCCGACTGGGCATGAGCCCCAGCTGTCCACCACAATGGAGAGATAGCCAGTCCATCACAAGGTCCACACGCATATCCACATACACAACAACACTGACATGGAATCGCAAATTAACCTAACTCACATGTCTTTGAGGATGTGAGATGAAAAACCCAAACATGATATGACAAAGCTAAAGGAAAAATAAAGATTCAATGAAGAATAAGGAAAAAAGAAAACAAAAGGGATAAAATTTGAAAAACACCATAAAATAAGAAAAGGAACTTAGTTGATATATTCTTATCCCTTTTTCTCATCATTGTGACCCTTGAATATTTAAATTCACTGTGTCTTGACATTGATGGAATATGTGAAACTCAGCAGGAAACAGCTAGAAAAAATGCAGAAAAAGTATAGAGCAATAAAATGGGGCTAAAGGTGTTAGCACATTGCAATTTTAACAAGATAAAAATCAGTATTATAAAAATAACATTTGAAAGTGATGAAAGCATACCCAAATAGGCATTGCCAATGTATACACATGAAAATGATTTTATATTTAAAACAACAATATTTTTTTCAATAGCACATTTTTAAACAAAGCATTTAGCTCAAAGTGCTTTCAAGATGTTAAAGGGAAAAATGAACAAATAGATGAAATAGCAGAAAGCAAAAAATATAGCAGAAAAAAGAATAAATCAATGCACAGTCACATTTTGCAGGCAAACTAGTAACAAATAAAGGAGATCCGTAATCATGCATTAAAATGTTAACTTTATTTTTTAAGTCACTAATGATTTTAATAAGACTGATATTACAGTCAGATGGCTGTGCAGAACAGAAACATAAAAACTCCAGCTGGTGAAATACTTGAGAAAATAAATGTGCAATGGCTCTATGGTCAAATGAATGTCCAGAACCCACTGAACCCAGGAGCAGTAGTGCTTCAGTGCCAGAACTGGGTCCAAAAAACAGAGCCTGGTCAAAAAGCTGGTTATTTTTCAATTAAAATTAGCTTATGGAGTCAGTTGACCATTAGACCACGGTACTGAATTGGCACTCTTGATCATTCAGTCCTTATTTTTGGTTTTGTCTATGCATACAAGCTGCTTTTTGTTATGCTCTATGTGTTTTGTGGATTCTCTCATGCCAATCACTGCCTGGCACTGTCCTATAAACCAGGAGGGTCTCCCACAGTTCCTGGTGGTTCATTGTAAATGTGCATCGGAAGTGGCGAGTTCTTGTGTTTTGCTTGTGCATAATGATTTACTAGATTTTTTTACTTATTCTCTTTTTCGACTATTCTTGGGAATCAACTCTGTTTGATTTTAGATTTGCATTTAATAGGCATTCTATGCCTTTTGTGCTCTTTTATTAAAACAGAGCACTTTTCTTGTGAAAAAAAAATATTTTTACATAAAGATTCTTGTTTGCCCTTGTTACTGGCTAGGTTTGATTGTTTTGCCCCTCTAGTGGGCATTTTTAGGACTACACGCTTTGAAACTCTTTAGTGCTTTGGACTCCTAAGTCCATGACATATAGTCATTCACAAGAGCCACTTTACTGATGCAGTTCTTACTAAAAATATTAAATCTATTATGAATGTGTTACTTATTAAAATTTTTATATGTTATTTTACATAGTTTAAGAAGATGTAGAACTTGTTTTTGGGGGGTTCTCGTGTCCTAGAATCTAAATCTGACATTTGTGTGCTGAATTAAAAGTTACTTTTGCTTTTATTATTTATTTTGGGTCATTTTCACAGTCAGTTTTGTTTACTCACTATTGCAACTATTTTAATATCCTGTCATTATAGCAGAATCTCATGATGTTGTGCCATGTTTTTAGAAAACATGATCCTCCGATTAATGATGTAATGGGTCAAAAAGTTGTCTTTGGAAGCACATTGCTATCTGAATACCATTTTTTGCGCCTTGAAATTTGCCTTGGTGTGTGTGGCTAACTTCTTGGTTTTTGTGTGTTTTTTCGGTTTTGCAATTTTTGCAAATAACATGCAGGTGACTAGGTGACACTGTGGCAAGAAGGTTATGTTTACCTATGTCACAGCTACAGAGCCCAGGGATTTTGTATGTTCTTCCTGCTTTCAAGGTTTCCCCTCAAATCACAAAGGATTGCATGTTAAGTTAATTAACTGCTCTTAATTGAATCACTATAAAACAAATTGATTGCCCAATTATGACTGGCACCGCATCCCACATTTGTTCTTGGCTTGTATCCAGTGATGCTGGGATAGACTCCAGGTTCCTGATAGAAAAAACACATTTAGCTAACTCTTTGGCTGAAGGACATAAATAATCTCTACATATGAATTAAAACACATACTATAGACATTTAAAAAAAAATCTTGCCAAGTTTATTTTACAGTGAGGTGTCAGTTGACACATGAATAGCATCACAAAGCTGACCAGCATAAATTTATAAAATATTGTGAGATATGGCCGGCCATTCATCCCGGCCAATACCCCCAGGCCGCTAGATGGAGCCCTCCCTGTAGCATGGGAGTGCCCCAAAGACCAGCAGGGAATCATGGACAATGGAGTTTTTATTCCCAACCCTGCTGGACACCGTGGGGCCCACCAGGATATCCTGCAGGGAGGCCCAAGGACTTGTATGTGTCCTATAACCCGGAAGTGCATCACGATCATATGACCAGAGGGAACGACGTGCTTCCGGGTTGAAGAAAAGGACTTTTAATCTGACCCGGAAGTGATAGGGACTCATGGACTGCTGGGCTGGAGCCACATCCGGGTCAGGGAGTATAAAAGGACTATGGGAAAGCCCAGACGTTGAGCTGAGCTGGGAGGAAGGGTGGCAACGTGTCTGGGAGAGTAGGATTGGTTTGATTATTGATTATTGGAGTGATTATAGTATTGTATGTGTAGTGTGGAGTGGAGGGTGCTTTGTGCACATTATTATCATAAAATAAATAATAATTGGAGTTTTACCCGGTGTTTGGAGTGGTACCTGAGGGTTCAAGGGCGCTCTAGCGCTCCCTACTGTTACAATATATTAGTTTAGTATCCAGTACTACTTGTAGTGAGGGCCCTGCTGGGAAAGAGAATTACATACGGTGAAGGCTAAGGGCAAGACCTTACAAAAAAATATTATCAAATACAAAATATGAATTTGGAATGGCAACACAAGCCTTTATGTCAAAGGAAGAGGTTGGGCACTGCCAGGATGTGTGTATCTTTTGTCAATGCTCAATACCCTAGAAGGGCAATAGCCAGGGGATTTAAATTATGTGAGGAAGTGAAATAACCTGAAAGGAAGCATGCTGTCCTCCTTCAGGAAGCTATAGGATAGAAAAGTTAGCAATTGACAAGGTTACTTAACTCTCCAGATCGTGACACCAAGGTGGGAATCCTAGAGAAGCTCCCACACAGCTAAGAGACTAACTTCTTGACCAGTCCTTTTTGGACCAACGGAAAGCTCATTGTAGCAGAGGCAATAGCTGGGCAGACTGCTAGCATCAAATGAACATATTATAAGCAATACATATAAATCTCAATCTAAAAATCATGACAAGTGTAATTTAGTTACACAGTAAATACATATTGCAGGATTTAACATGATTCTGCAGTTGACCAGTGCCCTGCCAATGGTTGATTCCTAACTTTCTTGTAGGATAGGATCCAAACCCTCCAAGTCTGAACTGGAGGAAGTGGGTTTAGATTATGTTATGAAATTTATACAAGTGGACAAAACTTTTTAATTTGGCAGCTGAGGGTCTGCATAGAAATAAAATTAGGACATTTATCATTATTAAAATATGATCCTAACAGTAGAAAGACATTTGTTTTGTGACCATCAGCTTTTAACTTCCCACTTGTTTTGTACTTACAGTATAATATATCGAATGAAATATCACTAAATGCAGCACTTTTCTTATTCCTTACAATATAAATATACCACTACCTTGGTGTTTCCTTGAAAACTCATGCTACTCAGTCACATGGTTAATTTTTTACTAAACTAGAGGGCTCTTCCCCCTGCTCACTTCGCTCGCCAAACCCCCTGCGCCAGCTACTTTGCATCTCTGCCGCTCGTATATGTGGATTTCACTTTCACCAAACATCAAATCTTTTAATTCTCATGGATATGCCTCTTCATTGGGAAGAAACACTACTTTACCCTGATGGAAACACGAATTAGACGATCTACAAGTCTCCAACTTAAAGTTTAAACCAAACAATATATTCAATCTCTTTACGCTGTTCCGTTATTTCACCGAGTAATAATTTCCATTTGTTTGCCCTAATGCGATCTTTACTATCATTTTTTTGAGATTTTCAAATTTTAGTACTTTCAGTATTTCTAACCTGCTCTGTATGTGTATCGCGCCAAAGTTTTGAATTCTTTATGACATTCTACTTTGTCATCTACTCTTTGTCTTTTATTTCCGGCCCCAGGTGTGGTTAAATCTCTTGGCACAAAGTCTTGTCTCGCGGGACGTGAAAGTATCTCTCTGAAAAAGTCATGTCTCGTCCCAGGCTAAAAAGTCTCATCTCATCCCAGGATTTTTTTATTATAATAGAGATATTTAATTAGTTATTTCAAGCCACTTTTTAACCCTTTAACCGCCAACTCCCTAAATATTCCCCACACCAGGCGAAATCTGAACAATTTTCGTTTTTTCACTTTTTTACATTTTTTTTACATTTTTTACATTTATTCAAGCAGTATTGACCACTAAATGTTGTGCAAGTTGCCAGTGTATACACGAAATCTATAAATGTAACCTGAATTCTCAGCTAAGCAAAACATCTTGATACCAAACCGTGCCCTTTTCAATGGTAGATACTGCCGAAACTGTAAGCGGCCCTTCCACGACAATAAACTTTCATCAACTGCAACTGACGGTCCTGGCATGTAGGGCAACTGAAATGCTTCAAATAAATGATCAATCAAAGGACGTAGCTTGAACAAGTGGTCGCGGTTTGGATCTTTCTTATCTGGCTCGTTTCTGTTGTCATTCAAATGAAAGAATTTCAGCAGCAAAGAGAATCGGTTACGTGTCATGACAGCTGAAAAAATAGGTGTTGCATACATAGGATCTGTAGACCAGTACATCTCAATATCTGGTTTTCTGATTATTCCCATCAACATCAAAATCCCAATGAATTTTTTCATTTCGTTTTCATCAGTGTCAAACCAAGCACGAACACGGGAATGTGGAGGTAAATTGGGATTTTTCTCAATAAACTGTGCTGCATACAGATTTGTCTGATGAACAAAATGCCTGATCAAATCAGGTGACACAAACAGCTCATAAAACTGCTCAGCAGTGTAATTGTTTACATCAACAATAAAGCCACACGTTCCCTCAAACGAATGCAGAAAAGGTAGTTCACCACGGGCAGCAGCCCAGCTGAGGTGCTGGGGATACACCCACTCAGCGCCGTCATCCGATGCGTCTTCATTCACAGTATCATGCAGCGCACGTTGCTGCTCATCACTGTCGCTAAAATCTTCTTCAGAACTGCTACAATCATGATCAGAACTGTCCAAAATCGCCTGCAAAGCCTCACTTGAAGTCAGTTTACGTTTCGCCATATTCACAGCTGTTACATGCGAATCACGTCACATGACCGGCCAAAACAACCACAGACTTGTCGAAATACAACGTAGTAATAATACCCACGCCAAACCGTCAGTTATACTACTTGCCAGGCATTCATATAACCACAGGCAAATGTGCCGGATAATTCCGGCAGTATGGCGTTAGCAATAAAACAACGGTGCCGGATATATCCGGCAGAGGGCGGTTAAGGGGTTAAATAAGCAGACTAAAAAGTCATATAATATTCCAAATAGTTTCTGCAAACATTTAAAATAAGCACATCTCAAAGCAACATGCATCGCATAAGTGTTCAAGATATGTGAGTTTGGTGTTCAGAATGTTCAAAGGCATGTAAACAGTGAATCCAACAGTACATCAAAGACATGGAAACTGGAGGGAAGTTTGCACAGGTGAAAATATGAAACTTCAATAAACTTTCAACTGATAAGTTATCAACAGTCAATCAAATGTGATCATTTAACTGCTAACTATGCATTATGGTGATGTGGACTGAAGCAGTGTTTAAAGTGGGCCAGTACTTACTGGTATGCAGTTCTGACATTTCTTTTTTTATTGATTTTAAATAAAAGCAAATAACAATCCATACAATTACATCAAACTCAACAAAAATCAAAAACAGCAAGGAAGGAAGAGTATCCTTTTCCTTGATATAGAAGCATATTCTAAAATGTTACTGATTAAATCCTGCCACATATTACAAAGTTCTGAACAAATCCTCTAAGTGAGAATGAGATTTTTTCCAATTTCAAATAGTATAAGACATCAGTTACCCACTGACATAAATGTGGTGGGGTGGGATTCTTCCAATTGAGCAAGATAAGTCTACGTGCTAGCAATGAGGAAAAAGTAATTACAATGAATTTGTCCTTCTCTACTTTAAGCCCATCTGGGAGTACACCAAACACAGCTGTTAAAGGGTTAGGAGTGATTGTGACACCAAGGCTGTCTGATAGGCAATCAAAGGGTTTTGTCCAGAATGATGTTAATTTGGTGCACGCCCAGAACATGTAGTGCGGTGAGGCAGGAGCTCAACTGCAATGTTAACAGGTTCAATCTTGCCCTGGAAACATTTTGTATTGTATTAATCGAGATAAATGTGCTTGATAGATGTTTTTAAGTTGAGTAATTGAGTACTAGGCACATATGGAATAGAGTATATTCTGTGCATGGCTGCCATCCACTCCTTTCCTGAAATATTAAGTGAAAGATCCTTTCCCCATTTTGAAAGGAAGGGACTTTAAAATGTTTTTATAAATTGTAGAGATGCTATATGAGTCTTCAACACTGATCAATATTTCTTCTGGAACAGATATAGGTGGAAGGTGGAGAAAATCAGGCGTTCCATTTAGCAAAGTTTCTAGCTTGAAAGAAGTGGAAAAATTGTGGTGATAAGAACTTAAATTTGAAGTTTAATTTCTCATAGGATGCAAAAACATTATAAATGTGCAAGTCTCTAAATGTTTTAATCCCAGACATTTTCCAAACATTAAATAATGTGTATGCTGGAGAGGGTGGAAAAAAGTGGTTGCCACATAAACGTGAAACAGATAAGAGCTTCTCTGTCTTAATGTGCTTCCTACATTGGTTCCATATTCTAGGTGAATGAAGGACAGTTGGATTATTAGTGTATTTACAATAGTTTGTATTACTGGAGCACAGAGCAAGAAATATAAAGAAGTTCCGCAAGATTTTACTTCTATTGTGGACCAGGCTTGTGTATGTTCATCTATTTATGTTGATGTCTAGGTGCCTATAATAATGTTGCATACGCCTGTGTCCATGCTCACATCGTGATGTATAAAGACTAAACTTGGCATAAAGCTACGCACATTCCACAACAGCCTCCGTTTGCATAATTTGTACACACATTTGTGCAATATGGTGGATAGATAGTCCCATTCAACCTATCAAATGCTTTTTCTGCATCCAAAGATAGTAAGATCCCTTTGGTGTTAAATTTAATGGGTGAATATATTATATTAAACAAACATTGCTGATTAGAAGTTAAGTGTCTGCCTTTAATAAATCTGATTTGGTCTTGTGTTATTACAGAAGGAAACACCTTTTTAATCATTTTAGCTAGAGCTGGACTTCCAATAGCAGCGGTGTTATTTTATGCTTTTTTTTGCTATCATCCCGAGGTATCCCGTATTTACATTATATGCAAGTATAAATAAGCATGAGCAGAAAACATAGGGTTCAGAAAGAAAAGAACAATGATAAGGATAATGCAGCTAAACTTTCATCTAAATCAAAACCGGTCTCAAGTTCACAGTATGGCCAACCTGAAACAGACCTGGAACAGATGGGCAAAGGAAAAGATTGGCAAGGACCTGATGCTGCAACATTCAGCTCCAAGCAAAAGCAAAAGTGGGAGCTAAACAGGCATTGAGAATTCATTGATTCCAGGAAAATTATTAGAACTGAGCATGGCCCTTTTATCCTCACTGACAATTGCAGCTAATAGCCACCATGAGTAAGCAGCATTAACCCCAGCTGGACTCACGATTCTACCTATGGAGAGTGGAGAAGACCGAAATGCAATATCTCTGAGCTGAAGGTAATGATTGCCTCAATCAGGGAGGACATAAATGAGATAAAGAGTGATATAAAGAAGGATATAAGGGTTATAAAGAAAGAAATACTGGACCTAAACAAGAAAAATGAGAAACAGCTTCAGGATATAAAAGACCTGTAGAAACATTTAAGTACTAAGTTTACTACAGCCTTCATAGAAATTCTAGAAAAAGTTGATCAACAATACAGGAAAATACGAGTAAGTTAGACAGCAAAATTAGAGTACTTGCTGCTGAGGTTAAGGATGTTAAGCAAATGTTTACGACTCGTATTTAAATAGTAGAACAATCGAAATTCGCCGCGGATGAAAAAGGCATGAGCTGCAAAATCAGATTGCAAAGTGCTCGCTGACTAACTGGCTGTGCTGGAAGATACATACAGAAGGAACAACATCAGAATCAAAAGTCTCCCTGAAAAATGTGAAAGTCCAAACCCAGTGAAATTCAAAGTTGAACTATTCTCTAAAATAACTGGATAGGACTTCAAATTGGACAGCAAGATCTCAGTAGCCCAGCGTATACGTGGATTGGATGCCTCAAATACAAGAAGCCTTACTATTCGTTTCAACAAACTACAAGCTAAAGAAAACTTCATGTTCCTTCTCAGACTGAAAGAGGACATTATATTTGAAAATAACCACATTTGTATTTTTCCCAGATTTATCCCCTGCAACAGCTGCTAAATGCGCCTCTCATACTACAGCATTAAACAGTGTCTGTGCAAAGCCAAAATCAGACACAGCCTCTTGTACCCTACCAAAATGAAAGTGGATATTAGAGGTTAGTTTTACATTTTTAGCTCTGTGAATTAAGCAGAAAAAGAGCTAAAAAGACTGATCTCGACATCTTTTTGAAACACGATCATGAGTCATACCGTGTTCTGGCAAGGCAAAGAAGATTCTGCTTGTAACTTGGACCATTTGTAATGTGATATTTTCCATAACTATACATTCTATTTCCTTTTCAGCCACCTTTCCTTTTTTTATATTTTTTATTATATTACATTGAAATTTCTTTCATTGAATACATGTGCTTTTTAGCAACCAAAAAGTAACTAGCTGTTTACAGTGTTTTTTTTTTCATATTCTTGGTTTATTGTATTGGGAATGTACTATCATATGTTATGTCAGTCTCCATGGGAACTGTTTATCATCATGCTTAGGTTTATTGTATTTTGACCGTTACTGCCAACACAATAACAGGCATCATAGCTTTAACACCTGGCAATAATATGAAATCTAGGTTAAAGCTATCATATGTAAAAATGTACTACCTTAACTTAAGATAAGACTACAAAATGTCAACAAAAGTTCAGAAGCAAAGTTTTTATAACCAAACTGTGAACTTTGTGAGCTGGAATATCAATGGTCTCAATCATGAATTAAAGAGAAAGAAATCATTCACTCAATTAACAGGTTTTAATGCCAAGATAGTATTTTTATGGTATTTTAAGGACCAGTTTCAGTTGCAAAAGGAGTAGATTGTCCAAATTGTTTCATTCCACCTATACAATGAAAACTAAGGATGTGGGAATCTTAATACACAGAATCATCATGGTGATAGGCAATTTATTTAATACTAAAGTGATTCTGATAAATATTTATGCACCTAATGTGGATGATAGAGATTTCATCCAAAATGTACTCACATATATTCCTAATGTGAACACTCATAAAATTATAACGGCCAGAGAATTTAACTGTGTTTTAAATCCAGACCTAGATAGGTCTTCAGTTATAGCAGCGATAACATTGAATACTGCAAAAATAATTACACAGTTTGTAATGGATCAGAACTTATCAGATCCATGAAGGTTTTTAAATCCTAACCTAAGAGCATATTCATTCTTCTCACAAGTTCATCATTGTTACTCCAGAATTATTTCTTCATAGACAATAATTTTTGCCCAATGTCAAATCTTATAGGTACAATGTCATTGTTATCTCTGACCATGGCCTTGTGATCATGGAGCTCAAATCATCATCTCGTAGCTGGCATCTTAACCCCCTGTCATTACCCGATAAGAACTGTACAGAATTCATATATAAGCAAATTGATTATTTTCTGGAAACAGATGCATTACCAGCCGTCTCTGCAGGAATAAATAATATGGCTAAACTCTGAAGTCAATTTTCTCAGAAAAATAAATTGGAAACCAGGAAGGCGTCTGAGTTAATCAGCAAAATTAACAGAATAAGAATACGCCAGGTCTCCAAATGAGGCAATGTATAGGAGAAGACAGTTTTGCAATGACTTGACTTGACTACTAAAGAGACTAAACAGCTCACCTTTTAACCCCAACATCATTATTATTAACTCGGAGAGAAGGCCAGTAAGATTTTAGCCCAACAAATCCACAAGCAGGAAGTCTGCAATGCAATAACAGCAATTGCCAACATAGACAGAGATAACAATAGACCATAAAAATATAACCCACACACTTAGAAAGTACTTGAAGTATTATATTCAACTAGGCCTAAAGAAGATATGACACAATCTAATGAGTTTTTTGACTCACTACAGATACCGCCATACTCTTAGTGCCGGTGGAACTAGATAAACCCTCAGACACTCTCAGAATTACTAGACACTATAAACTCATTTCAAAGTGGGAAAGCTGCCAGCCCTGATATCTACGCAGTGGAATTTTATAAAAAATGTTGAATTAAGTTAGCGCCACTATTATTTAACATTTATAGAGGCTAAATGCAACAAAATTCTACCTCAAATTTTTCACCAAGCATTAATTTCCATCTTTCCTAAGAAAAATTTAGGACTTACTACAATGTGCATCATACAGGCTAATCTCTGAATAATGACATTAAGACCTCTTCCAAATTCTACGTTGAGAGCAGGCAACACATCATTGCAAACCATGGACCTGAAGCTCTGATCCTCCTTCCCGCTCTTCAATTGAATGTTAACATATCACCATAAACAGGGTACCACCAGTAATTTTGTTTCATTTGAAGCGCTGGATTGAACAATGTCCTTTCCCCCTTTTCTTATGTTTCTAGACCTTAAGATGCCTCCTTCAAAGCACATTCTGTAACTTAATTAGGCCCGCTCACATTACTGTATACACCCTGCTCACCATGATGTAGTGTATACTCCTGTATCCTGTTAGTTGTAATTGATTCCTTGCAGTGTTTAGTGAGTTCAAATTGTGTATTCACTGTTCACTTAAAATTATAAACAGAAAAGATATTGGAAGTCTTTTATGTTCCACTCCTGGAGTGCAATGGTTTAAACAAGTTAAGCATAAAGGCCACGACATATAGATTTCCAAGACAACTACCCTCAGAGAACTACTTTTCAGAGATTTGTTCCCCTCAAGCACAAAATGAAAATATTTTTATTGACTGCAGTATGTTACTGTGTCCATAAAGCTCAAAGTGACACAGGAGACTTGTGAACTTGATGTGAACTTTAAGTGAATTTCTAATTGAATCTGAGCTTACCTTTGTGAACCACAAATTAATAAATGCTTTTTTAGTTTGGAAAAAAAAGGAGAAACAGAAATTAATGAAATAACTTAATTCTGTTTTCATTAACAAATGAACTGTATTTAAAATTGAACTTAAAGAATCAATATGATGCTAATTGCATTGTGCTGTAGTATGTAGTGACAAAAAACTGGCTGGATTACACAACTACTGGATGATGCAAAGTTTTAATTTAATTCCTTGATATATATCATTTTAAGTTTTAATAGACAAGATAATATTGGTTCACCATTTGCATTGAATCTGCAATTATTGTTGGTTCCTTCCATTGGTAAGAACAGCAATGTTTATCAGACAACAAACAGTTAGTAGACTTTTGTCATTGTCCTGTGGATTGTGGTATACCACCGAGTTTCCTTAAATCTTGAAAAGGTAAGCAGACAAACTAAAGAATGTCATTGATCAGAGAGGAACGCATGGGACTATGCAGTCCCTTTAATGGAGCAGGCAGAGGGGAAGACGTCTAGGAAGCCTGGGCCTTTGTGATAGCTGAAGACTCACTCCTTCAAAGCCAGTTTTATAGTGAACAAATCCCTGTTTGTAACTTTATAGTTTCTTTCTAAAGATAGCAGCTTCTTAGAGAAATAGGCACCAAGATAAAGTTTTTTCTTCTCAGTATATTTTTAAGATAGAATTTAAAAAAAAAAAATACTTTAGACATGCACACCTCAACCTCAAAACTAAGAGTAGGTGCAAGACTGGAGTCGATGTGAACAATATTTTTAGAATAATAAAGGTCTGATCAGCTACAGGAGTCCAGGAAAAAAACTCTTACGTTTAGCTTGCAAGAACAGTTATTGATGCTACAATAGTGTTAAAATTCTAAATAAATTTGCAATAATAATTGTTACACCTGATAAATATTTGCATGTTTAAATGTGCTGGGAGCAGACTCATTTGTGATTGATGCAATTTTGCATGGTATTGTTTTGAAATAGGGGTAAAACTAGGGCAATGGGAAGTGCGTGTGAATCGATTATTAAAGAATAGATTAATTCCTTGTGTAATGCTCTGATTAACAAAGTAAGAAGAGATGTACATTATTCATCAAAGCTAGTATGAAGAGGTTCTAACCATGAAACCACAAAATTTAGGAAAATTCTAAAGACAAACAGATTAAAAGAGGAAAATTAAGTTTTTAAAAAGGAGCAGAAGTTAAGATTAGTGTCTGAAGGGAAAAGACCATGGAAAACAGTATTTGGAAAGAAGGTAAGAAATATTTTGGCGACATCTTAAACTAAAGCACAATATCAAAGGAAAAAGAAAATTAAGGGAATCAATGCGCTGTTTGTTTTTGAATTTTTGGTTATGATGTTTGTGCATGCTCCAGTTATTTGGAATGAAAACTGACTTTAATTTTGCATAATGTTATCTAATTTCTACTACTCAAAAATATGAGGAGAAAACCACAGACAAATTTCTAATTTTATTATTTGTTTTCTGACTATCTTGGCCATGACAGGTTTCTGGCTTCCACAGGTACATAAAATGACTAAAGAAATTAAACATTTTATAGGGATATAAAAGCTATTACGATAGTGACTGACCATCTCTGAATAGTTTGATTTTTTATCTTTTCTGGAATATTTGTAACCACTAACTGAAATAGAATAACATAATTTAAAGTAATAATATTGTCTACTGCTACCAAATGTATAAATGCTTTTTAAAAATAGTACATGTATTTAGAAGTGTTAGTACTGTCACATGTACAAAGTACAGTGAAATTGTTACTTGCATGTCTGATCACTTTTTCTTCCAGTTGCTCAAGTATGTGTAAACAATGCCAAAATTACTAAATAATTAATGGTATTAAGAAATTTAACTGTCACACTCTTCATTATTAGATTTTGTCACACACGTGTGCATAGGGGTCAGCTGAAAGGCTCTAGTGACTGCAATAATGTTATCTAATTACGCCTGCCTAAGTAACCCCACCTCTCCAGGGGTTGGCACTGTGTTCCAATAACTTTATTCTTCTTTCCTCTGCAGATTGGATGATTGACACCTATAACACCTCTGACACCACTCCTGGACCCGCCTCTTCCTGCTGGAAGGCGTGAAAACTGGAAGCTCTACCATCTTTGTCAGTTCTATCCTGAACTTGTGTCTGAAAAGACATTTCCACATTGTTTGTCTTTCTTTCTGCTTTGTGATGCAATTACATGGGCTTACAAGGCTGGTACCTCTATTCTTTACTTTTATCTCATGTCTTTTACAATTTATACTGAGAAAAAGCATAGCTATCCTTAGGATAAGCCAAAACACAATCCAATACTTAAAAACAGGCAGAGATCTAATATATGAAAAGATCCCTTTACCAAAGTCAAAATGTTTTTCTAAAGTTGATGCCAAAATTTCCATCAAAATTGTTTCTAAGCTTTAACCAATTTATTTAAATTTCTTTTCTTTTTGTTTGGTTGTTTTAGTACTGTGCTATCACCGGTCTTTTATTTTATGAAAGAACAATGACATCATGAGCCAGGTGCAAAATAATGTAAGAAATCAGTGTCTCTCAATAATGGTAAACTAAATGGCATATAACGATTTTACATAAAATCATAAAACATGTCAACACAGATCAGTACACACTTGGATTTTGACAATCATTTGGATCTTACACATGTTTGTATTAGTCAGAGACATAGCACAACTTTACTTACATTGATTAATTTCTTGCCAATAAAACCAGAAATACCCATTTGTCCTCTGTTGTTTCTCAATTCTGATTTGTTAAGAATGTGCTCCAAATCTAATAATTATAATTTATATTGTTTGTCATGATTTTATTTTTATTCATTTACAACTTTTTTTTACTATTTTATTGCCACCATTTTGTGTCAGGCTCACTGCCATTTTGTTTTTCTAGTGTGTCTGCATACATTTGATTTTAAGACTGAAGAACACTGGAACTTTGTAAAAATCATTCATATTTTCACATTTAAATCCTTTCATGGCTAAAAAATGTTTTGTAAAAGTCTGTACTTTTTTTTTACCAATACCACTCCTGTCTCTTATAAGCTACATCACCCACCGTCTTTTTCACTATTAAGCCCCTCCAACCCCACCAGAGTCCTTGTAATAAACCTATGAAGTGTTACTGTAACTTCTGATTGTGGTGTATGTCACCATTTTGGATTGATGTCATAATCTGAATTCTGATGGACTCAGACTTGAGTGACCAGGCCCAAGTTTGCAATTAGAAATTCCAACTTTAGGGATCATTTTCTTTCAGAATCAGAGTCACCTTTATTCGCTAGTACTTAATGTACAGGAATTTGACTTGATAGATTTTTCCGAGTCAGAGATCCAAAATTACGAGTTTTGATTTGAATGCAGCATTAGTTTGTAACTTCCTACTGAGCTATTGCCTTCAAATTAATTCATTTAATGTACAGAATTTCACTTTCCTTTTGTATAAACTGTTTATGTGTTGTGAAGTGCTTCATATGTATGTTTAAAATTACCTCTGCTGGGAAGTTTTGGGTGTCACTGATAAAAAATAAAAGTTTATTCTATCAATTAACATAATACGGGATGAATTCATGTGCAGACTTATTTTTTATTTCCAAAACTGAAAGACAAACGAAAACATGAGGTGAAATTACAAAATAGAAAGCCAGGAGCTAAAAATTAAAAACTAATATCACTCTTAAACAGATTTAATTTAGAATAAAGCATAAAATAAATGCATTTCGTGTTTAGAAACACAAAGCTTGTATATTTATGGGCCCCAATAAGGTTGCTTTGATATCACATGTAGCATCCATAAAAAGCAAAAATGATGTCATGAATGCATAATAATCATTAAATGAAGATGGTAAATACTAATAGTATTAAATTTGTTATAGTAATCTGTTAAATACCTCTATGGAGATTTTCTTAGGAACAAGACTAAGTATTGGGTTGAAATAAAGTCAGGGATATACTTAGTGATATGTGACGCATAAGGCTGAGGATGCTGCTGCTACGGAAGCAGTGTTCGGTCTATACTTGCATGCATAATCAAATCTGGAGGATTCTACCAGGAATCAGTGCGATAAACCAACACAGATGCATTCTGATGCTGTTGCGAAAGTGCAAAAAAGAAAAGAAAGAAGGCAACAGCAACATTTTTTTAATTGAATTTATTATAAGCAAGTAACATTCCATACAAACAAGACAAACTTATCAAAACTAAATTCAATTTAAAAAAAAGAGAGGAAGGCCAAATGAGCAAAACTTTAAGAATAGAAAAGAGGGAAGAGAATCATTTTCCATCCATCCATCCATCCATCCATCCATCCATCCATCCATCCATCCATTTTCCAACCCGCTGAATCCGAAGAACACAGGGTCACGAGGGTCTGCTGGAGCCAATCCCAGCCAACACAGGGCACAAGGCAGGAACCAATCCCGGGCAGGGTGCCAACCCACCAAAGAGAATCATTTTCCCCAATACTAAATTCTTTCTAAAATGTTGTTGATTAGGTCATGACAGGTTTTAAAAACATTTTGAACAGATTTTCTAAGACAGAATTAGATTTTTTCCAATTTCAAATAGTATAGAATATTGGTTACCCACTGATTTAACAGAGGAGGGTTAGGATTCTTCCATTTAAGCAAGACAAGTCTATGTGCTAATAGTGAAGTAAAAGCAATTACAGTTTGTTTGTCCTTCTTCACTTTAAGTCCATCTGGGAATACACCAAACACAGATATTAATGGATTAGGAGGCTGTCTGATAGGCATTTAAAGATTTTGGTCCAGAATGATGTTCATTTGGTGCACACCCAGAACATTTGGCCCAGTGAGGCTGGAGCTCAATGGCAACATTTGCAGATTGGATCTTTCCCTGCAAACATTTTGGACATTTTTAAACGAGATAGATGTGCTTAATATAAGATTTTAAGTTGAATAATTGTATGCTTTGTGCATATGGAGCTAGAGTGAATTCTGTGCATGGCTGCCTTCCACTCCTTTTCTGAAATGTTAAGAGATCCTTTTCCCAGTGTACTCTGGGATCTTTGAAAGAAAGTGACTTTAAAATGTTTTTATATATTAGAGAAATGCTGTCTTCAAGACTGATCAACATTTGTTCTGGAATAGAAGTAGGTGGGAGGTGAGGTGAATTGGGCAGGAAAATTTCTAATTTGGAAATAGTGGAAAAATTGTGTTGATAGGAAGCTAAATTTTGGAGTGTGATTGTTCATAGGATGCAAAGACATTATCTATATACAAATTTCTAAATTATTTAATCTTGTACATTTTCCAAACATTAAAAACTGTGTACACTTGAGAGGGTGGAAAAAGGTAGTTATCATATAGAGGTGTCACAGATAAAAGCTTCTCTATCTTGAAGTGCTTCCTACATTGATTTTATATTCTGAGTGAATGAAGGAGAATTGGGTTGTTAATATATTGACAATAACATGCATTTACTGGGATACAAGGAATATAAAGAAGTACTGCGGGACTGTTGAAAAAGAGCTTTATATCTACAGTACTTGTGATGTTTACCCCTGAGTATTTAAACTGATGGGAAGGTGTACAATCTAATGTTGTGTGCTAGAGAGTTCACTGGAAAAAGCACGATTTTATTCCAATTAATTTTCAGTCCAGATATCTTTTGAAACTCTGTTAGTGCTGTTAGGACTGCAGGCACAGAATTTTGTGGATTTCATATATGTTTCATTATCTGCATATAGTGATATTTTCTGTTCAAGTCCTTGTCTGATAATAATACCCTTCACCTCGGATGCATTTCAAAAGTGAACAACCAATGGATCAATGGCGACTGCAAACACTAGAACATATTCTAGTTTTAAGTAGTCTGAAACAATTGTGTTAATACAAACTGAAGCTTTGAACTGGTATACAGTAGTTTAATCCATGAACATATGATCAGGCTAAACCCAAATTTGTGCAATGTGGTGAATAAGTTGTCCCATTCAACCATATCAAATGCTTTTTCTGCATCCAATATTATTATTCAGAAGTGAGACTGGTCTGTATGATGCACTTTGTAATAAGTTATTATTTTTCTTAGGAAAGATGGTAATTAACATTTGGTGAAAAGTTTAAGGTAGAATTTTGTTGTCTCTGTCTTCTATAAATATTGCTAATAAAGCGGAGCTAAGTTAAATGATTTTTTTAATAAAAATCAGTAGGGTAGCCATCGGGGCCTTTTGCTTTCTCATTCTGAAGTGAGTTTATAGTGTTTAGTAATTCTGAGAGTGTCAGAGGTTTATCCAATTCCTCTGCACTGAGAGTATCTACCTGTGGTATCTGTAATGCACCAAAAAACAGATTAGATTGTGTCTTGTCTTCTTTAAACTTGAGTAGAATAAAAGGACTTGTAGTAGTCTCTAGATGTATGCATTATATTTTTATGATGAATGATTTTATCTCTGTCTGTGTTGGAAATTACTGGTATTGCATTGTGAACTTCCTGCTTGTGAATCTACTGAGCTACGGTCTTATTAGTCATCTCTCTGTGTTCATAGTAATGATGTCACAATTTAAAATTGAGTTGTTCTGTTTCTTTTGTTGTCAAGATGTTGAGGTCTGATTACAAAGCCTGTCTTTTCCTATAAAGTACCTCATTTGGAAACCTGGCATGCTCTTGATCTATTCTGGTTATTTCACTGATTAATTCTGTTGCCATCTTGGTTTCCGATTATTTTTGTGGGAGAGATATGAAATAATCTGCCCACTTAAAAATGCCTTCAGTTTCCTAGAGTATTCCTGCAGAGACATTTGATGATGCATTTATCTAAAAAATCAATTTGCTTGGATATAATTTCTGTACAGTTTTCATCAGCTAATAACAGGATTAAGATGCCAGCTGCAAGATGAATATGTGAGGCATAGTGATTTGAGGTCCATGATCAGAGGGACATGATTTGATCATGGGCAAAAATTGTCATCTATAAATAATCAGTTCTTGAGTAACAATGATGTACTGGTGGGAAGAAGGAATATGTTTGAAAGTTTGGATAAGAAATTTCCATGGGTCTGATAAGTTATTATCAGTTACAAACTGAAATTGTTTTTGAAGTGTTAGATGTTATTACCCTTGTGGCTGAAGACCTATCCAGGTCTGGATTTAAAACACAGCTAAAGTCTACGGCCATTGTAATTTTATGAGTGTTCACATTAAGAATGGATGCAAATATGTTTTGGATGAATTCTCTATTTACCACATCATGTGCATATATATTTATCAAAATCAATTAAATAAGTTACCCTTAATGATCACATATTGTCCTTCAGAATTAGATACATCTGATGCTACAAATAAATTATTCTGTGTATTAAGATTGCCACATCTCATGTTTTCTTTGTATAGCTAGAGGGAAACACTTGGCAAATGCAACAAAAACAGATCCTTGCTTAATAAGTGAGTCTCCTGTAAACATACTATCTTGTTGTTCAGAACTGTTAGGTGAGAGAATACTTTCATTTTCTTTAATTTATGATTGAGACCTTCGACATTACAACTCTCAAAGTTCACTGTTTAGTCATAGAGACATTGCTTCTTAGCAGTTTTTGACATTTTATAGTCTTAAGTTAAGGCGGAACATCATTACGTATGATAGCTTTAACCTTAATTTCAAATTTTGCCAGAAGTTATGGTTATGAAGCCGATTATTGTGTTGGGACTTACAATTCTGGGAGTAAAAGGATAGATTAGAAATGGGTTGTTCTCTTTCTCAGCCCCCGCGCCGCACCCATTTTGCCTCCCCATGTGAGGCTAGATCACACTTCGCGAAGTCCCAGTCCTCTGACATGCCAAGAGATTGAGCATGTCCAAAACAAAACAAGCCCCTAAGCAGCGGTGTAGACAGATTAAAGTAGAAATATCTATTGGCAATACAGTCCAAATACTGTAAACCTAGAATATAATCTTAAACAGTCCTGAAAGAGTAAACCCAGGGAATGATGTTAAAACGTACCCATGGAGAAGCAGGAAATGTATGATTGTACCATCCTAATACAATAAACCAAGGGTATGATAAACCGTTGCCTTTGGTGGGGGGGAGTGGGGATTGTAATTGTAATTAAAGAGTAAAAATAGCTGAGATGGAATAAGAATGTATAATTACGGCAAAAATCTCACTGCGAAGGGACTAAATTGCAGGTAAAATCTTCTATGCCTTGCCAGGACACTATGTGACTCACGATCGTATTTCAAAAAGTGTCCGGTTCAGTTTTCATAGTTCTTTTTCTGCTTCATTCAGAGAACTTGAATATCCACTCTCAGTTTAGCTGGATACAAGAGACTGTGTCTGATTTCGCCTTTCCATAAGCATTATTGTAATGCTGTAAAATGTGGCACATTTAGCAACTGTAGATAGTGAGACAACAGGGAAAATACAAGTGCCGTTATTTTCAAATATAATCTATTGACTCCCTCTGAGAAGCAACTTCAAATTTAATTTAGATTGTAATTTTGTCAAAATATACAATAAGGCTTCTAGGTTTTAAGGCATTCGATCCACTTATGCTGCTGGTATCTCGGTGTCTGATTTAAAGTCCTCCCCAACTATTTTAGAGTACAGTTCAACTATGAATTTCACTGGGTTTGGACTTACACTGTTTTTAGAGAGACCTTTGTTTCTGATATTATTCTTTCGGTATGCATCTTTTAGTGCAGTTAGTCTGTCTCCAAGTACTTTCCATTCAGATTTTGCAGCCATTGCTGTTTCATCAATGGCAATGTGAACATTTGCTTAACGTCTTCAAGCTGAGCACAAAGTTCTTTAAAGTGCCCTAAATGTATTCTCAAACTTACCCACATTTTCCCATATTCCTCAATTTTTCTTCTAGCATACCTTTAAAGGTTTCGTCAAAGCGATTACTTAAACATTTTTCCTGGTCTTTGATATCCTGAAGCAGCTTCTCATTTGTTTCGTTTATGTCCTTTATATCTTTTCTTATGTCCTTTATGTACCCCCTAGAGAGAGGTAGTTATTGCAGTAGTAATTACTGTGATCATTACATTCAGCTCGCAGTGTTAGTTTCAGTCTTCTCCGTGTTCTGCGGTTGCAGTAGCAAGCCTAGTTGGGGGTCGGTGCCACTGGCTCATGGGGAGTAGTTGACAGCATGGATAGTAAGGTCATGCTCAGTTGTAGTGAACATTTTCAATGAATTCTCCTGGCTTGACTCACTTGCAGTTTCGCTCCCACTTTCAATCTTGGCTGGAGCTGATGCTGCAGCAGGTCCCCGGAGATCTATTCTTTCACCTGTCTGTTCCAGGTCATTCAATCGCAGTCTGTACCTTGAACTTAAACTTGAACTTGAGTGCTACTCATACTTAAACAGTATATACTTGCATGTACTGTATTTAAAGCCCTTCGACTTCAGTAAATACAGGATATCTCGGGGTGATAGTTTAAAAAAAAAAAAAAGTTAACACCACTGCTAATTGACTTCCGTCTCAGACATCCATCCCCCGAAACGAACAAGATGAACTCCTCGACGACACAGATTGTCAAGACAGTATTCAATACTTTTATATGTACCGCATCTTTATCATGGAGAATATGGAATGCTTGTATTTCTTATGTGAGAAATAGATGAAGAAAAGCACCATGGAGACATTTGCATATCAGCTTTTAAATTTGATGTGCTTCACCATATCAAACCATTCATCAAACATCGAAGCACGCAGTTTAATCCTGTTGGAGCTGCAAGCCTGTCATCACATGTTGATAGTAAACAACAATGCTGACATCACATACCAAAACTTGAACACACACGCCACCCATATTTTTGCTGAGGATGTGCTTAGAGGATGTATCAAAAGAATGCTGGGAATGCGTGGCAGCCATGATGTGTGCACGTACATGTTCTTGACCGTGAAGTATAAACTGGCCCTAATGCTTCATATATTATGTGATAATAGGACTTATAATATTTAATTTGTGTGGTGTGTTAATATAGGTATATATGATTATTTAGATAATTTACCCAAAAGGCTTGTCTGCTTTTTTGGCTTTTACCACCTACAATACTCACTGACTGTGTAACTACTGAAGGCGAACTACCTGATTTGAAGCTTGCTGTGTGACATTGATGTGAACCACTCAGGTTGTATATTTTAATCCATTGTAACTCCTAGTTTTCAATATGCCTCATTTCTCTTCAAATAAACTCATACAGGCTTAAATGAAACAAGTTACATCATTATCTCACTAAAACATCCTTGTTGTTTACTGACACTGGTAATTGCAGAGGGTTTAGGGATGTTCTTGTCTAACATGCTTCTCAAAAGGAAATAAGGAGATGTCTTTGAGTCCTGTCAATGATGGAAAACTGTGTGAAGCAGACAGTGAGCTGTAGTCCCAGAAGTATGTAGCCTATCTTTACTGGGTTTCCCAGGGATGAGTATTGTTGGGTGTACACATGAAACAAGGTTAATAAGCTAAGGTACAGTCTTGGGGCATTTCTTTTTGTTCACAAATAAAAAAGAATCTAGGAGGCTAATGTAGTGCCTTGTGTGACCAAACAACAGTTTTCACAAGAAACAGATGTATTACAATTCAACCAAAATGTTTTTTACCTGATCCTGTCCTTTGGGTCTTTGTTAAATATTCTTGGTAATAAATCTTTGAATTAAAATCTGATTTCTATTGAAACAAGATGGGGGAACATGCATGTCGGTTTAAATGCAAGAGACACATTTTTTACAATATTGTAGTAAAGACAGGGCCATCTTAACAGCATTATAGGCCCACGGGCAAAGAAGTGCACTGGGGACCCTACCTACACAACCACTCGCCAAGTCACAACATACATAGTTTAGCATGGGGTCTCTATGCTTGTGGGGCCCCCTGGCAACTGCCCAGCGTGCACATGTGTTAAGACAGCCCTAAGTAAAGACTCATTGTGTCTGCCACATTGATTCCAGGTAGTGTTGTATGTGTTTTTGTCAATGCACAAATTAAGATGTAACTAAATTAGAGAGATATCCTTTTTATTTTACTCAATGCTAAACCTCACCATCTTTAAGTTTATTGTGTCTTTTAAAATTTCAATTTTGGAAAAGGAAGAATACTGAAACTTTTATTGTACAAGCTGTGCATGCATGTTTTTTCTATAAAAAAAACACACAGTGTAGCAGCAATTGATTGCAGGTTCCCAGAGGCTTCATCAGAAGCTTGTGATTCCTGGACAGACCAGTGCAGGATTTACGTATAAGTTACACAAGCTATAGCTTAGGGCCCCCGCCTTCTTGGGGGCCCCCAAAACAAATTGTCCGAGTGAGCAATTGTCATATATACTTAAATATACTACAGCATTATTTGTCCCAATCAGGCCCGGCCTTAGGCATAGGCGAAGTAGGCGACCACCTAGGGCCCCGGCGTCCAGGGGGCCCCGGATCGACTCCTTGGTCTAATTTTCACGCATTTCACAGAGCTTCCAGGGGGGCCCCTGGACCCCCCTTTCGCCTAGGGCCCCATAATACCTAAGACCGGGCCTGGGACAGACACATGAACAGCCATGGTAACGTTTTATATATAAACAATGTTTTCAAGAACCAAATTTTATTAGGCTGTTTCGTTTTGAATGAGGTTTCTTGTAGCTTTACTGAGATAGCTGCATAAGGGTGAAGAATACATCAGGCAAGCTCAACTGTATTTTTGGCCATTTTTGATATCATGGTGCTTAGTGCTGGGTGGTATGACCAAAATTCTATATCACGGTATTTTTCAAAATTATACCGGTTTCACGGTATTCAACAGTATTTTTTTCCTATGCATGAGTGGATGTTAACCACATTTTCCACTGCAATTACTGCAGTAGACTGGCTAAGAATAACCTATTCCACTGTCATGAGAATTGTATATTTGTACAAAAAAACATTTTAATTTGCACACAAGTATTAATAAAGGTTTGCATGGCCCCATAAAGTGATAGTTTTCAAGGGGGTGGCACTAATGAAGAGAAGGAATCACATTGCATGACAGTTGCAGTCAAAATTTAGAACCTTTTTATTGAACAAATTTTGCATACAACTTAAACTAAAATTTTGACAATATATTTTTAACCATCCAAACAGGAATTTAGACTTAGTAAAATATCCAGAGGTGCTTGTCAAAAGTTGTGTTGCACTGAACATGTCTTAGAAAAGGAATAAATAGTAAATATGTTTTGTAAACCAACTACACTTTCTGTTAATGTTAACAATCTCTGTCAACTGACACGTTAAAGTGACTTTTTAAACAACGTTACCATCATTAAACTGCATAATATTTAAACTAATAAATAATAACAATAAAATAAATAATACAGTAGTGCAACTTCCAGTAATAATACTATTACTTCAAGACTTCAAGCCCAAGTGCATTACACAATATTCACCAAATAAAAATAAAATAAAATAAGTGTAACTTGTTGACATCTTTACCAACTGAACCATCATTAAGGTAAACTGCATTAATATGGACCTTGCTTCAACCTAAGCTATATATATATAAATAATAAAACTGCAACTTGCATTTATAATGCTATTTGTGGTATAGCCCTATGGAAGCGTATTAGGGCCACAATGAAGAAAAAACAAACTATATGTCGATAATAAAGTCGACATGTTGACTTTATTCTCGACATTTCCACTTTAATCTCGACGCTTGTGTCGAGATAAAAGTCGACATTTCCACTAGTTTATTTTGTCATTAAAGTAGAATGTCGTAAACTAAACTTCATCCTAAAATTAATGTTTAATTTACTAGATTTTCTCAAACCCCATCATAAGTTAATGTAGCCCATTAAATGCTTTGTATTAAGTGTTCCCCGACCCAGTTGTTAATCGCTACACACTTCTTAAACTGACTTCCTCTTGCACTAAGAGGCAGCGATCGCCGCACAGAATCCATTCACTTTGTGATATTACTGCTCCCTGAACATTTAGAATGCTAAGATAAATACTTGATATCATTTTCATGATGAAATGCATTAAAGCAGGTATTAAACATGCACGGTAGTGTGGTGGTAGTGCTGCTCCCTCGCAGTAAGGGGTCCCTAGGTGTATGTTCAGTGTAGAGAATATGGCAGGTGTGACGAGGCTCCAAAAAACTGGATGTATGAATGGGTATCGCACAGGTTTAACTTAAATATTGTGTAAATGTTGGGTTTGTGATCTGGTGGTCGGAGATACGGACACAGAATTCAATGGATGATCTTCTGAGCGTGATTTCTTTATTGCACGCGTGCTGTCTCTGTCTGACGTACCAAATCCCCAGTTCCTATCCTTCCTTTTTTTTTTCCACATAACCATTCACCACACGATAAATGTTTTTGTGAAATTAAAACTAGTTATAAACTTAGACCATGGAGTGTTCAGAACTTTAAAAAAATCTTTGTTATACATGTTTAATTATTCCGTCCATTCAGGGTTGCACCCATCCCAGCAAGCACTGTGTGCGAGGCAGGAGCAAATCCTGAACGGGGCACCAGCATATCGCAGGGTGAATACGAGCAACACATACACTAGCAGGGTCAATATAGCATAACAAAACCCCACATCCTACATGACTTTGAAAGGAAACTGAAGCAGTAAACCTACCAGAAAAACATGCAAATTCAAGGCGAAGCAGCAGTGCAACCTCCACTCCACCGTGGCCCCACGTGATTAATACATGCTTTAGTGCATTTCATCATGAAAATGATATCAAGTATTTATCTTAGCATTCTAAATGTTCAGGGACCAGGAATATCGTGAAATTAATGTATTCTGTGTGGTGATCGCTGCCTGCGCCTCCTCTTAGTGCAGGAGGAAGTCAGTTTAAGAAGAGCGTAGCGATTAACATGGCACAGGGAACACTTAACACAAAGCATTTAATGTGCTACATAACTTATGACGAGGTTTGAGAAAATCTAGTAAATTAAATATTCCTTTTAAGATGAAGTTTAGTTTACGATGTTCTACTTTAATGACAAATTACGAGAATAAAGTCAACATGTCGACTTTAATCTCGACATAAATGGCGAGAATAAAGTGGAAATGTCAAGAATAAAGTCAACCTGTCATCACACTATTACACAGTACCCAAGTACATTATGCAGTATTGAAAACAAATAAAACAAGTACAATTTGGCTTGCAGTATTATCCAGTAGTATAGAAACAGTATTCACACATTTGAACATAATGGTCCACATCTGACCTTTTAAAACCAAAGTATCTCCAGACAACAGACATGGCTCCTTTTTTTGGCAAAAGTTCTTCTGTGTCATCATGTTCAACTTTATTGTCTGCTACCATTTTCACTGTTCAATACCTCCACTAACGCATGTACTCTGTTGCATGTGTGTTTAGCGGTGCAGCAGTGAAAAAGGTCCCCCCTTTAAACAGTTTCCTGCTGCGCCACGTTCCAAACACTGTTTAGGCTATTTAAACCGGTGTTGTGGTATAAGAAAAATCCATATCATCATAAAAATAAACGTTTTTTGGTATGAACCGGCATACCGCCCAGCACTAATGGTGCTGGAGAGTGGTGAAGTGTTGCATGATGGTTAGACAAAAAATTCTGTCCAGTTTATATAATTGACAATACTACTACTGTTACTAAAATGAAATTTATAAACTTTGCAATACATTGCTTATCTTATTTATTTCTTTGACCATAATGTTTTTTCAGCTGTAGTTTTGACTATTCTTTAGCCACAGTCAAAAATAAAGTGTCCTGTTTTCTGCCTTAATACACTAAAGTGCAAGTTTTAGTTTTATAAACATTAAATCAAACATTTTGAGCTTTTTCAGATTAATTAATTTGTATAGCAACAAAGATACCAGCTAATAAAGGCCAGTGATAAACAGTGATATAGAAATTTGTGTTAGACAGGAATTTATTTAATTTACATCACTTCTTAGTGTAAAACATGATTTATATTTCATCAACCTACAAGAGGCCTGGTCAAAGCTGTTTTCCAATTTTTGAGTTTGTTTACTGTTACTGCAGCTTATCTGAAAAATTATACTTCAGTCATGAGCAAATTGATTTGGCTGTGATGGTGGGTCCTTGAGAGAATCAAGATTTTTTTATTATTATGTGATGAAAATACTAACAAACTATTACACAAAAAGAGAACTGCTGGTAGTTTTTATAAAAAAGAAACTGATGCAAACCAAAATCGGAACACATTTGTCCTGGGAACAGAATATAGAATAAAAGAAGTGTCCCATATTTAGTTTTCAAGTGGAATTAATTTTATTATAAATCGTATTGAGAATTCAGATTAGAGCTGGCTTGTATTAAATATTAGTGATGAAGTAGGCTTTATATAGTCCTATCCAGAAAATAATGAAACATAATGTTTTACAGTATTTCATTTTAATATGACTTTTCCTTGGAATGTTTTGTTTTGCATAAGACTCATAAGAATGCAATACAGCACTGAGAAAATGAGCCAAC
The DNA here is from genome assembly GCF_900747795.2 of Erpetoichthys calabaricus. Lineage (NCBI taxonomy): Eukaryota > Metazoa > Chordata > Cladistia > Polypteriformes > Polypteridae > Erpetoichthys > Erpetoichthys calabaricus. Next base: position 279,281,682 of record NC_041395.2, read on the forward strand.
TCTACTATTTAAACTCAAGGGTGCAGTAAAGATTGATCGAGAGGCTTTAGTTACATAGCTAAAAATCAAGTGGGAAGAGAAGAGAAGGATGTAATATAAATGTGTTTCTTGATGTCACTGGGGGCTGGTCATAATTATTTTGAAGGACTTAAAGTGTTTTCAGCTGTGCTAGATGAATGAATCAGGAGTGGGTTAAGGAAAACGAGTAAAATCAGAAGAAGATGGTGGGTTTATTTATTATTTTTATCAGTGACAACTGGTGCTCATTTATTACAATAAATCGGGCCATAGGGTAGATTAATCAGGAAAAAATGAAAGTAATCAGAATCAGAATCTTCGAAAACTGGTGACGTTTCCTTAGTGGGCTTAATTTGGTTTTCTGTTTAAGATATTTATAGTGTAGCAGTCATCATATGGTGAGGAGAATACTCTGCCAATCGCACACAGCACTTGGCTCTACAGTTCTTTTGCAGCTTCTGGGGCAAAATGGGTATGGCTGGGGTAGAAAAAAGGAGTGTGGCTTTCATTTTTCTTTCTTTGTTGCCTTTCTTTGCCTTATCTGGGGACAGGTCTCCATTGTTCTGTTTTGCTGTAGTGTCTTCATTTAGCTGTCATTTAATACTGTGGGGGATGTCTAGTGTTATTTCAAAAAAATGGGAGAACACTACAAATTTAAAATATTTTTTTTTTTTAATCCCGCATGGAAGTGACACTTCTAAAGGCAGCATTCTACTGTTGTAACGATTATTATATAATAACTCATGTCTTTCAAACAGCTGGTGAGCACAAATGGTTCTTATACCTTACCCATGTCATCAGTTTGCCTTCAGTTTTTTTTTAGCATTCTCTTAAGTAGTCTTTTCTATTGCCTTACATAATTTTTTGCAGTTGCTGTAAATCAACAGGTATGTCTTGTTCATCCTTATGGTTTCTTGTCTTATAAATACTAAGTGGGCTCTGCCCTCTGCTTGCTTCGCTCGCCAACCCCCATGTGAGTCCTACACGCTACTCATTTCCTGGAATCTCCGCTTGCGACAAATCGTGCTGTGATTTTGGATAAACATGAATAACAACTTGTCTTTGATATTTCCGTCTTTCGAAACTATTATCGCTGACAATTTGTCACATATTAATTTATTATATATGTGAGCGTAATCTTTCAGATTCATGTAGAAATCCAAGAAAACTTCTTTGTCCATGTTTTTCAGATAAATTTCTTGTAAAGTGCGATACTTTTGGACATATGGATTTGTATCCATTATTGGCTGTAGAATTTCTAATACGTGAAATCGTTTAACTCTTTCGATTCTATATTGCATCACTTCTCCGTGATCATAAATTTAAACCTGACCGAATTGTGGTTTCTTTGAAATTAAACTTGTACTAGCTCTGTCATATCACCTATGTCCATATAATCGATTTCTTTTCATAGTTCCGTTAGTTCATCGAATAGTAATTTCCATTTGTTAGCACTAATGCGATCTTTACTATCAGTTTTTTGAGACTTTCGAATTTTAGTACTTTCATAATCTTTAACCTGTTCTGCATGTGTATCGTGCCAATGTTTTTGAACCTCTTTACGACGTTATACTTTGTCTTCTTCTCTCTGTCTTTTCTTCCTCTACTGTTTTGTCTTTTATTTCCGCTCCCACTTGGTTTTCAATTCATGTCTTGGCACAAAGTCTCATCTCTCTGAAAAATTTCTCATCTTGTCTATCTGAAAAAGTCTTGTCTCGTCCCAAGATTTTTTTATAAAATAGAGAGATTTTATAATTGTTATATAAATTTATGCAAACAGCTATTGGGTAATTTCAGTTGTCCTATTCAGTGGTCCATTTCTTCTAATATGCCATATGCGTGCGCATATTATATTGGTGTGTGTGTGGCATTCTGACTATCACTTCCACATACTGCAGAGAGGGACACTAGTTCTGAAGTCCAGGAGCTAATTAGCTTTTAAAAAATATTTTTTAATGGCATGTGAGGCATATTGGTAGGTAGAGTCAGGTGAACTATGTTAACGATAGTGGAGAATAGAAAAGCGGTCACAGAAAGGTACAAACAGAGTTAAAATGTGTTACAGCTATTAAGATTCAGATAATTAAGCAAAATAAAACAACAGAAATAAGCAAAAGTGTCAAACAGAAGAAAGAAGGAAAATTATATTACAAGCAGTAAAGTCAGCCAGAATAAGAAAGGTCCCAAAATAAAAGCACTAGAGCAGTAACAATAAGACTGCAAGGTTTTTGTATTGAGTAAAGGCATAATGCTTGGTCACTGGCTGATAAGAGGGCTACCTTTATTTCCCTTTCCTACATATAGCATCATACTAAGACGAGTGAGCTGAGCAGTGTGCCAAAGGAAGTGTCTTTGTTGGAGATTGAGACAATACCTGATGAGTTAAGTGACGTCACATTTTAGGCTCTTGATTTTGTGTAGCAGAAAATTGTGGGTTTCACCTCTCCTCTGGATCTAGAGGTCTTTAAGAATCTATCTAATGTTAAGCTATGCTTTTCCCAATTAGATGGTAAGTTATCTGCCTCATAACTCAGAAAATTTTAGTACTCCACTACTCTACTCTTCTGGAGGACTGTTTACAAGTAGTTGTTTACATAATATAATAACTTACATAATAAACATTCTTTTCTCAGTTCATCCTTTCTCCTTCTGCCTAATTTCTTAATGTGTTTTAAGCAATGGGTGTTATGGAAAGAAACTGTACTTGAAAAGCCAGTCCCTCACACATGCTCATACAAACTCACATTCATTCATACTTAGACACTTTATGAAGCACTCTGTAAGGTAATTTGGCTAAGAGATCTGTACAGTTTTTCAACAAAGAAAGCAATACAGTAATTACGATCTACATAAATATTTACAAACCAGACTATTCAAACCATAGTTACTGTGCATAGGCTGATACAAAAATTAAGGAAATAAAGAACATCTTTATAGAGACGTTTGTCTGCATAATGTTGGAAACAGAATTCTAGAACAAGCTTCTTAAATCACCCATCACTTTCAAGTCTACTGGTTACATAGGTTTCCCCTGAAAGTTCCACCCTGTCACAAACCACTTTGAGATTGCTTTCCTTTGCATATTTATAGCTTGTTTTGAGTTTGATAATGTTTAAGCATCATTTTTTATGTTGCTAGTTTATCTTCTAGTCTTAAGACTCCTGGAAGCTCACAGTACTTGATCTTAAGTTTTGTTCTCTATTACCTGTTAATGGCATTCTTTGTTACCACTCACTCAGATGTTTTTATGTGTATTGATTTTACAGTATGTGTATTGTTTTTTAAGACCCCTTTCCAAAGGCACCTGGTAAAATCTAATAAATACCCAGCATCTTGTGCTTTATCTAGGCATAGTGCCTGATGTTGTTTGAATAGACAACCTAAATTTTATATACTGCATTTAGTAAATAGATAGAGGTGTGTCTTCCCAGATATGCACCATATCTGGGCTCACAGAAATTATACTTGTGTCATTTAAACATATTTAAGAAATAAACTTGCTCCTTATTCTTCATGAGATGAATAATTTTGCTTAATTTTAGTAGTATACCACTGGCTGTAATTAATTCAATTAAAGAGCAACATCCTCCAGAAGGCACAAGGATGATAAGAGTGCTTCAGGTCCCCTACAGTTGTTCAAACATTTGACCAGAGCAGGGGCCTCATGTATAAACGGTGTGTACACACAAAAATGTTGTGTAAGAACGTTTCCACGTTCAAATTGCAATGTATAAAACCTAAACTTGGCGTAAAGCCACGCACATTTCCATGGTAGCTCATAACCTGTCGTACGCAAGTTCTCCACTCGGTTTTGCAGACTGGCGGCACCCAGTGTCAAAGTAGTGCTACTGTTCCTGTGTGGTTACTCTTTCTTTTTTAGATCCACATCCCTGATGTGGCTTTATAAATACACTGAAATTAACCACATATTGTTTATTAGTTGAATGTATCTGATTGTAATTAACCTGTAACAATATAATGGTCCACAGAATGGTCAAACTATTCCAAATACCATAACTGCTTTAGCGTTGTTACTCTCACTGCACCTTCTTTTTCTTCTTTCAGCTGCTCCTGTTAGGGGTTGCCACAGCAGATCATCTTTTTTCATATTACTCTCGCTGCACCACTTGGGAGGATTTATATCACTGTATCTGAGTGTGTATCACAGCTGTACAAGAGCTGATCGGAAAGAGAAATATCAGTATACAGCCATGCTATCTATCGACTGCTCTCATACAGCAAACACTTCAGAGCCTTTCCTGTACTGACATCACAGTTCAGAAACAGTTTCATCCCAAGAACTATAAACGCACTCAATCAATCCATCAAGTGCTCCTTATAGAACTGTTTGTACTTACAAGTACAATTACCTCACTGTAAACTTGTGATACAGTTATAATATTGCACAACCTGCGCCACTTTATAAAGCGCATATTTATATATGATGACGATATCATTTTTAAGATGAAATGCAGCAAAATATGTTTATTATATTATACAGATAAAACTAACCATTTAAATAATCTATATTGTTAATAATTAAACATGAGGACCGCTGGTGCTCCATTCACGGATTGTTCCTGCCTCGTGCGGCATTCTTGCTGGTGATGACGCGACACTGGAAGGATAGATGGATAGAATAATTAAACACGTACTACGAAGATATTTCTTAAAAGTTTTGAAGAATCGGCGTTCTAAGCTTACAGATGGCTTAACGTCTATTTCAGAACTGATTGTGTGGCGATTGGGTATTTGGAGAAAGAAAAGTAAGGACAGGAATTGGAGGTTAGTATGTTTGAAAGAGGCAGTACTGCTACATTAAAGTATTTCATCGAAGGTCGCGCATGGCACAGCAAGCATCTTGCATGAGACATGAACAATCACTGCGCCACCGTGTTTACTTTAACTTTAACTCCTATCATCATGAAAATGATATCATGTATACATCTCAGTATTTTAATTATTCAGAGAGCTGTAATATTATGAATGTAATGAATTCTGTGTCCTGTCGGAGGAAGAGGAAGCCCGGAAGCACGTAGTGATTCACACACAGAGCACATAGAAGATCAAATACAAAACAAAGCATTTAACGTGCTACTTCAGTTATGATGGGATTTGAGAAACTAGTAAATTAAACGATTTTAAGATGAAGTTTATGATGTTCTACTTTAATGACAAAATAAACTATGTGATTAAAGTGGAAATTTAGAGATTAAAGTTGACATTTCATGCTTTTTCCCCACTGTGTGCCTTTTTTTTTCTCTGTACCCTAATAAGCTTTCATATGACACTCAGACGGTGGGCTACGACTCGCCTTTTCACGGTGACTTTGATATGTGACAACGTCTTTATTTCGGGCACTGTGCGACTTTGTGAACGTGAGCTTTTGAGTTTCTCCGACACGCTATGTCACTCGATCAGCTTCCTTTTGTTGTTTATACCACTGTTTAAACCAACAAATAATAATGTTTTTCCTTGCCTCCACTTGGTATTCTCTGAAATTCTTCTATTTTCCCTCTTGCTTTTGCCATTGCCTTTTCACAGAAGGCTGAACTTAAGGGCTATTTATATTGATTTGCATAATCAAAGAGGCGTAATTCTGGGAAGAGTTAGGGCAGGACAGAAGGTGCATGCACGTGTGTTACTTTTAACGCTGACTGGGATTTATGGAGCGGAAGAACGTGGAAGTTGGCGTTCGCACAGATTTATGCATCTGGATTTTTTTGTGCGTAACCACATTTCTGCTTTTGTGCTTATGTCATGTTATAATGCGAATTCTACGCATGGCGTTATGCATGAGGCCCCAGGTGAGGAAGGTCATCCTGACTGAACTGACTGTCCCATGGTGGAAGGGTTGCTAAAATGCCCACAAAAGGAAAACCACCAAGTACCAGGACTTGGTCCAGGTGTTCAAGGATATAGGGAGGCAAGTGTGACTGCTCCCTGTTGAGGCAGGCTGTAGAGCATGGGTGTCAAACTCAGGTCCGAGAGGGCCGCTGTGGCTGCAGGTTTTCATTCTAACCAAGTTCTTCATTAGTGACCAGTTTTTGCTGCTAATTAACTTCTTTTGCGTTACATTTTTAATTCACTTGACTCAAGCCCCTTAGTTGTCTCTTTTTCATTAATTAGCAGCCAAACAGTAATGAGACACAAAACAAGCCGCCACATGACCAGATCCCCTGTGCCCATTACACAATATCTGAAAATAAGGAAAAAATCAACAGTTTTAGAAATGTATGCTGTGGCAGAATGAGAGCAGCAACAAACCATGGAATTAAATAACGGGTTTAATTAACAGTGAGAATGGGCTTCTCATTAAGAAACTGGTTGGAGTCCCAGTTTAGCTGATCATCTGTTAGCTCGTTTTACATCTCATTTCTGTTTGGCTGCCATTTAATGAAGCAACGAATCAATTCAGAGAACTGAATCCTTAAAAATAGGGTTATTAAAATGAAGGGAAAAAAAGTTAATTAGCAGTGAAAACTGGTCACTGATTAGGAAAGGGTTAGAATGAAAACCTGCAGCCACTGCGGCCCACCAGGCCTGGAGTTCGACACCCCTGCTGTAGAGGGTTTCCTGCACAGTTAACATGGTCAATTTTCACTGCCTTGGGAATTTCTGAGAATGAAAGAAAGACAGCTGCTTGCAGCATTTGAGGGGCAACAGAAAGATCCTTCTGCTGGTGATGGTACAAAAAGGAGGAATTAGGATGGAGGTCAGGAGCTGACTGGCAGTGATTTGGCCACCACTGCTACCTCGTCAGCCAGAGAGTGTTATTGTTAGGGGTGAAAACTCTTGGAGAAGGTAGGGAACTGTCTGAGATCATCTCTGGATTAAAGGCCACAGAGTGACTGAAGGTGAGCCATGTTAGGATGTGTTTAAGAATATTTTAAAGTGTTATGAAAAAGCTAGGGTTCCATCCCTGGCTCAGAAGACTTTTATTTTTAGCTTTTTCTTTAGATTGTAATATTTATGTTTTGTTGTTAATTATGACATTGTTTCACTTATTAGTTTTATATTACTATACAGTAGGTTCTGCTCTTTATGTTCAACCTGGATTGGGGCTGTTGTTGCAGCTGAGCAACTATATTCAAGCCTTTAAAAGTCAGTTAACACTGCAGTGCTTTGCTTATGCATGGTGTTAATTCCTCTCTTGTTAACTTGATTTTATAGTTCACATAGTAAGTTCATTTTCCTTATTTTCTGCTTTTGGACTTTGGCAGTGATATCAGGATTAAGATTTTATCATAGTGAATCTGGGAGTTTGTAGTCCCCCTCCTCTCTGTTCTTTTGTTATTGAATATTGGAGCCATACAGCCCTGAAGCCTTCATCTATAGTCATGGTGGCGCTCATGTTTGATAACAGGCCTCAGGCCTACCCCTGAAGGTAAAGCCTCAGATTTAAATTTTGTGGAGCCCAGCAGATCTCAACAATAAAAAGTTAGTTCAATTGTTTTCAAGGAAGATGGTGAAAAAAATGGATAACACATTACAAAAAACAAGGGATCTGTGCTTTGTACACAACCTATTAATGTGATATCCTATACCATATGCCCAATGTGCTTAAAGCCATGTGGAAAGAGGCAGAAGAAAAGCAGAAAAATGTAAAGAAAATGTTTGTTTTTTTTCTCTCAAAGATGTTATCTCCGCATTTCTGTCAGGGTTCAGGGTGGGAATAGCAATAGTAACCTAACATTCTGATACCTGTTGAGGGGCAGAGCATCTTATGACAGCATTGTGCTCAAGGCAGGAACCAACCCTGGAATCCATCATGGCTTAATCATAGGCACTCTCCCATTCACTTTAGAGCTAGTTTGGACTTGCCAGTTAACCTAACCTGCATTTCTTTGGAGATGTTGGGGGAAAGTCAGAGAACCATCAAGGAAGGCTCATGCAGACATGGGAGGAACACACAAACTCCAAAGAGACAACATCTATGTGAGGGATTTGCTGAATCTGTGAAGCGACTATGATGCCACATATTATATTAGTGGTGTTAAATATTTTTCTGTTATTTCCTTCTACCTTGAATGCTGTCTGTAAGTTTTAGAATTTACGTTTATTGCTCCTTCTCCTGTGTCATGGCTTTAGCCTTGCCAGTTTCAATGATAAAATGGTTGCCTCTTTAAAAATTTGAACCAGTAGCAGGGATGTTTGATGGCTAAGGGAATAATTACTGTCCTCACCCTGGCCAAAGTCATATTTCGGTATACATGTGAATCCATCATTGTTGCTGGTGGTCCTATAAGCATTTCCAGCCTGTTGCTGAGGTCGCTTGGGTGGCATGTGAGCGGCAGCAGGTCATAAATTTATAGCTGTACCCTGGTATGCCAGGTCAATGCAGCTCATCCTTTGGGGAGTTTCAGTCCCAGATGAGCAGATTGTACTCTTTTGGTTAAATGAATGCATTGCATTTTATAGCCTCGTCAAGTTAACAGAACAACAACTTGAAAGGGCTCAACCTCTTGGTCCCCCGTGTAACTATGGCTTGTTTGAGCATTTGGCTACTGGAATGTTTCCATATAAATTATTAAACTTGTACTCTGGTGGACATACCAAGAGGGCTGAGGCTTATTTTTTTTATGTACATGTTTTTATATTAAGCATAATAACAGATGCTGTATCTGCCGGGTTATTTTTGGATTACAGATATAATCCCACACTTTAGATTCTAAAGGGAACATAGCTAAAAAGTCACTATTAATAGCCTCTCAGTGGAAATCTTCCACTTTTACACAGACAATATTCAAGTAAAGGTTTCAACAAGTTCAAAGTAATCTGGTACAGCCTACACAATTTCCAGTGAACTGCTCTGTTGTATGAAGTTAAAAATTGAAATGTCTTTAGTTACTAGCTATCTTGCCATATCCTGGAACATGGAAAAAAAAAAAAACAAATGGCCCCTGGTGATTGATTTGGTTCATCTAACAAATTATTAATATCTGAACGGCAACAGAAAGTTGGTGCAAGAAAGAAAAAATATATTTTTGCCGGAAATAAGTTAAACAATGCAGTTTTATATCACAGTACACATTTTTTCTCATGGAGCTCATTTTTTTATTTTTGATTTTGATTGAATTTGTCTTTTTGGCAGTAATAACAACTAACATCATGTTTTAATCTGCTCCGGCAAAACCATTTTTTTTGGCGTCGCACACTATTCATGTTTTTACTCTTTTTAAAGTCACAGAGGAGCCCTGTTACCGTACATGTATTTATTATGAAATGATGCAAATTACACAACCACTTTTACTTTCTGTTTTCTTAAATCAGGTTGTGTTGATGGAATGTGAATCTTGTGCCAAGTATCTTTATTTTATGCACTTTTTCATTTTGCCTTACTTACAGTATAACATTCAAATACTAATATTTTGTACATTTTATCTTTATTATCTTTCAGAAAACAGTTTTTTTTTACCCCTCTCTCCAACTGCACTCGCTAGACAAGAAATTCAGCATGTGTCAAAGGACATTCTTATCTATTTTCTTGACATGATTTAAGTTTTTTAGGTGTTATTATGATGTCTCAGATGTAACCACAAATAGAAGAAACAGAAGATGTATTCTTAGTGGCGTCTTGTCTGGTGCTATCAGCAGTTTGTATATAAAACTCCTCAGTACATCATATTAATGTTTCATTGTTTTACTCACTTTAGCCTCAGCTCATGATTAATGTTTTGTGTGTGTGTGTGTGTGTGTGTGTGTGTGTGTGTGTGTGTGCGCGCCTTGGTTCTGTACTTTCTCATTTACAAAAAAAAAAAAAAACTCAGAACTCCATTAAATGAATTACTGTATTATACAAAGCACAGTGTCACAATATTGATCTATAAAATCTGTGCTTGTAGACATTAGATACTGGTCCCTCTTATATGCAGTAAATAAAGATAAGCTGATAACGTTTTTGTAGTTAAAATATTTTCTGGTGGCATGGCACTGTAGTCATTAGTGCTGCTGCTTTACACCACCAGGACTCTTGGTTTGATACTTAGTTTGACCCCTCTGTCCGTTTTCTATGTTTACCCTGTGTCCATTTTGACTCTTTTGGATACTCCACGAACAATGCAAGTCTTTGGATAATTTTTGATTGTGAATTAGCCTGGCCTGTGCAAGTGTGGGTGCATGCATTAGTATACCATACCAAAAAGCTATCAATCAGTGCCACTAGTATGGGGTCTGATGAAAATGAATGGACGGAGGTTTTTCAGATACAGTTTTTTTAGTACCCTACACAGTGGGAAACCACATTTTTCTATTTGTCTATAATGTTGAGGCAATACCTTAGATGATGCATTAATATCAGGACTAAAGTATGGGTGATTGATTTCAAAATAACTTAACGGCAGATTCACAAAAACAGTAATTCGGGGGTTATCCTAGTATATAGTGGCAGGTCTTCCCTCTCTCAACGTTGCTGTGTCTTCCTAATACTCTACCCTTGCTCATAAATGATGCTGGACAAGCCTGTATATGTCAACAGTAAGAAATTACTCACAAAGTCCTGTCCCTCTCAGTTTCATATTCTCATTCGGAGAAGGCAACCACATACCCAGGTCCTCTAAGTAAGTTAACCTGGAGCTTATCTAGTAGATAGCAATAGGTGAACTCCTTTCACTCAAGTGGTTCTCTTTGCACCTTATAAGGACTTACAGTAGCTATAAGGGTGCAAGGATATGAAATAATGGTGGCAAGTGCTCTAGTCCGATTTTCCCTGGAGGAAATTAATATCTTCACCATGCCTCCAGAAGATATGTTTTGGCTGGAAGTAACCATGAGACAAAATTTAAGGTCATCTACAGACTGAGTGTAGAGTAAAGAGGAGAAGAATAGCAAATGCTGGATTGGCATTAAAGAGGAAGACCAAAAGTAATAAGGAGTTCTGAGGTGTGATTGTTTGAGGTGCACGATCTGGAGAGCCGGCCCTGGCACAAATATTTTTCTTTTTCATTTTTCTTTTTTTTTATGTTTTACTAGTTGAGTTACCTGGTGTTGAGTGGGAAATTTCCTAAGACAAAGGGGATCAGTTACAGTGCTGTTAATTGGATTTATCGGAGGTATAAATGAATACTTTTCTGCATACAGTATTTTGTAAAGTAAAAGAAAAGTTTGGAGATCCACCCTGTATACTTCAAAATATGCAATTGCAATAAAGGTCTTTATAGACATGAACTCCAAACAGGACTGTTTGTGGTAGAAAATGACTGGCAAATATGTATACATGACAGGCAGGAAGTGATGTAACTGACGAGTGGAATTCTGGGAACTGGAAATGACATCAAGGTAAGGCGGGATCTTGAATAGCGTATGAGGAAATGATAGATGATGACTTCTGAGGACCGGAGAAGATTTTATGAGGAGGATTCTTCTGCTGGTTTGCAGGGGAAAAGGAGAAAATGTTAGAGGGCATCACCAACCCCTGGTTCGGTGGGGAAATACAAGTATTAGTGTCTATAGTAGTATAGTATAGTATAAACTGTTTCCCATGCGCACATATGTGACAATTTTTACTAGGGGTTAATATTACTTCACTGGGGCTCCTTACTCTTGAACATGCTGCTTACAATTGCCCAGGAGTAAAAAATTCTTGCTTTTGATCAATTCTTGTTTTTTCCTAGTGAATGACCTTGTTTTTTGTTGATGGTCATTGGAAAAATACAATTTTACAGGAAACTATTTTTTTTTAATTCAAACATGTAAAATGGTAGGAATTATATGAATTTGGGATATAAATGTAATTTCACCCTTCAGTACATTCTAAAAAGGTAGCTTCAATTAGAATTGAAGGTAATGCTTTATTTGTAATCTTGTACTGCCACAAAGTAATAATAATATATTTTATTTATATAACACTTTCCCATGTTTATAGGGTTTAGATCAAAGGCAATGTAAACTGAATCGTGGTTTACTTTAACTTATTACAGGTTAACTTTTACAAGCTGAGTATTTAAGTGGGATGTACAAACAATCGAACATTTTAAGCACTGTACAGAAAAAATACCAGTATAAAGAAATAATATTGTGAACTATGTGTAATGTCCCAGTGGTTAAAGTGGAACCAAGTTACCGGTGGTACTGATCAATAATAATAATACATTTTATTTATACATGGTGCCTTTCAGAGAACTCAAGGACACCGAACAAACAATAAATAAATAAATAAATAAAAGACACAATTATAAACAACTTAAAACATCAGAAAATCTAAAAATTAAAACCAAACAAAACCACTATAATCAGAAGGAAAAAGAAAAAGCCATTTTAAACAGATGCGTTTTAAGTTTGCATTTGAAAAATGAATATGATTTGATGTTTTGGAGCTCCGCAGGTAATGAATTCCAGAACTTGGGAGCAGAACGGCTGAAAGCTCTGCTCCTCATGGTGGTTAGACGGGCGGGAGGGATGGTCAAATGGGTGGAGGAAGAGGATCTAAGGTTACGGGATGGAATGGCAACATGAAGAAGGTCAGACCGATATGGAGGGGCAAGGTTATGGATGGCCTTAAATGTTAATAGCAGAATCTTAAAATCAGTATGAAACTTGATCGGGAGCCAATGAAGCTGCTGCAAGACCGGAGTAATATGGTGAATAGATGGGGTTCGAGTGATGATACGTGCTGCAGAATTCTGGACTAACTGAAGCTTATGAAGAGATTTAATAGGGAGACCAAAGAGGAGTGAATTGCAGTAGTCCAGCTGAGAAGTGACAAGACTATGAACAAGAATGGCAGTGGTATGAGGAGTGAGGGAGGGGCGAATGCGATTAATATTACGTAGGTGGAAGTAAGCAGACCGGGTGATGTTATTAATGTGACATTGGAAAGATAGAGTACAGTCGAGGATGACACCCAGACTCTTGACCTGAGATGATGGGGAAACAACAGAGTTATCAATAATAAGAGAAAGATTATTGGTTTTGGATAATGATGATTTTGAGCCAATGAGGAGAACCTCAGTTTTGTCAATGTTTAATTTAAGAAAATTCGAAGAAAACCAGGATTTAATTTCAGAAATGCAGTCAATAAGTGAGAGTGGTGGAAAAGAAGAGGTGGGTTTACCAGCAAGGTAGAGCTGGGTGTCATCAGCATAACAGTGAAAATTAATGTTATATTTGCGAAAAATATTGCCAAGGGGAAGAAGGTAAATAATAAAAAGAAGAGGCCCCAGGACAGAGCCCCGGGGCACACCAGAAGTAACAGCGGTGGGTTGGGATGTGAAGGTTCTAAGCTGTATGAACTGAGTGCGGCCTGAGAGGTAGGATCTAAACCAATCAAGTGGAGTGTGATTAATGCCAATCAAAGATAATCTATTAAGGAGAGTGGTATGACAAATAGTATCAAAGGCCGCACTCAGATCAAGGAGGATGAGAATAGTGATTAGACCAGAGTCAGCAGCCATAAGGAGGTCATTGGTAATTTTAACAAGTGCCGTTTCTGTACTATGAAGAGGGTGAAAACCAGGCTGGAACTTTTCATATAGATTATTGTGAGATAAGTGGGTGTGAAGTTGGGTAGCTACTATTTTTTCAAAAATTTTGGAGATAAAGGGCAAGTTAGAAATGGGGTGAAAATTATTGAAATTAGTAGGATCAGCACCAGGTTTTTTTAGTATTGGGGTTATAGCAGCAGTTTTAAAAGATGATGGAATAATACCAGTAGTAAGAGAAGAGTGAATGATGGCAGAAATGAGAGGGACTAGAGAGGGGAGGCAGGCTTTAACCAGAACTATAGGCAGGGGGTCCAGCTGACAAGTAGATGACTTGGATTTGCAGATGAGATCTGAGATTTCAGAGGAAGTGGGAAGCTGGAAAAAAGAGAGAGTGAATAGGCGAGTGTAGTTCAGAAGGAATACAGAGAGGATCTGGACCAAGGTGCTGATGTATCCTTTGGATTTTCTCATTGAAAAAAGACATAAGAGAATTACAGAAAGCAGTTGAGTAAAGGTGAGATGGTAAAGAGTCTGGAGGTTGTGTATCATTATTAAGTAAAGAAAACAAAGACTTGGTGTTGCCTGTATTACAAGTAATTAACTGAGTGTAATAATTAGATTTGGTTTGGGCTATACAATCCTTGTAATAGAGTAGATAATTTTTATACATCTCTTTGTGGACAGAGTCCGGATTTTTTAAACAACCTTTCAAGTTGCCTGCCCTTAGCTTTCAGAAGCCGAAGTTCAGGCGTAAACCAGGGGGCAAAAAAAGAAACAGATCTGGTTTTTAGCGGAGCCAGAGAATTAAGAATACCATTAAGACAAGTATTATAATATGAGACCAGTTCTATGGGAGTGGATAAATTATAAAAGTCCATTTGGGAATCAATTCTAGAAGACAGCAAATTCAAGTTAATATTCTTAATGTTATGAAAGGCTATGAGACGTGGAAGCTTAGGAACAGAAAAGGTAAGTTTGGCATTGAATGAAAGGAGAAAATGATTGGTTATAGTGAGTTCATCTGCTGTAAGATCAAATGGAACAACACCAGAGCAGCAGATCAGGTCCAAGATATGTCCTTTACAATGGGTAGGAACATCAGTGTGCTGCTGGTATCCAAAACTCTCCAGGCAAGATAAGTCTCTAGTGAGAGGGACACTCTTTTTAGATTTGTAAAAAGAGAATTGCAACATTTATATTTATGGAATTTTACTGCTTATTCATTTACTTTCTTTATTCATTCTTCTGTTTTTTTAATAAAATACCATATATAAACCGTGTTTAAGTTCTCCCGCAGATACGTTGGGGCTTGATTTTACCGTATAATTTCCGGTATTTTATAATGTCAGTCATAGAAGTTGAATGCGGAAAACTCAAGCTATTGGTCCAAGAGATTGATGCACTAACACCAACCATGGAGCAAACTGCCTTTTTTTTTCTATGTATTGTGCCTTCAAGACCACACAGTAATACCCAAACTATTCCAAAGCGACGTTTGCACAGTTTTGTTGTTTTTGTATTTCACACCCTCATACACCTTTATCGTATCATACACCTCTATCGTATCATAGTGTTAGATCAGAAGAAAATATGAAGCTGGTTCTAAATTAAAAGTTGTTGAAGTGGCGAAAGACATTGGTAATTGTGCTGCTGCAGCAAACTTCCATGCACCTGAGAAACTGATGAGAGATTGGAGGAGGCAAGAAGATGTAAAAAAAAAAAATGTAGGTGTCGCATATTTGGACGGGCGTATAAGTCGGGGTCTGAATTTATGATCGATTTTTCAGATTTCAAGACCCAACTTATACACGAGTATATATGGTACTTATTTGAGTTCTCTTGGCTATATTCTTGACTTGGCTAGGCATATTATGTCCACTGGTTTCCATGATATCAGTAGTGCTAAGGAAACAATTAAAATGAGCCTAAATAAATCAGTTAATTGCATTGCATAGCTATTAATTCATACACTTTAAAAGTAATTTTTCTAGAATTTTCTATTAATAGTTTTAACAACAGTAGAAACTTTTTCAAACAATATTTTATCCTGCAGATTTGGCAGTAGGGGTAAAAATAACTTGTGCCTGTGTGATTTCTTAAAGCCCTGTTTACTGTTTTTTTTTTCTATTAGTTGTAATCACAAGTCATGTGATTATTGTAAGGTCTTATTGAAATACTCAATTATGTTCATTTCTGAATGTATTCTACAAAATAAAAACTACAAATTTATTAATAGAAGCAACATTATTTGTTATGGTTAAAATGACTGTCTTTCTAATATATTAAATTTCTACATGTGTCACAGCCTGAGGCTGCAATATTTCTAAATTGAAGAAATTGTGGAATAATATTAATATGCACAGAACAATATACACACACATGTTGCAGTCTAACTGTAAGTGATTCGTCCATATTGAAGAATTCTGTTTTAATTAAATATAATAAATAAATGCTCAGATTGGAACAAATTGTGTGCAGTATGTAGGTATTGAGTCATGTGCTAAAATAGTTAGCAAAATGTGGTTTTGGGTATGGTCTTAACATTGTAATTATTGCATATTTCACTGACACCGTTATCCAATGCGACTTAACCTATGAAGATACAGTACAGTGAGTAAGGTCAGACAATGAGTCAGAGATAGAATTCAAGCCAGCAAAGTTTAAAGCCTTAGTCATTACACCACTCTGGCTACTTAGAAATAAAACATCTGTGACGTCTGAAATTCAATATGCTACTAATGAAAACTTTCAATAGAATGCCAAAAGTTGTGTTTTGACATTGAAAAAATGATTCCATGTTCATCGAACAAACATTTTTTGGAACCTGATTAATCTACAGTGTGGGGCGCCTACTCAATGAAAGACATACACACTCACATGGGAACACTTTTAAAAGGCCAATCCAATGGCGGTGTTTTTCTGGACTGTAAAATAGAAACCCACTGGCAGAACTTGGAAACGGCAGAAAAGAATGCACCCAATGTCCAACTGAGCCTGTCTTCATGTGCATGAGGTGGTAACAATTTCTGCTGCGGTGAAAATAAATGGTTTCAGTTAAGATTTATGGATTCCTCATAATATTTGGATTTTTTTTGCTTTAGGCATGATGTTGGGGGGTGAGCGTCAATGCTGCTGCCTCAACAATTCAGCATCCTGTGTTGGAACCTGATTACACTTATCGTCAGTGTGGAATTTGCTTATTCTTCTCATGTTTGTGTGTGGTGTTCTTGTTTTAATTTCCATTGTTTCACATCCCCAGAGACACATACAAGTTAGGTAAATCGGTGGTTGTAAATTAGCCGTTGTGTGCACCATCCATGATAGTTGCCTCCTTTATGTCCAGTCTTGCCAAAAACTGAATTAAGCAGGCTTGTTGTGTATGTGTGGACAAGTGAGAGTTGTGAAGGACTCCAAATGTAAGTTGGGGTGTCAGCAGGGACACCCCCTTTAACACTGAGAACAAACTAGAAAATAAACAGACACACAATGGTGCTTAAAAACCAGAACCTGGCAATCACAGCCGATTCTGCCTCACTGGGTGTCAAACAGAAAGGGCTCACTAGAGCTGGTTAGGAACTGGTGTTGTTCAGTGGCTCAAGTCCAAAATGTAACACCTCCTTCTGGGGACATCCAGCTTTATACCGTCTCAACCAGAAGGGACTGAGTGTCTCAGAATTTGCCCTCACTGGGACTTCTTCTTGGCACTGTGGAGAGAAAAAGAGATGATACTATTAGCAATAGTGCTCCCTGTCATCCTAGGGTGGTATTTACATACCTCAGGAGAGCCTGAAATGCGATCCTCTGATGCCCATGCAGAACAGTGTGTATTATTTAATCTAATGTTAGAGAATGCAAACATTTACACATAACTTACGTGTAGGTGTCAGCAGGTAAACTAATTTGCCAGGTAGAAACTAGAGAAAAGCCAAGCAAAATGACACCTTTTATTGGCTAACTAAAAAGATTACAATATGCAAGCTTTCGAGGCAACTCCGGCCCCTTCTTCAGGCGAGATGTAATCTGAAGAAGGGGCCTGAGTTGCCTCGAAAGCTTGCATATTGTAATCTTTTTAGTTAGCCAATAAAAGGTGTCATTTTGCTTGGCTTTTCTCTATATTCATAATGGCTAACACGGTACAACACCCTAGTACTACAGGTAGAAACTGAAAGAGCATCCTCTTAATCTTAAAAGCAGCAGCTTTGATTGATAGATAGATAGATAGATACTTTATTAATCCCAAGGGGAAATTCACGTCAAGTCTTATTCATTAGTGTATATATTGCAGAGCTTGCTTGGTTAAGGTGGTGGGATGACAGTGGTGCTGGGTTCAGATTTCTCATCTATTTTCTGACTGTGTGAAGTTTATGTGTTTTTGTGCATTTTCCTTTCAAATCTCAAACACGTGCATGTTAGCTTAATTGCAGATTCTGTATTGACCCTGTGTGGCGATGAACCGAGAGATGGACTGGCAGGGCTTTTTCTTGTCTTGTGTTCCCTATTTTTAGGCAGCCTTCAACTTGCTGTGAGTGAGTGAAAGTGCAGGGTTAATGTACCATGTAATAGACTGGGACCCCCTCCATGGCTGGCTTGCACTGAAACTTGCCAGCATAGACCAAACTACCTTATGATCTTTTCACCCAATAATAGTGAAGAAAGTGGATTAATGGGTATCTTACTTGATAATTTGCCTTTATGCTCAAAGTGCTTTGGAAACATGAAAATTAAATTTGTCTTTCATGACTTTGTGTCATGAGAACTTTATACATAACTTTTTGCAAAACACCCTTCAACATTTTTTCCCTCTTCAACTTTTAATATTAGAATTATTTTTTGGTTCTGGTTATAGATTTATACATGGATAAGTTTTCATCAGTGTGCATGGTTTTTAGCGTATATTTTAATGAGTCTTGGGTAAAGTTTTTTATGTTACAATAAGCTTATTATATACACTTAAGACTGGTCATATATACAATGTGTAGTCCTTCATCTCAATTTTCTAAACATTTTCCGCTTCCAATAAATATCATTCTTTTATCAACCCAAAGCACAAAAATACTGTGGGAAGATTTACAGTTTAAAAAGTTGGATTAACCCTCAAACCTCAAGATCACAATGGGGTCAAAGCCTAAACTGGCACTGCAAGACAACAGGCAGGACATGACTCTGATCAGGGTGCCAGCCTATCACAGGCCCCACTCACCCATACTTGCATTCATACAAGAGTCACATTTTAAATCACCAATCAACCTAACATGCACATCTTTTGGGATGAGGGAGGAAAATTGAAGTACCCAAAGCAAAACCCATCCATTTTCCAACCCGCTGAATCCAAACACAGGGTCACGGGGGTCTGCTGGAGCCAATCCCAGCCAACACAGGGCGCAAGGCAGGAACCAATCCCGGGCAGGGTGCCAACCCATCACAGGACACACACACACACACACTAGGGACTATTTTGGATCGTCAATGCACCCAACCTCCATGTCTTTGGACTGTGGGAGGAAACTGGAGCACCCAGAGGTAACCCACACAGACACGGGGAGAACATGCAAACTGCATGCAGGGAGGACCCGGGAAGCAAACCCGGGTCTCCTTACTGCGAGGCAGCATATATATATATATGAAATCTTTGAGCTTTTTTTTTCATTAGAAAGCGCTGTTTCCAGCACAGAGGTAGTTGTGTTACAGTGATGCATTCTTTGGTGATGACTTGTGCTTTGTCAACTGTAAACTCCACGGCCTTTCCAAACAGTCCCAACCTAGCAGCAAGAATTCCAAAATCATTCTCTACAACCCGTCTGGCTTTGGAGTACTGATAGTTGTAAATACGCTTCTCAGAATTGAGGTTGTTTCCTGTTAATAAAACCTAAAACAAAAGCATGATTAAACTACTGCATATTTCAGTTAAAAAAAACAAGCATCCACAAAAAAAGAAAATTTATTTTTGTGTATTTGTGTGAGAGAGAGTGAGAATTCTTCACACTGACCTGAACAGGGTTTCATCAGGTTCACCTTCATTGGGAATGCTTCATCTACTGCGAACACATGGGAGCTCAGGACTTTACTGCGAGACAAAGTAGACAGAGGCAACAGGGACAGGTTCCCTTGAATAAGTTGTGATCCAAATTGGCTTCCCACAAATACTCCTGAGTCAATGCCACAGCCGTATGCCCCTCTGTCTACAACAGTTAATCTGTATCTAGCATCACACATGCCCATTAGGATAAAGCTAAACTATCCTTTGTAATTAAAAAATGCTCCCCCAGTGTTGCATGGTGCACGAACCTTCATGTGTTTCCTGCTTATTGCGCTTAGGCAGTTTCAGTAGTTTCACAAATACCAGAAATCCCTTTTATGTTCTCCCACTGCTCTGAATAAGGGAAAGCCATGAAATCCTCTATTAGGGCAGCCCATCTGGCTTAGCACACCTCGGCCACAATGTTAGAAACTGTTGCTGGGCCAAGCTTGTAGCTGGCTGTTAATGCTCAGAGACTGATGCCTGTTTCAGGATAACCTAGTGTAACGGTAAGCCACATTGCAGCTCCACCAGGATCAATGTGCATACTTTGATGTTTGATTAATAATTCTATGCAGTGAAGCAAATCGTCAAACTTAAATGTTGACATATATTCATCCTTTTCTCACAATACAAGCGTCGCATATTCCCCATTGTAATGACTCCATTCATTTAAAGGTCTCACATACTATCTTGTGTCTTTGTTGCCGTCTTTTTTACCTAGAATTTAGAATTTTCATGTTCAACATCTTTCTTCCCTCAACTCACAACACAGCAAAACCAAGCATCGTTTTCTTAACATGATGATTTCTCGCACTGGTGGAATCCTCCAGATTTTCATAAAGTACGTGCACAAATATAGTCAGTACACTGCTTACATAGTAGCAGCGTCCATTAGCGTACATCTCAGACCTTAGTGTCTTCATCAGATCTTCCCTTGGAGTGTTATTGCCAAGAGTCATAGTGGTTGGATTCTGTCTCCCTGGAAATATCACTGCTGACAGTCATAGCAGAGCAATGTCAATTGGTTAAACTGCCAGGGGCGACCCATCATGAAACACTTCACAAACCATATCTGACCCATTACCATTGAATACAAAGGTGAGTCACGACCCTGCGCAGCCCTGAAAGGCGGCCACCCACAACCCATTTTAGAGGTGTGATCCATAATTTATGAAACTATGCTATAAATAGATAATAGTAAATAAACAATGATAACATCTAATTAGAAAAAGAACAGGGGGGTATTTTTCGTACGTGGATTAGTCGTTTAGCCGGATGTAATTGTTGACGATTTGGCCTGATCCTGGATCTGTCGTTTTTTCGAAACTCTTGCTGGAAGTGTTGTCATAGCAACACATCCTAATCCGCAAACCTGCTCGGAGCAGGTTTGTTCTACGTAAACAAGGATTAGTTTACACACGTGATCAGTGACTTGATATTGGTGCGCAAATTATACGAAGAGAATTTCATATAGAGAGGGTTTTGCGCGATCGACAAGATCCTTTATTGATCCTGGAGGAAATTCTTTTCGAAAGATACCACTTTAGCCGAGGGGGAATATTGTACCTCAAAGATTTATTAACACCTTATATTGGAAGTCAAACTAGGCGAAGTCGGGCTCTCACAACCACACAGATAGTAGGCATTGCTTTGAGTTTTTTTACAAGCGGCACTTTTTTATATACTGTAGGTTTGCCAGGCAATTAGTAAAGTCTGTTTGGCTCTGAAATATTTCCTTCGGGTTTTCATAGTGTTTCCTGGACACCTACGTGTGCAGACAACAAAAGAGGCGTTTCGTGCCATTGCAGGTAGGTAATACACAGGCAAAAACACCCACAGTTCCATAAAGAATCTCAATCAGCCTAACATTCTCATTACCAGGGTTTCCAAATGTGATTGGGGCACATGGGACTGATCAGAGTGGAGTTTGATCAAACATTATTTGGAAAATGTACCTCTCCTGATGAATAATCAGACACAGTGTCTTCATCAAATATTTGACCTTCGTCAATATCTTGTTGGTCAGACACAAGTTCAAGGGATATGACATTCCCTGCAAATGACCCAACAAAAAAGAGGGCTATATGGAACATACCTATGGCACACATGGAGGACAAATGTATGCAATGACCATCCTTTACCTGAAATGAAGTGACCACTGCATCTTGCCACTGGTTCTGAGGAGGAGCTTCCCCCTGGAATGCCCTCAGAAACAGGACGATGGGAATTTTGCTGGAGAGCCAACTCTTCTGCAGGGGTTATGTCTGGACCGTGTGGACCTCCACTTGTTTTTTGCTTGTCTGCCTTCTTATTAGATTTAAAATTAATGTTTTTTATATTATATATGATTCTTTATGTCAACAATTCTTTAAATAGTTATATACCAATATTTACCAGTTTGAAGTATATTCTTGTACTTCACTTTAACCTGTTCCCATGTTCTCCTTGTGCTCACGTTTGATCTGGAATTATGACATATTAAATAATAATTAATCTGACACATAGGAAATGAAACGCTGCAGTCAGTAAGTACAATGCACACTACTTAGCGTTTAATTTGTCGGCCACTTTTTGCCAGCCTTCTTTTCTGGTTTGGACTGCTTTTGCAGTGTTACCCATTGTGCATATTAAATCTTGAAATTCTTCATGTCCTTCAAATAAAAGGTCTTGCACCGCGTGTGTGAAAAAAAAAATGCTCCCGTTCTTTCATCATTTTCTTACAGCCTATCAAAGACTTGTTGATCATGTTTTCTAGACTCAATATATATGGGCTTTTCACTCAGCGCAGGCGCGCGCATTCATCTTGTATGATTAGATCCAGCTAGACTAATCTACTACACGGCAGCGTTTGAAAAAACGACTTATCTGGATGAGTTTCACCAGCATTAACTTATCCAAGATGAGGCACATGATCTCGGATGATTTAAGCGACGTACGAAAAATACTCCCCAGTAGTAAGAAATGTACTACATATAAATTAATAACTAAGAACAGATGCAGCAGGAGGGGGATACCACAGAGTCCAGACAGTCAAGGGGTGTTAGCTGTTCCAGATCCAGGTCCTGTTGTTCCTTTTGCCAGATGGAAGTAGGACAAAAGGAATGTGTAAAGGGAAGAGTGGTCCTCCACGATGATGTAGGGTATGCAGGTGCAATGCTTAATAAAGATGTTTTTAATGGAGGGTAGTGAGGTCCCAATGATCTTTTCTCCTGTGTGTACTGTCCATTGTGAAACCTTGCAATTTAAGACACTGCTATTCCAAAACCAGTGATGCAGCTGGTCAGAACACTCTCAAGGTGCTCCTGTACAATGTGGTGAGAACTGGGGGGAGTTAGGTATTGGAGATGCTGCTGCACCATCTTGGGTGTGGGTGGTGTCAATTGATCAAGTAAGGTCAGCAGCCAGGTACATACCAAGGAATTTGGTGCTCTTGACCAATTCCACCACAGAGTCCTTGTGCAGTGGGGTTAGGAAAGAAATGGAGTGCTATCAGGCATGACTCCAAAGAGAGCTATATGTGGATACACCAACATAGGCCAGCAGGAACATAAAAATCAGAATGCAGCTGGGTACAAAGCCGGGGTGTTTTCAGGAGTAAGCAAACTGCTTGACTAAACTTCTAGCAAGTTGATGGCAAATCTTAGCACATATTTGAAAGTTTGAACTTAGAGAAATAAATTTGATGTTGGTCTATGGTCTGATGTCTTGCACAAATTGAGAACTGCTTATATTTAGAATTCTTTGGGTTCTTCTTCAGCAGAGATAGTTGCTAAGATCCTTGTTCATTCTCCTATACTGGAGAATTCTATGTACATAATAAGTATTTACTTCCATGGACAAACGTTTGTACTTCTACATAAAGAAGCAAGAATCAAAACAAACACAAATGGAGTACTGAAGCCCTTTTTAAAAACAGTTTATCCTGTTTTAGAATCAGCAGTTCTTTGGCTTTAATGAAATACAAAACTGAAGCCTTAGTGCTGTCCAGTCCTTGGCCTCAAGATCCATTCCTCTTTAGTTGGTATGTTTCCCAGTGATGCAATCCCAGTTGAGCAGTCAAAACCATGTGTGGTCTGGAAATGTCATGTTTATTACTGGCAAGTAAGGCAACATCTTTGAACAGAAGGTGGATTCTTTTTCTGGGAACTGATGCTTACACGTTAATAAGAGAAATCACTACAGTACATAGTTTGAGACTACACTCAGTTTTTTTCCACGTAAAACTGAGCATTTATATCATTTATATGACATTAATTGATGTGAAAGATGATTTTCTTTTGATGTGTAGTTTTTGTCTTCTTTCTCACGTTTGTGTTGGATGTTTAAACTGACACAAGCCATTTAGTTTCTGGCGAACACAGCAGGCATTAGCTGTATTTGTTTGTTCGCATTTAGTAAGAAAAGTATTTTTCCTAGAAGACAGGAAATCACAGGGAGGCCTGAGGTCAATGGTAACCCCATGTCCTGCATTAATACTCTAGACTAATTTGCACATTAAAAGGAACTTATAATAATAATTTTTACTATACCTAGTAATAATACAGTTAAGTGTTTATTTTTAATAGCTCTATTTGAAATGGCTAACATTAAAAGTGAATACTTTTACGTGTATCTGCTCTAGTCACTAGACGTTTCCGTTTCTGCATAGTGTAGGTAAACTGATTGTTTAGTGTAGAAGCATTGTACTTTACAGGCATAGTGTGGATTGACAAAAAGCAGAATGTATGCAAAGGCAGTGCTACAATGCAAGGAGGAGTATCTGGGTAGAGGTACAGCTGACCTATGCGACTAAATCTCCATTTTGAGTTTAGAGCAAAATAATAGGGGTTAGTTTCATCTGAAGCACTGCATGCCATTAGATGTGTCATAAAATTATTTTTGCAACTAGTATGAAAGTGTACAACCTTATGGAATAATCAGAGGTTTCTTTTGATGTTTCTGGGTTACCATTCTGAATTCACTTGGGTATATGTGGGTGTAAATGGACACATGTCGTTTAAAAGGGAAGATGGTAAACTGGTAATAGTTATTGCACTGTCTTGACACCAGATTATGAGCAACACAATATGATGCCTGATCCTCATCATTCATACAAACCAGAGACAGAAAAAGTATACAGACAACACCTCCTGTCCACTAGAAAGCCAAGAGTTGCATTGAACTTCATTTGATGGAGAAGGGAAGTCACTGGAAGAAATACAGTATAGAAGAAAACCACAGGGAAATGTGATGTCTCTTATACTGAATGGGCAATGCCAGACTGTGATCTGTAACACTTGAAGTGCCTTCAACTGTTCAAGAGTGCATGGATATCAGGGACCACAAGATATATCATCGGGCTTATTCTGTTGTAATAATTTAGGTATTGTGCTGCTCTGAGGTGATTCTGGGTGAAATAGACATATTTTGAGGAGAATACTTAAAGCCTCACTGCTTAAAGTACATTTAGTGTAGAATTTGGAGGAGAATAGCAGCAAACACAACTGGCAAAGTAAGAGAAGCCAGAAGACAATAAGAGAGAAGAGAGGGGGAGAAAGTAACATGGAGTGAAGAAGTGTACTATAGTACTGTGGTGGGTGAGTGAATTAACCAGCCCATTTAGAATAAGGGGATCAAGTCTGTCAAAGTAGACTAAGATTAGCTATATTGGTACAATTTTCCCATTTTTAGGCATATTTCTCTCCTTTTAGTATATTTCCCTACTGGATTTTATTTTTATGGAACAAGTACCCTTTTTAGTGTTCTTGTCAGACAAAAATAATGCAAGAGTGCCATCAAGAGTTTTACAATACACTGCTCAAGAAACTGAAAAATTATGGACAAACCATTACAATTCATTATTATTTTTTAATTTTCTCATAAAGGATGTGGACCAGACACACCTATGCACAAGGGAGGAAACAGAAATGGCACATACCCAAACACAGCTAGAACAATAAATACTTAACTGCCTAGTTTAGTCCTAAATATAAAAATAGTTGCCCTGATACAAAGGTATCACAGCTGTCCTGCTTGTATGTTTATATTTGTTTGCTTTGTGGTGGACAGCTCACTGACATCCACCATTCTGGTCAGCATGCCCTTATCTTACTAATTTCCATGTTCAGTGAACAGTCAGAGGGAGCCTGTCACAGTAGCAAATCCTAGTATCTAAGTTTCAGACTAAAAAATGTAGTTTCAAGTTATGTGATTTTAAACAGCCTGTGTATAATGCCTAAGGTGAATGTTACTCAAGTGGGCTAACTCTTTTTCACCCTGTAAATATTGAAGTCTTTGTATAAAGGTGCAAAAGGAAACCTGAACACAGCTATGTGTGTCCATGATTAGTTCCCAAGATGAGCATAGGATTCTGGTGCTGTGTGGCAGAAGTGCTAACTTCTCACCCACACAGTTACACCATTTTGTGTGTGTGTGTGTGTTTTCAGATGATTTGAATTATATTAAATGCAAACGCTCTTGAGTGTTTAGAGTTCAGAAGAAATTAACTGGATAAGTTATTTATTTTCACATCGGCCTTATTTTAAAAAGACGACTGAAATAGCTTTGTTGTAGAGATTCAGCAAATGGAACAAATACATGAATTTTGATTCCATTACAAAATAAAAGAAGAATGTTTGGAACACATTTTGGCTATTGAATGTTCATCATATACACCATGTGATCTTAATGTCCTTGGCATGTCAGAGCAAAACCAGAGTACCAGGAGAAATCCCATGCAGGCATTAGAAGAACATATACAGACAGTGCCAGGACTGGGATCTAAGCCCACACATTCTCGTGATGTGTAGCAGTCATGAGAAGTACTGGCTCAACGTTCCACCCAATCTTTTTATGTGTTTTTAATTTTGTATTACTGTATGTCAGTGAAAAAAATATATGTGAAGTAAGTAACGATTGTTAAAGAATCCAATAGAGAACTACACAGAGGCAGTTTAAAACTTGTTCAAAAACTTTAAAGTGGTTGTGGGTTATTGAAGTGTTTATAACAGCAGAATGAAACAGCTGTCACATCATGCAGAAAAGAATCAAATGTCTTCTTCATGACGAAATGAGCCTCAGTTCACTGAATGTGCTATTAATATTTTCAGCTTAACTATCCAATATGCTTTTGATGTACCACTACTTAAAAGATGTTTTTTGGTTTTTCAATTTAGGACGTTTATATATTTACAGATTTTACTGATGAGTTTCAAAGAAAGGCCCATTCCATGTATATTTTTGCTGTCGTCAATGCTTGCATACCACAGAAACTGGAAGTTTTGTTTCAGTATCTGTACAACCTCAGCTCCTCACACTACCAGTTGTCACTTCTTGGCGGCACAGTAGAATTCTGTGCCTTTCCTCACCGCTAATGTTATTTGTGAATTAGTAGACGTGACACTAATGTTATTTGTGCATTGGTAGATGTGAAAGTAGGAGATTAAAAACACAGAAGGGCCTAAAAAACTTTTTTTTTTCACCATGATGCCATCAGTGTCATTTTATTCAGAGGTGTTTTGACAGGTACTGTCATATTCTGAATCACTTTCATGGTTGTTTTCACGTAGGTGGACCGTGGTCATGATGTGACATCATCACACTGTCGTTATCAAAGATCGCACCGCACACAAACAGACATCTGAGCTTTGTGTAAAACTGGAAGGAAAAATTCATGATTGTATAGTATAAGAGCATTTTGTTTGTGACATTGTAAAGAGTCTTTGACCTCCACTCTTGATTGGCTTTTTGGTTTTGGTTAGTAGTTATACTAATTTCTAAAATACAATCCCAACCGTCAACCAGTTACTACTATGCATTACTCTTCTCTGGAAAATGGGGTTAATTTGTAGAACTGATTATACCATGTTTTGATGTCAGCTTGTATGTTTGTTGTGTGATTGACCCAGTAAATGACCCCAATGATATTCATTTTTGCTTGCACTTGGTGACATCATTCACACATTGAATCTTTCCTTAAGTACATTTTAGACAATTGTAGACCAAATATATGTGAATAAATGTTAACTGAATTACTGCATGGTGTGCTTGGCACACATTGAACTTACATGTCTTTTAGGAAAACATGCTACAAACATACAAAACCATGAAGTACAAAATGTTGTTATAGATTATTTTTCTGTATTCATGCTTGGACTTCTTCCCTCTTAATCTGGGTGTGGTCAGTGACAAACATGGTGAAAGGTTTCACCAAGACATTGCTACGATGAAAAAGCGGTATCAGGGAAAATGCTGCCCGTCTATTTTTGGACGCTGAAACAAGTAGCATTAGATGTTGAGTAAAAACAAAAATCGGCAGCCAAACATATTTAGATTAGCTGAACTAATGCAATTTGTCAGCATCATTAATAGATTAAACACACTAAATTCAATTAAAAGTTAATTTAATGTTTCTCCAAATTCCTTCTTGATAAAGTCAATCTGAAAATATATTTGTGTCCAGCCTTAAGCTGTCTATCATAATCACCAAATATTTTTCAGAAAATAGAACATTTAAAAAAAAAAAAAAGACCTTCCAGTGAAGTTAGACAGTGCCACCCCACCATCAGCATTTGATATTTCATCCATTATTTAAAACGGTTTAGCCCAACACAAAATACAGTTCAGTACAGGAAAATACAAAGTGAGGATGAACTCTGTCACAGGGCAAGTGTCCATTCACACCAATCTCACTAATACCGGGCCAGTTTAGAATGGCTTATAAGGCTAATTGCATATCTTTGTAATGAAACAAGGCACAGAAGAAAATGCATACAGACCCAGTGATTCAGTTGTTTTTATGCTTTGACAGGAGTGAAAGTAGACTGCAATTGTTCAGACAATTAGTATGTATGGAGGTACAAGGGTTTAAGCTGATAAGAATTATGATTATTTTGTTCTGTGCTAGGCAAAAAGTATAAATAATTGAATGATTTGATTTGTTAAGTGATTGGTGTCAATTGCTATTAAAGCATTTCCAAAAACAAAATTCCTCACAAATGTATATTGTAAATAAAATGTTCATATAAAAATAATAATAATTTTTTGCATTTATATAGCGCTTTTCTCACTACTCAAAGCGCTCAGCAATTGCAGGTTAAGGGCCTTGCTCAAGGGCCCAACAGAGCAGAGTCCCTTTTGGCATTGTTGGGATTCGAACCGGCAACCTTCCGATTGCTAGTGCAGATCCCTAGCCTCAGAGCCACCACTCCGCCTACCAAATGAATGGTATCAATAAAGTAAATGAATGTGAAGGTCTAATAGAAGGTGAACATGTTCATTTTTGTCTTGGTGTCCTAAAGCTAATCCATAGATTAGAATATGGATGGATAGATCAGTGGTCTCAAACTCCATTCCTGGAGGGCTGCAGTGGCTGCAGGTTTTCATTCTAACGCTTTTTTTAGCTGGTGACCAGTTTTTGCTGCTAATTAATTCTTTTTCCTTTAATTTTTTTGACTTGTTTTTTATGATTTGTTCCCCTGAATTTCTCCATAGTTCCTCTGAATTGCTTCACATGTGAAGTGAGTCAACTAACAGAAAGCCAACGAAGTCAAGTCCTAAAACTCCAACCAATTTCACTCCAAATGGTTGCTTAATTATGTGCTTATTCATGTTGTTAATTAAACCTGTTCTTTAATTCCTTGGCTTGTTGCTGCTCTCATTGTGCAATAGCATACATTTCTGAAATTGTTGATTTTTCTCTTTTCTAAGAGCACTGTTGAAATATTTTGAGAACCTGAGAAGATCAACATTCCTGAGACCTTCATCTTTCTTTATTTTCAGATACTGTATTATATGATGGACACAATTTGCTGGTCATGTGTTGGCTCATTTTGTATCTCATTATTGTCTGGCTGCTAATTAAGGAAAAAACAAAAGAAGTTAATTAGCAGCAAAAACAGGTCACTAATTAAGAAAAGGGTTAGAATGAAAACCTGCAGCCACTGTGACCCTCTAGGACTGGAGTTTGAGACCACTGGGATAGATGAATGTTTTTCAGAGCAATGCAGAATACCTTCACACTAACACAGAGAGTAAGTAATGGCAGTCAGCCCTGGGATTTTTCATAATAATTTTAGAGCCTAACATTTATTGTTATTGTTTTGAGCTAACTTAGCTTATGAGCTCAAGGGATATGAAAATAATTTTTACAGTGAGTATTGGAAGTCTTACTACAAAGTTTTGTCTGGAAATTGCTTATTTAATAGTATAAAGTTAATAAACAAACCACACCTGTCAAAATGGTTATCAGTTCAAAAAAGCATATTCGATTAAATGTCATTTCCCTTTAGGCAATATAAGAGGTTGGCCCAAATCACATTTGGCTTGTTACAGTCAAAAACGTGAAAAACCAAAAAGCAGGAGATACCTGATCACAATAAAGTCTCAAGAGTCGCGTGTTGCGGGTCAGACAGAAGCCTCCAAGGGCTGATTTTGGCAACCCTATGTGTGACATATTCTACTGAAGTGTGAATTATGCAGGCATCTTTGAACTGGGATTTGGCCATTCTGTTGATTTTTGCAGTTCCCACAAGTCTTTGTGCTTAAAAAACTTTACTGCTGATTCCAAACATGTTGGCTGGACATGGAGCCAGAAATAATAAGCAAACCTTTGCAGGCATATGGAACTAATGGTAGATTGTAGCTGTCTGTGGACCTGAGCCTTCCCTCATCAGCCAATAAATTACAGTCCAGAACTGACCTCTCAAGACACAATTTTGTAAGGTGCCATGCATCTGTGCAGCATATTCATTTTGGTTTATGCAGACTTCAGAAGCTTTAGGGCTTGACTTCAGCTTGAACATTTATAGCCGGAAAGGGGACATTTTATTACTGATGCCAGAAGAAGAATCAGTTTCAATTTAGCTTCCTAAGAAACAATTCAGTTAGTTTATCATGCCACCATATCATTCTCTAGAAAGTGGCTTGTTTTTCATGAGAGTTCAAGGAAAGAGCAGTATCTGAAAGGAACACTGGGTCATATCCTAATCTCACAAGTATAGAGAATCACAAAAGATATGATATTGTTTAGTTTAAAAAAAACAAAACAATGGAACTCATTTCTTCCTGGAAAAGGCTCTGGTTCATCATGACCCTACCCTGGATAAGTGGGGTTATTAAATGGAAGGATGTGTGTTTGCGTTAAGGGCAACTTGCTGGCTAGTATTGCGGCCTCACAACCTCGCGGATCACAGGGCCTAATCACTGTGTGCAGCTAGTACCTTCTTTCTGTGTTCATGGGCATGTTCCTGGTAATTCTGGATTCCTCCCATATTTAAAGAAGTTAAGTTAACATGGTGGCTCAAAAGGGGCAAAACAGGACCTCTGGGAGTACTTGTGGTAATGGACTAGAATTCTATGCAGAGTTGGCTGTTGTCTTTCTGCTGGGATACCTTCCAGCTCCATGCAGCTATATAATAATGCATATTGGTTAACAAAGTGCATATGTACAGAATACATAAGCTGTTTTTTTTATATGCATTTCCAAATGACAGCTAAACCTCATAGTGTCTCCCAAGTTGTTTGTCATCTGTACATAGTACAGTGAAATTCTAACTTGTATGTCTCCTCAGAACAGTTTGACAATAATCCAATAGCAACATAAGACATATAATCACAGGCCCTTGAATATTTTCTCAATGCACTTGTGTTTGTGTACTTGTGTGTGTGTATGTATATACACATATAGAAGCAATTGTTTGTTATGTCACAATATATGACCTTATGCTATTATGATCTGTTGGAATCCTTGAATGTACAGCCAGTATTTTGCAACTGAAGAAGTCCCTGATAACAAATGGAGGTATGTGTGCTTCCCTCAGATGTCTGAGGAAGTAGAGGCACTGGTGAGCCTTTATAACAATAACTGAAATGTGTTGTGCCCACTTCAGTTCATCAGTGATGGTCACTCCATGAAATTTCATTCTGCCCAACCTTTTTAACTTCATCCCCTGACTAGTACATGGGAGTGTATTCTGCTTTCTATTTCTTGATGCCTAAGATCATTTCCATGGTTTTGCTGACCTCAAATGTGAGACTGTTGTCCTGGCTCAGTTGAGTCACGTTGAAATGGAATAAGCAGGTAGAGTAAATATGTGAATGGTTTAGTCACAGATCTTGGCTGTATTCAAAACTTCATTCTACCAATTTCATAAAATCACTAGGGTATGGCCCAGTGTCTCCTTGTCAAATTTTGAAGTCTTTTGCAATCACTTTATCATCGCTAATAAATCTTCTGTCATGATCAGCAGACAGCCGGAAGTTCAAAATGCAGCCCCCTAGAGTCCTTACTTGAATCAAACACAGTATTCACATCACACCTTAGCTGGCTCAGCTACACTGGCTTACTGCCAGACACAGAATGAAGCATGAAACTCTGCCATTAATTTAGAAAGCTGTCGACACCAACACCCCAGAATTCCAACTGTAACTAAATTACTTAGCCTATTTAATCCAGTAATATGGTGTTTCAACTCTGGTCTTCTCAACTTTTTAAAGCTTATATATTATATTTATTATTATTATGTATTTGGTTGACACATTTATCCAATTTGTCTTATCATATAAATAGTTATTATAACTTTGTACACATAAATCTTTTACAGTTGCACAGACAGACTGAATGATTTACTCAGTGTCACACAGTGAATTAGAGGTCGGAATTGAATCAGCAGGTTTGTGGCTTAAATTCCTGGGCCTTAAGTCATTACACTGCCTTCCTATGTATACAAAACCTACTTTAAGTCCATCAGTTTTTATGTTAGTCTTTTTGGGAAGCTCCATCAGATTTAATATTTAAGTAAAGGCTTTCAATGACTGTGTCATCCATACTTAAATCTCTTAAATGGGCTCTACTGTGTTTCATTGTACTGCAGCATTCCTCATAAGGAGTTGTGTGAAGGGCATTGTACCTAATGCGTCTCTTATTTCACATCTTTGTCTTAGTTACCCCACCTCTATCAACACATTTTAAGGTATCTCCAGGTTTGGTGCAAGCCATTCATACTGATCTATAACAAAACACAATCTTCTGGCCGGCTTGAATTTTTAACATCAAAACCAATTGGTACAATTGTATGCATAAATGTAATATTTTCCATATCTGTTCTTAATGAATTAACTAATTTCATTTTTGCAGTGGAAGTGGAGCAATGGCCACATCAAAGAGAAATAAATGTACCAGGAGTCATATGTGGAGATTAGTGGGGTTTTCAACCATTTGGGGTATCATGAAGGTACAAAAGACTCAATTTATGCTTTCAGTTTCAGGTTATTGACCTGAAAATAATGTGAGTCAGTTAAACATAAAGTTACTGCCCATTGTGGACCATCAGGATAAGTTTAACATCCCAAAATCCAGACAGATGGGGTGGATTTCTGGTGAAAAGGCTTTTATTAATGAAGATAAACAAAACAAACAAACAAAAAAACACACAAGCAAAGGCAAAACAGTAAACCCAGACCCACTTTTACCTACAACTGCAGCTTGAAATCTATTTATGTGCGGTTGGTTTGCTCACCTGCATTCCATTAGCATACTGCCTACTCCCTTTACCTGTCATCTCCTTTTCTGGGCTGGCTTCTTTTCTTCCCGCTAGTTCTTTCCTTTTGACTCCATATTCTATGAACCTCTGTCAAAAAGGTACCTTTCATATTACATCATGAGACTGGGTCAACCGTACATTTTAATATGGAATACTAGGGGGCTTTGCCCCCTGCTCACTTTGCTTGCCAACCCCCATGCTTACGCTACACGCTAGCCTCTTTGCGGTTCTGTCGCTTGCATATGGGGATGTGGATGTACAATTTACTAACTATTTCACATTACAGCAAGTAATTAACCATATTAAAAAATATTAAAACTTAATAATTTGAATGTAAATTGTTTCATGTTGCATTAGTTATTCATTGTGTAATATGATTTTGTTCTGTTTGGCTTTAAAATTAACAGGCAAAAACTTTTTAAACTTACACTTTTACTGTAAAACTTAAGTAAAAACAATTTTTTGAATTAAATTTTCATCAATATCGCATTGAATTTTGATTCTGTGTTTGGACTTCAATTGTGACAATGCCACGTATAACTGCACGTGATGAATTTCATTTCTTTCTCTCTATTAAATAAAACAAATTTTTTGAATGTTTGGCTCTGAGATTTGTAAATTGTCTTTGCAAAAGCTATTCCAACTGGAAACTGTTAACGTTTTAATATGAATGGCACAGCAAGATTTTCTTTACCTTTCTTGGATACATCCTTCTTTCTACAGTAATTCGTGCTGAGGAAGACCGGACGGTGTTAACGGTTGTAAATTTTCTTCGGAATATTGTAAATTGATGTTTTCATCTTCCGCACGATCACCATCAACTGTTTCAGCATAGTCTATTGATACGCATTTAACCAATTTCCAGTGTAACCGATCGTCTCGTGGGAGCAACAACTGTGTCTGTCAAAAGCATTCACACAAATGAGAGGTGAGAGTACCGTGTGCGTGGTTTTATATGGTTGAGAGGGGGGAATGACTTGAAAACATCTCATGGCCATAGTCTCGACTCGCGGGACTTGAAAAAATCTTCCAAAAAGTGTTGTCTCGTCGCAGGATTTTTTTTATTATAATAGAGAGATATTAAAGCTCTGCCTAATGTGTTCCTACACCTCTGATCCATTCATAAGGGGCCAGATCTTCATGGCAACACCCATGCTTGCTGCCTTTCTACTCCCCACTTTGAACCACCTGCCACCCGCTGGAATCCTTAAGAGTGGGAAGATAATACTCTCCATCTCTGACTCTCACCTCTCAAACTATCGAGGGTTCCTACAGATATACACTCCCCTCCTTTATCATGCCATATTTTACAGCTGCTATCTAAAATAAAGCCCTTCAGTGTACTTAAACCTTACTGTTTATTATACTCGATGTCATATCTAAACAGCCAGAATTGAGCACTTATCTGAAGCTTTTCAAACAGCAAAATTGTTAGACCTCTTCCTGGACTCTTTATCCCTCTTAACACAAGGGTAAATAATATGGACGACTGCAAAAACAACAACAACAGTTTATTTTTTTGTATAGCCCAACACACTTGGAGTGCCAAAATGGGCTTTAACAGGCCCTGTTTTTGACGCCACTCCCAGCCTCGTCTACCTAAGAAGACAAAAAAAAACCCTTGCAGGGTAAAAAATGGAAGTAATCTTGGGAAAGGCAATTCACAGAGAGAGAGAGAGAGACTCCTTTCCAGGTAGGTTGTGGTAAAAAAATGGGGTAAATACAATACACAAAACAGAACACAAGTAATCCACTTTACAGATCTAGATGGTAAATCTATCATTGCCACCTCAAGAATATAATACAATAGTAGAATAGTAATAGTACAAACTACAAAACAAAATGCAAGAATAGATTATATCACATATGAGGATCTAGATTTGGTTAGAGACCTGAGCCAATTAGTGGGTGTGCAGCACATCATCAAGGCATCTTTGCCTTTTATGTGTCCCTGCAAAAATGTAGGTACCAGTCAGAGAACAGACAGCCTGCCTGTGGCCTACCCACTAGACATCTGTCCACTCCACCCTGTACCCCACAATGCTACTCCAAGATGATTTCAATTTGAGTGCAAGTTTCCATTTTCAATGGAGTTCTCTTTTTCCATATCTTATTTTCCGTTTTCCAAGTTCATCATACTGCCTTGTCATCACTACATTTTTGTTTTTATTGTAATAAAAAATATTGCATTCCCGAGTTTGTCAGTGTGATACTATATTGTAATTTAATTTGCTCTGTGAAGGTGCCTGCTTTTTATGGAGTAATAAAATGAATGGTACAGAATGGAGTAAATAAGAAAAAAAACACATTTCTCATGTTGATATGATAAACACAGCTTCATAAAATATAAGCCATTGTATGAGTAACAGAATTGCTTTGAGGTGGTGTTCTTCATGATAGCATCATAAGCAATAAAATAAATATTGCTCAGTTGCACAAGTGACAAAATTAAACAAGAGCTTAATGAGATGAGAAACCTGTCAACTGAGTAAATAAGATAGCATAACAATACTCAGATCTGCTTAACCCATGTCAGGGTCATGGAGGATTACAATTTACCCAACAAATATCAGGCACTGGACAGAGCAATAGTCTACCTTTGAGTCCCCTCATGAATATATAAATATCTGTACACATCTTTATAGATGTAGGGGGAAAACAGGAGTGCCTAGTGCAAAAGCCATGCATGTATGAGACAATAAAACTCTACAAGGACAACCACTGAACATGGGATCCGATTCTAGAACACTGTATCAATTAATTCAACATCTGTGCTACCATGCCACCCAACTCAGTAATTATTAATTTACGAAAGTATGAATAGTATTTATTGTAACAGGTTTTCTATGTTGCCTTTTAAGGATGATAATCTAATAATGTATAAGATTATTTAATGTACAGCTATGCTGTCTTTCTAAGACAGACTGAAATCAATTGTCGCAAGAATAACACGAAGACATCAAAAAGGTTTGGAGCAGCCACCTCTATATTGTGCCCTGGCTGCAAAAAGGGTTGTTTTTGATGAGTTGTATGCAAGTTTGAGTCCAGAACAGAACTGATTTGAGAGTAAGAAATTACTGGCTGTAAAGTTGGGACTGGAAGTGACGCCATCTGGACCAGAAACGGAAGTGACATCATCAATAGCTCCGGTACTGGAAGTGACATCATCAATGGCACCAGAACCTAGCAGGATTTCCCATGGATGGTCTGCAGAGAATTGAGAGAGAAAGTTGGTGCAGCTCGCCACCCCCTGGTCTCGTGTGGTACTACTATTATTCAGGCCCTTTAGCTGCCTCCCAATCGCACATATGTGACACAATTTAATCAATGTAGTCCTCAATCTTAATGTTTACTATGCAGCATTCAATGCATGTGTCTCTGTTACATGCCATTTGGTATGGAATTCAAAACAATAGTGTTAATGTTTGTGATAGCAACCAGATGAACACACAAACATACACACAGACACATGTTTTTATATTGAAGTGGATAACACAAAAATTTTAAAGGCAGCTCATGTAGAAAGTGTGGCAGATGAAGCAGTTACGAAACAACTTTTGCCATTAGGAAAGAAAGATTTTAAGGCAACTGGGATTTGCGTGGGTAGACATGCAGCAGATGAGGTTTAATGTCAGTAAGTGCAGGGGATTGAATGGGAGAAGTAAGAAACACCCTTTTATTTTGTGCATTGTCTTTATATAGAAAATTCCATATCAAAGCACTTTACATCTGTTTACATATTTGAATATTTGATATAAGGGCAGGTTAAGTCACTTCCTCACAGTGGTTTGATGGCAGGAACTAAACAGGCAACCTGGTGGCTTAGTGTCCAGTTCCCTAGTCACTTCAGTGTAGGGAGAGTCCTGACTAATGAAATCCATAATAGTTGAGCACAAGTAAAAGGATGCAATGTTCAAGTTGTACAAAGGCAGGTCATAGCACCTGGAGATCCATCTGCTGCTCTGCTCACTATGGTATGAGAAAAAGTACTGATGCTGTTCGAAAAGCCTTTCATTGAAGCTTTTCATAGCTCTTTCCTGATTGAAATGTATGTAAGAGTGTTCTTTTTCTTTTTTGAAAAACCAAAAAAGCATATTCAATATTCTTATTGTATTCATGGATACTGGACTGTTCATCTCTAGAATTTGCAACCAAGAAATGTCCTAGTAGACAGAAAGGTGGATATTATGGTGATTTTTGGTTATGTTTAAATTAGGGAATAGACAGTGTGATGAAGGGAGGCTCCAAGGGTTTTTATATTCATAGCCATTTTTATGACATATTTCATTGTGAACCCTATTAAAACATTTCAGATGGCCAATATGGACATTATAATATAAGATTGAAATTGCACATATACTAAATGATTAATAAAGCAACATATGTACATGGAGAATAGTATTCTAAAAATTCTATCCAATTGCATGTAGCATAAAGTTGGTCAAAATAGTACAGGTTTGTTTGTTCCGAGTTTCTTAAAAAGCTCTATCTATCTATCTATCTATCTATCTATCTATCTATCTATCTATCTATCTATCTATCTATCTATCTATCTATCTATCTATCTATCTATCTATCTATCTATCTATCTATCTATCTATCTATCTATCTAAGCTGTTGTGGTCAAGTGAGAAACAACTCCAAGGAAGAAATGTTAGGGCGCCAACCTAGTCGTCCCTGTTAAATCAAATGAAAGAAAAAAATTAGGAGCTCTGTGGCACAAAATTGAACAAAAAACTGATTGTACTCAAAAGGAGCCATCAGGCTTTATAGTAGGGTTTTTGTCAGTCACTAGATAGGAGCTCCACCCTGTGTTGTGCTGTTTTTACAGAGTGACGCCTTCTTCCAGCAGCCTTCTGATTTATAGGTGGAGGACCTCACTGGGCATCTTCTTAGTATTGTGGGAGGAACAGAAAAGGACATAGGTACGCCAGCACCCCCTCTCAACCTGGGGTAGTAGTACATACCTCAGATAAGCCTGGTGAGTGATCCACTGACACACATGTGTGACACTATATGTAAAGTATTGTGGTGTCATTGCCTTTCTAGCAGGTCACTCCAACTTTCAAGCTACATAGAACTGTCTGTGATGCCCTTGCTAATTGTGAGAACACCTCAGAATCTTCTAGAAGCCAAGCTTTTTATGGTGATGGACTTTTCTTTGATTTTCAGTAATCTCATACATCTTAGGCTCTCCTTATTAAAAGCTCTTTCACCCACCTGATCTCCACTCAGAATTAAGTCTTTATTAGCCCCATTCATTTTACCGTTGGGTCTTTAGCAGGCCATAGATCTTTTTTCTGACAGCTACAGTCATGTATAGCAGCACTGAACAGAAAACACATGTGGAATTGGAAAGGGTTTTTTTTTTTAAATACAGAGACAAGAAGTTGGATCTTCATTTTCAACTTTATCTTCATTTTTTCAATTTGAATATTAAAAAAGGTGATTTATGATTAGGCTTGACAACGAGCCTCAACAGAGGATGATTCAGAGCTGCAGTAGTTCTGTAGCAGGGCGTGGATGACAAAGAAGAATCTCATTAGAAGATATCATTGATTTACAAGGGGACAAAGCATCAAGCTTAAATATCCTTAGCTGTTTGAAAAGTAGACTTTGAAATTTTCAGTCTACAACGCCTATAAAAAGTATTCATCCCCTTGAAAATGTTCACTTTTTATTGTTGTACAATGTTAAAGCACAGTGGATTTCATTTGGCTTTTTAAATATTAATCCACAGAAAAAGACTCTTTAATGTAAAATAGAATACAGATATTTTCAAAGTGCTCAAAATTAACTACAAATATACAGCACAAACTAATTGATTGCCAGAGTGGTGATCTCTTTAATTTGACATTTCAGAATCTTCACTGGTATAGCCAATTGGGTCTAGAAGACCCATAATTATTTCAATGGAGTGTATGTGGTAAGTCAACTTGTGGCAGCCTAATGTGCACAATGAAGACTAAAGAACACTCCTAGCAACTCCATGAAAAAGGTAATTGAAAAGTACAAGTCAAGATGGGCAAAAGAAAATATCCAAGTCACTGAATATCCAATGAAATCAGCCATTAAGAAATGGAAAGAGTATGGCACAGCTGTAAATCTGTTTGGAGCAGGTTGTCTGTAAAAGAAGAATAAGAAGACTGGTGAGGTAGGCAACCATGAGATCAATGATGACTCTGAAGGAGTTACTGGCTACAGTAGATAAGATTAGAGAGACTGTGAACAGTAACATTGATCTGGTGCTTAACCAATTGCAGCTTTATGGGAAAGTGGCAAAGAGAAAGCTGCTGTTAAAAAATAAAAATATCTGAGATATCTTGGCTAGAGATTGTTAGAAGGCATATGGCAGACTCTGAAGTCCAATCAAAGAAAGTTCTGTGGTCTGATGTATGCCATCAGACTAAACACCATGTTTGGTGTACTGGACATTTTCAAAAACAGACCATCCTACTGTGAAGCATAGTCGTGGCAGCATCAGGCTGTGGGGCCCTGCAGCAGGCCCAGGAAGGCTTCTGACAGTAAAATTAATGCATTAATATACAGGAAAAGGCTGGAGGAAAACCTGATGTAGCATGCAAGAAACCTGTACCTTTTTTTTCTAGCAAGACATTGGTCACAAGCATAAACCCAAACCTACACAAGAATGGATTAAAAATAACAATGTTCAATTTCGGGAATTGCCAAGTCAGTGTCCAAACCTCCAATTGAGAATTTGTGGCTGGACTTGACAAAGGCTGTTTACTTATGATCCCTATGCAACCTTATGAAGCTTGAGTAGCTTTGGAAAGAACAATGGGAAAAAGGTGCAGTGTCCAGATGACTGAAGGTGGTAGGGACCTGTGCAGACAGACTCAAGGCAGTCATGGCTGACAAGGTTGTGTCTTCTAAATATTTACTTTAGTTGGGGGAGTTGAGGGTTAGGTGGCGTTCGCAGTCAATACTTACAGTATGGAGTCAGTTATTTTGTGTTTTACATTTGGAATTAATTTAGACTACTTTGCAGAAAATTTTCCCCTTTGACATTGAAGAATCTATTTTTGTTGATCAGTGTCAAAAAAGCCAAATTAAATTCACTTTGTGTCAGTGCTGTATAACAATAAAATATGAAAACTTCCAAGAATACTTTGTGGTCCTCAAGGGGCACTGCAGCTCCCCAAAATCCAAACACAAAACACTTAGACACAAGTTCACTAATGAATAGAGGTTTTTATTGTGGTAAACTCTTCCAATTAAGCGTTTCAACACTCCAAAACCACACTCTAATTCTCTCCACATCACTGTCATCTCTCTGTCATCTCTTTTTCTTCTCTCCTCCACTCAAGCTTTGTCCTCCTCCTCCACCTCCCAACTCTGGCTCATTGAACTGCAGCAGGTAGTTCCTTTTATGTGACACCCAGGAGAACTTCTGGGTAAGGTTGGAGCCTGACAAAGTAGTGCTCGCTAGTCCCTTCAGCACCCCCCTGGCGGCACCCACAGAACACAACAGGCCTGAATAAATGAACTCCATTTCCCATTGTGCCCTGGGGAATCCTTTTTTTGTACCATAACTCAGTTTGGGAGTCTGTGCCATCTAGCATTTTAGGGGAAACAATGTCCTGGTTGCCCTGGCTAGGTAAGGATGTCAGTTCCACTCCACTTTTAATAGGCATTGTATGTTCTGAAGCTGCTTAATCAGTTATGGGATTCAGGTGATTTGACACAACACATGAACTAACTCCAGACTGGATACCTAGATGTATAAGCTAATAGAAGAACTTTCTGGTATTCTTGAAAAGCCAGTATGATTCCCTGTCATGGCTGTGTGCAGTAATGGTTCAAAACAGAACTCTGGCATAATATTTTGATCACACTGGAGTG
This sequence comes from Erpetoichthys calabaricus, assembly GCF_900747795.2. NCBI lineage: Eukaryota > Metazoa > Chordata > Cladistia > Polypteriformes > Polypteridae > Erpetoichthys > Erpetoichthys calabaricus. The sequence continues at coordinate 279,322,523 of NC_041395.2, forward strand.
TGTAAATATTCTGTGAATGGAGGGCATTGTAAAGAGAAAAGTAGTAATTCGCTCAAAAGTTAAATGTTTTTGTAGTAGCTATACCAAAATGAGCAAATCAAAAATTAACTTGGACAAAATAGTGAATCCTGTCATGGATATTTCTTATGCTTTTAAGTTAAAATAAACAGAAATCTATCAGCCTGTTCTCTTCACCGAACTGGCTTATGTTTTCCTGTTCCAGTACGTTAACCACTCAAGTACAGAGGGAAAACTCATTGTTGGTTTGTTTGAACTAAGTAGCTGAGCTCCAAAGCTGTTCCATGATCATGTGTGGTTATCAGCCTCATCAAGAAGCTGCCAGTTTTGACTTCTGCTAAATATAAGAACATTTCTGGAATCTCATGAGAAACATAAGTGCTACTAGGGAGGGAGTTTTACAGATGTTGGTCTGCATTTCACATGTCATTCTCTGGCTTTGAATTTTAAAAGTATTTAAGTTATTTCGTCTGTGATTTTGGTTCTAAAATTCAGTGGGAACTTTTGCTCTTTTAATACCTCACCTATATAAAATGGACTGTTTTGCTGTTCAGGTGGAGAACCTTATGCATTTTCATCCTAGCCCAGTCAAACTTAAAAACTCAGTCAGATATGGGGCATTGACTAAATAATGAAGATAACAAACAGAAAATTTTAACAACTTTTAAGTGGTGCTTTAGATGGATTCTCATTTATCCTAATGTAACCAATTGGGAGCGGTAGAGAATCCTAGATACCAGATTTTTTGCTGTCAAGTTTTAACCCCTGTCATGTTGTAGGCATTTGTTTAACTGCTCATTGAAAAAAAAAGTTTAAGTTATGAGAGCAAGGTACTTGCAGTAGCTCAAATATATCTAAAGGATAACCCAATTCAGAAGCATCCATTCCCAAATTCGTATAATGGGACTGTTAAAATCGGCATATAATTGAGTTCTGTCTGGAAGAGTACCACCCTATGTCAAGAAAAAAATATGAATTTCCATCCATCCATCCATTTTCCAACCCGCTGAATCCGAACACAGGGTCACGGGGGTCTGCCGGAGCCAATCCCAGCCAACACATGGCACAAGGCAGGAACCAATCCCGGGCAGGGTGAAAAATATGAATTTTCCTTTTTCAAATTATTAGTGCCTCACAACTGATAGGAAGGTGTAAGATCGCCATGTGAACTGTCATTTCTCCCTCCTGGTTCCTCTTTATATTGTACTGGTGGAATCATGAGAAGAGACTATCCTCTTTGTTGTTCTCATACCTTCCTGGACTTGCTTGATTCCCTTGAAGTTTTGAAAACCTTCAGGGATGTCCCCTGTCTCTTTCCAGATCTCTTCTGCAATGCTCGGAGGCATCTCAAATTCTCAACTATTTTCTCAGTGGTTTCTCATATTTTCCTGGCATATTTCACACAGGAAGGCAGAATGAACTGTGACACTAGCCCAACCACTCTTGGCAAGGGTTAGCAAACTATGATTGTGTGGACAATATGGGGGTTTACTAAAGCTGTCTATGGAACAAAAAAATGATGCAGAGGAGGTTGGTCTAATACACCAAAGAATTCAGAAAAAGAACTTACAAAATCAAATCTAAAGTCATACTCCAAAAAACTTTACAAGCTAAGGAGAGTTGGACAACTTTAGTGGCACATCAATGCCTCAGTCAGAGACCCTGAATTTGTTACACATTTATATAGGCCTGAGGGCGATCCTACCGCTGCAGCATCATGAAGCCAGTCTCCTTAGGCTTAACACAAAGAGGACCAGGATCATCACAAAAACAATACCTACCAGAATTAACATAAAATGAAATACTGTACTTAGTAAACAAGATAATAAAAAAAGAATGCTATAACACAGATAGAAAACAAAGAAATTCAATAACAAAAATTTACAAAACAGTATTCAACAGATTAAATAAAAAAGAAAACACTTCTGTCAGGGATGAATCACTGGCTATACTATAACTGTTTCCATTTCTTGTTCATTATTTCACCGATGGCCCTTTTCTATCTACAAATTATACTGGTCTTTTTCCTACTCCAACACACCCACTTCTGTCCCTTCCGATTCCTGCCAAAAAAGAATGCACACCTCAAAACACTAAATTTCCAAACCTGTCTTCTTCAGTGGCCTAAATTACCTGAACAGGTCTCACCCCAGACAGCCTAACCCCAAACTCAAAAGTCAGGCTGGCAGCCTGCACAGACACAAAAGTGGGGCAATGACTTTAACATATTAAAAGTTCAAAAAGGAGGAGTGGAACACTGTAAACATCTGGTCTCAGGACTACGAAGTAAATTTTAATATTTACTAGGGGGCTCTGCTAGCCATGCGAAAGGTGTCTGGGCACTCGTCCATTAGAGAAAATCGATTGTATTCAAAAAGATAGTATATAGCAGAGTATGTGGGATGCTCGGTGCTTAGTTATTATAGATAGAAAATCAGTTACTCAAGTGTTTCTCTACAGCTGTCTATTTTAAAAATACCAATGAATAAAACATAGTAAAACCAGAAAAAGTAAAATGTAAAAAAGAGTAAATAAAAAATGAAATTACATTAACACTTCAAAAATATTATGAATTACTTTTTACTCTAACTTACATTCTATAAACATTGTTTTTTTGCATTTCTGTTTGCATATTGTTCTGTTTTTTTGTTTATTGATTTTGTTCTTGATTTTTATAATATGCAGCTCTTTTGTTTGTTTTCTTTTTTCCAATATTCTTTATCAGCTCTTGCCGCTCTTTTTCTCTCACTATCTAAAATTCAACATTCTTGAATAGATAATTTGCTTTGCTGCCTTGCCATTATAACTGACTGCACTGAAGGGAGAGTTAGCACTGAAAGTGTCATGGGGTGGTGCGGAAAGAGGATGTGCGCAGTAGGAGTAACGATTGGGCGAGCTGTGTGGAGGGGAGTGGTCAAGGCTGAATATTGCGGACACTATGGAAAACTTTAATATAATAGAGAATTTCTTAAATAATTCAAAAAAGGAAACAAATAGAAAATATGGGAAAAAGAGCACAAAATAGCTTTTGCCCTTTCCAATGCAAACAAATCCAAAGGTAGAACCACCAAAAAGAATTTAAAAATAGACGTACTGTTGGTGTAAGCTACATGATTAGATTGTCCTGCCCAAATACTCCATATGCAAGAGACATGGCCATCAATAGAGAATACTATTACATATAGTCTTCGCAGGTGTGAAATAGTACGGCCCGGACACACACAGGCAGACACGTTTTCAGCCATCACCACACGTTTATTTACAGTCTATTATATACAAAGTCTTACGTGCACCACCACACCAACAAACCCCCCCCAGTCTCCCCAAAGTCCAGGCTTCAGTAAGCCACCGCTCTTCTTCTCTCTTTCACACACACACGTCAGGCCTCTCCTTGCCGCCTCCTCTCCGACCTCGTCTACCTCCTCACCCAACTCCAGCCTTGATTGCAGGGAGGCGGCCCCTTAAATAGGCAGGCGGCTGATGACCACACCCGGCCACAATACTCCCCCACACGCTGAGACCCCATGGGGCCAGCGGCCCGTCCCGCGAGGACAGATTTTCCTCGGCGGCAGGTCGATACATTCCAGTCTAGGGCCAGTCCTATAGAATAAAAGGAAAAACAAGGGGCGGAGACGTTGCCCTGATGCAGCGCCTCGGCACGCTTCCTCCATGCTTGGGCCAACGTTCTCCACTCCAACCGGCACCCCCATGCTCTCTCTTGGCCTCCCCATCTGAGACCTCCGTAGTCCCCGCCACGGGACCGCCAACTGGAGCACTCTCACGTTTCGCCTTCCAGGCTGCGGGTTTTCCCTCTGCCTCGGCAGAAGGCGGCCTTTCGTGGGACGTGTGCACCCAGCAACACATCCTCCCATATCGGAGGAGTCAGCTTTCTTCCTCCGACTCCTCCTCTTACTTTGGGACACCGCGACGGTTCAGGTCTGCTTATAGGAAAAGGACAGACCCTGCCCCGCCGGCATCCATAGCTTTACGGGGGCGGTCCTACTCACCGCCCCCGCTGTGCTCCTCCGGTCAGAAGTTCCTGCGCCACGCCGTTCCTCTTTCACCAGCGGCGCTTGTTCTGGCGCGGCAGCCATCCCCTCGGATCCCTGCGTCTCTGCCCGGAGGGCGCATCGCTCAGGTGGTGGCAATCTGACAAGCAGAAGGCATCTCTGCAACTGCTGCAGAATCGCTGCCAGGGAGAGAAAGTCAGTCGACGGTGTGCTTACCTCACAAGCAGCGCCACTCGCCGACTGCTTTCTATGGGCCCTTTCCTCCGGCCCATTCAGGTTTCTGGCTGGCACAGGATGGACATTCCTTGGCCCCACCTCCATCCAATCGCTGGCGGGCACACAGGACACGCTATCCAACCCCGTGCCTGTCGCAAGGAGGGACTTCCAGTCGGCGGCCATCTCGTCCTCCTTCCACACACGGGGACGAGATCCCGGGCAACTCCGCCGCTGCTGCGGCTGTCCAAGCTGTAGCCTTTCCTTCTCGGCAGCTCCCCTGGCTGCCGCCCCTGAAACACACAGTCCAACGGGGGACCGCTAACAGTCCAAGTCACAAACTGTATCTGCGGGGTTGGGTGCACGCCGCCCCTGCGGCACGTGTGTGAGCTCCCCTGCTGTGCCGGGCCATTCACAGACATTTTTATCAATACAGGTCCCCACCTTGACCCAGGTGGAGCATCTTGCAGACTACACCACTGTGAAATAGGCGACCCGGACACACACAGGCAGACACGTTTTCAGCCATCACCACACGTTTATTTACAGTCTCTATTATATACAAAGTCTTACATGCACCACCACACCAACAAACCCCCACAGTCTAGGCTTCAGTAAGCCACCTCTTTTTCTTCTCTCTTTCTCACACACACACACACACACACGTGCGCGCGCGCACGCACGCACGCACTCACTCACTCACGCACGCACGCACGCACGCACGCACGCACGCACGGCCTCTCCTTGCCGCCGCCGCCGCCGCCTCCTTGTCCTCGTCCTCGTCCAGCCTTGATTGCAGGGAGGCGGCCCCTTAAATAGGCAGGCGGCTGATGACCACACCCGGCCACCTGCCACACAGGATTAAAACTTAATCAGTTACCACCTTATTGACCAAATAAAAAAAGAAACCAAATTAACATAGTATACAAAATAATAATTAAAAAAATATCAAAAAGATGAAATAAGCAAAGAAGAGTATCTGATTGAAACTTAATAACAATACTGAGGTCTAACATCTATTGACATTGGCAGCCTAGTTGTATTGGTCTAGACACATAATTTTGGATTTAACAAATAGAGGGAGAGAAGCATACAAATCCCTCCCCAAAAATGCTAAACATCAGTGAATATTTAATCTATATACTTAACAACCATTGAGTAAATAATAACTATTTAGAAAATCCAGAAAAATAACAAATAACAGAGGTTAGAAAATAATGCATTAATTAGAAACTAGAAGTTCATGAAACAACAATTAAGGTAAAAAAAATAGATGAAATAAGGATAACTAGATAAATTTAACATTAATTCAGGAAACCAGAAACAGAATCCAAAAAAGAATAAATCTAAAAAGCATTTGAAAGGTCAAGGACAGCAATGTGTTACCCAATACTAAGTTAATTTTGTAATCCTATTTCTTATGAAAGAATAGTCATAAAGTGAAATAAGTAATAACAAAAACAACAACCATTATAAGCAAGAAATTGTCTTAATCAGGGAATCCAAACTAAATGTTCTGACTAAAATGTCAATCAGAATAGAAAAAACATTGATTGATGGTCAATAGAAAGAAAGAAGTGAAAAACCATGTAAAGCTCTAAGCCAGAGATCAAAAAGAGAGTAAAAAGAGAAATCATTAACCAAAAATCAAGTCAAAAGGCACATTGTTGTTTCAATTACCAGTAATGGGAATATGAAAGAAAATAATTAGCTAGCTTTTGTCCAATCTTAGAAACAAGTTACTGTTTTGGGGGAATGTTTACATAAGTACAATGATGACATCATATCACAGCCCCAGTGCAATATGGGAGAATCCTCATGCAAAACAGTCGATGGAAAAGCCACAGCATAGTGGTAATCATCAAGCCACAGTGGCATCAGAAAAGACCAGAAAAATAAATGATTTCAAAAGAGAAGCTCAAAGTAATATTCTGACTACAGAATTGGATATTATAATAATCAAAACAACAGCAAGATGAATTTTCTAGCCTCAGGAAAACCCAAGAAAAATTAAAAAGATACTTAATTAAATATACTTTTTTGTAGCATGAAAAGACCAACTTAATGAGATTGGGACCAAAGACTATTCCACAGCAAAGAGCTGAGACACTGAGTGATTTTTTATTTATTGCCCTCAGATAACCAATTAGCAGCTCTATTAACCAATTAGGACAACTAATGCCTTCCATCCTATTTGAATCCAAACTAAATTGAAAATAATTAACAAAAGTGAATGTAACAAAAATACAAAAAGATGGAGATAGAACCGAGGCCCAAGAAAACCATGACTCATCTGTTACCAATACGAGAGTGCCCTCTACCAGGGCTTTTAACAATCCTGATCCCAACTGGATAATCATTCCCAGTACATAATACAGTAGACCAAATAGTGACATTAAGTAAAGTTTTAATAAGTAAGTTAGTATGTTTGATTAAAGTAAAGTTCAGTTTCAGATGCTACAAAGCTCATTGGCATACATACTGGCTATGATAGCCTCAGTCAATAAGGCTAGATGAATTGACTTAATCATTAAAAATAATTTAGAATGAGACTTTAAATATGAATGTGCATTCTTCATCAGATTATGTAGAGTTTGGAAAAGGTGGCACGTTTGGTGTTAGAAATCTAAATCTATAATATTTAATATTTTCCTCCATATTTATGATCCATTTAATTATTGGTAAAACTCTTTAACACAGCTAGATGCTTTGCACATAAACAAATGTCTTCACGTCAGTGCTGTTTGCATGTGAGCCTTTTTCGTTACTTAAAGCCAGAAACCTACTGTAAAGATTTTCAGCTTATTGCAGTTTAATTTTTCAGTGCCATAGCTTACAACACACACTTCATTAGTATGGTGAAATACTCCTATGATTCATTTGCTTCAATATTGTGAACCACTGTTGTTTTTCTCAAAGCTATTTAATTTTAAGATAACATTTCTTCTCCAGAATTATTGCTTTTTTTTGCTTCTCACTTTACATTTGTAGATTTTCATGATATTGTGAGTAATATTTATTGTAAGCACTGTCAGTGACACTGAAATTGTGTGTTGACTTTCATGTTAGGTTATATAGCACCCTGCTTGTTGTTATACTTAAGCTTTATGATGAAGTGCTGATTCTTTACTTGGAGTACTGTGTGTAGTTTTGGTCTCCGGGCTATAACAAAACACCTAGCAGTGCTAGAAAAAGTTCAGAGATGATAAACTAGGATGATTCCAGGACTGCAGAAGATGAGTTATGAGGAAAGATTTAAAAAATTTGAACCTTTTTAGTTTCAGCAAATGGAGATTAAGATGTGATGTGATCAAAGTGTTTAAAATTATGAAAAGGAGTTAGTACAGTTGTTTGAGACTGGTACTTTAAAATGAGTTCAAGAAGAACATGGTGACAGGGTTGGAAACTTGTTAATTTTTAAATTTTGCACAAATGTTGAGATGTTTTGTCTCACATAGAGAACTATAGACACATGTAATGTGTTACCAAGTTGTGGGGTGGACAGTAGAAACACTGCAGACTCGGCTTGATTTTGTTTTGGGCAAATTGAGTGGATAGAATCAGTGAGCTGAGTGGCATGTTCTTGTCAAACGTTTTTCTAATGTTGCAATGTGTTGTTAAATTTTAGAGCTTGAACATTTCAAATGCTTAATAGGTGACACATCCTACAGATGCTGCTTAGCAATTAGGCAATCTTATGTTAATAATTCCTTAGTGATTCCCTCCTTCTCAAGAATTCCTTGTATTCCAGAACCTTGTTTTATGGTTTTGACTCAATTGTTAATCCATCCATCCATCCATTATCCAACCCGCTCTGTACTTACCAGTTCAAGTTTTCTCCAATTGAATTATTCACTACTAATTCAATATTGACAACTTCAGTTAGGAGAAGCTCATCACTGCTTGCCAGCTAAAAATGTCAGTAATTTAACACTGAATGCTTAAATGAGGGTGCAGATTATGGTTGAATGCGCAATTCTTATTATCTGGAGGGGGCGAACGGAAATGTTTCTGAAGTTCACATTAAGCTATATACAGTGGAACTCAACAGGCAGTGAGGAATTCCTTTTCTTGAACAGTAGTGAAGATTGTCTCGGGGACACACAAGAGAGTAAGATAAAAATAATAGATTAGGAGTGAGCGAAACCCTGCAGGAGACATTTTTGGCAGTCTGGAAAGTACCATTTTCCCTTCTGACAGAGTAGTTATGCTGAAGTTGAAAGGTGTTTGTGTTAGTCACAGTTTGGAAGGAGATTAAATATCCTCTGCAGCAATTATTTGATCAGACAAGGCTTTCATACCTAATGGTAAATAGTTTTGAACTGCAAACCTCTTTTTGTACCACAGAAACATTAAAAGTGGCGTACGTAATGTTTTTGTTGACTAGGAGAGCGTAAACTTTGCATACTAATATTTGGATTGTCAACTACTTTCCTAGGGCTTTGAAAAAGAGTTACAGTATACTATCTAATCAGGTACATGCAATTCTTGAAGCTGTCTTGTCTCCTTTAGTCTTTACCTTCTACAACATAGACTCAATAAGCATGGGTACGGCCATTTTGGGTCATGTGTTATCTGAATTTCGGTCACGTAGAGTCATGATTTACAATAGTTTTTAATGGGAAGGGGTAGCATACAGTTTGCAGAGTATATTAAGATGGGCTACCATGGGCAGTTAAAGCAAACGGCATTACTCCACTATGAACTGCATATGAAATCCCCCAAAGGGGACGGGATGACGGTCAGCTGTGACTCTGGGTCTGCAAAACTAACTAACTTAATACCAGTATACCATGCACTGACATGTAGTAGCTTCAAATTGCACCATGTTGATGCTCAGAAGCTCTCAGTGCTGCAAAGTGATGAGAATTTCAGTTCTGTGAAATTTAAAATCTTTAAAATTAAAATTTTACAATTTTTAAAAGCAGTATTTAAATTAGGCATTCGATATGTACAGTATGTAACTCTTATGGTTCATCCTTAACTCTCATTTTTTTATCTTTTTATTTTTATAATTAAAAAAAAAACTCTTGTATGAAAATGCCGCCTTGACCAAAGTGCCACCGGAGGCAATCGCCTCTTTGCTTCACCCTGGATCCAGAAGGCCATTGCATGAGATGGCTTATCCTGGACTCACTGGAAACTATGGCAGATATTAGAGACCCTCGAAGATGCTAGCTTAATTAAAAAATTTAAAATATTGTTTTATATTCATACCTAGATAACAAAAAAGGCTTCCTTGGTTTTGTGTGAAAGTAAAAAACAATAAATGTCTGTATACTTAGATAATCTTTTATGTGAAACTGTAAATACAGTTGAATCTTTTTGTTGGGTGTGAGAAAGAATCGCTTTGTTGACCACAGATCCACAGTATTGCATTTTTCTCTTTTGTGAACTATCTTCTTCATTTTGTCCATTCAAAGTTACATCCAGTTTTCTAATTTCGTATGCTGGTCATGTTGTTGTGTGCTGATTAGAGGGAGGACTTATTTTGAGATTGTTTCTGGATGGCTGAGCAGCCTTTAAAAGAATTTGAGTAGTAAAAAGAAAACATTTCCTTAATTAAAAACTAAAAGATTCTCCCCTCAATATGTGTTTACAATAACTCCTTTATTGGCAGTAATCAAAGTGTCATCGGAGACAAAAGATTAAGGAGAACGTGCCTACGCCTGGATGAATAAGATGTCAAATGCTCAATGCTCATCCTAGGGATGCTTTTCTTACTCGGCAATCAAGGTCATACTTCAGTTTGAGCACTGAATGAATGGATTGTTGTGGTAGAGCAATTCTTGTACTTCTACAATTATTACTGCTATTTAATTAGGTTTCCAATTTAGTGGTAAACATACATAGCATTACTACATCACAGTACTTGGACCTCTGTTCAGTATCCAGCTATATGGACTTTGAATGTTCTTCTTTTCTGGCACTCTTTTATTGTATGTGATATTTGGGTGGTTAGTAAATCTGAATTTGCTGTGTGTGAAAGCAACCTGCAAATATTCAAGACTCCCTTCCAGGGATGGTTCCTGCAGAGTGCCTCTAGGGAATATGAGAAACTCCCCATTTTAGTTTGATCTTGCAATGCAAAAAGTATTTTTAAAATCTGAGGTAAGAATAGCTAAATTACTTTTTCTTCTAACTCTGCATCAGAATTTGCACTTCATCATTGTATCTACCACAAGTTGTTACTAATACTGTATGCCTGAAGTCTTTTTCAGTAGACTAGCCTTTGTTAAAATGCTTTGAGCAAGTCTGATTTCAACTTAGAAACATATTACAACAATTGTGCCAACATTTTTCTCACACTTCTTTCAGATTTACTGCTTATACTCCATTACCAAATACTTTTATTTTTTTTTCTTCACTTGTTCTGTCTGTGATGTGTGTACACTGTATGTATCCATTAAGTGAATTCACTTAGAGAGTATTCAGACTGATGGGAAGCCATTCCCTATTAACGTCACATTTCCCTGTGTTTATGTGGATTTTCTTCGTTTGGGTTTTTATTCTCAAATAAAAAAAGCAATCAGGTTAAGCTGATTTGAAGAGCTGAGTTATGTGACACTCTTTGTACAGTACAATGTGAGAGCCTAGCACCTCATCCAAGATTGACTCCTGCTTCACACTGAGTGAGTGCTCACTAGGTTAGCTGTTTTCTCCCCTGACCCAACACTAAGGTAAGGTGTGTATGCTTTGTGATTGTCTTTACTGCTCAATCTAATGCATGGTCATAGAGGCCTATGCCTATCCTGACAGCATCTGCTGAAAAAGCATAACCCATCCTCAGACAGATTATCACTCTATCCAAGGCACTTTATGAAATAAAGAGTTTGAAAAATAGCAATGGACACTATTCTAAAGCAAGTAGGACTAAATCTTTATCCATTAACTTTTCCTTCATAGTATTGTTTACCTCATTTCATTGCACTTGCCTTTTTAACAATACAAGGCAGAATGAAATAGTGCCTGTTTCTTCAGCTTCATTACAGACAGGTTATCTTGTGGTGGGACTGAGCCCCTTAAAATAGGAGCTTGAAATCTATCTCCTGAGTCACTGGTCACTATAAGACCACTTTTACCTTGTAGCAGTGATTTCTAACAAGTGACTCAGACACTAGTAATGAATAGCTGAATAGCCTTAGGTGGGAAGACAATGAGTAGCCTCAATTCACAATTCACATGTCAACAGTCTTAGTTAGTCCAATGGCCATTCATAACGCACACCTGCTGTCTAGTCAGTTTTACAAATGGCTCTAAGGTGTTTCACTGTTTTGTCTTTGTGGTGTTTAAACTTCCTTGGGACATGACATGTCTTTTGATTTGGTAGAATGAGGCTTGCAAGTTTTGAAAAAAGGGTAATTATACATATACATATGAAAGAAATGTGGGTGTACCTTATTTGGCATGGGATACTAGGTCACCGAGACAGGGGATCAAAGCTTATCCTTACAGAACTGTGCCACACATGGATCAATGTTGTACAGGGCTCACACATTCACTCACTCACATACCCCACAAAGTGAATTCAGAATCAATAATCAACCTAACCTGAACATTTCTGAAAACCAAAGCACAAGAGGGAAAACCATCAAACACAGGGAGAATGTGCAAACACTGCAAAGACATCAACCAGGTGCAAGATTCAAACCAGGACTCTGGATCTATGAATATGTGTGGCAGTATTGCTATCCATGCTGTCGTTCATGTTACTGCTTGCTCCATCTTTTTAATCATGCTGACATTTTCTGTTATCTCTCTGTAACTTCTGGCATGTTTCAGCACCAGATGGACAGATTCCTCTGCTGCTTTTAATGTCTGTTTTGGCCTTCCATGGCTTGGTCAGCTTCTCTAGCAATTCTACATTTTTTTCTGAGCAATCAGTGACTTGCTTATAATAGAGGGGAGATTTTTTTGTTTCCTGCAAAATCTGCTGAATGTACAAAAATGATAGGTTTAACGTGTCCAGAGTCCAAAGAACCTATCAAGACTGCTGGAGGTTAGTCATATGCCTCCTCTCCTTCGAGGTCTAGGAAAGTCCAGAGTGAAGCAATTTGCATTTGAAAGGACTGAATCATATCTGCTATCCCAAAGATTAAATCTATGGTAAATAAGCAGCTATGAAAAAATATTTTTAATATGAAATATGAAATAAAATTTAGTATTGATTATAAGTCTAAAACACACATAAAGTTCCCACACAGACAATGGGAGAATATGCAAACTTTACACAATTACTGAGTGCTGGATTTGAACCCAGGATGCTTAATTTAAATTAATTGTACAGTAATCCCTCCTCCATCGCGGGGGTTGCGTTCCAGAGCCACCAGTGAAATAAGAAAATCCGCGAAGTAGAAACCATATGTTTATATGGTTATTTTTATATTGTCATGCTTGGGTCACAGATTTGCGCAGAAACACAGGAGGTTGTAGAGAGACAGGAACGTTATTCAAACACTGCAAACAAACATTTGTCTCTTTTTCAAAAGTTTAAACTGTGCTCCATGACAAGACAGAGATGACAGTTCCATCTCACAATTAAAAGAATGCAAACATATCTTCCTTTTCAAAGGAGTGCTTGTCAGGAGCACAGAATGTCACATAGATAGAGCAAACAAATCAATAGGGCTGTTTGGCTTTTAAGTATGCGAAGCACCGCGGCACAAAGCTGTTGAAGGTGGCAGCTCACACCCCCTCCGTCAGGAGCAGACAAAGAGAGAGAAAGAGAGAGACAGAGTTTGTTTTTCAATCAAAAATCAATACGTGCCCTTCGAGCTTTTAAGTATGCGAAGCACCTTGCAGCATGTCTTTTCAGGAAGCAGCTGCACAAAAGATAGCAACGTGAAGATAATCTTTCAGCATTTTTAGACGAGCGTCCGTATCATCTAGGTGTGCGAACTTCCCCCCTGCTCACACCCCCTACGTCAGGATCACAGATAGTCAGCGCAAGAGAGAGAGAAAAGAAAGTTGGGTAGCTTCTCAGCCATCTGCCAATAGCGTCCCTTGTATGAAATCAACTGGGCAAACCAACTGAGGAAGCATGTACCAGAAATTAAAAGACCCATTGTCCGCAGAAATCCGCGAACCAGCAAAAAATCCGTGATATATATTTAAATATGCTTACATATAAAATCCGCGATGGAGTGAAGCCGCGAAAGGTGAAGCGCGATATAGCGAGGGATCACTGTACATTTCTTTTGTGCAACCGTTTCTATGAAAATAAAAAAAATATATATTAATAACTGAAAAGCAAGGTATTTTTCAGTCGCTGGATTCTGATACTGTGTGATGCTCTTTAAATAAAGTAAAACTTTACTCAAGGACTTTATTCTGTTAGTCTCAGAATTCTGTTCTCCATTGTACACTCTGTATCTGTGATCAGCAGTCATTACATCTATGGTGTAATGGTACCTCCTGCACAGAATCTGCCATCAATAGGCATTCAGCTTACTAAAGTCCTGCTTAGCATGATGGACACATCTTACAGTGAACCCTTCCGGTAACACACTGGCTGTGTCCTCACTTTCAGAAAGTGGAACCATCATATTACCTATGTTATAGAAATTTCTGTTTGTTATCCATCATATGAGTGACCTCTGACATTTTCGAGAAACTTCTCCATGATAAAGTATTAAAGGTTTCTTTTTGAGAAAATACAATGGTAAAGATGTAGCCAGTAATGGATCACACTTGCACTTGTTTGTTAAGATCAAATGTGTTTCCAAATCCAGGTACCAGGTGACAAACTGAGAACATGACCAAGTAAATGACAGTAATGTGATGTATGGGGATATTCTCATTTACTTTAGTGTTTACAAGAGAACTGACACTAACCAGTACCTCTGCAGAGGAAAAGTGGAAATACTTTTCCACCAAGTTAGCAGTTTAGATAATGCATTTCTGTGGGCACATCCATACAAATTAAGGTGAACACTACACCATGTGGCTCTATTGTAGGCATGGAGCTGGACAGTTTGACATCTGTGGCAGAGCGATGGGCACTGAGCAGGCTCCTGTCAATCATGGAGAATCCACTGCATCCACCGAACAGTATCATCTCCAGACAGAGGAGCTGCTTCAGTGACAGACTGCTGTCACTGTCCTGCTCCACTGACAGACTGAGGAGATCGTTCCTCCCCCACACTATGCGACTCTTCAATTCCACTCGGGGGGTAGACATTATCAAAGTTATTGTATGTTTGTATACCTACATTGTTATCACTCTTTAATATTTTCTTTATTAGTATGCTGCTGCTGGAGTATGTGAATTTCCCCTTGGGATTAATAAAGTATCTAGCTATCTATGTATGTATGTATGTATGTATGTATGTATGTATGTATGTATGTATGTATGTATGTATGTGAAAATGGCCTGGTGTTCCTGCATTGCTGGCCAGAAACAGTAGTGCAACCATGTTGCTGTGAGTTTGTGGAAGGAAAAGGCATTTTTTAAAATAATTTTGGCTTTCCTAACATTTATGTTTATAAAGTGTGCACCAGCATTGGTAGTTAACATTATATTCAGAAAGTAACTTTGTGTATGTATGTGTGACTCACCTACTATCTGTATTTACACACGTGCGCTTAGGAGGCAGCCAACAAGCCCTGAGGTGAGTGAAAGATCAAGAGACAAAGGAATAATAACGGCTCTCTCCTTTTTTCACCAGAATTAACAAAGAAAAACAGTAAACAAATTCACTGAATTGTATCCCTTACCTCACCAGGGTGCCAGTATAATAAATGGACGTGGGAGACTGCATCCTGGAGCCATATGTTAACCCCTGTATGATGGGTAGTAGCCTTCATCTGGTGGAGCTCTTAACATGTACAGAGCTGCTTTGGTGCCGTACTTCCAACAGCAGACCTGATATGGTCCTTGAGTACTGCTGGAAAAGACTCTCCTGTCATATGAAGGTTCCACCCAATCAATACAATTGTACCGGAAGTACTCCTGAGTCCAGATTGAAAGGAATCTCTTCTGTGCCAACCAGGACATGGAAGAGGACAGCATTTGCCTGGAGATGATCAAGAAGCAGGAGAATATTTGTGGAGTCCGTAGATTGTGAGTTTTTTTTTTTTTTAATAAAAGTACTGTCCTGAATAAAACATTTAGTCATTTAAAACTTACACTGGTGTTTTTTTTTCAGTTGTGTCTGGGATTTGGAGTGCAAGGTGCCCCTTACATAGGTCATTTTAAGCTCCTCTGTCATTATCATCTGACAAATTACAGTAATTTAGATTTAAATATTATGTAAATTGTTAGGCTTGCGTACACATTTTTTTACAGAAATATACATTTGTTGTGACCCCCCCTAAATTTAAACAGCAACATATCCAATTTATAATCATGTGGCTTTCATGTAAGAAATGATAATTCACAATAACATGGAAAGAACATGCAAAATTCAAAAATGGCATGATTCACTCTGGAGACTCTGGAGCTGTGTGGCAACAGTGCTAACCACTGTGTGACCAGGCTGTATTCTGTTCATCTTCAGAACTTTTTCCTTCTTTAAAACAGGGGCATCATACCAAAGCCAATTTTCTGGGCAGAGGCTATCTTCTGTTGGCTTCTGTTCCACAAAGTGGAAGGAGAATATGTAAAACATCTTTGGTGGCTTTTTCAAAATGAGTGCCTTCAGCCAGAAATGGATGCAAAACAAAAGATTCTCCACAACAACATTTACCCTTCTGCTGAAGGCATTCCTGGTACAATATTAATTTTCCTGATTTCAAATTATTCTGGCAATCTTTAGTACTGTATAATGAATAGTACTGAACGCTTCATAGTTCATTGCTGGTTTACAGTGTCTAGCCTTGACTGAGATAAGGTCAAAGCTAGAACTGTGAACATGTTAAAAAAATAAACATATAAATAAAGCAGATAGATAGATACTTTATTAATCCCCAGTGGGAAATTCACAGTGCCCCTTTCTCTGTCAAGAATAAGATGAATATGGACCTGGACCAACAGGTGGCAGATATCTGAATGAAATAAGGGTAAGAGTGGATAATCCTCATCTAAAGGATGGCATTTATGGAAACTCCATATGAGAAGAATTGAGATTACTTATTAAAATAGGTTGCCTATATTTACTTTAAAGCAACTCATTACAAGGGGCCATTAAGAAACTTCTGTAATGTTGAGTTATAAATCTTAATGGCTGATACTGGGTCTGTATGGCTTATTTATGGAACAAGCCTTGAATTTCTGGCTACTAGTTAATGATTCAGATTCATAAACGATTACTATGTCATACAATTGAAATAAAATAGCTAACTTTTGATCAACTGCTAGAGTTAGAAATTGTCTACACATTTATTAAAAAAATAAAAAAAGGTGACAATGAAAAGGCAGGTGTGGGTGTACGTCGGAAGTAGATGGTTAAGACAAATGGTTCAAATGAGGGGATTGCACCATAACCAATGAGTGAACAAAGACTAATTCAAGACTGTTTACTTTAGGAGATGATTTTGCATATCATCTCTCCCACTCTATCTCTCTCTCTCTCTCTCTCTCTCTCTGTGTATATATATAAAATAAATTAAAAAATATATATAAAATCCAACGTTTGTTTGTTTGTCTGTCTGTCTTTATGTCTGTCTGCTTTTCACGTGAGAACTACTTACCGGATTTAGATTGCGTTTTTTTCATTAATTTGCTTGAACATTCTGGTTGATTATGCAATTTCTCTCATCATGCTAAATATTATAGTTCACTTGCAGGAGCAATTTATTCGCGCTAATCTGAGACAAAGGCTGCAGGCCAAGGGGATGAGGAAGTGTGATGTTAGGAGTAGGGAGCCGGGCGGGGCCTTCCTCACTCACGCCTTAGCCTCCATTCAAGTCGGTCTACCTGTCGCCATGTTTTGGAGCGTACCTTGCCTCCACTTGGCTCGCAGTACCTGTTTGTTTATTGATTTTTAAAGTTTGTCCTGTTTCACTACTTTGCAGGCTGAGCCACGGGAGACAGCTAGTATT
Source organism: Erpetoichthys calabaricus (assembly GCF_900747795.2). Lineage (NCBI taxonomy): Eukaryota > Metazoa > Chordata > Cladistia > Polypteriformes > Polypteridae > Erpetoichthys > Erpetoichthys calabaricus. Next base: position 279,339,745 of record NC_041395.2, read on the forward strand.
AACTATAAACTGAATGAGCCCTTAATGAACAACTCGGAGAAGGTACCTGCTAGTCATGCAGTTTTTCTCTAAAAAATATGTACTTTTTTGGGCTCCTTTAATGTTTTATTATTTATAAATTAACTATCATACTAGTGTCATAACTATATAGAACAAAACGTATTTTGCCAAAGGGTTATTGTTGTAACTTTTTTTGTCGTGTTCATGTAAACTGAAAGGCTCAAGTCTGTATCAGTTACCTACATGTTGCCTATATGCCTGTCAGAATTATCATTTTGCAGTGCCACAACTTGCATAGTTAAGGACAAAAAAAGACAGAGCCCTATGAGATTTTAAAATCTAAACGACTCTCAAGGGTCTACAAAAAAATGCACTACTATAACAAAATCTTTACCCGCTGTATTATTCTCCAGGGAGGTCAAAGGATCATGACCTGTCCATGACTTGAAATGTATATTTGTTTCCTAAGTTGTGAGAAACCAAACAAAGAAACATTTTTTAAAAGCCCTCAAGCTACAACTACAACATACAATGCTGGGTCATGGGAGACACAGTTCAAAAGTGAACGTGTTCTAAAGTAATAAAACTTTGACTATACTTTAAGGTCATGAAGAATAATTGATTTGTAAGGTTATGTCAGTTGGTAATTGGATATTATTTACTACTATTCAAACACCTATTGAAACTGAAGGAATGATGACAATTATTTTTATTAGTGTTTTTATTCTGCCTATTTTCCATACAAGATTTTTCTGCTTTAGGTTTACTGGGGTGTATTAACTGGGCACAAGACTGAAACCAACACTAAATTTCATCACAGGACTCACACATTCATTGACACACACTTTCACACAATGCCTGTTTTTTTTACATACAGTAAAACCTCACTTAACGACTCCTCTCGCTACGAATTTTTGGTACAACAAAGCTAACTTCGGTTATTGCTAAACTTATTCAAATAATGTGCAACATCACTTAATGTGTATATTTCACACAGGTCAGTTTGTTACATGCATTGACATATTTAATGTTTTTTGCCAATATTTCACAGAGAATAGAAAAGTAGATAGAAAAGTTAATTTTAATGTTATTTTAAGTAATTAGTTAATTTTTTTTATATGTCTGAATCACAAATGAGAAAAGCGGTTAAAAATTATTAAGAGCATAAATACTGGATAAAGTGCAATGTAGCCGCATCTATGGGGTTGGAACAATCAACTCCAAAAACTTAAAAAGTCTGAACCAAATTGTTCTAATGTCACTGCATCAAAATGATCTCACGCACACAATACCATAATAGAAAAAAAAAATGGAGAAAATGTTAAATCTAAACCCTAATCTTTGGACTGATGATGTTGTAATGTCATATACCTCTGCCTCAGTCAATAATTTAACAAAAAGCATTAAGTTTGTTTAATCATTTAAAATCACAAGAAACTGATGAACATCCAAACAATTTTGTGGCATCTTGAAAAAGTGCTAAAATTCATAGTGTTAAACTAACACTGATGGGTGAAACCAAAAGTGCTGATGGAACTTCCTGCAGAATTTATCAAGCGATATACACCGTTATTAAATGAAAGAAAACAACAATCCAATTGACAAAACTAGATATTTTTTTCAAAAGTTAATGCTGTTTGCTTCTTTCAGAATAAATTTTTGTTTTTGTTCATTGTATGCATGTATTATTTTTTACAGGGTAAGAACACATTTCTATTCTGTTCATTTTTATTTTACCTCTGAAAATGAAGCAAAGTATCTTCTCAGAACATATCTACTTTGTTAAGTGAGGTATTAATGTAATTGTAGTTTGGGAGAAATCTGTAGTATCCAAAGAAAACACATGCAGATTCGTAGACAACACCATTGCTTTGTTCAGCTGTCAGCTGCATTGATGTGCCATGCTCTTGATCTTCTCTGGGTATGTGTTGTGATTACATTGGAAGCTGTAACTTTTTTTTTCTTTTTACAGTTATTTAGTCTTTGTAGGAAATTAATCTCACACAAGACAAAAATAAATAGTTGGGGAATGGTCCCTGTGTACTGTCCGGCGATCTTGAGAAAACTGCAGATGAAAAAAAGTGATCAAAACCATAACAGTTGATAATACAGGACAGCTGAAGGTGAGTATATATGGAAAATGGCAACCGGAAGAAAGTAATGATGGAAATTATGTCACAACTGATGCAACCAGAAGTGATGTCATCATGAGGCGACCGGAAAGTGATGTCAGTAAGGACCAACCGGAAGTGATATAGTCGGAAGCAACTTCATCCGATAGAGTCAGTAGTGACATCATCAGGGAGCATCCGGAAGTGAGGTGGAAATGATGTAACATAAGAGGAGCCACTTTGGGAATCCAGGACTGTCGTTGAGTGAATTTGTTTACTGTTTTTCTTCGTTAATTCTGGTGGAAAAAGGAGAGAGCCATTAATACCCGATATTATCCCTTTGTCTCGTCATCTTTCACTCACCTCAGGGCTTGTTGGCTGCCTCCTAAGCGCACGTGTGTGACAGTCTTATATTGGTAATGATATTAAAGTCAGCATTTTACTATTGGGTAGCTGTAACACCCAGCATTGCTACATGTTCAAGGGACACCTTATTTAATGGCTAGTCACACACTCTTTAAATATACTCTGTTTCAAAGTAAAGGCCTTTCTGTTTAATTTGAGAAAACAAGTTTTTCTGGCAATTTCTTATTAAGGTTTTTGTTTTTAGATTTTTAGCTCTGTTTGTTTATAATCCTCTTCATTAATTAATTTGATTAATTTGAATGCTGATTTCTAATATTTCTGTGTATTAACATCAGCTGTCTTCTAATATTTCTTCCTGTTTTGCTCCTTGTTCTCCATTTTAGCATGATAATATAAAAATTAATCTTTGATGTACCTTTAATTAAAAAGATCAAAACAGTCACAGCAATTTGAGAAGTTATGCCTTAAGTGGGCTTTACCAGTACTCCCTCCCTATCAGTTTTGATTACCAAATAGCCTGATTAGTAAACAGCCTGACTGAATGAGTCAGCTCTACCATATGGCATTTTTTGGACTTTCAGTACTTTTCTTTATCTGGAGTGTCCATAACATGGATTACAGTAAAACAGGAGACCAATAAACAAAAAGTCCTGTCTTTATTTCTCCAAAACATGTTTCTTCTTTACTTCACCACTTCCTGTAAGTAGAGCATCTTAACAGCCTCAAAAGCAAAAATGTCCAAAACAGTACCATCCACTGGAACCTCTAGTGCAGTATTCAAAGCACAACACAAACTAATGTCTATAATAATATATATAGCCTCAAAATGAATGAAAAAACTTCATGGCAGGTGGTAAACTTTTGGGTCAGGGTACTGTGGTATCTAGCACACTAATGAGCAACCTTGTGCTGAAATATGCTGTCTGTGATGATTCAGTATTCAAATTAAAATTAAAATTAAAGAAGGTGTCCCCATCATTTGAATGTTGAAGCCTCCAAAGCCAGAAGACTATAGAGTCAGGAGGTCATTCCCTGTTGAGTACAGCACATTGCTCAAGGAAGCTAGAATTCTCTAAATCTTTAAAAAACGAACAACTAACTTTTCTTCTGCACAAATGAAGGAGATGTTATGCTAATATCATTGTCCACCAGTCTAAACTCTTAACCTCGCAGCACAAAGCTGTGGTCTTAGCATATCTCCAAACTCACTTGGGGCATTTTCTTGGAACAAATAGAGGAGCACAGGGTCCATCTCTAATCAAAAAGTCTGTTTTGAAAGGCAACGCCGTACACAGAAGTAGATACAATAATATCTAACTAGTTTGTTTCAGTCTCCTGTAACAGCTCCAGCTTTTTCTTCATGACATTCCAAGTCACAAAAGCCGGCTTTTGCTGTCAAGGTCTAGTTCATCTAGATCTGTCAGAAGCGTCCTTATGACCCTCCTGTCCTCATACATGAATGTCACCCTTCTTTTTGTGAGTGGGAATTCCACATGGCATTCCACATATACTTCTTTGGTGTAAACCCAAAGAAAAATAAATTGGGTCGCTCAACAACCAGGCATCCTTCTGCACATATCTTCCCAGTCTGTTTTAGAGGTAACTACTCCCTTATAAGGGTAAAATTCTCATTGTTCTTGTTAGGAGCATCATTATTTATTTATTTATTTATAAAGCACTTTAAAAACAACCTCAAGGCTGACCAAAGTGCTGTACAAAGAAAAACAACACATAAACACATAAGAGCTGAAGACATTCTTAATAGAAAGTATAAAAAAAAAATGTTTGGATTGCTTTGTGTTGATCCTCTCACTTTAAACCAGTTTTCAAGGTCAACCATACCAGAGGATGAGGCTCTGAAAAACAAATGATCTGTACTTGAAGAATGTCCATCTACCACCTGAAAATCACAATAATAAGTGAGACTCAACAATTGTGTAGCATCATGATAAACCTTCCATGGCTACTTAAATTTACATTTTCTAATTCACAGATCTTATACTCAGCAGTCATATTTGTCAAAGATATGCAGGAAAGCATTAATAAATTGCAAGCTAATTTCTTTCATGGTGTTAAATCAATTACATCTTCTCTTTAATTTAGAAACTCTATTATTGCCACTTATGTCATTAAATATTTTCAATGAAACCTAAATTACTTGTAATAACCAAGTTAATCTTGAAAATTTTCATATTGTTTTGTTCAATTACTTACAGCTTTTTGAAATTTCATAGGTTTTTATTGATATGAAGCATATTTATCTAATAAACAGAGTGATTATAATTCAAATAGAGAACTGTTTCATTATTTAAATATCAGAAGGCTCCAAGCTCAGAGGTCCGATACACTCCGTATACGAATTGGTTGAAGCAAATAATGTCAATTATATCATCTACTTTTAAATTCTTGACAAGATAAATAAAAAATATTTAATCTAATTATTTCACCTTAAATGTTTGTTAAACAACAAGAAGAAAAATTAGATTGATGCTCAGAGTACTGCATAGACAATATAAGTTCTTTCATCCATAGACCGCGAAACCGGGGATGGGGCCACCCAGGCTAGTTTTAGATTAGTGATGCGCCAGTGAAACAGAGTCCTCAGGGAAGCTTAGTGTTTCACTTTGCAAAAAAAAAATACTAAACTACGCTAACTCTCAACCACTCAAATTCATGCAATTGATTAAGGGATATATTCATCTCTTCTGAAACCTTATGGCAATGCTGATGCCGGGATTACAGTTCACATTGGGTGGAAGGGGTGCCCAGTGAAGATTTGATCAGCATAATGTTTTTGAAAGGAAATTCAACTGTTTTGATTATCACAATCCATTTTTGATGTTATATTTGACATAATTTATGAACCAAGATTAGGGTTGCCAGACAATGGAAGCTGCTTGAGCCGGAACCATCAGGAAGGCCACTGGTGACATTAGGCACTTCCAACCAACAAAGCACATTTTCAGATTTCTTAGGGAAGAAGTGCCGCCCCAGTATAAAATAGAGTGTCTACTAGGATCTTTGGATGTGGCAGCAGATGGCTGACCTACAGAAGCAGCTGCATGGCCATCTTGAAAACTGAAATCGGCCTGCTGATGGAATTAACAAGGGAACTGGTCATGTTCCATGGGAATGCAGAATTGAGGCAACTAATGAGAGTAAAATGGCTAAGTACAAAGACTTTGTGGAGTAGTATCATAGTCAGGTGGGGAAAGCTCAGTGTAAGCCAGTGGCAGAGGGCAGAATGGATTTTACACGTACCATATATACTCACGTATAAGTCGGGTGTTAAGACCCGAAAAATCGATCATAAAATCAGATCCCAACTTATACGCCCATTCAAAAAATGTGACACCTAATTTATTTATTTTTTTTACATCTTCTTGCCCCCTCCAATCTCACATCAGGTTCTCAGATGCATTGAACAATTTGATGGCAGCAGCGCAGTTACCAATTTCTTTCGCCACTTCAATGACGTTTAATTTAAAACCATATTTTCTTCTGATTGAACACTTCATCGTAGATTTAGAGATGTTTTTGCTATTAAGGTGTATGAGGGTGTGAGATACAAAAAACACAAGTCAGTGCAGACATTACTTTGGAACAGTTTGGGTATTACAGTGTGGCCACATAGACACGATAGAGAGAGGGGGAGAGAGAGGGGTTAGGAGCACACGCTGATACAGCGCATTGCCGCACCCACATAGAAAAAAAAAGGCAGTGTGCTCTGTGGTTACTCTCTCAGGTGGGCATTAGCATATCATAATCTCTTGGACCAATAGCATTAGTTTTCCGCATTCGACTTATATGACCGACATTATAAAATGCCAGAAATTATACTGTAAAATCAAGCCCCAACTCATTCCTCAGTAAAGCACAATTTTCTGGGAATGGCAGTGAGTGTCCACGAGCCTGCCCAACAGGAACATGCTAGTTCTGTCAGAATGTTTCTCTAGATGGCTGTGGATGAGGAGGAGTGAGCTATGGAGTGTGTTGCTACTGGGACACAGGATAGGACTTTGTCAGCCCTGACAGGTACTGATAGGTGATAGCGTCTGCTGTTGAAAGACGTGAAAAACCCCATCACCCAGATTACATCATTGATTATGTATGTCAGTACATCAGAAGATGGCAATGTAGTGAACAGCAAAATGCATGTTTATTTGTCTGGAATGTGCAAGTTGCAGAATAGGAAAGCTGTGTATGCAGAGCTAAAATGGAATTCAAAAAGGAAACACAGCTTGCAGTTCAAAACCACAAAATGAAAAAATGTGGGAAACGTCACTGAATATTACAAAAAATATCTTGCAGTCTAATTTACTGGTAAAGAATGGCAGAAAGTATTAGACTGGGAATAGATGTGTGAGAACAGGTTGGTGACTAAAGCTACCAGGATGCCTAATAATTATGGCAGTTTAGCAATCAAAAATTAAATATGTGAGAACATTCATCATTTTATTACTAGAGAAAGCTGTAGGTCATTGTAAATTTCCTTATTTCCAACCTAGCATGACCTACAAAAAAACGGTACCACTTCTTTCCTGAGTCTCTAATACTGTACATAGACAGAGTGTGCAAATTTTTCTTATTTGCCCAGGTTCATCAGAAATAGGATTAGAGAAAGCACAGGCAGCAAATCATAGAACCTCTTATCTATATGAATAGTGTTGCCAGTTGTGATATTAAATGGTAAAAATGTTTTTGTAAACTAACTTTGGGAAAGTAATAGTTTCATTTTTCATACTGCAGAATTGATTACTGTAAAGCTGTGGGATGCCACAGTGTTTTCAGCATTAGGTACTGTTTCAATATTTTAGCATATACCAGTGCACGCTGCAGCAAGCCAGTCACATTTATAACATCTTTTGAAAAATGTTAAACATCCTGAGGCTTCCATTTCTTATGAAAAATGCACCAGCGATTTTCCAGCATACAATGATAGCAGTATACACGGGCAGTATTCCAGAGTATGTCAAAATATGGGCAGAAAATGATGCAAACCTGAACAGGGCCTCATAAAAAATCAAATAAACTATCTTGAAGCAGAATAAAGAAAAGAGCATTCTGAGACAAAGCCAGCTACTTTTTGGGTAGTTGATTTACCAATCATTTTAAGACTGGAGGCAGACAAGCTGGAGATAATCAGACATCTCTTAAGGCCAAGAAATTCATAATGATAAAAAAAATCACATTGTCAGCTATATGAATAAATATCTCCAGCCTAATCAAAGTACACCAGCCACTTCATCTGAAATCAAATAATAAAAAAATAAACTTCTGTGCTTGGGATTCCACACATCAAATTAATCATTTAGCGGTCTTCTGTAAAAGTCAAGAGGACTGAGAAATTCCAGTATGACTAAGAAGATTTAAAACTGGTAACCAGTCAGAACCTTCTGGTTCTGCACGCACCTATCAATACATTAGTAGTTGTTGAAATATTCTTGAGAAATGGTGACAGTCACACAGACATGATGTAACGCATTGCCGCCTTATTGACAAAATATCTGCTACCTATAAAAAACGGTGAGTGTTCGGGTAAAGCAGCTAGTGATAATCTGTAGATGATACTTACATAAATCATATCAGAATGGTCAGTTCATAAAACATCTCCGTTCCAATGGAACATTTTTGTATGTTAAAATTGAGCAGTTGGAACACAAGTGTATCGTTAAATGAAGAAGATTTGTGCTCATTTCTCATGTCTAGACAGCAAACCTCCTTGATAAAGTGCATGATAGAGCTCAGAAACTGGACAAAATTGCAGGAAACATGTCATTTGGAATAATGATGTATGTTTTGTTATGACAGTCATGCTGTGAGATGAGATTGGCAAAGCAATAAGAGACACTCATCCAAACTTACCCTTTCTAACCATTCAAGGAGTCATGACTCTGCTGGCAGAACTTAAACAATGTGCCATATAAATAAATCTCTAAGGGTAAGGTAGTGACTAGGAGACTTGACAAAACTTTACAGTCAATGATAGGAGGTCAGCTTTCATAGGCCTCATTTCTTTCCTGAAAAAAAGCAGCTGGTAACAAGAGCCCTAAGGAGGACGCTGCAGCAACTTCATTTGCTCCCCTTCGTAGCCAGGATGATAATAATACTAGAAAGGCAGAACTGAGAAAAGCAACTAGGAAGAAGGAGAGTAGGGGGAGTGAACAAACTCATAATCAGATACAAACTAGAGGTCAGAATACCAACAAGTAGGGGAAACAAGTACCGTAATGCCAAACAACAAATCCAATTAGCAAACACACGAATTAAGGTCAAGGAAACAAAGCAAAGGTCTTAACACTACATCTTTTTGGAATTCAGTTTTGTTTCCTTCTACACCCACATAATACACTGCAGAAAATAGTGGCTTCCATTAAACAAACTGGAAATTAAATAACATGTAAAATAAATAACCATAGAAATTATAAACCACAAATAAAACAATAAAATTGGTACAAAAAAAAACAGTACAATTATTAATGTAATCTTGACCTATTGAACAGCTAGAAAGATGTTCCACTGACCCACAGCCAGAATCCACTGGTCTAGAAGGACCTGCTGTGCTGTTAGAGTATTAAAACAATTTTCATAAGAACAGGCCATCTGTACTGTAAGATTTCTTAATATTTCTGCTTGAAGTTCCTCCTTCATCTGTTACTTGTCAACATTTGGAGGATCTGCTATGCCACCTAAGATTTGTACCATTAATGCTTTCCAAAACTTACAGTCAATTCAGATTTATTATTAATGAATTTTTACTTCTTAATGTTCACATCCTTGTGTTTTTTTCAGATTTTGCATTGATCTCATATTTCACTTTTTATCATATGGTTTTGAATTGTTTTCCTTAGAACATTAGAAAAATTTGGACGACAACAGGCTATCACCCCTAGAAAGTTCAACAATCTCATCTACTTAATTTCTCCAAAACACATCTAGTTGAATTCTGAAAGTTACTGAAGTCCTGCTCTCTACCACATTACTTGGTAATTTTTTCCATGTGCTGAAGGTCCTTTGTGTGAAGAAGAACTTTCTAACATTTGGGCAAAAGTTTATATTAACAAGTTTCCATCTGTGTTCCTGTACTTCACTGTAATAATCCCCTTCAATCTTTCCTTATACAGTTATATAATTATAGAGTGTTTGAGGTTTTGAGTTTTTATAAAGGTTGTTACTTACCAGGTGTGTAAGACAACTGAGCAGTAACAATGAATGGGGGGACTATGAACTTATAATTGTAAAATGGTGTGTTAATCCTACTATTGTTCCTCAACCATTTCCCATGAACCATCCTGTTTTATTGATGGTGTTTAGGTTTATATTCATTTGCACTGGTTTTTCTTACCTGTTTAGGGGGAAAGCCTTTTGTGCTGCCTCACACTTTTCTTATCTATCTCTCATCTCTGACTAAGTACACTGAGTCCCATTGTCAAGCGGACTACACATCTCATCTCATTCAAGACAGAAAACAGACCGGGACTGGGGAGCAGTCCATTATAATTGAAAACCTCCAGTAGGGTTTTATTTAAGAGAAGCTCCTGCAGTCACTTTTGAAGTCTAACCTTCTTTATACTGTATTGGAACAATTAGTCAAGAGAAATCTTATGTCGTTCTTGGTACCTTTTCATCCTTGAAACTAAGACCAGTTTTGGAACTGCTTGATGTTCTGTAATAAAATATAGCCCACAGAAGACTCCTTCTCTCTATTGGTCTGGATAAGACAGACTGTTGTTTTTTTGATTCTGGCCTTCATACCCCAACTGCATAGTAGATGCAGTGATCTGGGGCTGTTGATGGCACTATTGGTGGTTAGCAAGACTCATTTATCTCCAAATGGTCACTATTGAATCCATTCACATCTTAAATCACTCTGATGTTCTTTCTGCTCCTGACATAATTTGTTTGAAACTATGTTATACTTCCAGTCAATACAGTGTTGAAAATAATTTGTGAATCAAAATTAATTTTATAGTTCACTAGGGGGTTCGCTTCACTCGCCAACCCCCCTGGCCTGCGCTATGTGCCAGCAGCTTCATGTCTCTACTACACGTTGTGAAGAGGGGGGCTGAACGCACCCCAAGGAAACGCAGTTGCTCCTCCAAAAACCCCCTCTTAAACGGTGATACAATGAGAAACAAATAGTTTTTTTTCACCTCCTCTTTGCTCGATCACCTGCTGGCTTGCTACTGCTGCTGTGCCACTTGATCTGCATCTCGTGCAGTGCTTCGAACATTTAAAAGCGTGTACAGCAGCTGTCCTACTCTTTGTCTTTTATTTCTGGCCCCGGGCGTGGTTAAATCTCTTGGCACAAAGTCTCGTCTCACGGGACGTGAATTATTGATATTTTTTAGTTTATAATTTAAAAACGTAATAAGAATTTGAAAATCTAACAATATTATATTAATGTTTGATAAATTCTGAAAAGAATGATACCAAACATATACTGTATATGTAGGTTTTAAAATAAGCCCAATTTAAAGCGTGACAAAAACCATGACATAAAAATGTGACATAAAATCGTTGCACAAAATCGTTGCACTTTTAGGCTGAGGATTTTATATATATAGAGTAAATTTTTCAAATGTATTAAAATTTTGACCGAGTTCTAAATACATGTGAACATGTTAAATACATGAAGTATGTAGTGAAAGTAAAATAAAATACATGTGTATTGTTTTATTGATTATAAAAAAGAATCCTCACATGCAAATTTTGAGCTTTTTAAAAAGGTAAAAAATCCAATTGACCTCAGAAGAACTAATCATCCATACTGCTGCAATTAAACCACTTTATAGAAAGGGAGGTTTATAGCAACAATCACCAAACGACCATCTTTTCTAATTATTAATCATCATTATCTTACACAGCACAGCTCTGGGAGTTAAACCAATAAGGCATTAGCATAATACATGGCCAAGTAAGAAATTTATAGGAAAATCAAATAGGTCTCTAATTAGGCAACATTAATCATGCTAGCCTCAATTTAACCTCCCGTTATAATGTGCAAATTAATTTTAATGGCTACACTAGTTAAAATAATTTAAGAGAAGAAAAAGCTGAATTAATAACATACTGTACTTCAGGCACTTTTTACATCACCAGGTAGGCCTTCTGTTACTCATATTCATATTGCATAGAAAGCTCGTTCATTCAAGGTGACTAAAGCAAAATGTATTGAGCGACATTCTGTATAACAAGATTCAAGATTCATTTTATTCATCACATACACTATTATACATGTACAATGTGCAGTGAAATATTAAGAATGATTAGCTCAATACACTATGCTTTAGAGAAATAATATAAGTAATAGATAATGTAGATACAGATACAACATGTAACAAATTTCTGTGAAATGTGATATATATTTTAACCTGTAAGGACAACTAAAATAAAATACACCATTCAATAGGATGATGTAATATTTATTTACAACTACAAGTAATAAAAAAATTCATTTTGTCTTCTTTTAATATTTACGATCAATCATTTTGAATTGAAAGGAATGGAGAAAGTAACACATACTGTAAGTAAACTGAGAAGTGCAATGTGTAAAAGCTTAGAAATGACTTTCTATATAAGGTTATACGTTTCTATATTTTTTTCTTAAAATGCAGATGTGAAATATGCAATTATATTTAAAAATACAGTACTTTGATGGGGATAGCTTTTTTCTTATAAGGTTGCACACATTCACAATAATTTATTTATCTTTTCAGGTGGTGTAATGTTCATTAAAAGCAGACAATTAGCAATTTTTGGGTGTTGCAAATTTTAAACTGATAACAGCATAGTTAGAAGGAAATAATATTTCAAAATATTTGGCATGGGAGAATGCTATTGTGTGTGATTTCAAGGCTGTAGGTGTCAGAGAAGCATCTGGTGTATTTCTAGGAAATGTTTTTTTAGATATCTGTAATGGTTTCAGGATACTGGGGCAAGTCTGAAGTTTTCTGTGCAGCTTTTCCTGTTTGGAGAGCCTTCTCTTGACAGTTATAGGTCTCCAGTATGTTACATTTACACATGCAACAGCACATCTTAGGAGCAATGGATCCAGACCAGGAACCTTAGATGGGATGCAGGTTCATTACAAGCCACATTCACACTCAAACACCCTCACAGTAAGGCCATGTTGATTCATTAATATGGGAAATGAAATATGACCCAAATGTCAAAACTTTAGCATTGCGCCATACCATTAGACAAATGTTTTTTTTTTAATTTATAGTTTTTTTTTCCATCCATTTTCTAAATCTGCTATTTTCAAGAGCAATTTATAGAAAATGGAACTTATCCTAAGACAAAGCAAGTGTAAACCCTCAATGGGATGCTGGTATACTGCACACACATATGGCAATTTTAGAAAGCTGGCAGAAACTGGAATAGTCAGAGAAAACACACACACAGACACAAAACCGTGCAGAATTCACAGAATCAAAGTGAACCCACTTCACAGATACAGCACTTTTTATTATGCCAATGCGTTGTCTTAGGATACTCCATGCTTAATAAAAAGTTTGACAAATGTTTGTTTAAGTCTGTCTCAAGCAGGTCTTTCTTCTATTAAAATAATACATTTAAAGTAATACTTGGTATTAGTTTGGCATACACTAAAAAGACTTGGCTTCTTTTCTTTCTCCCTCATAACTCACAGAGTTTAGCTTTATAATACAGTATGTCTGGTATCTTCTCTCTGGACTTCTGGTGATAAAACTACACAGTGAGCCAGATGCAGCCTTACATATTACCTCTCTAGACTTCATACCCTGTACAATGCAGAGTAGCATCTATATAGTTATACATAATTCAAACAAACGCGAAATTAATGGATTTAACCAGTTAGTCTTCTGTTCAGTAACTGTAACGGTCAGTAGGCATTGGTCTGAAGGCTTCATACTTGGCTGACTCTTCCTCCCCACACTTCAGTAATTATTGGGCCAAAAACAATGAAATTAAGGGAATTTGTTTCCAGGAATTGCTCTCAGGCAGAGAGCATCACAATGAAATTAATGCCACACTTCATTCATTATGGAGGAACATCAGGATGGCACAGTGGTCAGCACCTCATTCCTCACCCAATCACTGTGTGTTGAATTTGTATGTTCTCTCTCTGTGTCTGTATAGGAGTTTTATAGGGCATCCAATAGAGTTGTGTGCTTAGGGTGATCATTTATGGGAGAGTTTGGTTGCACAAGTGCTTGCCACACATATCAACCAATTTAGAAACAGATTACAAAGGTAATAACATACCTGTATACAAGACAAACTGCTAAGTCACCATCAACAGAGAAACAAGGAAAAAACAGAATGTGGCACAAATAGCCCTGATAGCCTAATAAAGTCCTCTGTACATAAGCCTCCAAATAGTTTCATTTTACTTATTCTCAGGGACCTGCAAACAACACATTTTGTGTTTATTTACAGCTCAGTTCACATCAATGCATTTATATATTCATTATTATTAGTAGTACCTGGATAATGTCTTCATTCAAGGTTGACATACAACATTTGTGATGCAATTGGTTACACATTTTTATGTTTTTCCAGTAGAAACACAGGCATGTGAAGTGACTTGCTAATCGTCACATGGTGTCAGTAGCAGAATGTGAACACACAACCTTGCGATTTGAAATCCAAACCATTAACCACTACTGCCACACTCCATGCATTCATCAAAACTTGTAACTGGCTCCTGCCTTAGACCTGATCCAACCATTGCATTACAGCCTCCCACAGACTGTATTGGATTAGGTGTACTCAGAAAATGGATAAATGGATGGACTGCAAGGAACTGTAGCCAGAAATAAGTTGCTGTCATCATGGTGGCAACACTATAACTGGGTGGTTGACAAGAGAAGAAAGTTGTCAAGTTGAAGAAAGAGACCTTCCATGCAATGTAGCACAAGAGTCCCTAAATTTATTATACCAGTGGTTAAGGTGAAAGCCATGAGCAAAACTGCAATGGTGGATGAGATCTCACTGAAGGCACTGGGTATTGTGGGATGTTTTGACTAACACACCTCTTTAAAGTTACATGAATTGTGAGGACTGTGTCTCACGTCAGGAAGATTACTGTAACTTTTGGTGGTGCTTCTTTTACTGGGATATCACACTCTTATGCTTTCTTGACAAAGTTCATGCTGAAATACGATAATGGAAATTTGGTCTCATAGCTGGACTCCAGACCCATATGCAGTTGTGTTCAAAGAATAGCAGTGCGTTAAAAGGAAATATTTTAAATTTTATCTTCATGTTACAGATGTTACACAAATGTGTCTATGTGGATTCTGTCCTGACCATAGAGCAATGAATAACTCTTTGTCCTTACATAAGGACATTGATGGGTTGTAGGAATTTGCAATTGCTTTGTTTTGAAGAATTGGAAAAAGCTGGTGCGAGGAAAAATATGGGGTTTTCCATGTATGAAATTTCATGCTATCTGTTCCTTGTATTTGTGAATTGAAAATTAGTTTGCATCTAAAGTTAAATTGAGTTTATTGAGTGTGGGCATTGGATTATGGCTTATATGCTATTACTGTAGGTTCCTGATTTTCATGGACAGAGTATTAAGGCTCAGCAGAGGTTTGGGGAAGTATCTATTTCGAAAAGTGAAAGGTTGCATGTCAGCTGTTTCCAAATGACATTGTCATATTCAAAATTTCCAAACTGTAATCTCCTGTTAAGCAGTGGGGATGAGAATTACCACCTCTAAATCTAAGGTCATTGTACTCTCATGGGAAAAAAGTTCACGACCATCTAAAGTTTAGGAGTTCAAGTAGGGTAGAGGTAATTGGACATTGACCAATGAATTGGCAGCATTGTTTTAAACATTGTCCTGGACCGTTGAAGAGGGAGTTAAGTCTTCAGACAAAGCTTTCAATTCATCTGCCAGTCCACCTCCTTATCGTTACTTCTCATCACAAGCTTTTGGCTGTAACTGAAAGAATGAGACCACAAGTACAAGCAGCTGAAATGAGGTTAATGTGCAGAGTTGTTGGAATTGCTCTCTGATACAGTGAGCAATTCAGTAAAACTGGATGACCTTTATATATAGCTGCTGTCTCAAGTTTATGAAGAATACGTTTAGGTGATTTGAACATATAGATAGGACACCAACTAGGTGCCAGTGTCAGGAGATATACCAGGCAATGCCCCTCCTGGGATAAAGACACTCTGGAGTGATTACATCTCTCAACTGGCCTAGTAGTAGAATTCTACGAGATAATTGGAAAGAAGTTGCTGAGGATAAGTTAGCTTGATCAGTCATGGTGACACTGTTACCCTTGTCAAGATTATTGGAGTGAAAGTGAATTAAAGATTACATAAAATATGTATAGTTTATTGATTTGGAGAAAAAAAATAATGTGCTCATCTTTTTTTTTTTTGTAAAAGCAGTGACCTGTCATTGTGTCTGTCTCCAGCCTGAATCAAGAGGTAGCAGACATTTTTACAGTATCTGCAGATGCCCTCGAGGAGTAGATACCACATAGACACAATAACAACATAATGCCTTGTGGTGTACTATGAAGCACCTGCTTTTCTGGAAGTCCTCATTAATATGAAGATCTGTTTGTTCCGTTTGACAAATCGAGGAATGTGCTCTATGATTGGCAACACAGCACCTACCTAAATGATGTGGGTGCAACTGAAAGCAAAGAAAGAGAAGCCCACATTGTAGGTGAGATAGTCTTATTAAACACTTCTTTATTGGTGTTAATAAGGTCACATGGGGAAAATTGCATTAAAAGCATTTCAAAAGTAAATTTACCACCCACACGGTAATCAGTTTAATCTACAATATATTACCATTAGGTGAACTCAGAGGTCTACTTTATAATCCCTTTCCTTGAAAGATCAGATGGAGCACAGCTGTGCAATTGTGAAAGTCATTGGGAAAAGACAATTAAAGCAGTAAATTGGGCTACAACAACAGTGCACAGCAGTCTGTCCCAAGGCTTTCAAATGTTATGTCACTCACTATCATCTTCTACTGCATGGGCCCAGAGCTTCCTAGACATGTACATCCTTTAGTAAAGCACCATAGGAATTTTAATCCTGCTGCTAACTACGCAGCTGCTAATCTGAATGACTGTCATAATGGGTGACTCTTTCCTGCTATCTAGAGCAACATTTCTGATTTTATCTCAACTTACGTATCACTTGTGTATATCTTTACCAACTATGTGTTGAATTCTTCACAGAAATAACTGTTAGAATAGAACACAGATGAAAAAAGAGATCATCTACTGTTGCAACAGCCTAACACAGTAAAGTGGTGAGTGCTCATAGGTGGCCATTGTGATTATGAATGCTGTGGCAGCCCTTAGCTCATTACTCTGTAATGAAACAGCAGGCAAAATTTAACACAGACAGCTTTTTTCTTTCCTTTCTTCCTATTTGAAGAGATCTGAGTCATCTGTGAAAAATAATTGTCATACTCTAGCTAATAATATTGTTATAATCATCTGCATGTCATAATCAATACATACTTAAATTAATCCAAAATAAGATAAGAACAAACTTGCTTAAAGGGAATTAGCACTAAAACTAAAGTAAAACAATCAACTCTTACTTTTTACTTTCTTGTATATGAAGTATAGGGAAAGTATTGTAATCGTCCAAAGATTCAATATCGAGATTTTCATGAATCTTGATGTCTTAGACCTTTCTGACTTTCTCGTATACGATGTATAGGGAAAGTATTGGAATTCTCCAAAAATTCCATTTCGAGATTTTGATGAATCTCCACGTTTTAGACTTCTTTAAGTCCGAAAATACCATTTTGGCATCATATTTATCTTAAGAATAGAGAAGAGGTTATGTGGATATTGGTATGGAGTATTTGGTATACTGTACACATTTGGGCTTCTATCTGTACCTGCACATTGATGCTGAGGAAAGATTTTAACTGTAAAGATATTTAAATATTCTGCCTACCAAACTGCTGTGACTGGCTAAGAGACAGAGTATACATACCATGATATGAGTTCTCAAGTTATTGTGTTTAATGTATGTTGCAGTAGTGATTATTATAGATTGCAGAATAATAATAATATGGTGAACTCAGTAAAAGAACCATGTTAGCAGTCTGATCCTGATCGTATGATTTGTGCTTTGCAAAAGAGAAGAACACTGCTTAGTGCTTTTATGTGGATACTAGACATTAAGCCCGTTACAATAATGGGCGCTAGAATAGTAGTGCATAAACATTAGTAGGAACAGTCTATATTAAATGGCAAAGGACCGTCTATTTTCTGTTACAGTAATACTGGCTTGTATATGGCTGTAATATGCGTCACTGTATTGTGTGCCTTTAATTTTCTCTCACAGTAATACATCTCTCCAGTAATATTTTAATCTGTGCTGGCGTGCAGCTGATTATTGTATGTATGGCGTCTCCCCAGCAACGGATTTTATGTGCGCGAAAATAAATCTACTTTTAAAAGTCATCCTATTGTAATATCATGAAAATTCGTATATTTAGGAAAACACTTTACACTTTACCGGGCCAAGTTTGTTAATCGCCAATCTGACATCCTCAGAGTGAGCAACAAACACTAATCCCACCTCTTTGGTGAAGCTGGTCTCCACGTCTCAGTACCCGATTGGATTTTTCGTGCGTTATGTTTTAGGTCTTACCTCATTTATTGAAATCCGATTGGATCGGCCGCGTGATATTTTGTCTTGTGTGACACGTCAGGCGGCCTTTGAAGCATCGCACCATGCCCCACGCATGCGCACTTCACCAGAAGACACACACACACGGACACATGGACGCACACAGGATGTATTACATCTGCATATCAATTACATTTGGAAATCTAATGAAATACAGTATTTCATTCAGCAGATACTAAACAGAAGGGGATAAAGTTTAGTTGAGTAACCACTATCTGTTAGGATGGGTATTGCTAGTATAGCGCCTAACAACAAAGTACCCTAAATGAGCAAAAGTAAGAAGGGAAAGCAGAAATAAACTAGTAGTCAAGAGTGCTATAGCCAATAGTAAGTAGCAAATAGTAAAAGCAATCAACCAAATGAGGTACAATATGATACAGGGGTAATATTGCTTCCTTATAAAGAACCCTAAATAGAAAGGTATTAATAAGCATTCCAGGACACAGTAGGTATTTGTGAAAATGGAGAGTGTTCAGAAGTGTTTCTTTAAAAGGCAAAGGACTCCATAGAAGAGATGAAGTTGATCAGCTTGTTCCATCAGTGAGTCTATTATCAGTAGTTATTACTCATAACTGTCTCAGATGTTTAAATTAGATTACCTTGTTTGTGATTTGGTGGAATTCTTCTTTAAGGAAACTTACTGATTTATGTCCTAAGAAGACAATCTATGTGTGCAAATATTGCTTCAAAGACATGTTTTCAATCACTTTGTCAATATATGCAGTATCTCCAGTGTTGTGGAGAATGATGCTATTTTTGAAACAAAAATGGACAAGGCAGAGGACTTGCACTGATGTCAGCTCAAATCCACAATGCATTAAATATATTAAGACCTCCAATGTAAAATGGTGACACTCCTACAAGCACTGTTTTGGGATGCATTTTGTCATTTCAAAGTCTGAGCCCACTCCAGAAAGGTGGGTTTGTGAATTATCTGCATCGTTGGTTCAATGGATCACAAAATTCTGGTTTTATCAGTTCTGGAAACACTGGTTTGGCAAAATCCAAACTTTTCTTAAATGGAATGAGCCTTATTAGATGAAATCCACTGTAAAAATAAAGACACACACGATCATAAAGGTTTGGGGTTTTCCGGCCCCGTATACTGTAAAGAAGATGCAATATAGTTATACAGTCCAAGTACATTCACTTCGATAACTGCTAACAGCCATGTGAGTTGATGGGGGAACATTTATAGAGGGGACCGGAATTGAACAGAGGAATGCTGGGTAACGAGGAGTGGTGCAGTCTGGGATACTGACGTCATCAGAGGGAAGTAAGTTGTGGAACTGGATTAGCGGGAGGTGATTCAGGGTGTCGTCGTTTCCTTCTTTCTGGGAAAGATAAAGAAAATAAGGTTAGCTGCCTGCCCGTCCCATGGCTTTCGTTTTTCGCGCTCTTACCCGGGTCGTTCTGCGACTCCCCATGCGCGCGTGCATGACAGGGCTCCCCCCTCAGCCCAGCCCCATCGGGGCGGGCGGACCGGACCGAGAGGTCGTGAACCCGGGAGAGGGCATCGGCATTGGCCTGAAGGTTACCCCGCCTATAAGTGACGGTAAACTTGTAAGGCTGAAGGTCCAAAAACCACCTGGTGACTCGGGGATTCGACTCCCTGTGCAATGCCATCCACTGTAGGGCCGCGTGGTCTGTCATAAGGGTGAACTCCCGACCCAGCAGGTAGTACCTCAGATGTGTAACCGCCCACTTGATGGCGAGGGCTTCCCTCTCCACTGCCGCATACCTGGTCTCCCGGTCCAACAGTTTCCGGCTCAGGTAAAAAACGGGGTGCTCGACACCATCGATGCTCTGGCTCAGCACTGCCCCCAGGCCTGTGTCCGAAGCATCGGTCTGGAGAAGAAAAGGAAGTGAAAAATCAGGCGTGTTTAAGACAGGTGCCGAGGTAAGGGCCGCTTTTAAGTCACGAAATGCTTTGTCAGCTGTAGGATCCCATACCACATACAAAGGAGCCCCCTTTCTTGTCAGGTTAGTCAAGGGTGCTGCCCTCTCAGAGAAACGGGGCACAAACCGGCGGTAGTACCCCGCCAACCCCAAGAAAGCCTGCACCTGTCTCTTGGTACTCGGACGGGGCCATTCCAGGATGTCTTTGATTTTGGAACATTGCGGTTTCACCTGTCCCTGCCCCACTAGGTAGCCTAAATATTTGGCCTCCTTTAAACCAAAAAAACACTTCCGAGGGTTTATGCGGAGACCTGCTTTCGCTAATGTGGCCAGGACAGCATACACCTGCACAATATGTTCCTCCCAGGTGCCGGAATAGATGACGACGTCATCCAGATAGGCGGCACAATAGGACTGGTGGGGCCGTAGCACTCTATCGACCAGACGTTGGAAAGTAGCAGGTGCCCCGTGCAGCCCAAATGGGAGAACCTTATAGTGCCAATGTCCACTAGGAGTACTGAAGGCGGTTTTCTCCTTTGCGGATGCCGTTAAGGGAATTTGCCAGTACCCTTTGGTCATATCAAGAGTAGTCAAGTATTGAGCCGTACCCAGTCGCTCAATAAGGTCGTCTATCCGGGGCATAGGGTAGGCATCAAACTTGGAGACCTGATTTAGACGTCTAAAGTCGTTACAGAACCTCCAGGAGCCATCGGGCTTAGAGATGAGGACGATAGGACTGGACCACGGGCTGTGACTTTCCTCAATAACATCCAAGTCCAACATCCGCTGGATCTCGAGTTCGACCTCCGCACGCTTTGCCTCCGGGAGGCGATAGGGCCTTTCCCTGACTACCACCCCGGGATCTGTACTGATGTCGTGCTCAATCAGCGCGGTGCGGCCCGGAGTCTCGCTTACCACCTCGGGGACTGCCAGTATTGCTTGTTCCAACTCCTGGCGTTGGGACGAGGATAAATCCGGTCCGAGGTTAAGTGGCAATTTTTTTGAGAACAGGGAGAGGGTTGTACCGGAGATCGGGGGCCTCTTCCCGAACTCTCCACGGCTTCAACAAGTTCACATGGTAAACCCTTTCGCGTGGACGACGGTTTGGTTGTCGGACCAAATAATCGACCAGCCCCTTTCTTTCTATAACCTCGTAGGGCCCTAGCCAATGAGCCAATAATTTAGAGTGGGAGGATGGTACGAGCACCATCACCCGATCCCCAGGCTGGAATTCCCTGAGGGTGGAGTTTTTATTGTAGCAACGCGCCTGCGCTGCTTGAGCACAAGTCAGGTGATCTTTAAGAATAGGCCTGATGTGGGCTAACCTATCACGCAGTTGCACAATATATTCCACTACGTTTGTAGAAGGAAGGGTTTCCTCCTCCCATCCTTCCTTCACTATGTCCAATAGTCCCCGGGGTTGGCGTCCATATGATAACTCAAATGGAGAAAAGCCCGTGGAAGCTTGGGGTACCTCCCGATATGCAAAAAGGACGAGGGGCAAAAGCTGATCCCAGTTCCTACCGTCCGCGCTGACTACCTTGCGTAGCATCTGTTTAAGGGTCTGATTAAACTGCTCGACTAATCCGTCGGTTTGGGGATGATAAACAGAGGTTTTCAGATGCTTTATTCGCAGTAACTTGGCCACCTCCCAAACGTATCCGAAGTAAAGGGAGTACCCTGGTCCGTGAGGACTTCTTTGGGTATTCCCACTCTGGAAAAGAAAAGTACTAGTTCCCGTGCGATTGTTTTAGTTGTAGCGGAGCGCAATGGAACCGCCTCTGGGTAGCGAGTCACGTAATCAACCGTAACCAATATATACTTATGGCCGCAGCTTGAAGGCTCCAGGGGACCCACTATGTCTACCCCTATCCTTTCGAAGGGAATATCGACAAGGGGTATTGGCACGAGAGGAGCTCGAGCCCTCCTAGGGATCTGGCGGATCTGACAGTCAGGGCAGGATTGACAGAAACGTCGGACCTCCTCGTTAATACCGGGCCAATAAAATCGGAGCTTTACTCTCTCCAACGTTTTTTCGGCCCCTAAATGGGCGCCTAAGAGATGGGCATGCGCTAGTTCACAGACCTCCCGCCGGTAGGTCCGTGGAACTAGCAACAGTTTCCGTATCTTGCCTTCGTGAGTCGCGACTCGATACAACAGATCGTTCTCAAGAATAAAGTAGGGTTCCGGTGGTGTGGGATCACTTGACAAATGGCCATTCACAGTAACAACAGCATTTCTGGCAAACTTTAGGGAATCATCATTCCACTGTTCACGTTTGAAAGAAGCCGGTGTAGCCCTATATTGCAGCTCCACCCGGCTTAGTGGGTCGTCCGTCACTGAATAGGGGTCGGTGCTCCGGCTCGGGCCCTCACCCGGAGGTTCCGGGCCAGGGTCCGTCACCTGAGCATCTTCCCCCGGCCGACCTACGTCATCAGTGTTTGCCGCATGGCACGGCGTGGGAGTCGCAGCGAGTTTCTTTGGTTTACTCACAGCCAGACCCAAGTTATTACTAGGAGTGGATTCCGTCTTGCCGCAATTAATCTTTGACCAGTCGTGCCCCAATATTACTGGGAAGGGGGGGTTCCGGGAGAACAGCGACCGCCAGTTGAATCACCGCACCCTTCCAAGCAATAAAACATTTCGCGGCTCTATACGCCCTGGTCTCCCCATGCACACAGGTAACTTTTAAGCGTTGACTTATCCACTGTCGCGGCAAGACATAACGGCAAGCAACAATAGAGATATTGCTCCCGGAATCAAACAAAGCCCTCACCGAGTATCCATTTACCAAAACCACTCCCACATTCGGAACAGCCAAGGGATGAGACAAAGCACTATACCTTTCTGTCAGGGCCATGCTGCAGTCCATTGACTCGACATATAAGGGACAGGCTGGTAAGATGTGGCCGAGCTCCCCGCACTTGAAACAGCGCAGCGGAGCCGGCTTCTCCCGGGGCTTTGCTGGTGCTTCCGCCGCGCGGCGGCTGGGCTCGGGGTGGCTAACGCGTCCCTGTCGGGCACCACGAGCCGGCCGTTCCGTCCCCCCGGATCGGTGAACCGCGAGCTGACGCTCTAAGACCTCTAGGAGGCCTTTCATATCCTTGTAAGGATGTTGCCGGACCTGCTGGGCGAGATAATCTGGCATGGCATTTATGAGGCCTTCGCACGCGACCTGTTCCACGACCTTGCGAGCGTGGGGCCCTTCTGGCCGTAGCCAGCGGCCCATCTTGCCCCAGAACTCAAAGGCTTGCGCTCTGGCCGGGCCTTCAGGATTAAAGCGCCACAGCCTCCATTCACTCGCCTGCTGATCCGGCGTGACGCCGTAGCGGCTTAGGATTTCAGTTTTAAGATTGTCATAACTCGCGGCCTCCTCCTCAGGGAGATTGTAATAAGCCCGCTGCGCAGCGCCCTTCAAGTACGGCGCTAAGATGGACGCCCAGTCCGATCGCGGCCACTGGTTCCGAGAGGCAGTCCTCTCAAAGATTCCCAGGTATGATTCTATATCATCCGCCTCCGAAAGCGGGACAATAGGCGGAGGCGGGGGCCGTGCAGGCTCTGGTCTTACCGCATCAGGTGAGTCAAGCCTAGCGGTGGTTTCTGCCAGTTTTCGCTGCGTTGCAGCATGTTCTACCTGCAGCTGCTGTAGTTGGGTTGCCAGAGTCGTTAATACGGCGTTCAGATCCTGTCCTTCGGTCATTTTCGGACGATTTAGTCTCCTGCCGACTACGCCACTGTAAAAATAAAGACACACACGATCATAAAGGTTTGGGGTTTTCCGGCCCCGTATACTGTAAAGAAGATGCAATATAGTTATACAGTCCAAGTACATTCACTTCGATAACTGCTAACAGCCATGTGAGTTGATGGGGGAACATTTATAGAGGGGACTGGAATTGAACAGAGGAATGCTGGGTAACGAGGAGTGGTGCAGTCTGGGATACTGACGTCATCAGAGGGAAGTAAGTTGTGGAACTGGATTAGCGGGAGGTGATTCAGGGTGTCGTCGTTTCCTTCTTTCTGGGAAAGATAAAGAAAATAAGGTTAGCTGCCTGCCCGTACCATGGCTTTCGGTTTTCGCGCTCTTACCCGGGTCGTTCTGCGACTCCACATGCGCGCGTGCGTGACACCACACTCTTCAGGAGTCTATTCTGTTCTCTCAGTTTTTTCTCCTAACTAATGCTAGTCTATTTTTGTTTTTAGGCTTTTTAATGAAACATGTGGACAAACTACTGACTGTGTTGATCTTTCTAGGGCAATGTCAAACACCTCATGACTAGCAACATACAGTAGGTTGTTGCTGCAAACGAATGTAATAGTGGTCAATCTCACAGATAGAGAGAGAGGTTAGGAGCATTTACTGATACTTTGTGTTTCCGCACCCACAACATGACAAATGACCTCAGGATCCCAAATTAGGACCTGAGTGGAGCTGTGCAATGGGTGACACCTCAACACTACACTAGTTTGAATGGAATGGAACAGTGTGAGGTTTTTCACAGTGGCTGTAGTGTAAAAGAAACTGGTAATGCAATGAAACTACAAAAATGCAAATAATAAGTAACAATACTAAAATGTCTATAAATTATGCAAAATAAAATAGGACAATGCCAAACACATTTGTGGGAAATGTAGATGCAACATTAACAATGTGTACATAAGTTCTGGCATTCAATAATCTGAACTTGCAGATTGATTACTATGGTGATATCACTAGGGCTAAATTATCTTGGAATCTGGGAATATGGCAGGTAATTGTCAGCAATGTAAAGATAAATCAAATGTTAAAAAAGCTACAAACGTATGAGAAGCTCGTCACCCTAAAATGTGGGAGGAAAATCAAAGTACCACTTGGAGACTAAAAACAAGATCAGTGCTTTGTCAGTCTTTAAGTTAGTTGCTTTAGCAAGATGAAATGAGAATCAATTCTTACCTTTCTTTTTCCTTTCATAATAATATTTATCCATTGTTTTATGTTTCTCTAAAGTAGTTGTGACAGATTGACGCACTGTCGTCCTCTTGAACCCTCTGACTTGACTCCAGACACCAGGTAAAAGTCCAATAATTAAATTTATTCAGACAATACAGTGCACAAAGCACCTACACTCCACAATTCTCATATAATTACTAAACAATACTCCTAATCAATAAACAATAACCAATCCTCCACTCCCAGACGCTTAGCCACCCTGCCTCCCAACTCAGCTCACTGTCTGGGATTTCCCATGGTCCTTTTATAGTCCATGACCGGAAGTGTTTGTCCCTCAGTCCATGTGACTTTCTATCACTTCCGGGTCAGGCAAAAACTTCTCTTTTTCTTCAGCCCGGAAGTATATTATTTCTTCCATTTCCGTGAGTTGGAAATACTTCCGGGCTATATGGAAAATATAAATCTCTGGGCCTCCCTGCAGCGACTCCTGGCAGCCCCGACATTATCCAACAGGGCTGTGTATTAAAACTCCATAGTCCATGATGCCCTGCTGGAATTCGGGCATCTCCACGTTGCAAGAAGGACTCCATCTAGCGGCCTGGGGGTATTGGCCGGGATGAATGGCCGGCCATATCTCACATAGTTAATGTCGTCCTTAGTGACTGCTAATAGCTGCTAAAAAAGTAGCAATTTATTTTAAAAAATTAACTCAGAGGAAGGTGGGATCTTGAGGACTGAAAGAGGAAGTGACATTGGCTGTCTTCTGAGGACCGGAAGTGGCTTTAGGCTGAGGGTTCGTCGGCCGGTATGCAGGGAAAGAGGAGAAAGAGTGACAGGTGGGATCATGCAGGTTTTTGAGCCCATAACCTGTCTCCCAAGTGTATCTATCTATCTATCTATCTATCTATCTATCTATCTATCTATCTATCTATCTATCTATCTATCTATCTATCTATCTATCTATCTATCTATCTATCTATCTATCTATCTATCTATCTATCTATCTATCTATCTATCTTTATGTCTGTATCCAAAAGCAACTTCGTGTTTTGCTTAAACATAAAATTTTATGTAACATAGCAGTTCAACTTTAAAGAGAGATTTATATCTCTCCGAAATTTCTACAGCCTTACAAGTTTGTATTCAGGCTAATGGACATATACTGTAAAAGCGCAAACACAACCAATCTGAATTGCACCAGTGTGACACGGTGCAGATCTGTATTTTATATCTGTTACAGCAGACTGGGTTTAAATCTCAGACTGGACGCTATTTCTGTGGAGTTTTCTTTTGCAACACTGGTTTCCTTGAAAATGTACTTGTTAAGTCAGTTGGCAGTGGGTGTGCCAGTTAGTAGCGATGAGCAAAACAAGCAGATTTCTATTAGCATACAGTTTTGCAAAACAGACACTAAAATTGTTTTTCCATGTGATTTCACAATTGTGAAACACAAATCTCACAAAAAAATGTTTTTTGGGGGTTTTAAAGTTTTTAGGGTGAGAAAACTAGAAATGCTGCTTTCTAAAGCCTTGTTCATACTTCAGTGTTGTTACCTTTTCCCTTTGTTACATTTCTGCAGCTGTTTAATGCATACAGCAAAATTCTGTTTATGATTCATGTTCTCTTCACTGTGGAGGAGCAGAGCTCTTTTTTGCAAAATGTGACATGTGGAAAATTCTCCATATGATAACAAACCAAAATGTACCACTGTGCACAATGCTGTGTTTTCTCCACTGGAAAACTCCCTACATGGGGAGCTGCATCACAGGGCCATCTTAACATATGGGCACAATGGTCACTGGCCGGGTGCCCCTCAAAGTTTTTGATGCCTGTGTATATTTCTGTTTTGCTATCAAAACAGGGGCCCCAGTGCACTAATTTGCCTGAGGGGCTAAGATGCTATTGATGGCCATATGGGTGCATCCCAGGGCTGTCGCCTAGCAACCACCTTATCCTGGTTGAGATTATGCACACTTCATAAGCTTTTGGGTTCAGAGTTTTTTTTCCTGTGATGAATGCATCTTTAGGATTGCTGTCTTCAAGATTGTCATCAAAACTGGCAAAGTGGGCATTGTAGTGTATGATACTAGAACAACCACAACACATGGCTGATGGCTCAACAAAATATCTTTACGTGACAGGAAATGAGTCCAGTGGGTTTTTTTTCTCCTTATGACTAGAGATCTGTGTTTTTATAGTAAATGACAGGCATACAAATGTGGAATTAATGCATGAAAACATTTCTAGACAAGAACTAAGCACTTTTCTTCTATGTTAATGGCACAAATTTCACTTCAAAACATTGCTTGGTTTTCAAATGTTTTTGAGAAGGAAAACTTTGAGTTTCACTACAAATCATTTCACTGATCACCACCAGTGAGTATGTGTACTCCGTAATGGACTTACTGCCTGTCAAGATCTGGCACCTGTCTTTTGCCTAATACTGCCACAATAAAAACAACTTCCAGTGAAAACGACTTGGACAGAGCCTGATAACAGATTGACAGATTGAATAAATTAAATTTTTCAGTAAAAATATTTTTTTGAAATTATTCAAGTAAAAAAACATTTGAATATGTTACATACAAAATCTGATCATTTATGAAGGTTACTAATTTTTAACCCATGAAAATTATAAATTCAATGGTCACAAATGATATATTTTAACCTCACATATTTATGGTTGTCTTTTTACTGTAAAGTAAAAAGTAAATATTTTATTTATTCTTGATTTAGTCTTGGAATGCAGTGTACCATGTGTAAAAGGCGCTATATAGGCGCCTGACCCGACACAGACTCACACCGGAGGCACGTATAAAAACAAGAACACTTTTATTTTTCATCACCTGTGGGGCATGTCTTCCCTGTAACCCTCACAGGCACAACACAGTCCCAAGTACACAAAATAAAGCACACCACACTCTTTCTTCCTTCACCACTCCTCCTAGGCAACCTCGTCCTCCTCCTCCCGACTCTGGCCATTCAGTTCCGGCTGCACTTCCGGGTGTGGAGAACACACTGCCCATACGGGCTCAGGAGTCCCAGCTGCACCCAACTCCAATTCCCATGCAGCCCTGTGGGAAACCGAGGCACCGCTCCAATCCAGGGGGGTGGCCATCTAGCGTCCAGGGGGAGGTATTGCACAGTCCATGGCTGCTCCCCCTGAACATATAACGAAGGGGCGCCACATGGGTCCGCTACACATGTCAGACAAAATTCAACAAATTAACTTTTGCTCCAATTTGACTCAGTTTGATTTTTTTTATGGTAATCCTAGGATGCTAGCATTTAATACTGTTTAACACATATTACAATTCTCAAAGTTTTATATTAAAATTTCTAGGATGAAATGGGGCTGAATGAGGTCTTCATACAACACTGTACTATGTTTTTATTATGACAATGCTTTTGTTTCTTTCTAGCAAATTTTTAATCAGCATTACACAGCAACACTTAACACAACCAATGTTGAATGGTATGCTAGACTATTTCAGGGCATAACAAGCTCACTCATACTTAAACAGTTATATTTGCCTATTAACGTATCAGTCACAATTTTGGGCTGAGGAAAGAAACCTAGAAAACCCAGAAACATGAAACTCACATAGATATTGACTAGTATAGAAATCAACCTGGTGCTCTGAGGCAACAATGGTAAATACTTCGCCTCAGCACCACCCACCACTTTTGAGAAATGCATGATGTAAGATTCCCTGAAGAAACAAGGAGTTCATAAGGACATTTCTCCTATCTCCACATGTAACAACAGCTCAGTTCCATCTGGAGCTGTAAAATATAAAATTTAATCCATCAATAAGCAATATTGCCTTCGGTTATGTTCTTTCATACCAGAGATTTGTTTACAGTACAATACAGAGGTGATGCTGGCGAATATATCCTGTCAGTTTATTGCTTTTTACTATGTTCTTATCCAAAATATTAAACTTAACCTCTTCTTCAATGCCCATTTTATTTGGAAAAAGACCATGAGGACACAGTAAATTATAAACCAGAAGCTTGTAATTACTGTTTCATATCATACTTGTTTTCTGATACCTATTGCCTGAAACAAATACTCAATCACATTTAATTCAGGGTTTGGAGTGGAGTAGAATGTACACTGATAGCAATGAACAAATGGCAGGAACCAGTCCTGGACTGAGTGGCACAGTGACCATCACAAGGCTCACTCAAACATACACAAATACCAGCAGTTAACCCAACACATGTGTCTTTGTTTTATGGAAAAAAGTCAGAGCACCTAAAGAACTTCCCTGTAGAGATCATGTAGACTCCACAACCAAGGTAATGTTGGGGCAAAACTTTTTGTATGAATTTGTAAAGTGCTTCAGACTATACCTGCATGTTTAAATTAGACATTCTTTAATATTTGTACCTTGGACAGTTACCAAGGGAACAGTGAGATGATGACAATTAAAACTTTTTATTTTATTTTAATTTTAGAGGTCCTATTCAATGAACTAGACATATGCCAAGGGCTACAAATGTGTTTAAACTATTCTGGGGACTGTTAGATAATACTAAGAGATGTGTTAAGATTATACCATTTTTTCTGTATGCTGATTGGTGTAAAACTAAAATGCTTCTTGAGTGTGTTTTATGCAAATGAACCTAACTTACTTAAGACTGTTGATTTGATATATTTGTTAATCTTATCACAGTGTACTGAGCCACCAGACTTCATGTCATAAAGGACGTCCATCTTGGAGAAATTTGATAACGGTGACTAACAACTACTTTTTTATTTAGAGAGTATTTTTTCAATAGCATTAACTAGACATGGGATTTAAATCCTGGACATTGGATACATGAGGCACAAGTGTTAACTTTTATACCACCTATCATATGTATCTGTATGCATTTCATTACCCAAAATTCCAAGTTTCATAGCTAACTTGAAATTTTGAAGGGTTACATCTTAAATAATTGTTATTTTTACACACAGTCTTCCATTTTTGCTGTTTCTCTCCTATTTAAAACTATATTTATCATAAATCATTGTTATTGTGGTGGTTAGTGAAAGTTTTAATTGTTTAAATTGTTAATCCCTTTAAGGGTTTCATCAATTTCAGCACAACCTGTATTAGTGAGTGTTGGTGCAAGAAGTGCATGTGAGTGCATGTGCTAAGATTAATTGACGGTCAATGGCAGCACTGTAGTCAATGGGTACCAGCTGAGAGTTTTACGGAATTAAAAGGGAGAAGAATTAATGCAGAGAGGGAGTTGGTTTTTGGATTAGGATTAGTGAGAAGGGATCAATAACTGAAAGGATGAGGTAACAGTTGGGAGGGTGAGTTGGGCAGCACCAGTCACGCTGATCAATTTGGAGGAGATCAGGATAGAAGGATGGGTGATGGTTCCATAAGGTGGATGTGCTGTTGTCATGTAATAGCAGAATAACAAAGCAGGTGAGAAGAGGAGAGGCCACTGGAACTGGTTGAAGGAGGAAGGTTCCTATGCATGGTATCAGTGGGAGGGCAAGATACCCTGGGAGTGGTGGCAATCGGAAATGGTGCTGGTTGGGTCTCATGAGGGACTGAGATGTGTTTGGCCTATTATTCTGATGAGGACTGAAAAAGGGCAATGAAGACATGGAAATGGTTTTACCTCTGCAATATTTTAACATACTTTTTAAATTGCTATTATTTATTTATTTATTGAAAGAAAATAACATTCCATACAATACAATACATACAATTTATGGATTTAGAATATGCACTGTTTG
Source organism: Erpetoichthys calabaricus (assembly GCF_900747795.2). Classification (NCBI taxonomy): domain Eukaryota; kingdom Metazoa; phylum Chordata; class Cladistia; order Polypteriformes; family Polypteridae; genus Erpetoichthys; species Erpetoichthys calabaricus. Next base: position 279,370,475 of record NC_041395.2, read on the forward strand.
TCCCTTTATGAACACTTTGACTGTCAATATTTATAATAAGATCTCTTATTCCTTTATAGAAGAAAGTTTAACTTCTTTGCTCCCTTGTCCTAGTTCAACCTTGGTTTATGACTATTGATGCCCCGAATAAAGAAAGGTGACCATGGCTGTGACAGGGCATCACAGTTGTTCATGTTTCTGTAGGTCAAAGTCATTGTGCTCTGGAGAAAACAGTAAGATAAAAGACACCCGCTAATACAGTAGGTCAAATCACAAACATCAATTGTTGTTTTTAATGTAGGCTATGCAGAAGGACTAATCCCAAGGCAACAGATCAGCCTATGTTGTCAAATTAAGGACCCATCTTTGGTATTTTTGGTATTTGGTACATCTTGTAAAGTAAAAGAAAAATGCTGAGACATACCTTGACTCAGACGTGGAAAGACATAAAGAAAATTTCACTGCTGTTCCCAAGGTATCGTTAATAATGACAGATATTTTTACCCTTATAAATGGTCCCAGGCAATTGGAAGAGGACTGTGGGTTATATTAACAGGAGGAATGTCATTGATATAAATCAGAAAAGGTAACAATCCCAGGATAAACCCCTGAAGCAACCCATTGGTGACCTCACTACTCTATTCTCCTCTAATCTGTACTCTTTGTCCCCTGTCAATTGACCAACTTGAGATCCAGTTTTGCTGGGTACCTCTTACTCCTACAGCTTCTCATTTTAGCATTACATTTAAATAAATCAACAAGATCAGGTAAATATTAACGAAGAATGTGGCCCATTTTCAGACAGGGCCCTCCAGAGTTCACAGTGTGGATACTTGTACGAGTCACTTGTATTGCCGGCAAGCACATAAAAGAATCTTAGATGTAGGCTGTGGCTGTGAAAGAAATTGGCATTGTTCATATATATGTATCATTTTTTAGATTTCTTCCAATGTTGGCCCTAAAATGTGTTGTGTGTCATCCTTGTTGAATGACTATTTGGCCCAAAGCTATTACAGAGGATGGGGTAAAAGGAGTCATAATACTACAAGGTATGCACATGAGCATCTGGTGAAGTGGGCCAAGTCAATAAAACTAAATTTCAAGAATCTGTGTGGCACAGTCTGATGCATTCTGTACTTGTAGCAATTTCAATTGCTCACTCTAATGAGAGGACATCTATCTCCTTGGGCAGTTTCTCTCTGATCTCAGGAATCAAGATTTTCTGTGTCATCAAGTGTTGAATTATTTTTGCCCTCTAGAAACCCCAGCTGACATGGATTAGACTAGTTCTGCATCAAGATATTTACTGACCAGGCATCTGTAAGCGTTAGTGAGGATTAAGTGGAATGTCAGAGCTCTTTACAGTAGATCACTAATAAATTACAAAACTCCTTTCCATGCAATCCATCACAGTCACAAGGAAGGGCAAAAAAAGACACAACAGAGCAAATTTAGCCATCACCATAACCGATGAGATGTTAAGGAAACAGTATGATTTTTCAAATATAAAGAATTTAAAGCTCCTTTCATGCACACTGTGGTTGCACAACTGAAACTGGACCAGAATCTACTAATAAGGAGCATAATAAAGAAGGTTTAATCTGTTAGAAAAATGTTTAATTTTTGTGTGCACTGGGTATTGAGCACATTTTTTTATTACTTATGTTGTATGATTTCAGTCATGAAGCATTGTAGCAGCCCAGTGCAGAAAGCAAAGACTCATCCATTTATTACTAAGATATTGATAAGAGAAGAACCGCAGACAAGGAAAGGCCCAAAGTGCTATTTTGAAGTAGTAAATTAAAACATATAAAATGAACGAAAGATAAATGAAGAAAGTGAGAAATAGCACTGCCACATAACTTGCTACTATGTGACTGCAAGTTCCATTCATCAAGGGTTTAATTCCTCATTTACAGTATCAACAGTGCAACATACCACAGGTATAAGGACATACATTAATTTAAAATGTTCGTAAGCACAAGAATATCCTTGTTTAAAAAATTAATGTAGGAGAATTCCAGCTGTTTTAAAATACTTGGCAAATCAACCATCTTAAACCCTACAACCACAAAGACAGAATTGTCAATCAAATTAACCCAGAGATGTGACATGGTGGCTCTATCCACAACCAAGCTGCTCATGCTGTAAAATATTTTTTTTCAATAGATAGATAGATAGATAGATAAATAGATAAAGATAGATAGATAGATAGATAGATAGATAGATAGATAGATAGATAGATAGATAGATAGATAGATAGATAGATAGATAGATACTTTATTAATCCCAAGGGGAAATTCACATACTCCAGCAGCAGCATACTGATACAAAAAACAATATTAAATTAAAGATTGATAATAATGCAGGAAAAAACAGACAATAACTTTGTATAATGTTAATGTTTACCCCCCCGGGTGGAATTGAAGAGTCGCATAGTTTGGGGGAGGAACGATCTTCTCAGTCTGTCAGTGGAGCAGGACAGTGACAGCAGTCTGTCGCTGAAGCTGCTCTTCTGTCTGGAGATGACACTGTTTAGTGGATTCAATGGATTCTCCATAATTGATAGGAGCCTGCTGAGCGCCTGTCGCTCTGCCACAGATGTCAAACTGTCCAGCTCCATGCCAACAATAGAGCCTGCCTTCCTCACCAGTTTGTCCAGGCATGAGGCGTCTTTCTTCTTAATGCTGCCTCCCCAGCACACCACCACGTAGAAGAGGGCGCTCGCCACAACCGTCTGATAGAACGTCTGCAGCATCTTATTGCAGATGATAGCCATAAAACTTTTTTTAATCTTGTCACTTTTATATTATCATTTATTAATGGTGTGATACTTGTATATGTTACATCATATGTTTGTACATATCCTGATACAAGGCATTTTTTTAAGGTTTTCACTCAAGCAGATAGTACAGCGGGTAACAATTATTTAAAAGTCTGAATAAGTTTAAATGTGTTTTTAATGGTGTCAAGAAGAAGGTAAAGACTACAGTATATGGACAAGGTAAAGGGTACTTGGGAGGAGAACGTCAGAAAGAACCAGAAGAATCACGTGCTCTGCTTTTGCCATGTCTCCAACATCAATGATCCATGCATTTTCACGATCATTGCCATTTTGGGTTCCTGTCATTAGATGACCTTCATGGGTTTTTAGGTGTGTGTCCTCAAGGTCATAACCTGCAGGTAATGTCACCATGGATTAAACGTTTGTCCAGGATTTCACTTCCTTATCTAAGATTCAAAACCTCTTTGAGCAGGTCAGTTGCTGAATCCCTTTGCTTACAAAGGAGTCAGTCAGATTGTAAGACTACCAGCTGCAGGGGATGATACATTAAATGAGTCCTTAAAGACTTCTCAGCACAGTTTCAAATAGATCATCATCACAATGGAGTCAGCAGCAAGAAGCAATGTGTCATAAAATCGTGTTATTACCAGTATCTAGAGCTTCACACTGCAGCATCATATTATCTCTACATCCTTTATCCTTCCCTTAATTTAGCCAAGATGATATGACCAAATTAGTGAAGCAACATTCTAAACTTAAAGAGCTCCAATTTTTTTTAATGATTGTATTTACAGTAAGCAATAAGAGAAACACAAATGTCACTTTGGAGAAGCTGTCATTTATTTCATGCAACCACTATGCATACATGAATGCAACATTAGCAAGTTTTGTGTTAAGTACAGTACAGACCTGGGGTCTCATGTATAACACTGTGCATAGAATTCACACTAAAACATGGTGTACGGACAAAATAAGTAATGTGTGTACGCACAAAAAAATGAGATGCATAAAACTGTGCATAAGCAAAGTTCCACTCCCTTTCTCTTTATAAATCCCAATCAACATGAAATTTAATGCACATACACACACCTACAGCCCCACCCTGACTCCTCCCAGAATTATGCCTACAGTATTTGAATATGCAAATCAATATAAATAGCCCCTTCCATTCAGTGTTTTGTTAAAAGACAGTAAGTAGCAAAAGCACATGTAAAAAAGAAGAATTTCAGCGAATGTGAAATGGAGGTCCTGCTCAGTGAAGTATAGGCAAGGAAAAACATACTATTTGGTGGCTTAAGCAGTGGTGTAAAAAACTAAAGGACATTGATTGAGTGGCACTCAAAAATTCAAGTTCAGAAAGTTGCACAGTGTCCAAAATAAAAAAGAAAGTGGTTACAAATCAAAGTCAATGTAAAAAGGTGAATTTCCGCCCACAGTCTGAAACAAAAGGTCTATGTTGTGATTAAAGTTGAAAACTTGACTTTAATCTCATAATTTGTTTTGTCATTAAAGTATAACATCATTTTAAAATCAATGTTTAATGTACCAGAGTTTCTCAAACACCATCATAACTAAAGTAGCATGTTAAAGGCTTCGTATTCTAAGTGTTCCCTGACCCAGCCGTTAATCGCTACGTGCTTCTTAAATGGGCTTTTTCTTATGCTGACAGGGGCATGGAAACAGTGATTGCCACATATAAAATATTATATTCATGATATTGCAGCTCTCTGAACATTTTAGAATACTAAGATGTATACTTGATATCATTTTTATGATGAAATTCATTAAAGCATGTATTAAATGGTAGTACAGCAGTAGTGATGAGCTGGTGCATTGTCCAGAGATAGTTCCAGCCTTGTGCTCAATGCTTGCTGGGATGGGTACGACCCTGGCTGGAATAATTTATTGAAACAGTACTGTCTCTGTCAAACTTACCAACCCCCAATTGCTGTCCTTCTGTTTTCTTTCTCCACACAACCAATCTCTACACAATAAGTAAGAATCTGTAATAAATTAAAAACCAGCTGCAAGCTTAGAATGCTGGAACATTGAAAAATCTTTTACATAAAGTTTAGTTTTTATACATCTTGAAGTGAGCATGGAAATGGGCGTACACAACATTTTGGTGCGTACATACTGTTAATACATGAGGCTTTCTATCGGCAAATTGCCTTTTGCATGTGTAGTTTTTATTCACAAATAATTAATCAAGAAGTGCGACAGTATGAGTAAATGTGAATAGAAATGTGAAAATCCAAGGTCCCAATATACTGAACACGGCATTATGGGTAAAACTATTCTGCAACCTTTTCAGGGACTTTAATAAACAAAACAACAGCCTATGTGGTGTCTCAAAATGGAAAACTGATGAGTCTGTCTGCTAGCTCCAATGCTGCTGACCCTGATTTGGATGAATGCCCCATCGACTGTTTCTGGCCACCAATATACCTGTAAAAGCATATATTTTTACATGATGTGCCTAACCTAAGAACTGAGAAAAGCAGACTCAATGCTCATGAAGAATCACACAGAAAAAGACTTGTACTCTACGCATCATGATATATATAACCTAACATTCTGTTAGCGTTCTTAATGGCTTCTTAACAATTTCTAGCAATTGAAAGTGTACAGTTAAATATGAGTCCTAAATCCTTCTCATAAGGTGTACATTTGATTTCCAGACCTCCCATTGCACATTTAAACATTTTTACATCATATATTTAGTACTTTACATTTACTTACATTAAATTTCATCTGCCACAAATCTGCCCAAGTCTATATACTGTCAAAGTCCCTCTATGATAATTCAACAGATTCTAGATTATCTGCCTATACATCTAGCTTGATATCATCTGCAAATTTAACTAGCTTGTTACTTATATCCCTATTCAAACCATTTATATATATTAAAAACAGCAGTGGCCATAGTACTGACCCCTGTGGAATTCCACTTTTAACATCAGCCAATTTTGATACGGTTCCTCATACCATCACCATCTGCTTCCTGTGTCTGAACCAATTTTGCATCCATCTACAAACCAGACCCTGAACTCTACTTTTATTTTGATGCCCAACCTCTCATGTGGCACCTTATCAAATGCTTTATGAAAGATAAGATAAATAATATCATATGCTTCACATTTGCGTATACAGGGTGTCCCAAAAGTCACTATACACTTCCTTTTTTTCTATTTTTGCTCCAGGTATCATTCGGAGAGACTTAAGCCATCAGTATATGACAACTTAGGCTTTGCAGTTTTTGTAAGTGTATCATTCCCTTAACCATTCAACAAGACGGAGCTCCTCCCCACTTTGCCAGGTTAGTCAGAGATTTCCTGAACATCAAGTTTCCTGACTGATGGATCGGTCGAAGGGGTCCCCTAGAATGGGGTCTGCACTCCCCTGACTTTACACTTTGTGACTTTTTTTTGTGGGGCTATATCAAAAGCAAGGTGTATGTTCATAAGCCTCGTAACCTGTCACAGCTTGAGGAAAGAATCTGCACGGCCAGCAGCGAGGTTGGGGAAGAGATGCTGCAAAACGTTGGAGAGGCTTGCGTCCGAAGGTGGCTGAAAGTTGTTGAAAATGGAGGTGCTCATGTGGAGGTATACATCTAGTCTTCAAGGCGTTGGAACATGATGGCAAGCCTAGCAAGTAAAACTGCAATGACTCCTTTGTTGATGCTAGAAACATTAATAAACTCAGTTTCTTGTGTAATTTTTAGGAATTTATTAATAGTGTATAGTGACTTTTGGGACACCCTGTACTGTATGGGTTTTCATGTTATTCAATGCATAGCATTATCAAAACTATTTGAATTGTTAAATACACAGAGTTTCATGTCTTGGACTCCCATCTTATATCACAGAAAAGTGTGACTCTCACTGATTGAAATCTTTCAGGCTAAGCTGTTTTGGGTTTCACCTTTGTGAAATAGCATTTCCATAGTAGCATTTAGTGCATCCAGCATACACACAATATTTAATTAGGAAATTTTTGTAATAAAAAAATACATTTAAAAAATTTCTTTCCATTATTACTAATTTACTATTTTATAGTCTCCTATTTTAAGGCTTGCAAGTAAAATTAAACATTTTTAGCTGTCAAAATACCGAAACTGTGGGCTTTATTGACTTGCCAGCTGCATAAATATGAACAGTGTGACCCAGAGGGAGTTTCAGTTCCATTTACAAGCATTAGTTAAATAATCTAAGATGGCTTGCTAAAGAGGTCCTCGAGCTAAAATCATAAATCAGACGACAAAGTGCAAAGAGATCAGTTTTTAGGTATCTGGATAAGATCTCAAAAGCTGGGTCTATTGGTTAAAATGTGTTTTTGGACACATATAAGAGAAACAAAGTGCCATCAATCTGTTGTTTCAATAAAAAAAACTGTTAAGACTGAAAAGTAAAAATATACTTAAAGATTAGTGCAGTCTGTGTGTGCCAGAATGTCTCTGTGGATTTGGAGGGTGGAATTGCAAATGGCAAGATAGACTACAGTTTGAACCTCTCAAAATGGCATTTAGTAATAAATATACAATCCAGGGACACACTTAACTTTTGTATCTGGTTTAGCTTTCATACCATCTTGTTACAAAAGACAGGTGTTTGAAACTTCCTTAAAATTATTGGACTTGGCCGATTTAAACAGCATGTCATGACACTAAAAACTGAAGACTGTAGCAAAGCTCTTTTTAAGGTGTCCCAAATGTTTCAATGCAAAGCTGCTTTTTCTGTACCAAAATATTTAATCATTATTGCTTGTTTATTAAATAATAAACAGATATTTAGTGGAAAGGCTGTGTTTCTGGCAGCAGTAAGACAAAGGCAGTTATAATTATGTTTAAAATTGGAAAATGCACTTAATTTATTTGTCTTTTGCTAAAAGCACATTACTTTAACATGGCTTTCTCATAACTTCATTTTAATTTAATCCTGATGCTCTGCATATTCAATTAATTATCATTATAATAATAATATAATAATAATTATATCCATTCTGCTGTTGCTAAGTTACAAACGCAGCACCCTGAGGCGCTTGTGCTAATCGCTGGAGACTTTAACCATGTGACGCTGGACAAAACATTGCCTGCATTCTCCCAGTATGTGGACTGTAACACCCGGGGAAATAAGACTATTGATTTACTGTATGCAAACGTTAAAGACGCATACAGCGCCACCCCCGCTGCCTGCGCTTGGGAAAGGAGATCATAACCTGGTTCAGCTTCAGCCTCACTATAAACCAAAAGTTAGAGTCCTACCTACAACCACACGATCATTCAGGAAGTGGACCCCTGGAGGCTGAGAATACTCTGAGAGAACTTTTTGGAACTACAGACTGGGATATCCTGCAGGGATCTCATAATGAGAACATTGAGGAAGTTGTTGACTGCACTACTGACTACATCAACTTCTGTATGGACATTGTAGTTCCAGTAAGAACAGTACGCTGCTATGCTAACAACAAGCCATGGATTACAAGTGACATCAAGGGCCTTTTGAATCAGAAGAAAAGGGCTTTTAAAGACGGTGATCAGCATGAGCTTAAGCGTGTGCAGAAGGAACTCCGAGTCCAACTCAGGGCGGCGAAGGAGCAGTACAGGAGAAAGCTGGAGCAGAAGTTGCAGAATAACAGCATGAAGGAAGTGTGGGATGGGATGAAGATCATCACTGGCTGCAGCTCGAAGCGGGGGTACCACCATTGAGAGAGACGTGAAGAGAGCAAACCAAATGAACAACTTTTTTTAACAGGTTGACCACCCTAACCCACTCTCACTCTCACCTCAGAGTACTGCACCCTCCACACATCCTTCTGCTGATACCAGCATAGGAAAAACATCCCCACCCATAATAACAACAGCGCAAGTGAGCAGAGAGCTGAGGAGACCTCGTGCCAGCAAAGCAGCGGGTCCAGATGGAGTATCGCCACGACTGCTGAAGGTCTGTGCATCGGAGCTGGGGGGTCCTCTACAGCGCATCTTCAACCTGAGCCTGGAACAGGGGAGAGTCCCGAGGCTTTGGAAAACATCTTGTATCACCCCCAGTCCCAAAGGTATCACGTCCTAGTGAGCTGAATGACTTTCGGCCTGTTGCTCTGACATCACATGTGATGAAGACCATGGAGAGGCTGCTGCTTCACCACCTTAGGCCACAGGTTCAACATGCCCTTGACCCTCTGCAGTTTGCATATCAGGAGGAAGGTGGGAGCGGGAAGATGCCATCATCTATATGCTACCCCGATCCCTCTCGCACTTGGACAGAGGCAGTGGTGCTGTAAGAATTATGTTTCTAGACTTCTCTAGCGCCTTCAACACAATCCAACCTCTGCTCCTTAGGGACAAGCTGACAGAGATGGGATTAGATTCATACCTAGTGGCATGGATCGTGGACTATCTTAAAGACAGACCTCAGTATGTGCGTCTGGGAACTGCACGTCTGACATTGTGGTCAGCAACACAGGAGCGCCACAAGGGACTGTACTTTCTCCGGTCCTGTTCAGCCTATATACATCGGACTTCCAATACAACTCGGAGTCCTGCCATGTGCAAAAGTTCGCTGATGACACTGCTATCGTGGGCTGTATCAGGAATGGGCTGGAGGAGGAGTATAGGGACCTAATCAATGACTTTGTTAAATGGTCCGACTCAAACCACCTACACCTGAACACCAGCAAAACCAAGGAGCTGGTGGTGGATTTTAGGAGGCCCAGACCCCTCATAGACCCAGTGATCATCAAAGGTGACTGTGTGCAGATGGTGCAGACCTATAAATATCTGGGAGTGCAGCTGGATGATAAATTAGACTGGACTGCCAATACTGATGCGCTGTGCAAGAAAGGACAAAGCCGGTTATACTTCCTTAGAAGGCTGGCTTCCTTCAACATCTGCAATAAGATGCTGCAGATGTTCTATCAAACAGTTGTGGCGAGCGCCCTCTTCTACGCAGTGGTGTGCTGGGGAGGCAGCATTAAGAGGAAAGACGCCTCACGCCTGGACAAACTGGTGAGGAAGGCAGGCTCTATTGTTGGCATGGAGCTGGACAGTTTAACATCTGTGGCAGAGCGAAGGGCGCTCAGCAGGCTCCTATCAATTATGGAGAATCCACTGCATCCACTAAATAATGTCATCTCCAGACAGAAGAGCAGCTTCAGCGACAGACTGCTGTCACTGTCCTGCTCCACAGACAGATTGAGGAGATCGTTCCTCCCCCAAACTATGCGACTCTTTAATTCCTCCAGGGGGGGTAAACGTTAATATTTAACATTATACATAGTTATTGTCTGTTTTTTTTCACCTGTATTATTATCATTCTTTAATTTAATATTATTTATTGTATCAGTATGCTGCTGCTGAAGAATGTGAATTTCCCATCGGGATTAATAAAGTATCTATCTATCTATCTATCTATCTATCTATCTATCTATCTATCTATCTATCTATCTATCTATCTATCTATCTATCTATCTATCTATCTATCTATCTATCTATCTATCTATCTATCTATCTATCTATCTATCTATCTAATACATTTTATTTATATTGCACTTTATACTATTCATGGTGGCTCCAAAATCCGTACTAACCCCTACTTTCTCTTCTGTTCTTTTTCCGGTTTTCTGTGGTGGTGACCTGCACCACCACCACCTAATCAAAGCACGGTGATGTCCCCACATTGATGGATTAAAGGCCAGAAGTCCATGTGACCGTCATCATCAAGTCCTTCCATGAAAACCCTGAATACAATGCGGACTGATCATTTATGTTAGGTAGAATGCCTAGAGGGGGCTGGGTGGTCTCATGGCCTGGAACCCCTGCAGATTTTTTTTTTTCTCCAGCCATCTGGAGTTTTTTTTTCTGTTCTCCCTGGCCATCAGACCTTACTTTTATTCTGTGTTAATTAGTGTTCTCTTATTTTAATTCTTACTTTGTCTTTTTTCAATTTCTTCATCATGTAAAGCACTTTGAGCTATATTATTTGTATGAAAATGTGCTATATAAATAAATATTGTTGTTGTTTGAAAATGGGGTTTCTAACTGGTGTCATAGGCAACCACATTTGTAAGACAGGGAGTACATTAAGTCAACACATAAAACAAATTTAACACATGTCCACAGTAGGGTGGCTAAAGTGTGGCATCAACCTAGATGGTCCAACAGCAGCCATTTTGTGCACCACACATTAGCTGTTAGGTGGTTAAGGGATGAGAGAAAGTTAGCCCAGGTGATGATTAGAGGGCCAGAATGACTAGGCAGAGGTGGGCAATTTAGCCAGGACATCAAGAGACATTCTACTCTTTATGAAAGATGCCCAGGGATCTTTTATGACCACACATAGTCAAGACCTCGGTTTTACTTCTCATCCGAAGGACAGCACTATTTTAACAGCACAGTGTTCCCCTCTCTACATGATCCACATTCAGACCACAGGGTAAGCACCCCCTGCTGGCCACGCCAACACCCCTACCAGCAGCAACCCAAGCATTTCCTGGTTGGTCTCCCATCCAAGTAGTGGCCGGGCCCAAACATGCTTAACTTCAGATGCTTGTGGTATGGCTGCTTTACTAGGAAACTTGTCTAGCTTCTTCTTCCTTATTAATATAACAGGATAACTTAATTTGAAACACTGGAGTCCTTCCTTCTGTCTTGACTATTTGGATTTTTGCAAAAATAGAAATCTTTCAAAGAGCAGTGGAAATGGCAGAGCTCTTTTAAGGGCTTAATGCAGAGAAAAAGTCAAGCAGTGCTTGGTTTGTTGCACAGGAGAAAAAAGCGAGCATTTCAACAGAAAGGGCAAAATAAAACTCAAATGTCATTGGACAGGCCTAGTCAAGAACCTAAATTAAACTGATTAAAAATAATTTTACTTTTCCAATTAGTCTTTCCTTTATTTAATCAAAATGTCTGCCATGACATCATATGCCATCAAACACACATCAAGAAACAGCATAATGATACAGCAATCATCTCCTGAATGAAAAAGCTAGTGATGCTGCTAATTACTAGCACATGATGGGAAAATATAACAAAAAAAAAACAAAAATGGACAGCAAAAAGTTACACCTTGTTTCCATAAACTCTCAATATTTGGGTGGTGGCTGAGGTTACTGATCCATAGATGTGTGAAAGTTTAAATAGTCTTATAGATCTCGATCCATACTGATGTTTTGAACAACAGCAGCATGGAAGCAGATTGAAGTGGCCACAAAACGTTTATGACAATTCCCCAGCTGAGTCACTTACTATACACAAAGCTCCTGGAGGTTGCTATAAAAAGGGCCATTCACAATTAGCCAGTAGACTGAATCTCAAAAATGAGTAGTACAGTCAAATCCTTACAGTTTTTGAGCAGTGCTTTATTGGTGGGCTTTAAAGGAGTTTTGGAGTTTGGAGGAGGTAATGTAAATAAGCTTCGTCACCAATTAGAAATGGACCTCACTGTTTGGATAATTAGGCCCAGGAGGACAGCAGGTTTTATGTAGTTTTCTTTTGCAGTGTCCATTTGTGAGTGTTCAGAATTAAACCCATATTATGTGAGAGCTGGCCGTGTAGCTTGGCAGCTGCCGGTTTAATTACTGAATTAGGTGCTCTTTTATGCAAGTTTGCATCCTCTCTGTTCCTATGTTTAACGTGTACAATCCAAAAAGAGGCATACCAAACAGGACTCATTCCCAGTTTCTAACTGTTGCTGCTCCTAAACTAGATCTGGTTCCATTGACCTTATATGAAAATTGATAGAAGTCTCATACTGGCTGTATATGCATAGATAATATGCTAATTTGACACTGAGCACATTCTGCATTGTAACTGAACTGAACTGAGTGCCATGTGAAGCAGACATCAAATTTAACGAATACAACACCTGAAGAAGGAAAGCTTATAATAAATACTGTAAAGAGGCACTATACCTGTGTCACCACATTGGTACTGAGCAGAGTAAAGTCCCCCACTAGACCACCATATACAGATCTACACTGGCAGGAAGAGAGCAACCTACCAGGAGAGTGCTGGCAGGACATAGTCTGCAGGGGATATTGAGCAAGGGAGCTCAGGAAATTTCTGCTAGCAATCTAACAAAAACGCTCAGATACTTGACCCTCTTCTTACAGTGGTTGATAGTCCAAGGAGGGCTGATAAGAGCCAATAAGATTTTATGTCTAAATGATGACAATATAAGAGCCTAGTAAGTGAAACTGGAGCCACAATGCAAAATAAAAAGACAGGTTAGGAAGGACCTTCAGAGGGCTAATATTAACCTGTCCAACATGTATGAGTGGCACATACTGTAGTTCCTGACATGAAGTAGTGGAGCAAGGTTTATCCTTTATGCAATGAGCAACTGAGGAGATCCAGACCTGTAGTGGATACTGAGGTTTCATGTCTGCAGGGACACCTGTGGGCTAACTTTTAAGGATGTTAGTCTGGCATCCTTATACTGAAAAAAAGAAACATTTTACAGTCTTGGAAGTGATCCCAAAAACACAATTAAGTCTGGAGCCAGGAGGAGATCATGGAGTGAAGGCACAACAGTAAGATGAAGAGAACAAGGTCAATAAAGAATTATAAAGACATAAAAGAGGATGGGAAGAAGGGACTGTTTTCATGATATTGGAAAGGTCAGGAATGTAGATAGGCCATTCCACCTGCTAGATGGGGATTTAAGACCTTGAGTTGTGGTTGTAGTAGGAATATTATTGTCACTTGCACAGAGTACAGTGAAATCCATCACCTCACCATTCTCTGGCACCATGAGAAATAATTATATGTTAAAATATAGAACTTCATTTTATTTAACAAAAATTACAGATCAGGTTTCCTGGTTTACTATTTACTCCAGTTTCTATGCTCAAATAACATAAAACCTTGTGGGAAAAAAAAACTGACTCTGCTTATATCTGGTAATAACTAAAAACAAGACTTCAGAGAGGACATGCAGTTGATGGGTATAACAGAACAAGATGCAGAGGACAGAAAGATGTGGAAGAAGATGATCCGCTGTGGCAACCCTTAACGGGAGCAGCTGAAAGAAGAAGAAGAAGACAGCTAGTACCATTATAATATTTAATCTAGTTTGATTACTATTAGCATAGTAGTTGTAGTTTTTATCTTGTGCTTCCATTGTTGTAGTGCTTTATTAACTTACATTTCTCTTAGAATTATTATGAATTGAGAGTGATGCCATATGGGCACACTCACCTGCTGTAGCTGCTTTGGGCAGTGCAACAGCTAACTGTCTACTTGTAACCCTGACCTGTTATTTTGAACGTGATCAGTCTAAAGCACTTTACAGTAGATAATAACTTGGCATAGTGTGAGAGGGCAGAAATGTCAAAGTGCATCTACGAAAAGATCAAATAAATGAAGGTAACTGTGATTCCCATTCATTTTGTTTATGTTGCTTGTCTTTAACCAGTGTGGTGTTATTGTTTATTATCATGTAGCATGATGGGCTTGTATGAGGGAATGTGCTTAAAAATAATAATTGAATTTAATGTAATTAATAGCATGACTGTGCAGTGGTTTACATAGCTGCCTCAAGGACCCAACATATTGACTCTGAATTCAACAACTGCTCATGGTCTGTGTAGATTCTGCATGTTCTACAATACCTATGTTGGCACGCTTTTTCCTCCGGGTACTTCAACCTTTCACCCACATCTCAAAAAAACTGGAGCAATTAGAAAAGGTCTGTTAGGTCAATAGGCAATTCCAAATTATTTCAGAAGGGATATGAGTGTGCCCCGTGAAGGACAGGTGCTTCGTCCTAGATTTCTATTCTCCCTGC